>NC_140660.1:1279510-1935510 GCF_978046115.1 Saccoglossus kowalevskii | reverse complement strand
TGTTATCCGCTCAGACAGTGTACAGTAAGTTGCAGTCTTGTGTAATTTCATTTCATTTACTGAACATTTTAATGCATTGTCGGCACACGTCAAGGACTCAAGGTTATATGCTAAGCCCTATATTATTTACTATATTTGGTAATGATCTTTTATCATACACTGAGTACTTCACAACCTTAATATTAATGACGTAGTCGTAGGGTCTGATATGCCAACACACACTCAATGACAAATAAATAAAGCACACCAATTGTGTTCTCATTGTGGTCTAACAGTAAATGTAAACAAAACAAAGACAACTGTCCTTCACAGAGGTGATTATCTAAAACAAAATGAAAAATGATTCTATCACGATCATGAAATTAAGATTGTCCCTCAGTACAAGTATCTTGGTGTATTATTTTCATCCAAATACAATTTTATCTAGGATAAATGAAACCACATTTTTTGATTTCCCGAAGACTCGTTCACATAGGGAGTTAAATAGTCGGCAACAAATATGCAAAAAAAAAAACATGAAAAAAACATTTATACAAGGAGATAGCATTTTCAAAGTCGTAATCTAATGTTGCTTAGTTGTTTTGTTACTCCTTGACAATTCGATGAAAATATTGACAGTGGCTTGTCACTCTGTAGGGGCCGACCGGTCTGACAGCTTTGCGGTTGGTTAACGATTATTAATTCTTTGGCGACGCTTAACTCGTTGACTATGACAAGTTCATCTATAGTCTAATCCTTGATAATACTCTCAGTCGTATCCCAGCCTTCAGACGGATTCTTTTGTTCTATTCCATGGAATACGAGATTACACCTACGGTCCCTATTATCTATTTCCGCAAAGTTTTCACTTCGTTCCTCAATTCAGACAGTTCCTCCTTTTATAGTTTCATTTCATTCTTATATTCCTCAATCCCTGCTTCAGCCTCGTCGACACTTTGCGCTTGATATTTCTTGAATTCTATGAAGGGTGTCTTCAATATTGTCCATCCGGTTCTCAATAGCAGTAAATCATGTTTTCACATCTTTGGAGTCTTGTGCTATGTCGGCTAAAGTGCTCAGTATGGCATCGATATCTTTTCTTGTGATTGACTAATCATTAGAAACTCGAATTTGAATGTGTATTCTATTCTATCCAGGCCGGACTTACAGCAACAATAACTATAAAATGCGTGACTGTGAATCCGTACGAAAATGGATATAATTAATGCTACTGCTTTCCAGTATCAACAGAAACCACCGTAACGACGCCATTTTTTGCAGAGAAACCATGGTTACTCCAGCTTTCGTCCACAGAAACTGCCACGTTAACAGTTTCATCTTCATCCTCAATTTCACCCATTTCCAATTTCATTTGTCGGAGCTCTGACGCCGCTTTTACTAACTCCTTCTCAGGCTCATTCTCGGCTCCATTTGCCACTTCCACGACGTGTTTTTATATGATGCCCGGTGGATCGGTGCCGGTATATCCTAGCTGTCGAGAATGGTGACCGAGGCAGTATAGAGTTCTATTGCGAAGCATCGCATCCGAGGTGGTCGACGAACTTTACTTGTACAATCGACCTCATAATAGTGACGTCATCTGGGGAATCCCTGTTTGTTTGTGGTTATTACACGTCAATGCAATGGGTTGCATCAATAATGTTGTGCAGTCTGTTACGAGCATTCTAATAAGGGGTATACCATTTGAAATCATGGGGGGATTTATTGTACAAAATTGAAAGGCCCGACATAGAAAGAGAACAATCATGCAAGGTATTACGGAAATAAAATGCTGACGTATTTAAGACAAATGATGTTCAGTCAAGACACCGTGAAAAAAGCTTCGGTTCCAGTTCTCCCCGTAATTTCAAATGGTTGGCCCATAATGCATCTTATTCGGGTGTTTTCGGGAAGCTTCGTGTAATTTAGCGACTCGGAGAGTGGAGGAATGTTGAGCTTTTCCGTATTTAAAACTACTCGATCAGTCAGAACGCAGCGGAGATTCACATCAACACTTATAGTCACCTTAGTACATGTTTTCTCGTCTCTACGGCTCCAATACGGACTTTTATCAACCAATCAATCAGAAAGATTTCTAAAGCGCCTGGATCCAAAACTAAGTCCTGTTCAAAGGCACTGAGAGCATTATTTCACGCTGTAGGCTTTGTTGAATAAATATGTTTTCAATCTTTTTCTAAATAAGTTGACTCAGTGACTTGACGCATGTCAGATCAAAGGGTGTTCAAAAGTTGAGGAGCAGCAACATTTGAGAAGACACTTCCCCCACATGTTTTCAATTTATATTTTGTGGTGCAAAAAGGCTCTTACTGCCAACGAAGCGTACGAATGGGTGTATATAAATGAATCAGATCACAAAGCTTGTTAACTGGATAATTTTGTACTCAATTCTGAGATAAGCAGGGAGCCAATGCTGTTTTTGTAAAACTGGGATTATATGCTCTGATTGTCTACTCCTGGTGATGTTTCTAGCAGCCGTATTTGGGGTTCTTTGAAATAGATTAATGAGGGAGGGTCGTCACCTGCGCACGCGCGAGAATAGAGTCCCAAGCGACGATGACAACACACGCTGGGTAGACGCTTGTTTGTAAACAACGACACGCTATGGCCATCTGACGCATGCGCAGGTGACGACTCCCCCGCTTTACTGCTATTTTCTGGAAGTCCAAATAAAAGTGAATTCCCATAGTCAAGTTGACAGAGTGTATTGCACGAATCATCGTGTGACAAGATTCATTGCGGAGGTATTTTTTGTTGATGCGACGAAGGTAGTAGTGAATGGCTTTGTATGTAGTCTTTATGCGGATATCAAGTGTGTGTTGTCAAAAGTTACTCCGATATGAACACTAGTAAATAGACCGCGTGTCAGCACTGAGCGTATACAAAGATTTGCAGAAGTTGGATTCGAACTCTGATCTCTGTCAACTCAATGTCATTGGTTTGCCATCATATTCAACTTGAAAGTACGAGGGAGATCACAACTTGCTACTCTACCAATAATCAGTGTCACGTGACAATAATTCAATATCACGTGACAATATTTCAGTATCAAAACATTTACATTATTCCTTTGTACGGCTAACGAACACCCCTCCCCGCAAGCTCGTATCCAGACTCCTGGATACTATGTAGAAATTACCTATTGAGGGCGTGTCATTGAAATTGTTTATGTTTTTCAAAATTGTGGGTATAAATATGGGTTCTATTTTCCGTCCAAATAAGTATAAAATCAACGTATAAATATCTACAATATTTTGATTTATAATGATCTATATGCCAAACTTAAATCCCCGCCTGAATTCCGTTTAAATATCGTTAAATTGTCCCGATTACCCCAGTAACAGTGACATCGTTCATGAGGATCGGCAAGGGGTATTTTCGTGGTGACCGCCCTATGTGCCGTAATCCGAGGTTACAAGGTTTATTATCAGCAAAAAGTGCAGTATACTAGTATATGGCTGTTGTTATTAAAAATTAAAGCATTCCAGGTTTCCAGAGAATCGACTAATGGCTATAAACGAAATAAGGTATTTGGCGTGTCGCTATAAGCGTGATTCAATCAATCAGTCTAAAAGATGATAAATACAAAAGGAACAATTTTTCAGTCGAAGGTCGTCGTAAAATCAAATATTAGATGTCCAAAGTATTGTAATCAACATTTGGAACAAGAAATGACATGATTCCGCAGCATCCCTCATATTTCCTCAAATATAACCAGTGCCGCTTCCTCAATAGATATCTACCTCATACCCCCTGTTGCATGTTTATCTGAGAATCCCACGCAACAACAGCCGTTTCGGATTGTTGTCCAGTAATTAATAAATGCACAGTCCTTCTATAGATAAAGGATTGCGACCAGGATGGTCCGTTGATAAAGCTCTAACAAGTTAGCGTAAGGCATACGCATAGGGCGTAAAGAAATCTTATAAGACTGAATTTTAAATCGGACTTTAACAGTAAAAAAATAAATAAATACGTATTACATTCAATTAGTATTGTTTAGGCCGTACTTATTTGATTATACTGATGACATCATCCGGGGTGTCCAAAATTGTCACGAGCGCGCCAAAAAAGATAGACAAGACAGAAAACTGACATTTATTATGAAATCTAACTTAACAGTAATTTAACATACAAAGTATGGTTAATAGCAATGATTTTCCATTTAAAAAAATGAGGAGGCCGAAAGCGAGAGAACAGGTACTATCCAAGCGAAGGTTCGGCTGCGGCTGTTTTCTTGATTTATTCGAGCTCACTCTTTTTTTAATGCTTTCTCTCTTGTCTTTGGACTTTAAAAAACGTACAAAATACAAAGCCCAACAAATCTCCCAAAATAAGTACGTCAAAAATCAGCCGGAGCCAAACCTCTGCTTAGAAAGTAGCAATTCAAGGCAATTTAAGGCTAGTTCACCAACACGGCTCTTCTCTTGCTTGAATGTGAAAGTACATGGTTTAGTGACTAACACGGTGGTGACACGGTCATTGTTGAGATTGCAATTGAATAGCATTTAAAATGTATACGTGGTAATAGGGTGTCTATAAATGCGCCAAAAACGTGACCTTAGGAATAAATCACTGTTATATATTCCGAATATTCATAATTGCGGCACTATTTTATTCAAGACCGCAGAAAACATGACCTAAAGTCAGGTGATAGTGTTTATAAATCACACCACGTTTTCTGCTGTCCTGGGCAAAAGTGATTCCATTTGATGTGATTCAAAATCAGAATATTTAATATTTTACAGTGATATGTATGAATTTGAATAATTTGATGTAAATATAATATTTTATGAATGAAAACAAGCCATTGTTTGTTAATTTCATTTATGAATTAGACCATGAAACGCAAATGTAAATGATCGGTGTTTAATTTGAATCTGTCATAAATAACATATGTTTTTTTTTTCTCTTTTTTGAACAAATATTGACGTTAAATGTCCCGTTATTTGTACATCACAAGTGATTTGGTATCATATGATACTGTTTGAAAACAGTGATGAAATCTGAACGTGAAGTTGGGACTTTTTCCCGAAGCCAGGGGCAATAAAATTGTAGTAGTATGTGAAGGATACTTTTCCTTGTCAGAGTAATATGAGGTTGTTAGGAGGATACCGAAAAGTATGGATGAAGACAGTACAGCGGGAATATCGACCGACGCACAGAGGATGTCGATGCGACGGCGTACTGTCTGAGTGCATTGACCCGTACAACTGTAGTGGCTTAGTTACAATAAATGCAATGTGAGGTAGTTCAGTCTGAATAACATCTGTTCTTAGACAAGTTGTTAATTTTGAAATGCACACCCAAAATATTAACCTAAGGTGAGATTTACTATAATGCAACCTAAGTTATAGAGGGCGGTTTCCACTTCACTGCTGTAACGAATAAAGCAGCACAGCAAGATAAGTGCATCATACTTTCGGCATACAACAATCTTTGCATATACACTTCTACACTTTCTCTGATATGATACATCGCTTTATGTAATGTACATCTTTAAGGGATTGTAGAACACGCAAACATGACCATAGTACTTTAGACAGGCATTTTGTGTATTTTTTTCACAGATCTTATTTGAAGGAAACTACATTGCTATCTTAATCAAGAAAATCAGTGAAATATACATTACATAGAAAATACAGAACATACATTGATTAAAATATCAGGCTTGAATCACACGCATTAATGAGCATAAGAAATAAACATTGGATTCTCAAATATCACGGTTCATATTATTAAGGTGTGGTACCAGAAGGTGATGATTTAAAATATTTGGTCACAAATTCGACATCTTGATTTTAAAATACTATTTATATACAGTTATAATCCACATAATGATAAAAAACTTGAATGTCTAATTAGTGACAAAATGTCGAAAATACATACAACAGTGTTTTCTAACAACATGGAATTATTATGTCCATGAATAATCTATTTTACCAGCAAAATGTGCTCAAATAATCAAAACAGCTGAATTAGACCAAAAATTATTAAAAAAATATTATCTCCCTCTCTTGTTGATTCACTCAGTGATAATATTATCTCCCTCTTTTGTTGGCACCACTCAGGGATAATATTATCTCTCTATTGTTGGCATCACTCAGGGATAATAGTATCTCCCTCTTATGTTGGCACCACTCAGGGATAATATTATCTCTCTCTTGTTGGCACCACTCAATGATAATATTATCTCCCTCTTATGTTGGCACCACTCAGGGATAATATTATCTCTCTCTTGTTGGCATAAATCAGGGATAATATTATCTCCCTCTTACGTTGGCATCACTTAGGGATAATATTATCTCCCTCTTGTTGGCATCACTCAGGGATAATATTATCTCTCTCTTGTGTTGGCACCACTCAGGGATAATATTATCTCCATCTTATGTTGGCACCACTCAGGGATAATATTATCTCCATCTTATGTTGGCACCACTCAGGGATAATATTATCTCCCTCCTATGTTGGCACCACTCAGGGATAATATTATCTCTCTCTTGTTGGCATCACTCAGGGATAATATTTTCTCCATCTTATGTTGGCACCAATCAGGGATAATATTATCTCCCTCCTATGTTGGCACCACTCAGGGATAATATTATCTCTCTCTTGTTGGCATCACTCAGGGATAATATTATCTCCCTCTTGTGTTGGCACCACTCAGGGATAATATTATCTCTCACTTGTTGGCACCACTCAGGGATAATATTATCTCTCTCTTGTGTTGGCACCACTCAGGGATAATATTATCTCCCTCTTATGTTGGCACCACTCAGGGATAATATTATCTCCCTCTTATGTTGGCATCACTCGGGGATAATATTATCTCTCTCTTGTTGGCATCACTCAGGGATAATATTATCTCCCTCTTATGTTGGCATCACTCGGGGATAATATTATCTCTCACTTGTTGGCACCACTCAGGGATAATATTATCTCTCTCTTGTGTTGGCACCACTCAGGGATAATATTATCTCCCTCTTATGTTGGCACCACTCAGGGATAATATTATCTCTCACTTGTAGGCATCACTCAGGGATAATATTATCTCCCTCTTGTGTTGGCACCACTCAGGGATAATATTATCTCACTCTTGTGTTGGCACCACTCAGGGATAATATTATCTCACTCTTGTGTTGGCATCATTCAGGGATAATATTATCCCCCTCTTGTGTTGGCATCACTCAGGGATAATATTGGAACAGCTTAGGGGTAATTTTAATTCTTTATTTCCTTGGACCATGGGGAAATAATACTCTCTCGTATTGGGACCAATAAAGATACTATAACCACTTGTATTACTGGGACTGATCTGAATCTATACACCATTTGCTGTAATGACAATTATTATTATTTGCCGCTGAGTAAAATTTACTAAATTAAATCCACATGAACATGTAATAGAATTATTTATCTCTGACCCAAAGTCATGATTTGGTTTTGCAGTCTTTATTTAATGGTATGTCTCTATCAATGGGGAAAATAAAGTGAAATAATAAGTTCAAAAAATATTTTATCAATTTTTATTGTACAATCCAATTTAATACTACATCAAAAACAAGTGATAGTTAACTTAGCAGAAAACGTTGGAACTGTCTGGAACTGGGGCTAAAATAAAGTATTTTACAATGTTTTTTAAACACTTTCAGTGAATAAATCATCGCTGCTATTATCAAACTCATATTCGTCAGTACTCATTTTCTTCTCATCACTGCTGGCATCTTCCTTTTTATTTGTTATATTGTTTTGATCACTATTGTTATTTTTTTCTTTCAAATCTCCCTCATTCGTGCTTGTGCTGGATACGTAGTTGACGGCTTTGTATATTTTAGCCTTTGCGTCCTCTGCTAAGTATATACAATTTGTTTTCATGTTCATGCATGTTTGAACAACAGACGATGTAAGGGAATAAAACAATAAGTAATATTTAGTAGAGATAAATACAATCTTGTGTTGAACAACTCTTGAACGGGGTTATTTTGATTGACATAAAAATAAGGGGTTGTGTAAAATGACAGGTTAAGTAGAGGAACAAGCAGCTTATTGGAAGATTTGCTTAACTACTTGTATTTAGATTACATGAATAATTCTGTTTAGGATACGTGATTAAAGTGGAGGAGTCATCACCTGCGCATGCGTCAGATGGCTGTAGCATTTCATTGTTCACAAACAAGTTTCCACCCATGAGTTTTTAGCGTGTGTTGTTATCGTCGCTTGGGACTCGATTCTTACGCATGGACAGGTGACGGCCCTCTCGATTTAACTCACTCTGTAGAGAGACCTGGATTAAGGATACCAGAAGAAAATAAACAAATCTGGAGATGAAATCTAAATTTAAAATAAGACAAGAATTTGTATTTAAAAAACAATAATCAAGAATTTTTCTACTGAATTCAAATTGTACAAAACAAATAATAAATTATTCATCTGTCAGCGTAGTGCCATAAGTTGCAGCGTTCCACAAATATAGTGGGATGATTACGCGTGTAAGCATCCTCTAATAATAAAAACAAATACAGCTGCCGCCATGGTTTGACGCCACACTGTTTCTGTTTCGGCATTCCCATGGTGAATCATTGGAAGGAAAAGATGTACAATAATAAGGTTATTACGAGGATACCTCAAAGTATGCACACAGACAGACATGCCATTGCATCGTCATCCACTGCACACCGGTAGATACTCCCCCTGTACTGTCTCCGTGCATACTTTTAGGTATCCTCATAGTAACCTCATATTAATGATGGATTAGTACTTTTCTCTCCGAAAATACTAAAAAAATTGAATTGAGCATGAATATATTGTAGTGATAAACCGTACATACCATCAATGTTCACACAAAGTACATAACCACCTGGTTTTGTGTATTTCTCCAATAGTCCACCATACATATCTTCTTTTTCCAATAAATTGTTTTCCTTAGCAATTTTGGTGACGGCCTTGTGAATGTTTATGCCCGGCTGTATGTAATTGTTAAAATGGCCTGATCCACCTGAATTAAATTAAACAAACAAAAAAATATATTACTGTATGATTCATCCGTATATTTTTTTTTCATTGATTATTTCGTAATCTGATACATTTGAGAAGATCTTTTGTATACATTTGAGAAGGTTGTGTGGCCACAAAATATATATATATATATATATATATAACAAATTTTTTTGGGCTTTATCTGACTTTATATACACACTGTCATATGCCATGTTACTTTCTTTTGCTTTTTCAATTACGACTCCAATTATTTCTATTGGCGACGTTGAAAAGGTGGTTTGATTTCTCCCAACTGCCAAGGCTTCTCCAAAATCTAACAATGATATTATTTTTTCCTTAGTACTTCCCTACAAAAGAGAAAAATAAGTAATTTAGATATAAATTGTTAGATCATGTCAGACATAACAGTACTTAGTCATCTATGGGTAACTAGTATACTGATTTAAAACCATAATGGTCAGTTTTGACAAATGGGTAGAACACACAAAGGCGTAATAATGAACATTTCTTTGACCCTTATAAAACAAATTCATAACCATGTTTGTGCACTAGCAGAACACTCTCATTCTTTTTGTATTGCCTATACATTTACTTTAGTCTTGTTTACATAATTTACTACGCAAGTGTCACTATTGTCAAAAAAGGCAGTAATTTTTACTAATTAGGTGTACAGTATTTGTTATATTAGTAGCGCATATGTTTACATAGGATTTTTTTATAGTCAAATAAGTTATGTTATAATGTCTTGGTATATATGCACTTTTGGTTGAAATTTACCTTTAATATAGCTAATACAGTGATGACATAATTGAAATATGCTTCATGGAAAGATGATTAATGGCATTTATGAAAGTAAAATTTTGCCAATTTTGTGGTCAATGCTCATCTAGTAAATATAACATATCAGTTTAAAAAATATTGCAGGAACTCGTGACAAAATAAAAAGCATACCTTACTTAAGTGTGCCATCATTAAATCTATACCATTATAATATTTGTTTGTGGCATGCAGTAACGCATTGGCATCCACCCTTGGACTACCATTCAGTATTTGGAGAATGGTATTGTTAACTGGCAGTACAATACTGTCGATATATTCAGTGGAGGAGGTTATTGGTAAATCTGATCGAGCCTTTTGTCTTTCCTGGTTTAGAGCGTCTTGCACAAAAGAGTAGAACAGAGCTGATTCTCTAAGTGGATGACACTCTACAGAAAAAAATAGTATGAATTAAAAAAACAAGCGATTTAAATTGAAGTAAAAATAGAAAGAGCCATCATGGGAAAAATAATGTATTTTATTTGGCAGAATATCTGCTGGTTGAAAAACAACGATTTTAAGCACACATAAACGAAACATTTATTGTATGTTGATTAATTTAAGAGTTCTTAAATCACTAACAGATTTCACAAATTAAGAGGATGTGCACACACAAAAAATTGATAAAAGAAAAAATTTATAGCAACACTGTTGTAAATAAATACCTGTAAATTTCATAAGTTGAGTCCTTGTACAATGTAACGGGAAGCGTTTCTTGAGCTCCTCGATTGACCCACAGTTTGTTGTGGCAGCAAGTGCTTTTTCAACTCTTGAATTTTTTTTCAAATTGCTGGCCTCAATCATGGCATCTTTTAAAGACAAATCCTCATCTACAATATTCGACAGCAATTTCTTTTTCACTTCTGGTTCTAAACCCTGGAAACTAAGAAATGGCTTTAAAAGAAAAAGAACAATTTATAATTAGCAAAAACAGTGCTAGATTGGTTGAACAACAAAATCAATCAAGTATAAAACAAAAGGGTTATAAAAATTCCAGTAGTCTAAAATCATTTTTGCTGGACTTTTAAAGATGACCCCAAATTGTTTGTATGGCACGGATGTGAGTAGTGCTCAAACACTGTTGCATGCATTTGATATAGTGATAGCTACACCAACGAATCACAAAATATCCTCGATTCTTGCATTATTGAATGACATGGTCATCAAAATATATGGTCAAACAAACACTTGTCAAACAATCAACGAAAATCTAGTTTTTTTTTAGTAATTTACCCAAAATGTCCAAAATGGTCATTATGGTAATACCGGTAGATTCCAAACAGTATATTTTTGCATTTTCTCTACAGCAATGATTTAATATCAAAGTCTAAATCTCATGGCATATTCCAAATCGATCAACACTTTTATAACACTCTTGAAAAAAATACACACAATTATTTTACTCTCATTCAATAGGGTGGATGTTTGTGAATATCCTTAATGAAACTTACTGTTTGTTTCAGTTTCTTTTTTGACGACTTGAAAATTTGTTTTACAAGTTGGTAACTTTTGTTACAGTACAGTGCAACTTGAAACATTGGTTTCAATGATTTCATGGTCTGAAAGTGTAATAACAGAGATCAGTACATATTGCAACAAACAAGGTGTATATGAATAAGTGCATTACATAGAGAGAGAAAAACATCAACCCTAAATTAACCCATCAATTCAAAAAGTTATTCAATTAGAAGATCACAATAAGAAAATCTGTTACACATAGAAAACACCGTACATCTTCACTGAAAAATTTACACCAGGCAGGCATTTCTCTTAAAACTGTTTTTACTTATCCCATATTAAATATAATATTTCTACGGAGCTGTAAAAACTGATCATTGCTCACCTTGTTGTTATTCAGCAGGAGACCCAGTTGAAAGGCACACTGTTTTCGCCATGAGATGGTGGACTGTGGTGGCTCCTCTGACGGTGGTGCATCATTCATCTCATACAAGATTTGTCTTGAAAGACTCACTTTTTCTTCGAAAGTGATATCTTTTCTCAAACTGTCATGTTGATTGTATATCGAAGTTACTCTTCGGCATTCTGCAGTTGTCAAATTGTTATATACTGTGATTGCTACTGTAAAATGACTAATTTTCACTGGGTTTTAATTTCACTGATTTACCATTTCGGGCATATTCAGTGGGTTTTAAATTCACGGTTTCGTCATTTAGATAATGTGTTCTATGCTAAATTGTACATATTCACTGTGTTTTAATTTAGCGCATTTTTCCAGTCAGCGAAATAAGCTAAATTAAAACCCAGTGAATAATTACCCCCTTTACAGTATGTCAGTGAATGGTACATTGACACCTACTTCATCTTGCAACTCTTTTATGGCTCTCACTGTGTGATTGCCATCCAACAGAAAATAGATCCCATCCAGTAAAACACATGGGAAAATAGTGTTTGGTCTATACAGCGTTGTCTTGCTCATCTTCTTAAATTTTACTTTCAACCCTTCAACATGACTTGGGTCCATACTTCGAGTCAGATAATTTCGATATCCTTGAACGAAGAAGTAAATTAATTACCGGTAGTAGATTGCAAAATAGCTCATTGTTTTTCAAACAAAATAGCAATATTGATATTTTAAATGTAACGTTTTGTTATGATAGGCGGATATCGATAATGATACTTAGGTAGAAAAACAATGAGATGTATAGTACCGGTTTATTTATTTTAGTTGACAGTGAATGTCTATTAGTGTCATTAATGAACACTCATGAGAAGAATTTATTATGAAAACAGTATTGTCTTATTTTGATTGCGGGTTTGCCATTAATTTAATTAATTGTGCAAAAGGTGATTGAATAAAAAAGTATAATCAAACTTATTTTTATGTTACTCCTCCAATATGTTAATAATTATTAATATTCTATAGAGAAAAAATGCTTAACCAACTTTTTGTTTTCAATGATTTTATCACCATCTTGAACTTCTGAACTATCATTTTCTATTTCCTTCAAATTTAATGAATTTTTTTTTCTATTGGGACCAAATAACTCAGTTGGAGCTTGTTGCCTCTTTCTTTGTATTTTTGAACATGAAGGTGGTGGAGTCAGGTTGCATAGGCTGGCTGGAAGCCCTCTGACTTTGTGAAACGTCTGTACCATTCCAAACAATGTAGAATTGGCAGTTACCATTTTTGAAGTCAGTTCAGAACCTGTCTTGTTTAAATTGTCTATGTTCAAGAGGTTTTTTTCCGTCATCAAATGTGAGCTGCGAACAAAATGAGATATCAAATATAATTATACAGGGGGTAGTTCCATAACACGATTGGTGGAAATAACCGTCTCATTTGCATAAATTAATATTCATGAGCAACGACAAAATCGTTTTTTCAGTAAAATTGTGCCAAATTGCTTTCGATAACATACACGATAGTCTTAATTGACTGATCCTATCGCTACGAGCCGAAAATACATATCGAAAAACTGAGAGGTGTTTTTTTTGAGACACGTTTTGATCAGACTCGTCATAAAGGTTAGACGCATATAATCTTTGTTTTAACAATCACCACATTTTTATGCAAATTAATTATGAAAATTACAGAACATATGCAAATTACGGTGTGGTAGTGGTGAAAATCCGAACGTGAGGAACGGGAGTGAGCGCGCCGCTAGTGTTTATATTTTGAATGAGTGATAGACCACTTTCCCGGAAGTCGAAAACACGGAGTTTCGCTTGCCCGTGCATGCTGTTTTGGGATGTAATGTACACCTGAACGTGTGATATTGTGTTTCTGTGTCTACCATCGACGTATCGAAAATGAAATTCCCTTCTATCGACTATCAGCAAACTGACTTGTTTGTATTTTCCGCTCCTTCTGAGATTGTTTTTCCGTTCAAGTGCGTAGTCTCACGTGTTCTATGAAAGACGCGCGCCGGACGTCTGCCGCAAAAATCGAACGATTTGATTTTAAATTCGGATTTCATTATTTCGCAGCTCACATCAATAAGCTAATCTATGACTCGGGGATATTGCGTTTGAATAACCAAACTTGATCGAAAATTACCATCATCAAATGTCGTCATTACGACGCTATGGCCATTGTTCTTTTTACATTCGATTTCACACCTAACGCAAGATTTCGCAGTGAATGGAAATGGTCTACTCTAAGGGTGGTGAAATATTAGTAAGATGGAAGGCTTTGCACGCACACACATACATTTTCTGGATATAAGTTATACTTGGTGAAAAGGAACGTGGAATATTATATCAACAACCTGGCTTTACAAGTGATTATCAAATAAATGCAGTTAATCTAACGATACTGTAAAATACTTTATTTTAGCTGGAATTAAATTTCACTGTAAACGCTTTTTAAGCGTTTTGTATGGAATTTATTTTTGACGAGTTGAATGTGAAACATCAAGAAAAAAAGGTATATTCGCTGGATTTTATTTTTATTGAAACATGCCATCAGCGAAAATAGCGAAAAGTAATTCCAAGCAAAAATATAGTATTTTACAGTATTTACTATACCAGGGCAGCCATCTTGAATTACACTTAAAACTGAAGAGAAGGGCAAGTTAAGAAACGGATTTTCATATTCCTGTAATCGGGGAAAATAACAGCAAACGATCCTTTTGGGTGAAATCCAGCCAGCTGCTGGTACAATTCGACCATATTCGTCATTTTCGCGTGGAAAATCCCTTGCTATATACACCTCACTGCACGAAGAACAACTTATAATGCGACTCGTCGGGTGTGATTTTTTGGCAACCAGTATGAAAAAAAAAGTATTCCTCACCTCGATACGGTCTTCACGGTTCGCTGACATGTCAACAACGGGGGTTTCGTGCGTTCTTTTTCCATCTACAATAAGGAACACTTCTCCTTCAAAAGGTTCTAAGTAACACATGTCGAATGAGTTATAATTACGTGAATAGAATAGTTTGCGATGTTGCCGATGAAATGCAAGAGATAGTTGTAAATGAAGTTCAGACTGGCTCGTTAATATACAGTAACATTGTATCACGTGATGGCAAGGAATTAACACATAGATATTCTAAATGCAAACTATCATAGGTACATAAACATTTAATATGCAAAGTACTATATACGCACAGAATAGAAAGAAGATAGGTACATAAACATTTAATATGCAAAGTACTATATACGCACAGAATAGAAAGAAGATAGGTACATAAACATGTAATATACAAAGTACCATATACGCACAGAATAGAAAGAAGATAGGTACATAAACATTTAATATGCAAAGTACCATATACGCACAGAATAGAAAGAAGATAGGTACATAAACATTTAATATGCAAAGTACCATATACGCACAGAATAGAAAGAAGATAGGTACATAAACATTTAATATGCAAAGTACCATATACGCACAGAATAGAAAGAAGATAGGTACATAAACATTTAATATGCAAAGTACCATATACGCACAGAATAGAAAGAAGATAGGTACATAAACATTTAATATGCAAAGTAACATATACGCACAGAATAGAAAGAAGATAGGTACATAAACATTTAATATGCAAAGTACCATATACGCACAGAATAGAAAGAAGATAGGTACATAAACATTTAATATACAAAGTACCATATACGCACAGAATAGAAAGAAGATAGGTACATAAACATTTAATATGCAAAGTACCATATACGCACAGAATAGAAAGAAGATAGGTACATAAACATTTAATATGCAAAGTACCATATACGCACAGAATAGAAAGAAGATAGGTACATAAACATTTAATATACAAAGTACCATATACGCACAGAATAGAAAGAAGATAGGTACATAAACATTTAATATGCAAAGTACCATATACGCACAGAATAGAAAGAAGATAGGTACATAAACATGTAATATACAAAGTACCATATACGCACAGAATAGAAAGAAGATAGGTACATAAACATTTAATATGCAAAGTACCATATACGCACAGAATAGAAAGAAGATAGGTACATAAACATTTAATATGCAAAGTACCATATACGCACAGAATAGAAAGAAGATAGGTACATAAACATTTAATATGCAAAGTACCATATACACACAGAATAGAAAGAAGATGGGTACATAAACATTTAATATGCAAAGTACTATATACGCACAGAATAGAAAGAAGATAGGTACATAAACATTTAATATGCAAAGTACTATATACGCACAGAATAGAAAGAAGATAGGTACATAAACATTTAATATACAAAGTACTATATACGCACAGAATAGAAAGAAGATAGGTACATAAACATTTAATATGCAAAGTACCATATACGCACAGAATAGAAAGAAGATAGGTACATAAACATTTAATATACAAAGTACTATATACGCACAGAATAGAAAGAAGATGGGTACATAAACATTTAATATACAAAGTACTATATACGCACAGAATAGAAAGAAGATAGGTACATAAACATTTAATATGCAAAGTACCATATACGCACAGAATAGAAAGAAGATAGGTACATAAACATTTAATATGCAAAGTACTATATACGCACAGAATAGAAAGAAGATAGGTACATAAACATTTAATATGCAAAGTACTATATACGCACAGAATAGAAAGAAGATAGGTACATAAACATTTAATATACAAAGTACTATATACGCACAGAATAGAAAGAAGATAGGTACATAAACATTTAATATGCAAAGTACCATATACGCACAGAATAGAAAGAAGATAGGTACATAAACATTTAATATGCAAAGTACTATATACGCACAGAATAGAAAGAAGATAGGTACATAAACATTTAATATACAAAGTACTATATATGCACAGAATAGAAAGAAGATAGGTACATAAACATTTAATATGCAAAGTACCATATACGCACAGAATAGAAAGAAGATAGGTACATAAACATTTAATATACAAAGTACTATATACGCACAGAATAGAAAGAAGATAGGTACATAAACATTTAATATGCAAAGTACCATATACGCACAGAATAGAAAGAAGATAGGTACATAAACATTTAATATACAAAGTACTATATACGCACAGAATAGAAAGAAGATGGGTACATAAACATTTAATATGCAAAGTACTATATACGCACAGAATAGAAAGAAGATAGGTACATAAACATTTAATATGCAAAGTACTATATACGCACAGAATAGAAAGAAGATAGGTACATAAACATTTAATATGCAAAGTACTATATACGCACAGAATAGAAAGAAGATGGGTACATAAACATTTAATATGCAAAGTACTATATCCGCACAGAATAGAAAGAAGATAGGTACATAAACATTTAATATACAAAGTACTATATACGCACAGAATAGAAAGAAGATAGGTACATAGACATTTAATATGCAAAGTACTATATACGCACAGAATAGAAAGAAGATAGGTACATAAACATTTAATATGCAAAGTACCATATACGCACAGAATAGAAAGAAGATAGGTACATAAACATTTAATATGCAAAGTACCATATACGCACAGAATAGAAAGAAGATAGGTACATAAACATTTAATATACAAAGTACTATATACGCACAGAATAGAAAGAAGATAGGTACATAAACATTTAATATACAAAGTACTATATACGCACAGAATAGAAAGAAGATAGGTACATAGACATTTAATATGCAAAGTACTATATACGCACAGAATAGAAAGAAGATAGGTACATAAACATTTAATATGCAAAGTACCATATACGCACAGAATAGAAAGAAGATAGGTACATAAACATTTAATATGCAAAGTACCATATACGCACAGAATAGAAAGAAGATAGGTACATAAACATTTAATATGCAAAGTACCATATACGCACAGAATAGAAAGAAGATAGGTACATAAACATTTAATATGCAAAGTACTGTATACGCACAGAACAGAAAGAAGATAGGTACATAAACATTTAATATGCAAAGTACTATATACAGACAGAATAGAAAGAAGATAGGTACATAAACATTTAATATGCAAAGTACCATATACGCACAGAATAGAAAGAAGATAGGTACATAAACATTTAATATGCAAAGTACCATATACGCAGAGAATAGAAAGAAGATAGGTACATAAACATTTAATATGCAAAGTACCATATACACACAGAATAGAAAGAAGATAGGTACATAAACATTTAATATGCAAAGTACTATATACGCACAGAATAGAAAGAAGATAGGTACATAAACATTTAATATGCAAAGTACTATATACGCACAGAATAGAAAGAAGATAGGTACATAGACATTTAATATGCAAAGTACTATATACGCACAGAATAGAAAGAAGATAGGTACATAAACATTTAATATGCAAAGTACTATATACGCACAGAATAGAAAGAAGATAGGTACATAAACATTTAATATGCAAAGTACTATATACGCACAGAATAGAAAGAAGATAGGTACATAGACATTTAATATGCAAAGTACTATATACGCACAGAATAGAAAGAAGATAGGTACATAAACATTTAATATGCAAAGTACTATATACGCACAGAATAGAAAGAAGATAGGTACATAAACATTTAATATGCAAAGTACTATATACGCACAGAATAGAAAGAAGATAGGTACATAAACATTTAATATGCAAAGTACCATATACGCACAGAATAGAAAGAAGATAGCTACATAAACATTTAATATGCAAAGTACCATATACGCACAGAATAGAAAGAAGATAGGTACATAAACATTTAATATGCAAAGTACCATATACGCACAGAATAGAAAGAAGATAGCTACATAAACATTTAATATGCAAAGTACCATATACGCACAGAATAGAAAGAAGATAGGTACATAAACATTTAATATGCAAAGTACTATATACACACAGAATAGAAAGAAGATAGGTACATAAACATGTAATATGCAAAGTACCATATACGCACAGAATAGAAAGAAGATAGGTACATAAACATGTAATATGCAAAGTACCATATACGCACAGAATAGAAAGAAGATAAGTACATAAACATTTAATATGCAAAGTACTGTATACGCACAGAATAGAAAGAAGATAGGTACATAAACATTTAATATGCAAAGTACTGTATACGCACAGAATAGAAAGAAGATAGGTACATACACATTTAATATGCAAAGTACTGTATACGCACAGAATAGAAAGAAGATAGGTACATACACATTTAATATGCAAAGTACCATATACGCACAGAATAGAAAGAAGATAGCTACATAAACATTTAATATGCAAAGTACCATATACGCACAGAATAGAAAGAAGATAGGTACATAAACATTTAATATGCAAAGTACCATATACGCACAGAATAGAAAGAAGATAGGTACATAAACATGTAATATGCAAAGTACTATATACGCACAGAATAGAAAGAAGATAGGTACATAAACATTTAATATGCAAAGTACCATATACACACAGAATAGAAAGAAGATAGGTACATGAACATTTAATATGGAAAGTACTATATACGCACAGAATAGAAAGAAGATAGGTACATAAACATTTAATATGCAAAGTACTATATACGCACAGAATAGAAAGAAGATAGGTACATAAACATTTAATATGCAAAGTACCATATACGCACAGAATAGAAAGAAGATAGGTACATAAACATTTAATATGCAAAGTACCATATACGCACAGAATAGAAAGAAGATAGGTACATAAACATTTAATATGCAAAGTACCATATACGCACAGAATAGAAAGAAGATAGGTACATAAACATTTAATATGCAAAGTACCATATACGCACAGAATAGAAAGAAGATAGGTACATAAACATTTAATATGCAAAGTACCATATACGCACAGAATAGAAAGAAGATAGGTACATGAACATTTAATATGCAAAGTACCATATACGCACAGAATAGAAAGAAGATAGGTACATAAACATTTAATATGCAAAGTACCATATACGCACAGAATAGAAAGAAGATAGGTACATAAACATTTAATATGCAAAGTACCATATACGCACAGAATAGAAAGAAGATAGGTACATAAACATTTAATATGCAAAGTACTATATACGCACAGAATAGAAAGAAGATAGGTACATAAACATTTAATATGCAAAGTACCATATACGCACAGAATAGAAAGAAGATAGGTACATAAACATTTAATATGCAAAGTACTGTATACGCACAGAATAGAAAGAAGATAGGTACATAAACATTTAATATGCAAAGTACTGTATACGCACAGAATAGAAAGAAGATAGGTACATAATCATTTAATATGCAAAGTACCATATACGCACAGAATAGAAAGAAGATAGGTACATAAACATTTAATATGCAAAGTACTGTATACGCACAGAATAGAAAGAAGATAGGTACATAAACATTTAATATGCAAAGTACTGTATACGCACAGAATAGAAAGAAGATAGGTACATAAACATTTAATATACAAAGTACCATATACGCACAGAATAGAAAGAAGATAGGTACATAAACATTTAATATACAAAGTACCATATACGCACAGAATAGAAAGAAGATAGGTACATAAATATTTTATATACAAAGTACCATATACGCACAGAATAGAAAGAAGATAGGTACATAAACATTTAATATGCAAAGTACCATATACGCACAGAATAGAAAGAAGATAGGTACATAATCATTTAATATGCAAAGTACCATATACGCACAGAATAGAAAGAAGATAGGTACATAAACATTTAATATGCAAAGTACCATATACGCACAGAATAGAAAGAAGATAGGTACATAAACATTTAATATACAAAGTACCATATACGCACAAAATAGAAAGAAGATAGGTACATAAACATTTAATATGCAAAGTACCATATACGCACAGAATAGAAAGAAGATAGGTACATAAACATTTAATATACAAAGTACCATATACGCACAGAATAGAAAGAAGATAGGTACATAAACATTTAATATGCAAAGTACCATATACGCACAGAATAGAAAGAAGATAGGTACATAAACATTTAATATGCAAAGTACTATATACGCACAGAATAGAAAGAAGATAGGTACATAAACATTTAATATGCAAAGTACCATACACGCACAGAATAGAAAGAAGATAGGTACATAAACATTTAATATGCAAAGTACTATATACGCACAGAATAGAAAGAAGATAGGTACATAAACATTTAATATGCAAAGTACCATACACGCACAGAATAGAAAGAAGATAGGTACATAAACATTTAATATGCAAAGTACCATACACGCACAGAATAGAAAGAAGATAGGTACATAAACATTTAATATGCAAAGTACTGTATACGCACAGAATAGAAAGAAGATAGGTACATAAACATTTAATATGCAAAGTACCATATACGCACAGAATAGAAAGAAGATAGGTACATAAACATTTAATATGCAAAGTACTATATACGCACAGAATAGAAAGAAGATAGATACATAAACATTTAATATGCAAAGTACCATACACGCACAGAATAGAAAGAAGATAGGTACATAAACATTTAATATGCAAAGTACCATACACGCACAGAATAGAAAGAAGATAGGTACATAAACATTTAATATGCAAAGTACTGTATACGCACAGAATAGAAAGAAGATAGGTACATAAACATTTAATATGCAAAGTACCATATACGCACAGAATAGAAAGAAGATAGGTACATAAACATTTAATATGCAAAGTACTATATACGCACAGAATAGAAAGAAGATACGTACATAAACATTTAATATGCAAAGTATTATATACGCACAGAATAGAAAGAAGATAAGTACATAAACATTTAATATGCAAAGTATTATATATACGCACAGAATAGAAAGAAGATAGGTACATAAACATTTAATATGCAAAGTACCATATACGCACAGAATAGAAAGAAGATAGGTACATAAACATTTAATATACAAAGTACCATATACGCACAGAATAGAAAGAAGATAGGTACATACACATTTAATATGCAAAGTACCATATACGCACAGAATAGAAAGAAGATAGGTACAGGAACATTTAATATGCAAAGTACCATATACGCACAGAATAGAAAGAAGATAGGTACATAAACATTTAATATGCAAAGTACTGTATACGCACAGAATAGAAAGAAGATAGGTACATAAACATTTAATATGCAAAGTATTATATATACGCACAGAATAGAAAGAAGATAGGTACATAAACATTTAATATGCAAAGTACTATATACGCACAGAATAGAAAGAAGATAGGTACATAAACATTTAATATGCAAAGTACTATATACGCACAGAATAGAAAGAAGATAGGTACATAAACATTTAATATGCAAAGTACCATATACGCACAGAATAGAAAGAAGATAGGTACATAAACATTTAATATACAAAGTACCATATACGCACAGAATAGAAAGAAGATGGGTACATACACATTTAATATGCAAAGTACCATATACGCACAGAATAGAAAGAAGATAGGTACATAAACATTTAATATGCAAAGTACCATACACGCACAGAATAGAAAGAAGATAGGTACATAAACATTTAATATGCAAAGTACCATACACGCACAGAATAGAAAGAAGATAGGTACATAAACATTTAATATGCAAAGTACTATACACGCACAGAATAGAAAGAAGATAGGTACATAAACATTTAATATGCAAAGTACTGTATACGCACAGAATAGAAAGAAGATAGGTACATAAACATTTAATATGCAAAGTACCATATACGCACAGAATAGAAAGAAGATAGGTACATAAACATTTAATATGCAAAGTACCATATACGCACAGAATAGAAAGAAGATAGGTACATAAACATTTAATATGCAAAGTACTATATACGCACAGAATAGAAAGAAGATAGGTACATAATCATTTAATATGCAAAGTACCATATACGCACAGAATAGAAAGAAGATAGGTACATAAACATTTAATATGCAAAGTACCATATACGCACAGAATAGAAAGAAGATAGGTACATAAACATTTAATATGCAAAGTACCATATACGCACAGAATAGAAAGAAGATAGGTACATAAACATTTAATATGCAAAGTACTATATAAGCACAGAATAGAAAGAAGATAGGTACATAAACATTTAATATGCAAAGTACTGTATACGCACAGAATAGAAAGAAGATAGGTACATGAACATTTAATATGCAAAGTACTATATACGCACAGAATAGAAAGAAGATAGGTACATAAACATTTAATATGCAAAGTACTATATAAGCACAGAATAGAAAGAAGATAGGTACATAAACATTTAATATGCAAAGTACTATATAAGCACAGAATAGAAAGAAGATAGGTACATAAACATTTAATATGCAAAGTACTATATACGCACAGAATAGAAAGAAGATAGGTATATAAACATTTAATATGCAAAGTACCATATACGCACAGAATAGAAAGAAGATAGGTACATAAACATTTAATATGCAAAGTATTATATACGCACAGAATAGAAAGAAGATAGGTACATAAACATTTAATATGCAAAGTACCATATACGCACAGAATAGAAAGAAGATAGGTACATAAACATTTAATATGCAAAGTACCATATACGCACAGAATAGAAAGAAGATAGGTACATAAACATTTAATATGCAAAGTACTATATACGCACAGAATAGAAAGAAGATAGGTACATAAACATTTAATATGCAAAGTACCATATACGCACAGAATAGAAAGAAGATAGGTACATAAACATTTAATATACAAAGTACCATATACGCACAGAATAGAAAGAAGATAGGTACATACACATTTAATATGCAAAGTACCATATACGCACAGAATAGAAAGAAGATAGGTACATAAACATTTAATATGCAAAGTACTATATACGCACAGAATAGAAAGAAGATAGGTACATAAACATTTAATATGCAAAGTACTATATCCGCACTGAATAGAAAGAAGATAGGTACATAAACATTTAATATGCAAAGTACTATATACGCACAGAATAGAAAGAAGATAGGTACATAAACATTTAATATGCAAAGTACCATATACGCACAGAATAGAAAGAAGATAGGTACATAAACATTTAATATACAAAGTACCATATACGCACAGAATAGAAAGAAGATAGGTACATAAACATTTAATATGCAAAGTACTATATCCGCACTGAATAGAAAGAAGATAGGTACATAAACATTTAATATGCAAAGTACTGTATACGCAGAGAATAGAAAGAAGATAGGTACATAAACATGTAATATGCAAAGTACCATATACGCACAGAATAGAAAGAAGATAGGTACATAAACATTTAATATGCAAAGTACCATATACGCACAGAATAGAAAGAAGATAGGTACATAAACATTTAATATGCAAAGTACCATATACGCACAGAATAGAAAGAAGATAGGTACATAAACATTTAATATGCAAAGTACTATATACGCACAGAATAGAAAGAAGATAGGTACATAAACATTTAATATGCAAAGTACCATATACGCACAGAATAGAAAGAAGATAGGTACATAAACATTTAATATGCAAAGTACCATATACGCACAGAATAGAAAGAAGATAGGTACATAAACATTTAATATACAAAGTACCATATACGCACAGAATAGAAAGAAGATAGGTACATAAACATTTAATATGCAAAGTACCATATACGCACAGAATAGAAAGAAGATAGGTACATAAACATTTAATATGCAAAGTACTATATACGCACAGAATAGAAAGAAGATAGGTACATAAACATTTAATATACAAAGTACCATATACGCACAGAATAGAAAGAAGATAGGTACATAAACATTTAATATACAAAGTACCATATACGCACAGAATAGAAAGAAGATAGGTACATAAACATTTAATATGCAAAGTACTATATCCGCACTGAATAGAAAGAAGATAGGTACATAAACATTTAATATGCAAAGTACTGTATACGCACAGAATAGAAAGAAGATAGGTACATAAACATGTAATATGCAAAGTACCACATACGCACAGAATAGAAAGAAGATAGGTACATAAACATTTAATATGCAAAGTACTATATACGCACAGAATAGAAAGAAGATAGGTACATAAACATTTAATATGCAAAGTACTATATACGCACAGAATAGAAAGAAGATAGGTACATAAACATTTAATATGCAAAGTACCATATACGCACAGAATAGAAAGAAGATAGGTACATAAACATTTAATATGCAAAGTACCCTATCCGCACTGAATAGAAAGAAGATAGGTACATAAACATTTAATATGCAAAGTACTGTATACGCAGAGAATAGAAAGAAGATAGGTACATAAACATGTAATATGCAAAGTACCATATACGCACAGAATAGAAAGAAGATAGGTACATAAACATTTAATATGCAAAGTACTATATACGCACAGAATAGAAAGAAGATAGGTACATAAACATTTAATATGCAAAGTACTATATCCGCACTGAATAGAAAGAAGATAGGTACATAAACATTTAATATGCAAAGTACTGTATACGCAGAGAATAGAAAGAAGATAGGTACATAAACATGTAATATGCAAAGTACCATATACGCACAGAATAGAAAGAAGATAGGTACATAAACATTTAATATGCAAAGTACCCTATCCGCACTGAATAGAAAGAAGATAGGTACATAAACATTTAATATGCAAAGTACTGTATACGCAGAGAATAGAAAGAAGATAGGTACATAAACATGTAATATGCAAAGTACCATATACGCACAGAATAGAAAGAAGATAGGTACATAAACATTTAATATGCAAAGTACCATATACGCACAAAATAGAAAGAAGATAGGCACATAAACATTTAATATGCAAAGTACCATATACGCACAGAATAGAAAGAAGATAGGTATATAAACATTTAATATGCAAAGTACCATATACGCACAGAATAGAAAGAAGATAGGTACATAAACATTTAATATGCAAAGTACCATATACGCACAAAATAGAAAGAAGATAGGCACATAAATATTTAATATGCAAAGTACCATATACGCACAGAATAGAAAGAAGATAGGTATATAAACATTTAATATGCAAAGTACCATATACGCACAGAATAGAAAGAAGATAGGTATATAAACATTTAATATGCAAAGTACTATATACGCACAGAATAGAAAGAAGATAGGTACATAAACATTTAATATGCAAAGTACCATATGCGCACAGAATAGAAAGAAGATAGGTACATAAACATTTAATATACAAAGTACCATATACGCACAGAATAGAAAGAAGATAGGTACATAAACATTTAATATGCAAAGTACTATATACGCACAGAATAGAAAGAAGATAGGTACATAATCATTTAATATGCAAAGTACCATATACGCACAGAATAGAAAGAAGATAGGTACATAAACATTTAATATGCAAAGTACTGTATACGCACAGAATAGAAAGAAGATAGGTACATAAACATTTAATATGCAAAGTACTATATACGCACAGAATAGAAAGAAGATAGGTACATAAACATTTAATATGCAAAGTACCATATACGCACAGAATAGAAAGAAGATAGGTACATAAACATTTAATATGCAAAGTACTGTATACGCACAGAATAGAAAGAAGATAGGTACTTAAACATTTAATATGCAAAGTACTGTATACGCACAGAATAGAAAGAAGATAGGTACATAATCATTTAATATGCAAAGTACCATATACGCACAGAATAGAAAGAAGATAGGTACATAAACATTTAATATGCAAAGTACTGTATACGCACAGAATAGAAAGAAGATAGGTACATAAACATTTAATATGCAAAGTACTGTATACGCACAGAATAGAAAGAAGATAGGTACATAAACATTTAATATACAAAGTACCATATACGCACAGAATAGAAAGAAGATAGGTACATAAACATTTAATATACAAAGTACCATATACGCACAGAATAGAAAGAAGATAGGTACATAAATATTTAATATACAAAGTACCATATACGCACAGAATAGAAAGAAGATAGGTACATAAACATTTAATATGCAAAGTACCATATACGCACAGAATAGAAAGAAGATAGGTATATAAACATTTAATATACAAAGTACTATACACGCACAGAATAGAAAGAAGATAGGTACATAAACATTTAATATGCAAAGTACCATATACGCACAGAATAGAAAGAAGATAGGTACATAAACATTTAATATGCAAAGTACCATATACGCACAGAATAGAAAGAAGATAGGTACATAAACATTTAATATGCAAAGTACCATATACGCACAGAATAGAAAGAAGATAGGTATATAAACATTTAATATACAAAGTACTATACACGCACAGAATAGAAAGAAGATAGGTACATAAACATTTAATATGCAAAGTACCATATACGCACAGAATAGAAAGAAGATACGTACATAAACATTTAATATGCAAAGTACCATATACGCACAGAATATAAAGAAGATAGGTACATAATCATTTAATATGCAAAGTACCATATACGCACAGAATAGAAAGAAGATAGGTACATAAACATTTAATATACAAAGTACCATATACGCACAGAATATAAAGAAGATAGGTACATAATCATTTAATATGCAAAGTACCATATACGCACAGAATAGAAAGAAGATAGGTACATAAACATTTAATATACAAAGTACCATATACGCACAGAATAGAAAGAAGATAGGTACATAAACATTTAATATGCAAAGTACCATATACGCACAGAATAGAAAGAAGATAGGTATAAAAACATTTAATATACAAAGTACTATACACGCACAGAATAGAAAGAAGATAGGTACATAAACATTTAATATGCAAAGTACTATATACGCACAGAATAGAAAGAAGATAGGTACATAAACATTTAATATGCAAAGTACCATATACGCAGAGAATATAAAGAAGATAGGTACATAATCATTTAATATGCAAAGTACCATATACGCACAGAATAGAAAGAAGATAGGTACATAAACATTTAATATACAAAGTACCATATACGCACAGAATAGAAAGAAGATAGGTACATAAACATTTAATATGCAAAGTACCATATACGCACAGAATAGAAAGAAGATAGGTATATAAACATTTAATATACAAAGTACTATACACGCAGAGAATAGAAAGAAGATAGGTACATAAACATTTAATATACAAAGTACCATATACGCACAGAATAGAAAGAAGATAGGTACATAAACATTTAATATGCAAAGTACCATATACGCACAGAATAGAAAGAAGATAGGTACATAAACATTTAATATGCAAAGTACCATATACGCACAGAATAGAAAGAAGATAGGTACATAAACATTTAATATGCAAAGTACTGTATACGCACAGAATAGAAAGAAGATAGGTACATAAACATTTAATATACAAAGTACCATATACGCACAGAATAGAAAGAAGATAGGTACATAAACATTTAATATGCAAAGTACCATATACGCACAGAATAGAAAGAAGATAGGTACATAAACATTTAATATGCAAAGTACCATATACGCACAGAATAGAAAGAAGATAGGTACATAAACATTTAATATGCAAAGTACCATATACGCACATAATAGAAAGAAGATAGGTACATAAACATTTAATATGCAAAGTACCATACACGCACAGAATAGAAAGAAGATAGGTACATAATCATTTAATATGCAAAGTACCATATACGCACAGAATAGAAAGAAGATAGGTACATAAACATTTAATATGCAAAGTACCATATACGCACAGAATAGAAAGAAGATAGGTACATAAACATTTAATATACAAAGTACCATATACGCACAGAATAGAAAGAAGATAGGTACATAAACATTTAATATGCAAAGTACCATATACGCACAGAATAGAAAGAAGATAGGTATATAAACATTTAATATACAAAGTACTATACACGCACAGAATAGAAAGAAGATAGGTACATAAACATTTAATATACAAAGTACCATATACGCACAGAATAGAAAGAAGATAGGTACATAAACATTTAATATGCAAAGTACCATATACGCACAGAATAGAAAGAAGATAGGTACATAAACATTTAATATGCAAAGTACCATATACGCACAGAATAGAAAGAAGATAGGTACATAAACATTTAATATGCAAAGTACTATATACGCACAGAATAGAAAGAAGATAGGTACATAAACATTTAATATGCAAAGTACCATATACGCACAGAATAGAAAGAAGATAGGTACATAAACATTTAATATGCAAAGTACTATATACACACAGAATAGAAAGAAGATAGGTACATAAACATTTAATATGCAAAGTACTGTATACGCACAGAATAGAAAGAAGATAGGTACATAAACATTTAATATGCAAAGTACCATATACGCACAGAATAGAAAGAAGATGGGTACATAAACATTTTATATGCAAAGTACTGTATACGCACAGAATAGAAAGAAGATAGGTACATAAACATTTAATATGCAAAGTACTATATACGCACAGAATAGAAAGAAGATAGGTACATAGACATTTAATATGCAAAGTACTATATACGCACAGAATAGAAAGAAGATAGGTACATAAACATTTAATATGCAAAGTACTATATACGCACAGAATAGAAAGAAGATAGGTACATAAACATTTAATATGCAAAGTACTATATACGCACAGAATAGAAAGAAGATAGGTACATAAACATTTAATATGCAAAGTACCATATACGCACAGAATAGAAAGAAGATAGGTACATAAACATTTAATATGCAAAGTACTATATACGCACAGAATAGAAAGAAGATAGGTACATAAACATTTAATATGCAAAGTACTATATACGCACAGAATAGAAAGAAGATAGGTACATAGACATTTAATATGCAAAGTACTATATACGCACAGAATAGAAAGAAGATACGTACATAAACATTTAATATGCAAAGTACCATATACGCACAGAATAGAAAGAAGATAGGTACATAAACATTTAATATACAAAGTACCATATACGCACAGAATAGAAAGAAGATACGTACATAAACATTTAATATGCAAAGTACTATATACGCACATAATAGAAAGAAGATAGGTACATAAACATTTAATATGCAAAGTACCATACACGCACAGAATAGAAAGAAGATAGGTACATAATCATTTAATATGCAAAGTACCATATACGCACAGAATAGAAAGAAGATAGGTACATAAACATTTAATATGCAAAGTACCATATACGCACAGAATAGAAAGAAGATAGGTACATAAACATTTAATATACAAAGTACCATATACGCACAGAATAGAAAGAAGATAGGTACATAAACATTTAATATGCAAAGTACCATATACGCACAGAATAGAAAGAAGATAGGTACATAAACATTTAATATACAAAGTACCATATACGCACAGAATAGAAAGAAGATAGGTACATAAACATTTAATATGCAAAGTACCATATACGCACAGAATAGAAAGAAGATAGGTACATAAACATTTAATATGCAAAGTACCATACACGCACAGAATAGAAAGAAGATAGGTACATAATCATTTAATATGCAAAGTACCATATACGCACAGAATAGAAAGAAGATAGGTACATAAACATTTAATATGCAAAGTACCATATACGCACAGAATAGAAAGAAGATAGGTACATAAACATTTAATATACAAAGTACCATATACGCACAGAATAGAAAGAAGATAGGTACATAAACATTTAATATGCAAAGTACCATATACGCACAGAATAGAAAGAAGATAGGTACATAAACATTTAATATGCAAAGTACTGTATACGCACAGAATAGAAAGAAGATAGGTACATAAACATTTAATATGCAAAGTACTATATACGCACAGAATAGAAAGAAGATGGGTACATAAACATTTAATATGCAAAGTACTATATACGCACATAATAGAAAGAAGATAGGTACATAAACATTTAATATACAAAGTACCATATACGCACAGAATAGAAAGAAGATACGTACATAAACATTTAATATGCAAAGTACCATATACGCACAGAATAGAAAGAAGATAGGTACATAAACATTTAATATGCAAAGTACCATATACGCACAGAATAGAAAGAAGATAGGTACATAAACATTTAATATGCAAAGTACCATATACGCACAGAATAGAAAGAAGATACGTACATAAACATTTAATATGCAAAGTACTGTATACGCACAGAATAGAAAGAAGATAGGTACATGAACATTTAATATGCAAAGTACTATATACGCACAGAATAGAAAGAAGATAGGTACATAAACATTTAATATGCAAAGTACTATATACGCACAGAATAGAAAGAAGATAGGTACATGAACATTTAATATGCAAAGTACTATATACGCACAGAATAGAAAGAAGATAGGTATATAAACATTTAATATGCAAAGTACCATATACGCACAGAATAGAAAGAAGATAGGTACATAAACATGTAATATGCAAAGTACCATATAGGCACAGAATAGAAAGAAGATAGGTACATAAACATTTAATATGCAAAGTACTATATACACACAGAATAGAAAGAAGATAGGTACATAAACATTTAATATGCAAAGTACCATATACGCACAGAATAGAAAGAAGATAGGTACATAAACATTTAATATGCAAAGTACTATATAAGCACAGAATAGAAAGAAGATAGGTACATAAACATTTAATATGCAAAGTACTATATACGCACAGAATAGAAAGAAGATAGGTATATAAACATTTAATATGCAAAGTACCATATACGCACAGAATAGAAAGAAGATAGGTACATAAACATGTAATATGCAAAGTACCATATAGGCACAGAATAGAAAGAAGATAGGTACATAAACATTTAATATACAAAGTACCATATACGCACAGAATAGAAAGAAGATAGGTACATAAACATTTAATATGCAAAGTACCATATACGCACAGAATAGAAAGAAGATAGGTACATAAACATTTAATATGCAAAGTACCATATACGCACAGAATAGAAAGAAGATAGGTACATAAACATTTAATATACAAAGTACTATACACGCACAGAATAGAAAGAAGATAGGTACATAAACATTTAATATACAAAGTACTATACACGCACAGAATAGAAAGAAGATAGGTACATAAACATTGAATATGCAAAGTACTATATACGCACAGAATAGAAAGAAGATAGGTACATAAACATTTAATATGCAAAGTACCATATACGCACAGAATAGAAAGAAGATAGGTACATAAACATTTAATATGCAAAGTACCATATACGCACAGAATAGAAAGAAGATAGGTACATAAACATTTAATATGCAAAGTACTATATACGCACAGAATAGAAAGAAGATAGGTATATAAACATTTAATATGCAAAGTACCATATACGCACAGAATAGAAAGAAGATAGGTACATAAACATTTAATATACAAAGTACCATATACGCACAGAATAGAAAGAAGATAGGTACATAAACATTTAATATGCAAAGTACCATATACGCACAGAATAGAAAGAAAATAGGTACATAAACATTTATTATGCAAAGTACTATATACGCACAGAATAGAAAGAAGATAGGTATATAAACATTTAATATGCAAAGTACCATATACGCACAGAATAGAAAGAAGATAGGTACATAAACATTTAATATGCAAAGTACCATATACGCACAGAATAGAAAGAAGATAGGTACATAAACATTTAATATGCAAAGTACTATATACGCACAGAATAGAAAGAAGATAGGTATATAAACATTTAATATGCAAAGTACCATATACGCACAGAATAGAAAGAAGATATGTACATAAACATTTAATATGCAAAGTACTGTATACGCACAGAATAGAAAGAAGATAGGTACATAAACATTTAATATGCAAAGTACCATATACGCACAGAATAGAAAGAAGATAGGTACATAAACATTTAATATGCAAAGTACTATATACGCACAGAATAGAAAGAAGATAGGTACATAAACATTTAATATACAAAGTACCATATACGCACAGAATAGAAAGAAGATAGGTACATAAACATTTAATATGCAAAGTACCATATACGCACAGAATAGAAAGAAGATAGGTACATAAACATTTAATATGCAAAGTACTATATACGCACAGAATAGAAAGAAGATAGGTATATAAACATTTAATATGCAAAGTACCATATACGCACAGAATAGAAAGAAGATAGGTACATAAACATTTAATATACAAAGTACCATATACGCACAGAATAGAAAGAAGATAGGTACATAAACATTTAATATGCAAAGTACCATATACGCACAGAATAGAAAGAAGATAGGTACATAAACATTTAATATGCAAAGTACTATATACGCACAGAATAGAAAGAAGATAGGTATATAAACATTTAATATGCAAAGTACCATATACGCACAGAATAGAAAGAAGATACGTACATAAACATTTAATATGCAAAGTACTATATACGCACAGAATAGAAAGAAGATAGGTACATAAACATTTAATATGCAAAGTACTGTATACGCACAGAATAGAAAGAAGATAGGTACATAAACATTTAATATGCAAAGTACTATATACGCACAGAACAGAAAGAAGATAGGTACATAAACATTTAATATGCAAAGTACTATATACGCACAGAATAGAAAGAAGATAGGTATATAAACATTTAATATGCAAAGTACCATATACGCACAGAATAGAAAGAAGATACGTACATAAACATTTAATATGCAAAGTACTATATACGCACAGAATAGAAAGAAGATAGGTACATAAACATTTAATATGCAAAGTACTGTATACGCACAGAATAGAAAGAAGATAGGTACATAAACATTTAATATGCAAAGTACTATATACGCACAGAATAGAAAGAAAATAGGTACATAAACATTTAATATGCAAAGTACTGTATACGCACAGAATAGAAAGAAGATAGGTATATAAACATTTAATATGCAAAGTACCATATACGCACAGAATAGAAAGAAGATACGTACATAAACATTTAATATGCAAAGTACTATATACGCACAGAATAGAATGAAGTTAGGTACATAAACATTTAATATGCAAAGTACTGTATACGCACAGAATAGAAAGAAGATAGGTACATAAACATTTAATATGCAAAGTACTATATACGCACAGAATAGAAAGAAGATAGGTACATAAACATTTAATATGCAAAGTACTATATACGCACAGAATAGAAAGAAGATAGGTATATAAACATTTAATATGCAAAGTACCATATACGCACAGAATAGAAAGAAGATACGTACATAAACATTTAATATGCAAAGTACTATATACGCACAGAATAGAAAGAAGATAGGTACATAAACATTTAATATGCAAAGTACTGTATACGCACAGAATAGAAAGAAGATAGGTACATAAATATTTAATATGCAAAGTACTATATACGCACAGAATAGAAAGAAGATAGGTACATAAACATTTAATATGCAAAGTACTATATACGCACAGAACAGAAAGAAGATAGGTACATAAACATTTAATATGCAAAGTACCATATACGCACAGAATAGAAAGAAGATAGGTACATAAACATTTAATATGCAAAGTACTATATACGCACAGAATAGAAAGAAGATAGGTACATAAACATTTAATATGCAAAGTACTATATACGCACAGAATAGAAAGAAGATAGGTACATAAACATTTAATATGCAAAGTACTATATACGCACAGAACAGAAAGAAGATAGGTACATAAACATTTAATATGCAAAGTACCATATACGCACAGAATAGAAAGAAGATAGGTACATAAACATTTAATATGCAAAGTACCATATACGCACAGAATAGAAAGAAGATAGGTACATAAACATTTAATATGCAAAGTACTATATACGCACAGAACAGAAAGAAGATAGGTACATAAACATTTAATATGCAAAGTACTATATACGCACAGAACAGAAAGAAGATAGGTACATAAACATTTAATATGCAAAGTACCATATACGCACAGAATAGAAAGAAGATAGGTACATAAACATTTAATATGCAAAGTACTATATACGCACAGAATAGAAAGAAGATAGGTACATAAACATTTAATATGCAAAGTACCATATACGCACAGAATAGAAAGAAGATAGGTACATAAACATTTAATATACAAAGTACCATATACTCACAGAATAGAAAGAAGATAGGTACATAAACATTTAATATGCAAAGTACCATATACGCACAGAATAGAAAGAAGATAGGTACATAAACATTTAATATGCAAAGTACTATATACGCACAGAATAGAAAGAAGATAGGTATATAAACATTTAATATGCAAAGTACCATATACGCACAGAATAGAAAGAAGATAGGTACATAAACATTTAATATGCAAAGTACCATATACGCACAGAATAGAAAGAAGATAGGTACATAAACATTTAATATGCAAAGTACTATATACGCACAGAATAGAAAGAAGATAGGTATATAAACATTTAATATGCAAAGTACCATATACGCACAGAATAGAAAGAAGATACGTACATAAACATTTAATATGCAAAGTACTATATACGCACAGAATAGAAAGAAGATAGGTACATAAACATTTAATGTGCAAAGTACTATATACGCACAGAATAGAAAGAAGATAGGTACATGAACATTTAATATGCAAAGTACTATATACGCACAGAATAGAAAGAAGATAGGTACATAAACATTTAATATGCAAAGTACCATATACGCACAGAATAGAAAGAAGATAGGTACATAAACATTTAATATGCAAAGTACCATATACGCACAGAATAGAAAGAAGATAGGTACATAAACATTTAATATGCAAAGTACCATATACGCACAGAATAGAAAGAAGATAGGTACATAAACATTTAATATGCAAAGTACTATATACGCACAGAATAGAAAGAAGATAGGTATATAAACATTTAATATGCAAAGTACCATATACGCACAGAATAGAAAGAAGATAGGTACATAAACATTTAATATGCAAAGTACCATATACGCACAGAATAGAAAGAAGATAGGTACATAAACATTTAATATGCAAAGTACTATATACGCACAGAATAGAAAGAAGATAGGTATATAAACATTTAATATGCAAAGTACCATATACGCACAGAATAGAAAGAAGATACGTACATAAACATTTAATATGCAAAGTACTATATACGCACAGAATAGAAAGAAGATAGGTACATAAACATTTAATATGCAAAGTACTATATACGCACAGAATAGAAAGAAGATAGGTACATGAACATTTAATATGCAAAGTACTATATACGCACAGAATAGAAAGAAGATAGGTACATAAACATTTAATATGCAAAGTACCATATACGCACAGAATAGAAAGAAGATAGGTACATAAACATTTAATATGCAAAGTACTATATACGCACAGAATAGAAAGAAGATAGGTACATAAACATTTAATATGCAAAGTACTATATACGCTTAAAAAGAAGATGGGTACATAAACATTTAATATGCAAATACGCACAGAATAGAAAGAAGATATGTACATAAACATCCAATAGACTTATTCCTATCTTCGCTTAGAAAGGAAAAGAAAAGAAAGGCGTATGTAAACATCCAATAAGCTAAGTCCCATCCTCGTAAAAAATAGCTACAGAAGTATTATGGACCAGGTTTGTAGGTTCATAGTGAAGGGGCAAATTGCCTTATTACATGTATACTGAAAGAAAACCTGGGATATAAAGAAAGTGAAAAAATAAGTACATTACTTTCCCTTTTTGGTAAATCGAGGCATCTGCCCCCACCCCTACCCCACCAATTGCATATACTCTTCGTACAGCCACGGTGGTAACCGTGGTACAGCTCATGTTAAACGAACATTTCGACATGATGCAAGTGTCTCCAAATACGACAAGTAACGTCAATCTAAGCTTATATTTGAGTCAGACATAAAATAAAATACAGGCAGTCATGAAAGTGCAATTTTGTAGTGAATAAATATATTTAAACCGTATTTGAAACACATGGATTTTAAGTATATGAATATGCCGTGCTAATAAATGTGTATAACCACAAGAACGATATTATATAAAAAACGTGTTTTGCTGGCCGTTGCGGACACCGATGCATGGTCGAAAACATTGAGTTATGTCACCGTCCCTTAAGGGACGGTGGTTATGTAATAGGAAGGAGTGCCTTAAACTCGAGACTCATAGCTCCACGCTCAGAACATGTACAAGTTATGGAAAATAATTTCTGTAAATATAGACTATTCAGTGTTCATGAAAAGGTGACTGGTAATGAGTCTGTCTTAGTGAAGTAAACGAGAAATGAAGATTTTTTATTGACTAGTACTGTGAGCATATGTAAGGCCCGAGTTCCTATTTAGTTATTTAGTTATAGATTTGACTATGTTCTACTCAAAATGAATAATGTCAATAAAGTTATTATAGTAATTATATTTGAACTCCGATATAAACAATAGGTAAACAATATTCGTAAACAATAGCCATGTTGAAATACCATGTTGTGCACTTTATTCAAAATTCACTATGAACCACCTAATTTTTGCTCATCAAACACAGAATTTGTCATGTTTCATTATAACATACATGAGTAGATATCTCCACATAACTGCATTACACCCAATCCCACTCATGAGTTTTGTTCTTTGCGTATGAGTGAACATTCTCCGTCACACATTGAAGAATGACTTCTGTGATAGATCTGACCACTGACCACTGACAAATTCTTAACCCTTGAAAGAGACCTTTGTTATGACCTAAATAACCAATTTATGACGTGAATTAAGAGTCATTCAAAAGGACAGTTGAGCATCATTATGAGGGTCACCTTGTTTAGTCATTCTTCTTAGCTTTTCCCATTTGAGTAATGCATAAATTGCATAGTAGCAATATATAGAATGTAAAAATGGCCAACTTTATTTTCAGGAAATAATTTATTTCCTTGTTTTATTTAACATAATTCATCGCTAACATTGAGTACCAATGTCAGTCTGTGATTGGGCTTCACAAATTGCTCAGGCAATATTGTTTACATTTCTCTATTTTGTTGTTAGCTGGAGTTCGGAGTTACATGCCTCCAAATTTTCATAAGAGGGGCATACACAGCGAGTCTACGTACAGAGTGTTATCATGGATGGGTGGTTACTTCAAGAAATTTGCCGATAGGTTGCCTGATCATGAGAAGCTACATTTGCCATCTTGTTTGTCAAAGACTGACATATATAACAATATGGTGGAAGAGTATCCTCATGAAGGATTGTGTTCCCTGCCATATTTTTATTCTTTGTGGGAGCAGTACTATGCCCATGTTTCCATCCCAAGTGTAAGTAAGCATTATTATTTATTTACATTCACACCAGAAATAACAGTCTCAAGTAAAATTCTATTTTTTTTCCAGTAACACAAACAAATATATAAGGAGTTAGTATCGTTTATGCAGGCAGATGTACATGCAGATTTAAAGGATTTGTTGTACCCCAAATCCTTTGCACCAGTTTTATAGCTGTATAACCCACACAATTCTCAAGCTAGAATACACAATTTTTCTTCCTCCCTTTCACCAACTTAGTTTTAATATTCATATCACCTTGGCACTAACCTCGATAACCAAACGCATTTGACCACTGGTGTCACCCATCAATATACCCCATTTGGAATATAGCAGGTAAATTCAACATTGTTGATATTTTAGTCAAAAACAAAAAAAGCAAACTCATATTGTGTTATCTTCTGTAATTAATGTTGATCTTTTTGTAAAAGAGGTAAATTGATCAAATTTTGCAAAGTTGAGCAAAAAATTGATAAGCCAAATTTGTTTCATTGAACACCTTGTTAAATATTTGTTAACAAAACATTACTCAAGAAACTTCTGTATCAGTGAAGTTCAGATGTCGCTTGGCTAATAATACAAAATATGAGCTTGAGTGAATTCTCGATAGTTTGACATACACCATGATTTGAGCCATAAAATTAATTAGGGTTGTTTTGTTATATATGAAGTGTAAATTTCAATAATGATAATTTAGATTAGTATAACATAACATTTGACTCTTCTTCATATTATAAATAAATTACAGGTCAACCGATTTGCAAACTGTAACAAATGCACTTTGTTAAAGAAGCAGATAGAAGCAACAAGAAGCGAGCTTGTCAGAGAATAGTTGTTTAAAAAAAGAGAAAAACATCTGAAAAGACAAAGGTAAAATTTGTTCAAAGTCTGTAGTTAATTGTTATATTCTGCCTGTAAAAAAAGACATTAATCACATTGTACCACTGACAAATTCAACGAAAATTATGAGAAAAAAATAAATAAATCACTATTTCTTGAAGATACTAGTAAAATCCTTTTTATCACCCACCATAGATTGATATAATCTTCTCAGTGGACAATAACTTTGTTTTCAGCCGTCAACTCTGACTTGAAATATTTAAATATATATTCATGTAGTCCTTGGAATAGATTGAATGTTGTAACCCCTGCATTCAGATATTTAGCTGCCACAATTGTCTTATATAGGGCAATTGTTAAGCATCACCGAAAGTGAGCCAACAAGTGTGACAATGATGTGTGGAAACCATTCTTCTGAAAAGTGCTTGTCTATCGTGATTTGCTTTTATTTTTTTTCATTATTTTCAGTACTGAAAGATTGAAATACTATAAACATATTCAGAAAGCTAAAGAACATCCAAAAAGATATGCATCCATTATTGTTGATGGAATGGATTCAGACAAGACAAATCTGCCACATTTTCAAAGAGTGTCAAAAACAACATCCACTATCTGGAAGTTAAAGGGACATTTGACTGGAGTTATTGTTCATGGTCGCTGTTTGTTAGGGTACTATGACCTCTTTAAGTGGCCTCACGATAGCAATCTTACTTGTAACATTTTACTTCAAACGTTTAAGCAGTTTGGGAATGATTTGCCTAAAATCCTTTACCTACAATTGGACAACACACCAAGAGAAAACAAGAACAGATGGTTATTGGCACTGTGTTGTCTCTTAGTAGAATTAAGTGTTTTTGAGAAGGTGAGTAATTTCTACATCTAGCACTTCTATGTTCATACTTATGTGATTGGGTTTAACTATATGAAAATTATTCCAATGATAACAAGACATGAATGTCACAGCTCCGGTCATTTAATTATAAAATATACTCATGTTAAAATACCGTATTTATCCAGGTAAGAGCCCATGGCCAAGCAAATCCTCCCTCCACTTTTGATACAATAAAGAAATTGAGGTCATATCCTGGCATACGCCCAGGTGTCTTTTTTACACTTGTAATAAAATAATAACAAAAACCTATTTATGTTTATAGTTGACTTCTTTGCAGTTTGTTGTGATTCTGATGAAAATTCTTGATAAATAATTGTCAATTGCGTAAAATAGCTACGACAGAAAAATAAGTAATTTCACGTTCTGCATTCAGGGCAGCGTGTTCGTAATTTAAAAGATTTTTTTATCTGAATCATATTAGTCAGCAAATGTGTATGAAAGCAGAAATGGGAATTCTTTTTTAGCTCCGCTGTCGACTTTGTCGAGCGGAGCTTATCATATGAGTGATTGTCCGTCATCGTCTGTGTCAATGTTTTACTTTTTCGACTTCTTCTTGAAAACTACAAGCCTGAATGCTTTGATACTTGGTGTATATGTACCTTGGGTAGATCTCTCTCAGATTTGTTCATTTCATGATCATATCTTCAATTCTCTAATTTTGGTGAATATTTTTGTAATTTTAGGTAAAAAGTGATATTTTTGACTTCATGTTGAAAACCGCAAGTCCAATTGCTTTGATATTACAGATATAGGCACTACATGTGGACCTCTCTCAGATTTGTTCATTTCATGATGATATCTTCAATTCTCTAATTTTGATGAATATTTTTTGTCATTTCTGGTAAAAAGTGACATTTTCATTTTAAAAAACACAATCATTTATGGTGAAAAATGATATATTTGAATTCTTGTTGAAAACAAGTCCCATTGCATTGATACTATGCATACTGTTCATTTTCTGTTCTTTAATTGAAATGTGCATTGCTAACAGCGGAGCTATCTCAGCCGAGAGGCTGCTTGTTTTTTTTTGCAGGGGATGTCCGGGCATACCCCCACCCATATTTGTTGGCAATTTTTCATGCTAGGACCCTGGGCTCTTACCTTGACAAATATGGTAATACATGACCAGGTCATGACATCACTGAAAACTTTTCCATTACAATCTAAGCTAATTATTTATTTTGAGCATGCTCAGTTGTTCTCTCAGCGGTGTTTGGAGAGGTCATTTGGATAAAAATCATGAAAAAAAAACACTTAAGATTTTCAGATCTGGAAAAAAAAACATTGCGTGCATATTTGGCAGAGACTTGTACATCAATCTGCCATCAAAATCTGCTGCAAAATTTTTGAGAAAATGTTAGAGACCTCACAGATATAAACCAGAAATAAGAAACTATATTCCCCTTTTGAGGCTGCACCTGGAACAGGGACTAAAAATGAAACTAATGAGGTAAACTAATCTGAAAAACATTTGCCGACTTGATGTAAGACAAAACAATTTTGATGCCTACTCCTACTCTTTATCAAGACTATTTTATTTGGGCCGTGTTAACATAACAAATGTATCAAATTGGCATTTTCTATTTGAGACACAGAATCCTTCAACAGCCTTATTAACCTAAGCAAGACCTTTCTCTGTTACATGAGATAATAACTGACACAATCTGCAATTGTTAAGTAACTTTTATTTTGGTGTGTTTTGTTTAGTCAAAATAGATTGAATCATGTTATTCCTTTTACATAACATCACTTCCTAACATCTCTAGGTTGCACTTTTCAAGTACTTTGGTTTTGGGATCTCATTTACATCAATAATCAAATGCATTGAACATCGAAGTATAATCACTATATTTATACTTTTTATTTTTGGTTGATTTAGGTTAATGTGTCTTTTCTGATGGTTGGTCATACTCATGAGGATATTGACCAAGTATTCAGTCGATACTCCACTTGGCTTAATCACAATGATGCCCTGACATTGGATGAATTAATGTGAGGCTTACCCAAGTCCTTTAAGAAGTATGATTCAACAGTTGAGTTATTAGATAGAATATATGATGTAAAAAAATTGGTTTGGTGATGCCATAAATGATATTCAGAAACACAGTCAACCTCACATCTTCAGAATTACAAGAGACGAACCAGGCAAAGCCAATTTATGTTTTAAAAAGTGGAGCACCCAGATAGGTCACCCAGAGGATGACGAACCAATCCTTGTTGAACCAACATATACTGAATTGAAACTGCCTGTATTGAAGAATGATATTCGAAAAGCATATCCATATATGAAAGCAAGTCAAAAAAAATGGTGGAATGATTTCATCAATAATTTGATTGAGAAATCAAATATACAAGGTGAGTGCCATTTTTATATTTTCCATAGTTCAGATGAGAGTTGTGATTATAAGACCATCTCAGTTAAGGTTGATAAATATAGGGATGTTTAAATGCATTAGAAAATTATTTGTCTTTATTACACATGGTAACAAACGAATAAATACATAGTTCAAACCAAACATTTCTGAAAAACATAAATATCAGTACATGGTAGACTATTAAACATTGTCCTGAAATATTGGAGAATGAATAAATCTGTTAGGAACTACATATTTAGCTTTGCTATCACATTACTAATTGTCATCGACAATATATAATTAAACCTTGCCAGCATCGTCTGAGTTTACGTGCGTGCAATAACTTATATACTATTCTTTTGAATACAAATTCTATCTCGCCCAAGAGTGACATTGTTATCAAAAGTAAATTTTCTCTGTAGGTACAATTGTTAATGAAGAGAGATGGTTCCTTTATGATTTGATATACAGTCAGCAAGCACCTAGTAGCAATGTTTCTGAAGATGCGCCGTTCGATTCTGAAGATGCGGCCTCAGATTAAAGTGATGAGAATGAGCCACTGGAAAGAGTAAGTAGCAATAGCAGTATAATGAAAATTGGTATTCAGTCTTTTCTACAAATTATCTGAAACAATTTGAATCTAACCATCATATTTGGAAGTTAATATGGGGCTGAAATAAAAACATTTTATTGACATGGAAATATATATAAATAGAAGGATGACTTTATACTGTTGATAATATAAATAAAAAAAAGTTTAGTTTTTTTGCCTTTCGAATTTCTGGCCAGTGTATTTTGTTTTGCATATTCATATTTGGGAACTTTTACACAATTCATGATATATATTAATCTTTAAGGGATATTAAAATACATGTAAATATATGACGTATTATTTGAAGAACAAACATGACAAAGTTCATTAGTCTCAGGATTGTTCCCATCTATATTTTAGCCAGTATTGTCTGTGCAAAAAGGAAGAGAAATTGCATCGTTATTTTGTATCCATCTATCCATGCGTTTTTTTGATCTGGACTCTCAATGGAAAATGGTATAATATGGGAGTTATGCTGTGTTTCTTGTCTGCAGTTAAATAAAACCCACCTGAAAACTGCAAATAATCATTGTGCCCCAAGTCGGTAAAGATCTTCATGATGCACCAATAGGCAAATTATGACTCTCCGATATAGAGACACCAGACAATTGAGGTATTTCAATAAAATGAGTTTGAATATGACAACTGCCCTAAACTGATTAATTAAATATACAATAGTTAAATAATACTAACACTCGCCCACTATGGTGTGACCCAAATCTCCTGTGACTAAACATCACAAAAACAATCTGCATAATTGGTCGCCATTCAAACAGAAATAGCTACTATAACTGATGTACACTGATTGACAAGCTTAGTGGGCCTGGTAGCGTACTGGTCAGATAGTGCCCACTACAAATAACAACCGTTACAATACTTGAATCATGCAGCGGTTTTCATCATTATGTTTTATCTATAGGTCAACATAGGAAAACCACTCAGCAAACAAGAAAGAACTAAATTGAAGAAACAACACATCGGAATTGCTGTTAGAAGTTGTTTTTATATCGAACCGTGCAGTTATAAAGTATGAAAAATGAATAAAATCTATTTGAAACCTCCCATGTTAGCAGACTGTCATGTGAGCCAGCCGTAATATGTACAAACACACCCTAAAAATGTGAAAATCACTTAAAAAGTTGGTGGATTTGCGTGTATATTCCCCCTAAGACATTTCATAAAGAACCCCGCAGTTAAATTTAGAAAGAAAATATGAAAAAGTCTAATATAGCTATTTATATTAGCAGATTGCATCACTGCCCAAGGGCAAAGTGATTAACAAAGTGCTTACAAAGTTGTGAAAAGCTCGTGCAAAGTTGTCAGATTTACAAGGAAATGATACCTATGTTGTTACATTATCGAGACTAGCAGTTAAAAGTTCGCGAAAGTGAATAAATATGTCGTAAAAGGCTGTTTGAATATCGCAGTGGTCCCCGAAGGATGTAGAATTTTGAAAAACTTCCAAACATTACATGGCCGCCAATAACGATAAATTTCAATGGATTCTGATAGATGAGTGGTCAGGTGATCGACCTATTATGAAAGTAAAGTTTAATCGGTCGTGGTTAGTACTTGCATGGGAGACAACCTGAGCAAACTAGCCGGTAAGTTTTTTTTTTTTTTTTTGCAGTCTGCACCTGTTTGGTTTAAGCTGTTAAAACAGCGTGCAAAGTTGTCCAAAGCGATTGCAAAGTTGGTAGATTTGCGTGTTTACTTGACCTAAGTTGTTTTTATATCGAACCCTGCAGTTATAACGTATGAAAAATGAATAAAATCCATGTGAAGCCTCCCATATTAGCAGACCGTCATGTGAGCTCGCCGTAATATGTACAAACACACCCTAAAAATGTGAAAAGCAATTAACAAGTTGGTGGATTTGCGTGTATATTCCCCCTAAAACATTTCATATAGAACCCCGCAGTTAAATTTAGAACGAAAATATGAAAAATCTAATATAGCTATTTATATTAGCAGATTGCATCGCTGCCCAAGCGCAAAGTGATTAACAAAGTGCTTACAAAGTTGTGAAAAGCTCGTGCAAAGTTGTCAGATTTACATGGAAATGTTACCTATGTTGTTACATTATCAAGACCAGCAGTTAAATGTTCACGAAAGTGAATAAATATGTCGTAAAAGTCGTTTGAATATCACAGTGGCCCCTGATGGATGTAGAATTTTGAAATACTTCAAAACACTAAATGGCCGCCAATAACGGTATATTTCAAAGGACTCTGATACATGAGTGGTCAGGTGATCGACCTATTATGCAAGTAAAGTTTAATCGGTCGTGGTTAGTACTTGCATGGGAGACAACCTGAGCAAACTAGCCGGTAAGTTTTTTTTTGCAGTCTGCACCTGTTTGGTTTAAGCTGTTAAAACAGCGTGCAAAGTTGTCCAAAGCGATTGCAAAGTTGGTAGATGTGCGTGTTTACTTGACCTAAGTTGTTTTTATATCGAACCCTGCAGTAATAACGTATGAAAAATGAATGAAATCCATTTGAAGCCTCCCATGTTAGCAGACTGTCATGTGAGTCCGCCGTAATATGTACAAACACACCCTAAAAATGTGAAAAGAAATTAAAAAGTTGGTGGATTTGCGTGTATAATCCCCCTAAGACATTTCATATAGAACCCCGCAGTTAAATTTAGAACGAAAATATGAAAAATCTAATATAGCTATTTATATTAGCAGATTGCATCGCTGCCCAAGCGCAAAGTGATTAACAAAGTGCTTGCAAAGTTGTGAAAAGCTCGTGCAAAGTTGTCAGATTTACATGGAAATGTTACTTATGTTGTTACATTATCGAGACCAGCAGTTAAATGTTCGCGAAAGTGAATAAATATGTCGTAAAAGTCGTTTGAATATCACAGTGGCCCCGAAGGATGTAGAATTTTGAAACTCTTCCAAACATTACATGGCCGCCAATAACGATAAATTTCAAAGGATTCTGATAGATGAGTGGTCAGGTGATCAACCTATTATGAAAGTAAAGTTTAATCGGTCGTGGTTAGTTCTTGCATGGGAGACAACCTGAGCAAACTAGCCGGTAAGTTTTTTTTTTTGCGCAGTCTGCACCTGTTTGGTTTAAGCTGTTAAAACAGCGTTCAAAGTTGTCCAAAGCGATTGCAAAGTTGGTAGATTTGCGTGTATACTTGACCTAAGTTGTTTTTATATCGAACCCTGCAGTTATAACGTATGAAAAATGAATAAAATCCATTTGAAGCCTCCCATGTTAGCAGACTGTCATGTGAGTCCGCCGTAATATGTACAAACACACCCTAAAAATGTGAAAAGCAATTAAAAAGTTGGTGGATTTGCGTGTATAATCCCCCTAAGACATTTCATATAGAACCCCGCAGTTAAATTTAGAACGAATATATGAAAAATCTAATATAGCTATTTATATTAGCAGATTGCATCACTGCCCAAGCGCAAAGTGATTAACAAAGTGCTTATAAAGTTGTGAAAAGCTCGTGCAAAGTTGTCAGATTTACATGGAAATGTTACCTATGTTGTTACATTATCGAGACCAGCAGTTAAATGTTCGCGAAAGTGAATAAATATGTCGTAAAAGGCTGTTTGAATATCGCAGTGGTCCCCGAAGGATGTAGAATTTTGAAAAACTTCCAAACATTACATGGCCGCCAATAACGATAAATTTCAAAGGATTCTGATAGATGAGTGGTCAGGTGATCGACCTATTATGAAAGTAAAGTTTAATCGGTCGTGGTTAGTACTTGCATGGGAGACAACCTGAGCAAACTAGCCGGTAAGTTTTTTTTTTTTTTTTTTGCAGTCTGCACCTGTTTGGTTTAAGCTGTTAAAACAGCGTGCAAAGTTGTCCAGAGCGATTGCAAAGTTGGTAGATTTGCGTGTTTACTTGACCTAAGTTGTTTTTATATCGAACCCTGCAGTAATAACGTATGAAAAATGAATAAAATCTATTTGAAGCCTCCCATGTTAGCAGACTGTCATGTGAGCCCGCCGTAATATGTACAAACACACCCTAAAAATGTGAAAAGCAATTAAAAAGTTGGTGGATTTGCGTGTATATTCCCCCTAAAACATTTCATATAGAACCCCGCAGTTAAATTTAGAACGAAAATATGAAAAATCTAATATAGCTATTTATATTAGCAGATTGCATCGCTGCCCAAGCGCAAAGTGATTAACAAAGTGCTTGCAAAGTTGTGAAAAGCTCGTGCAAAGTTGTCAGATTTACATGGAAATGTTACTTATGTTGTTACATTATCGAGACCAGCAGTTAAATGTTCGCGAAAGTGAATAAATATGTCGTAAAAGTCGTTTGAATATCACAGTGGCCCCGAAGGATGTAGAATTTTGAAACTCTTCCAAGCATTACATGGCCGCCAATAACGATAAATTTCAAAGGATTCTGATAGATGAGTGGTCAGGTGATCGACCTATTATGAAAGTAAAGTTTAATCGGTCGTGGTTAGTACTTGCATGGGAGACAACCTGAGCAAACTAGCCGGTAAGTTTTTTTTTGCGCAGTCTGCACCTGTTTGGTTTAAGCTGTTAAAACAGCGTGCAAAGTTGTCCAAAGCGATTGCAAAGTTGGTAGATTTGCGTGTATACTTGACCTAAGTTGTTTTTATATCGAACCCTGCAGTTATAACGTATGAAAAATGAATAAAATCCATTTGAAGCCTCCCATGTTAGCAGACTGTCATGTGTGCCCGCCGTAATATGTACAAACACACCCTAAAAATGTGAAAAGCAATTAAAAAGTTGGTGGATTTGCGTGTATATTCCCCCTAAGACATTTCATATAGAACCCCGCAGTTAAATTTAGAACGAAAATATGAAAAATCTAATATAGCTATTTATATTAGCAGATTGCATCACTGCCCAAGCGCAAAGTGATTAACAAAGTGCTTATAAAGTTGTGAAAAGCTCGTGCAAAGTTGTCAGATTTACATGGAAATGTTACCTATGTTGTTACATTATCGAGACCAGCAGTTAAATGTTCGCGAAAGTGAATAAATATGTCGTAAAAGGCTGTTTGAATATCGCAGTGGTCCCCGAAGGATGTAGAATTTTGAAAAACTTCCAAACATTACATGGCCGCCAATAACGATAAATTTCAAAGGATTCTGATTGATGAGTGGTCAGGTGATCGACCTATTATGAAAGTAAAGTTTAATCGGTCGTGGTTAGTACTTGCATGGGAGACAACCTGAGCAAACTAGCCGGTAAGTTTTTTTTTTTTTTTTTTTTGCAGTCTGCACCTGTTTGGTTTAAGCTGTTAAAACAGCGTGCAACGTTGTCCAAAGCGATTGCAAAGTTGGTAGATTTGCGTATTTACTTGACCTAAGTTGTTTTTATATCGAACCCTGCAGTTATAACGTATGAAAAATGAATAAAATCCATTTGAAGCCTCCCATGTTAGCAGACTGTCATGTGAGCCCGCCGTAATATGTACAAAAACACCCTAAAAATGTGAAAAGCAATTAAAAAGTTGGTGGATTTGGGTGTATATTCCCCCTAAGACATTTCATATAGAACCCCGCAGTTAAATTTAGAACGAAAATATGAAAAATCTAATATAGCTATTTATATTAGCAGATTGCATCACTGCCCAAGCGCAAAGTGATTAACAAAGTGCTTGCAAAGTTGTGGAAAGCTCGTGCAAAGTTGTCAGATTTACATGGAAATGTTACCTATGTTGTTACATTATCGAGACCAGCAGTTAAATGTTCGCGAAAGTGAATAAATATGTCGTAAAAGTCGTTTGAAAATCACAGTGACCCCGAAGGATGTAGAATTTTGAAACACTTCCAAACATTACATGGCCGCCAATAACGATAAATTTTAAAGGATTCTCATAGATGAGTGGTCAGGTGATCGACCTATTATGAAAGTAAAGTATAATCGGTCCTGGTTAGTACTTGCATGGGAGACAACCTGAGCAAACTAGCCGGTAAGTTTTTTTTTTTTTTTTTTTTTTGCAGTCTGCACCTGTTTGGTTTAAGCTGTTAAAACAGCGTGCAACGTTGTCCAAAGCGATTGCAAAGTTGATAGATTTGCGTGTTTACTTGACCTACGTTGTTTTTATATCGAACCCAGCAGTTATAACATATGAAAAATGAATAAAATCCATTTGAAGCCTCCCATGTTAGCAGACTGTCATGTGAGCCCGCCGTAATATGTACAAACACATTCTAAAAATATGAAAAGCAATTAAAAAGTTGGTGAATTTGGGTGTATATTCCCCCTAAGAGATTTCATATAGAACCCCGCAGTTAAATTTAGAACGAAAATATGAAAAATCTAATATAGCTATTTATATTAGCAGATTGCATCACTGCCCAAGCGCAAAGTGATTAACAAAGTGCTTGCAAAGTTGTGAAAAGCTCGTGCAAAGTTGTCAGATTTACATGGAAATGTTACCTATGTTGTTACATTATCGAGACCAGCAGTTAAATGTTCGCGAAAGTGAAAAAATATGTCGTAAAAGTCGTTTGAATATCACAGTGGCCCCGAAGGATGTAGAATTTTGAAACACTTCCAAACATTACATGGCCGCCAATAACGATAAATTTCAAAGGATTCTGATAGATGAGTGGTCAGGTGATCGACCTATTATGAAAGTAAAGTATAATCGGTCGTGGTTAGTACTTGCATGGGAGACAACCTGAGCAAACTAGCCGGTAAGTTTTTTTTTTTTTTTTTGCAGTCTGCACCTGTTTGGTTTCAGCTGTTAAAACAGCGTGCAACGTTGTCCAAAGCGATTGCAAAGTTGGTAGATTTGCGTGTTTACTTGACCTAAGTTGTTTTTATATCGAACCCTGCAGTTATAACGTATAAAAAATGAATAAAATCCATTTGAAGCCACCCATGTTAGCAGACTGTCATGTGAGCCCGCCGTAATATGTACAAACACACCCTAAAAATGTGAAAAGCAATTAAAAAGTTGGTGGATTTGGGTGTATATTCCCCCTAAGACATTTCATATAGAACCCCGCAGTTAAATTTAGAACTAAAATATGAAAAATCTAATATAGCTATTTATATTAGCAGATTGCATCACTGCCCAAGCGCAAAGTGATTAACAAAGTGCTTGCAAAGTTGTGAAAAGCTCGTGCAAAGTTGTCAGATTTACATGGAAATGTTACCTATGTTGTTACATTATCGAGACCAGCAGTTAAATGTTCGCGAAAGTGAAAAAATATGTCGTAAAAGTCGTTTGAATATCACAGTGGCCCCAGAAGGATGTAGAATTTTGAAACACTTCCAAACATTACATGGCCGCCAATAACGATAAATTTCAAAGGATTCTGATAGATGAGTGGTCAGGTGATCCACCTATTATGAAAGTAAAGTTTAATTGGTCGTGGTTAGTACTTGCATGAGAGACAACCTGAGCAAACTAGCCGGTAAGTTTTTTTTTTTTTGCAGTCTGCACCTGTTTGGTTTAAGCTGTTAAAACAGCGTGCAACGTTGTCCAAAGCGATTGCAAAGTTGGTAGATTTGCGTATTTACTTGACCTAAGTTGTTTTTATATCGAACCCTGCAGTTATAACGTATGAAAAATGAATAAAATCCATTTGAAGCCTCCCATGTTAGCAGACTGTCATGTGAGCCCGCCGTAATATGTACAAAAACACCCTAAAAATGTGAAAAGCAATTAAAAAGTTGGTGGATTTGGGTGTATATTCCCCCTAAGACATTTCATATAGAACCCCGCAGTTAAATTTAGAACGAAAATATGAAAAATCTAATATAGCTATTTATATTAGCAGATTGCATCACTGCCCAAGCGCAAAGTGATTAACAAAGTGCTTGCAAAGTTGTGGAAAGCTCGTGCAAAGTTGTCAGATTTACATGGAAATGTTACCTATGTTGTTACATTATCGAGACCAGCAGTTAAATGTTCGCGAAAGTGAATAAATATGTCGTAAAAGTCGTTTGAATATCACAGTGACCCCGAAGGATGTAGAATTTTGAAACACTTCCAAACATTACATGGCCGCCAATAACGATAAATTTTAAAGGATTCTCATAGATGAGTGGTCAGGTGATCGACCTATTATGAAAGTAAAGTATAATCGGTCGTGGTTAGTACTTGCATGGAAGACAACCTGAGCAAACTAGCCGGTAAGTTTTTTTTTTTTTTTTTTTTTTGCAGTCTGCACCTGTTTGGTTTAAGCTGTTAAAACAGCGTGCAACGTTGTCCAAAGCGATTGCAAAGTTGATAGATTTGCGTGTTTACTTGACCTACGTTGTTTTTATATCGAACCCAGCAGTTATAACATATGAAAAATGAATAAAATCCATTTGAAGCCTCCCATGTTAGCAGACTGTCATGTGAGCCCGCCGTAATATGTACAAACACATTCTAAAAATATGAAAAGCAATTAAAAAGTTGGTGAATTTGGGTGTATATTCCCCCTAAGAGATTTCATATAGAACCCCGCAGTTAAATTTAGAACGAAAATATGAAAAATCTAATATAGCTATTTATATTAGCAGATTGCATCACTGCCCAAGCGCAAAGTGATTAACAAAGTGCTTGCAAAGTTGTGAAAAGCTCGTGCAAAGTTGTCAGATTTACATGGAAATGTTACCTATGTTGTTACATTATCGAGACCAGCAGTTAAATGTTCGCGAAAGTGAAAAAATATGTCGTAAAAGTCGTTTGAATATCACAGTGGCCCCGAAGGATGTAGAATTTTGAAACACTTCCAAACATTACATGGCCGCCAATAACGATAAATTTTAAAGGATTCTCATAGATGAGTGGTCAGGTGATCGACCTATTATGAAAGTAAAGTATAATCGGTCGTGGTTAGTACTTGCATGGGAGACAACCTGAGCAAACTAGCCGGTAAGTTTTTTTTTTTTTTTTTGCAGTCTGCACCTGTTTGGTTTCAGCTGTTAAAACAGCGTGCAACGTTGTCCAAAGCGATTGCAAAGTTGGTAGATTTGCGTGTTTACTTGACCTAAGTTGTTTTTATATCGAACCCTGCAGTTATAACGTATGAAAAATGAATAAAATCCATTTGAAGCCACCCATGTTAGCAGACTGTCATGTGAGCCCGCCGTAATATGTACAAACACACCCTAAAAATGTGAAAAGCAATTAAAAAGTTGGTGGATTTGGGTGTATATTCCCCCTAAGACATTTCATATAGAACCCCGCAGTTAAATTTAGAACGAAAATATGAAAAATCTAATATAGCTATTTATATTAGCAGATTGCATCACTGCCCAAGCGCAAAGTGATTAACAAAGTGCTTGCAAAGTTGTGAAAAGCTCGTGCAAAGTTGTCAGATTTACATGGAAATGTTACCTATGTTGTTACATTATCGAGACCAGCAGTTAAATGTTCGCGAAAGTGAAAAAATATGTCGTAAAAGTCGTTTGAATATCACAGTGGCCCCAGAAGGATGTAGAATTTTGAAACACTTCCAAACATTACATGGCCGCCAAAAACGATAAATTTCAAAGGATTCTGATAGATGAGTGGTCAGGTGATCGACCTATTATGAAAGGAAAGTTTAATCGGTCGTGGTTAGTACTTGCATGTGAGACAACCTGAGCAAACTAGCCGGTATTTTTTTTTGCAGTCTGCACCTGTTTGGTTTAAGCTGTTAAAACAACGTGCAACGTTGTCCAAAGCGATTGCAAAGTTGGTAGATTTGAGTGTTTACTTGACCTAAGTTGTTTTTATATCGAACCCTGCATTCATAACGTATGAAAAATGAATAAAATCCATTTGAAGCCTCCCATGTTAGCAGACTGTCATGTGAGCCCGCCGTAATATGTACAAACACACCCTAAAAATGTGAAAAGCAATTAAAAAGTTGGTGGATTTGGGTGTATATTCCCCCAAGACATTTCATATAGAATCCCGCAGTTAAATTTAGAACGAAAATATGAAAAATCTAATATAGCTATTTATATTAGCAGATTGCATCACTGCCCAAGCGCAAAGTGATTAACAAAGTGCTTGCAAAGTTGTGAAAAGCTCGTGCAAAGTTGTCAGATTTACATGGAAATGTTACCTATGTTGTTACATTATCGAGACCAGCAGTTAAATGTTCGCGAAAGTGAAAAAATATGTCGTAAAAGTCGTTTGAATATCACAGTGGCCCCGAAGGATGTAGAATTTTGAAACACTTCCAAACATTACATGGCCGCCAATAACGATAAATTTTAAAGGATTCTGATAGATGAGTGGTCAGGTGATCGACCTATTATGAAAGTAAAGTATAATCGGTCGTGGTTAGTACTTGCATGGGAGACAACCTGAGCAAACTAGCCGGTAAGTTTTTTTTTTTTTTTGCAGTCTGCACCTGTTTGGTTTAAGCTGTTAAAACAGCGTGCAACGTTGTCCAAAGCGATTGCAAAGTTGGTAGATTTGCGTGTTTACTTGACCTAAGTTGTTTTTATATCGAACCCTGCAGTTATAACGTATGAAAAATGAATAAAATCCATTTGAAGCCTCCCATGTTAGCAGACTGTCATGTGAGCCCGCCGTAATATGTACAAACACATTCTAAAAATATGAAAAGCAATTAAAAAGTTGGTGGATTTGGGTGTATATTCCCCCTAAGACATTTCATATAGAACCCCGCAGTTAAATTTAGAACGAAAATATGAAAAATCTAATATAGCTATTTATATTAGCAGATTGCATCACTGCCCAAGCGCAAAGTGATTAACAGAGTGCTTGCAAAGTTGTGAAAAGCTCGTGCAAAGTTGTCAGATTTACATGGAAATGTTACCTATGTTGTTACATTATCGAGACCAGCAGTTAAATGTTCGCGAAAGTGAAAAAATATGTCGTAAAAGTCGTTTGAATATCACAGTGGCCCCGAAGGATGTAGAATTTTGAAACACTTCCAAACATTACATGGCCGCCAATAACGATAAATTTCAAAGGATTCTGATAGATGAGTGGTCAGGTGATCGACCTATTATGAAAGTAAAGTATAATCGGTCGTGGTTAGTACTTGCATGGTAGACAACCTGAGCAAACTAGCCGGTAAGTTTTTTTTTTTTTGCAGTCTGCACCTGTTTGGTTTAAGCTGTTAAAACAGCGTGCAACGTTGTCCAAAGCGATTGCAAAGTTGGTAGATTTGCGTATTTACTTGACCTAAGTTGTTTTTATATCGAACCCTGCAGTTATAACGTATGAAAAATGAATAAAATCCAGTTGAAGCCTCCCATGTTAGCAGACTGTCATGTGAGCCCGCCGTAATATGTACAAACACACCCTAAAAATGTGAAAAGCAATTAAAAAGTTGGTGGATTTGGGTGTATATTCCCCCAAGACATTTCATATAGAATCCCGCAGTTAAATTTAGAACGAAAATATGAAAAATCTAATATAGCTATTTATATTAGCAGATTGCATCACTGCCCAAGCGCAAAGTGATTAACAAAGTGCTTGCAAAGTTGTGAAAAGCTCGTGCAAAGTTGTCAGATTTACATGGAAATGTTACCTATGTTGTTACATTATCGAGACCAGCAGTTAAATGTTCGCGAAAGTGAAAAAATATGTCGTAAAAGTCGTTTGAATATCACAGTGGCCCCGAAGGATGTAGAATTTTGAAACACTTCCAAACATTACATGGCCGCCAATAACGATAAATTTCAAAGGATTCTGATAGATGAGTGGTCAGGTGATCGACCTATTATGAAAGGAAAGTTTAACCGGTCGTGGTTAGTACTTGCATGTGAGACAACCTGAGCAAACTAGCCGGTATTTTTTTTTGCAGTCTGCACCTGTTTGGTTTAAGCTGTTAAAACAACGTGCAACGTTGTCCAAAGCGATTGCAAAGTTGGTAGATTTGCGTGTTTACTTGACCTAAGTTGTTTTTATATCGAACCCTGCATTCATAACGTATGAAAAATGAATAAAATCCATTTGAAGCCTCCCATGTTAGCAGACTGTCATGTGAGCCCGCCGTAATATGTACAAACACAACCTAAAAATGTGAAAAGCAATTAAAAAGTTGGTGGATTTGGGAGTATATTCCCCCTAAGACATTTCATATAGAACCCCGCAGTTAAATTTAGAACGAAAATATGAAAAATCTAATATAGCTATTTATATTAGCAGATTGCATCACTGCCCAAGCGCAAAGTGATTAACAAAGTGCTTGCAAAGTTGTGAAAAGCTCGTGCAAAGTTGTCAGATTTACATGGAAATGTTACCTATGTTGTTACATTATCGATACCAGCAAGTTAAAAGTTCGCGAAAGTGAATAACTATGTCGTAAAAGTCGTTTGAATATCACAGTGGCCCCCGATGGATTTAGAATTTTGAAATACTTCAAATTATTAAATGGCCGCCAATAACGTTAAATTTCAAAGGACTCTGATAGATGAGTGGTCAGGTGATCGACCTATTATGAAAGTAAAGTTTAATCGGTCGTGGTTAGTACTTGCATGGGAGACAACCTGAGTAAACTAGCCGGTAAGTTTTTTTTTTTTCAGTCTGCACCTGTTTGGTTTAAGCTGTTAAAACACCGTGCAAAGTTGTCCAAAGCGATTGCAAAGTTGGTAGATTTGCGTGTTTACTTTACCTAAGTCGTTTTTATATCGAACCCTGCAGTTATAACGTATGAAAAATGAATAAAATCCATTTGAAGCCTCCCATGTTAGCAGACTGTCATGTGTGCCCGCCGTAATATGTACAAACACACCCTAAAATGTGAAAAGCAATTAAAAAGTTGGTGGATTTGGGTGTATATTCCCCCTAAGACATTTCATATAGAACCCCGCAGTTAAATTTAGAACGAAAATATGAAAAATCTAATATAGCTATTTATATTAGCAGATTGCATCACTGCCCAAGTGAAAAGTGATTAAAAAAGTGCTTGCAAAGTTGTAGAAAGCTCGTGCAAAGTTGTCAGATTTACATGGAAATGTTACCTATGTTGTTACATTATCGAGACCAGCAGTTAAAGTTCGCGAAAGTGAATAAATATGTCGTAAAAGTCGTTTGAATATCACAGTGACCCCGAAGGATGTAGAATTTTGAAACACTTCCAAACATTACATGGCCGCCAATAACGATAAATTTCAAAGGATTCTGATAGATGAGTGGTCAGGTGATCGACCTATTATGAAAGTAAAGTATAATCGGTCGTGGTTAGTACTTGCATGGGAGACAACCTGAGCAAACTAGCCGGTAAGTTTTTTTTTTTTTTGCAGTCTGCACCTGTTTGGTTTAAGCTGTTAAAACAGCGTGCAACGTTGTCCAAAGCGATTGCAAAGTTGGTAGATTTGCGTGTTTACTTGACCTAAGTCGTTTTTATATCGAACCCTGCAGTTATAACGTATGAAAAATGAATAAAATCCATTTGAAGCCTCGCATGTTAGCAGACTGTCATGTGAGCCCGCCGTAATATGTACAAACACACCCTAAAAATGTGAAAAGCAATTAAAAAGTTGGTGGATTTGGGTGTATATTCCCCCTAAAACATTTCATATAGAACCCCGCAGTTAAATTTAGAACGAAAATATGAAAAATCTAATATAGCTATTTATATTAGCAGATTGCATCACTGCCCAAGCGCAAAGTGATTAACAAAGTGCTTGCAAAGTTGTGAAAAGCTCGTGCAAAGTTGTCCGATTTACATGGAAATGTTATCTATGTTGTTACATTATCGAGACCAGCAGTTAAATGTTCGCGAAAGTGAATAAATATGTCGTAAAAGTCGTTTGAATATCACAGTGACCCCGAAGGATGTAGAATTTTGAAACACTTCCAAACATTACATGGCCGCCAATAACGATAAATTTCAAAGGATTCTGATAGATGAGTGGTCAGGTGATCGACCTATTATGAAAGTAAAGTTTAATCGGTCGTGGTAGTACTTGCATGGGAGACAACCTGAGCAAACTAGCCGGTAAGTTTTTTTTTTTTTTGCAGTCTGCACCTGTTTGGTTTAAGCTGTTAAAACAGCGTGCAAAGTTGTCCAAAGCGATTGCAAAGTTGGTAGATTTGCGTGTTTACTTGACCTAAGTTGTTTTCATATCGAACTCTGCAGTTATAACGTATGAAAAATGAATAAATTTCATTTGAAGCCTCCCACGTTAGCAGACTGTCATGTGAGCCCGCCGTAATAAGTATAAACACACCCTAAAATGTGAAAAGTAATGGAAAAGATGGTGGATTTGCGTGCATATTCCCCCTAAGACATTTCATATAGAACCCCGCAGTTAAATTTAGAACGAAAATATGAAAAATCTAATATAGCTATTTATATTAGCAGATTGCATCACTGCCCAAGTGAAAAGTGATTAAAAAATTGCTTACAAAAATGTGAAAAGCTCGTGCAAAGTTGTCAGATTTACATGGAAATGTTACCTATGTTGTTACATTATCGAGACCAGCAGTTAAAAGTTCGCGAAAGTGAATAAATATGTTATAACGTATGGAAAATGAATAAAATCCATTTGAAGCCTCCCATGTTAGCAGACTGTCATGTGAGCCCGCCGTAATATGTACAAACACACCCTAAAAATCTGAAAAGCAATTAAAATAATGGTGAATTTGCGTGTATATTCCCCTAAGACATTCCATATAGAACCCCACAGTTAAATTTAGAACGAAAATATGAAAAATCTAATATAGCTATTTATATTAGCAGATTGCATCACTGCCCAAGCGCAAAGTGATTAACAAAGTGCTTACAGAGTTGTGAAAAGCTCGTATAAAGTTGTCAGATTTACATAGAAATGTTACCTATGTTGTTACATTATCGAGACTAGCAGTTAAAAGTTCGCGAGAGTGAATAAATATGTCGTAAAAGGCTGTTTGAATATCGCAGTGCTCTCCGAAGGATGTAGAATTTTGAAAAACTTCCAAACATTAAATGGCCGCCAATAACGATAAATTTCAAAGGATTCTGATAGATGAGTGGTCAGGTGATCGACCTATTACGAAAGTAAAGTTTCATCGGTAGTGGTTAGTACTTGCATGGGAGGCAACCTGAGCAAACTAGCCGGTAAGTTTTTTTTTTTGCTGTCTGCACCTGTTTGGTTTAAGCTGTTAAAACAGCGTGCAAAGTTGTCCAAAGCGATTGCAAAGTTGGTAGATTTGCGTGTTTATTTGACCTAAGTTGTTTTTATATCGAACCCTGCAGTTATAACGTATGAGAAATGAATAAAATCCATTTGAAGCCTCCCATGTTAGCAGACTGTCATGTGAGCCCGCCGTAATATGTACAAACACACCCTAAAAATGTGAAAAGCAATTAAAAAGTTGGTGGATTTGCGTGTATATTCCCCCTAAGACATTTCATATAGAACCCCGCAGTTAAATTTAGAACGAAAATATGAAAAATCTAATATAGCTATTTGTATTAGCAGATTGCATCACTGCCCAAGTGAAAAGTGATTAAAAAAGTGCTTACAAAGTTGTGAAAAGCTCGTGCAAAGTTGTCAGATTTACATGGAAATGTTACCTATGTTGTTACATTATCGAGACCAGCAGTTAAAAGTTCGCGAAAGTGAATAAATATGTCGTAAAAGTCGTTTGAATATCACAGTGGCCCCCGAAGGATGTAGAATTTTGAAACACTTCCAAACATTAAATGGCCGCCAATAACGGTGAATTTCAAAGGACTCTGATAGATGAGTGGTCAGGTGATCAATCTATTATGCAAGTAAAGTTTAATCGGTCGTTGTTAGTACTTGCATGGGAGACAACCTGAGCAAACTAGCCGGTAAGTGTTTTTTTTGCAGTCTGCACCTGTTTGGTTTAAGCTGTTAAAACAGCGTGCAAAGTTGTCCAAAGCGATTGCAAAGTTGGTAGATTTGCGTGTTTACTTGACCTAAGTTGTGTTTATATCGAACCCTGCAGTTATAACGTATGAAAAATGAATACAATTCATTTGAAGCCTCCCATGTTAGCAGACTGCCATGTGAGCCCGCCGTAATATGTACAAACACACCCTAAAAATGTGAAAAGCAATTAAAAAGTTGGTGGATTTGCGTGTATAATCCCCCTAAGACATTTCATATAGAACCCCGCAGTTAAATTTAGAACGAAAATATGAAAAATCTAATATAGCTATTTATATTAGCAGATTGCATCACTGCCCAAGCTCAAAGTGAGTAACAAAGTGCTTACAAAGTTGTGAAAAGCTCGTGCAAAGTTGTCAGATTTACATGGAAATGTTACCCATGTTGTTACATTATCGAGACCAGCAGTTAAAAGTTCGCGAAAGTGAATAAATATGTCGTAAAAGTCGTTTGAATATCACAGTGGCCCCCGATGGATGTAGAATTTTGAAATATTTCAAAACATTAAATGGCCGCCAATAACGGTAAATTTCAAAGGACTCTGATTGATGAGTGGTCAGGTGATCGACCTATTATGAAAGGAAAGTTTAATCGGTCGTGGTTAGTACTTGCATGGGAGACAACCTGAGCAAACTTGCCATTAAGTTTTTTTTTTTGCAGTCTGCACCTGTTTGGTTTAAGCTGTTAAAACAGCGTGCAAAGTTGTCCAAAGCGATTGCAAAGATGGTAGATTTGCGTGTTTATTTGACCTAAGTTGTTTTTATATCAAACTCTGCAGTTATAACGTATGAAAAATGAATAAAATTCATTTGAAGCCTCCCATGTTAGCAGACTGTCATGTGAGCCCGCCGTAATATGTACAAACACACCCTAAAATGTGAAAAGCCATAGAAAAGTTGGTGGATTTGCTTGTATATTCCTCCTAAGACATTTCATAAAAAAACCCGCAGTTAAATTTAGAACGAAAAGATGAAAAAGTCTAATATAACTATTTATATTAGCAGATTGCATCACTGCCCAAGCGCAAAGTGATTAACAAAGTGCTTACAAAGTTGTGAAAAGCTCGTGCAAAGTTGTCAGATTTACATGGAAATGTTACCTATGTTGTTACATTATCGAGACCAGCAGTTAAATGTTCGCGAAAGTGAATAAATATGTCGTAAAAGTCGTTTGAATATCACAGTGGCCCCAAAGGATGTGGAATTTTGAAACACTTCCAAACATTAAATGGCCGCCAATAACGATAAATTTTAAAGGACTCTGATAGATGAGTGGTCACGTGATCGACCTATTATGCAAGTAAAGTTTAATCGGTCGTGGTTAGTACTTACATGGGAGACAACCTGAGCAAACTAGCCGGTAAGTTTTTTTTTGCAGTCTGCACCTGTTTGGTTTAAGCTGTTAAAACAGCGTGCAAAGTTGTCCAAAGCGATTGCAAAGTTGGTAGATTTGCGTGTTTACTTGACCTAAGTTGTTTTTATATCGAACCTTGCAGTCATAACGTATGAAAAATGAATACAATTAATTTGAAGCCTCCCAAGTTACCAGACTGTCATGTGAGCCCGCCGTAATATGTACAAACACACCCTAAAAATGTGAAAAGCAATTAAAAAGTTGGTGGATTTGCGTGTATATTCCCACTAAGACATTTCATATAGAACCCCGCAGTTAAATTTAGAACGAAAATATGAAAAATCTAATATAGCTATTTATATTAGCAGATTGCATCACTGCCCAAGTGAAAAGTGATTAAAAAAGTGCTTACAAAGTTGTGAAAAGCTCGTGCAAAGTTGTCAGATTTACATGGAAATGTTACCTATGTTGTTACATTATCGAGACCAGCAGTTAAAAGTTCGCGAAAGTGAATAAATATGTCGTAAAAGTCGTTTGAATATCACAGATGCCCCCGAAGGATGTAGAATTTTGAAACACTTCCAAACATTAAATGGCCGCCAATAACGATAAATTTTAAAGGACTCTGATAGATGAGTGGTCAGGTGATCGACCTATTATGAAAGTAAAGTTTAATCGGTCGTGGTTAGTACTTGCATGGGAGACAACCTGAGCAAACTTGCCGGTAAGTTTTTTTTTTTGCAGTCTGCACGTGTTTGGTTTAAGCTGTTAAAACAGCGTGCAATGTTGTCCAAAGCGATTGCAAAGTTGGTAGATTTGCGTGTTTACTTGACCTAAGTTGTTTTTATATCGAACCCTGCAGTTATAACGTATGAAAAATAAATAAAATCCATTTGAAGCCTCCCATGTTAGCAGACTGTCATGTGAGCCCGCCGTAATATGTACAAACACACCCTAAAAATGTGAAAAGCAATTAAAAAGTTGGTGGATTTGGGTGTATATTCCCCCTAAGACATTTCATATAGAACCCCGCAATTAAATTTAGAACGAAAATGTGAAAAATCTAATATAGCTATTTATATTAGCAGATTGCATCACTGCCCAAGTGAAAAGTGATTAAAAAAGTGCTTACAAAGTTGTGAAAAGCTCGTGCAAAGTTGTCAGATTTACATGGAAATGTTACCTATGTTGTTACATTATCGAGACCAGCAGTTAAAAGTTCGCGAAAGTGAATAAATATGTCGTAAAAGTCGTTTGAATATCACAGTGGCCCCCGAAGAATGTAGAATTTTGAAACACTTCCAAACATTAAATGGCCGCCAATAACAAAAAATCTTAAAGGACTCTGATAGATGAGTGGTCAGGTGATCGACCTATTATGAAAGTAAAGTTCAATCTGTCGTGGTTAGTACTTGCATGGGAGACAACCTGAGCAAACTAGCCGGTAAGTTTGTTTTTTTTGCAGTCTGCACCAGTTTGGTTTAAGCTGTTAAAACAGCGTGGAAGTTGTCCAAAGCGATTGCAAAGTTGATAGATTTGCGTGTTTACTTGACCTAAGTTGTTTTTATATCGAACCCTGCAGTTATAACGTATGAAAAATGAATAAAATCAATTTGAAGCCTCCCATGTTAGCAGACTTTCATGTGAGCCCGCCGTAATATGTACAAACACACCCTAAAAATGTGAAAAGCAATTAAGAAGTTGGTGGATTTGGCTGTATATTCCCCCTAAGACATTTCATATAGAACCCCGCAGTTAAATTTAGAACGAAAATATGAAAAATCTAATATAGCTATTTATATTAGCAGATTGCGTCACTGCCCAAGCGCAAAGTGATTAACAAAGTGCTTACAAAATTGTGAAAAGCTCGTGCAAAGTTGTCAGATTTACATGGAAATGTTACCTATGTTGTTACATTATCGAGACCAGCAGTTAAATGTTCGCGAAAGTGAATAAATATGTCGTAAAAGTCGTTTGAATATCACAGTGGCCCCGAAGGATATAGAATTTTGAAACACTTCCAAACATTAAATGGCCGCCAATAACGATAAATTTCAAATGCCTCTGATAGATGTGTGGTCAGGTGATCGACCTATCATGAAAGTAAAGATCAATCGGTCGTGGTTTGTACTTGCATGGGAGACAACCTAAGAAAACTGGCGGGTAATTTGTTTGTGTTTTTTTTGCAGTCTGCACCTATTTGGTTTAAGCCGATAAAACAGCGTGCAAAGTTGTTCAAAGCGATTGCAAAGTTGGTAGACTTGCATGTTTATTTGACCTAAGTTGTTTTTATATCGAACCCTGCAGTTATAACGTATGAAAAATGAATAAAATCCATTTGAAGCCACCCATGTTAGCAGACTGTCATGTGAGCCCGCCGTAATATGTACAAACACACCCGAAAAAGGTGAAAAGCGATGGAAAAGTTGGTGGATTTGGGTGTATATTCCCCCTAAGGCATTTCATATAGAGCCCCGCAGTTAAATTTAGAACGAAAATATGAAAAATCTAATATAGCTATTTATATTAGCAGATTGCATCACTGCCCAAGCGCAAAGTGATTAACAAAGTGCTTACAAAGTTGTGAAAAGCTCGTGCAAAGTTGTCAGATTTACATGGAAATGTTACCTATGTTGTTACATTATCGAGACCAGCAGTTAAATGTTCGCGAAAGTGAATAAATATGTTGTAAAATTCGTTTGAATATCACAGTGGCCCCGAAGGATGTAGAATTTTGAAACACTTCCAAACATTAAATGGCCACCACTAACGGTAAATTTCAAAGGACTCTGATATATGAGTGGTCAGGTGATCGACCTATCATGAATGTAATGTTTAATCGGTCGTAGTTAGTACTTCCATGGGAGACAACCTAAGATAACTGGCGGTTAAGTTTTTTTGGGTTTTTTTTTGCAGTCTGCACCTATTTGGTCTAAGCTGTTAATACAGCGTGCAAAGTTGTCCAAAGCGATTGCAAAGTTGGTAGATTTCATATAGAACCCAGCAGTTAACTTTAGAACGAAAATATGAGAAAAGTCTAAAATATCTATTTATATTAGCAGATTTCATCACTGCCCAAGCGCAAAGTGATTAACAAAGTGCTTACAAAGTTGTGATAAGCTCGTATAAAGTTGTCAGATTTACATGGAAATGTTACATATGTTGTTACATTATCGAGACCAGCAGTTAAAAGTTCACGAAAGTGAATCAATGCGTCGTAAAAAGACGTTTGAATATCGCAGTGGTCCCCGAAGGATGTAGAATTTGGAAACACTTCGAAACATTAAATGGCCGCCAATTACGATAAATTTCAAATGACTCTGACAGATGACTGGTCAGGTGAACGGCTTATCATGAAAGTAAAGTTCAATCGGTCGTGTTTAGTACTTGCATTGGAGACAACCTGAGAAAACCAGCGGGTAATCTTTGGGGTTTTTTTGCAGTCTGCACCTATTTGGTCTAAGCTGTTTAAACTGCGTGCAAATTTGTCCAAAGCGATTGCAAAATTTGTAGATTTGCGTGTTTATTTGACCTAAGTAGTTTTTATATCAAACCCTGCAGTTATAAAGTATGAAAAATGAATAAAATCCATTTGAAGCCTCCCATGTTAGCAGACTGTCATGTGAGCCCGCCGTAATATGTACAAACACACACTAAAAATGTGAAAAGCGATTGAAAAGTTGGTGGATTTGGGTGTATATTCCCCCTAAGACATTTCATATAGAACCCCGCAGTTAAATTTAGAACGAAAATATGAAAAATCTAATATAGCTATTTATATTAGCAGATTGCATCACTGCCCAAGCGCAAAGTGATTAACAAAGTGCTTGCAAAGTTGTAAAAAGCTCTTGCAAAGTTGTCAGAATTACATGGAAATGTTACCTATGTTGTTACATTATCGAGACCAGCAGTTAAATGTTCGCGAAAGTGAATAAATATGTCGTAAAAGTCGTTTGAATATCACAGTGGCCCCGAAGGATGTAGGATTTTGAAACACTTCCAAACATTAAATGGCCACCACTAACGGTAAATTTCAAAGGACTCTGATATATGAGTGGTCAGGTGATCGACCTATCATCAATGTAATGTTTAATCGGTCGTAGTTAGTACTTCCATGGGAGACAACCTAAGATAACTGGCGGTTAAGTTTTTTTGGTTTTTTTTTTTTTGCAGTCTGCACCTATTTGGTCTAAGCTGTTAAAACAGCGTGCAAAGTTGTCCAAAGCGATTGCAAAGTTGGTAGATTTCATATAGAACCCAGCAGTTAACTTTAGAACGAAAATATGAAAAAAGTCTAAAATATCTATTTATATTAGCAGATTTCATCACTGCCCAAGCGCAAAGTGATTAACAAAGTGCTTACAAAGTTGTGATAAGCTCGTATAAAGTTGTCAGATTTACATGGAAATGTTACATATGTTGTTACATTATCGAGACCAGCAGTTAAAAGTTCGCGAAAGTGAATAAATATGTCGTAAAAGGCCGTTTGACTATCGGAGTGGTTCCTGAAGTATGTAGAATTTTGAAACACTTCCAAACATTAAATGGCCGCCAATCAAGATAAATTTCAAATGACTCTGATAGATGTGTGGTCAGGTGATCGACCAATCATGAAAGTAAAGTTTAATCGGTCGTGGTTAGTACTTGCATGGGAGACAAACAAAGAAAACTAGCGGGTAATTTTGTTTGGATTTTTTGCGTCTGACCTATTTTGTCTAAATTGTTAAAAGAGCGTGCAATGTTATACATAGCGATTGCAAATGTATTAGATTTGCGTGTTTATTTGACCTAAGTTGTTTTTATATCGAAACCTGCAGTTATAAAGTATGAAAAATAAATAAAATCTATTTGAAGCCTCCTATGTTAGCAGACTGTCACGTGAGCCCGCCTTAATATGTACAAACACACCCTAAAATGTGAAAAGCGATTGAAAAGATTGTGGATTGGCGTGTATATTCCCCTAAAGACTTTTCATATAGAACCCTATTAAAACTTGAGTTTTAATTCGGAATGATCTGTTACTATGTAACATTTTTCCAAATCCTCCCCTTATTGCATTCCGTAGAAATACCAACTTGTAAGATAAACTTACAAGTTCTACTCTACGTTCTGACAAACTCGTGAAAAACGACACACCAAGCGACGAAGAATTACTTTCTATTTTAACTAAATTGTATAATGAAAGTAATAACGTCGAACATTCTGAAAGCTGAATAAATCGAACGATTCGGTCAATTACTGTTCCGACTGATGAAGGGTTCAACAAAGAACCCGAAACAGCACTATCACCCTAGTGAATAATTCAATTACCGATAAATTTGAGTGCTGCATCGACATAGGCTTTCTTCGTACTCAGTTTCGTATTCCAATATTGTTTCCGTGTTTACTTCTATCGGGATCACACCTGAAATATTTTAACACGGAATGATACATCTGTTACGTATTTAGTTAGCTAATGCAATACTGCCCTCAATCGGTGGGATGTTCGTCAAACCACCACGCCAATCAATAATTATTTATTGCAGCAATTAGAAAACAACATTAAAATATTTCACTACTTTGTACTTTTATTTTTGAAACCAAACTAGCATGATGAAATGCTACCTGTAATATAATTTGTAAATCTCGTGGTGACAATTGCTTAACTGGCTGCATGTACGTGGTCAGTGCATTTACTATTGTTTTCCATGCAACTGGATAGTTTTCATTGAATCCGCGATACTTAAAAACAACCACATGGTGATCCAATTAATTTGGGCAGTGGCCGGTAAATATAATGTGTAAAACAATGGCAATTTTATAAAGTCATTAATTTCTCTCTGAGTCCATGGATGAGGGCGCAGTTACTCAAAAGGCCAGAAGAGTCAAAGGGTAAATGTTGTATTCTGCCATAGACGCGCTTCCACGTATTCTATGACACGTGATATTAATTATTGTGACTAATAACACATGGCTTTATACACCAGAAAACAAATATCAATACCCGCCTGTTTACTCCTTATGTAAATGTCTATTTTAATTAGAATAATGTAAATAAACAGCTTTTATCTGTTATACGAACATGATACATATGAAAATTTGTGCTTACAAGTCTTAGTAGGGGATTTGGATTATAACACGATCTAAATCCAACGTTAAGCCTATAAACGTTCCATCGTTTTTAGTGCCAAATCCTTTAGTAAATCAACACATATTTCGTTGGTGTTTATAGGCTCTCCTGTGATTGGTCAATTCATGAACAAATATTTCTTTGGTGTTTGTGAGCTCTTGTGTGATTGGTCAATGGATGGACAGCTCTTCCACTTCCGTGTTTTACTCCCTATCAATTTGGGCCCTGTTTAACCATGGACAGTATAGTAGTATAGTAATACCATGGAAGTAATAAGATTATTACCTCCATGGTAATACCAAAGTCAAACGCCGTATGCCCAACGCAAGCTGGGCTTGAATATTATAATGAGCAAGTAAACAATGACGTGTTATTGACTTCGATACGATGTCACTACTTTCGTATCGAACTACAAGTATCTTTCCCCAAACGAGTCGTTTTCTTTCCGCAATACACATCTTTCGAACACACAATAGTTATCAGATGTAAATATTACTTTTAATATATATGTTTCTGTCTAATTGAATAAAATGATAAGTTAGTTTCAGACGGCAGTAATGTTTCCGTACATGCTATATTCAGTTTGTACCACGTTTTCGACAAAATATTGTTCTCTGCCACGCATTTTTTCAAACAGACTTTGAATCCGTATGTTCTCCCGTGACGGTCTGTCACCATCTTGACTATAGCTCACACTCTTTCAACCGGAATTGATGTCTAAGGTTGTACCCCGTTTTCGACAAAATACTCGAATTGTAGTTTTTATGATGCATGTAACTTCAAATTTTGTTATTTTCACCGACTACGCTTGTTTTTTGTTGTTCTCGGTCTCGCATTTTTTTAATAGACTTTCATTCCGTCTTCCGTTTTCACGTCGCCATCTTGACTACCAACCAGTCCTTCAGCCTGAATGCACGTCTACCTACGTTATACCCTGTTTTTATTAATAATTTCAACAAAATAACTAGAATACTTGTGTATAAATGAGGCACGATTGTCTTTATTATTTTATTTTCACTATTTTCGGTTTTTTGTTAGCGTTTCAAAGGGTTTCTTTTACGTGACGATCAAGAAAACGCAAATCTTCGCTATTTGCGATGTTGATGCCCGGGCTCTGAATCACACACACAGAGTTGTTAACATGAATTGCTGTGTCTACTGCGTTTGGATCTTCTGCACTATCATTTCCACCGTCATCAAAATCCGGAAAAAAACATCGAGCAAATCATCTACACACGGGAACTCGTGATCATTTAGAATACCGCATTTCGCGAGAGTTCACGACTCGCCTAAAAACAGAGTTTTCAAGACGGCACTTTCTTCATAGTGAACAGATGTACCCGTAAACCAATTTTGAAAGGAAAGAGAAGTATGGTTTAGAAGCTAATTTTTTTTAAATCACTTTTGACCAAAAATACACATTTTTGTGCATATTTCAAACTACAGTGTCCATAAAAAAATACTTACAAAATTTTAAAATTCATACAATAAGTTTTCCAAAAATATATAGTTTTGTGGACAAGGGAGGTCATCTTGGTTGCCTAATTAACTAATTAAAATACCTGTCAGGTAAACTACATCTCTACCTTAACGAGAAATGGAAATAAACATTTAGTTTATGTTAACGGTTAGTTTAAATCAGTTTAACTTTTTTCCAGCCTACCCCGCTACAATAGAATGGCTGGAGTTGCTTGTCCTTCCTACTATATTGTCTATGGTTTAACTCCGGGGTTACGTCCAAACGCCATCCTCTTGACTGGAGATCTGTGTTAGAAAATAAACCTTTGTTGTTGCGGTGTACGCAAGAAGATGAACTACTTATGTTTTTAACATCACTTCACCTATTAACAATTCACCCCTAGACGCGATAATTTCATTTCAATAGTAAAAATCCGTTCTCAAAAATCCAAATAATCACAACCTCACTGAAATTCATTTTCTATTCTTACCCACAAGCCACACCCAGACCAATCATCAAAACGAGTGGTCTGGGGTATACTAGTACTGTGACCCATGCCGAGGACTTCCTGTTTGTAATGCTATATGATAAATCATATTAACTATCACGTGAAACCAGGGAGAAAGAAATTACATTTGCAATAATAATCGACGAGCAGGTCCGGATAGTAACGTTCGGTTGACGATATAGACGATACAACAGTACTGATTGGACCTACACGAATGGTAATCTATTTCACATACTAGTAACCAAATGTGTTTTTTTTTGCTGTCGCACATTATCTTCGGTAATAACTCCGAAAGTGAAGTCTTATATCTTCAGCAGAACGTGGCCGTTAAAACTTGCAAAATGAGTCTGTTTCGATTGATCATCGCTTAAGCAGCATACAATTTATTTATTTTTTGACTCATTTAAAAAATACGAACGGTGTCAATATTAAAAAACTGCATTTTGTCTGTCTCTGACGTGCTTCAGAATGATATAGATCTTGGCCGATCATATTTTTACAAAGGTCCTGAATGTACAGCACTAATTTTACCCAACCTCATGCTCGCTTCTGCTTTTCGATCATTATTTTTACTCGCTTTTGCAACCGCATGTTGAATAATTTCCGCTTAATTTTTCGAGCGCGCGAACCCAGAAATAGCGCCCGTCTGCATTCTCGCATTTTAAATACATGGACGTGGCATCAATATGTTCCTGGTGTCTCTGCTCTCTGCCCTAAGGAGTTAGCATTGCCTGTATCACGTAATTGTCTCGATAATCATATTGTTGAAACGAGGTAGCAGCCCTGGATTCAAACGGAACACAGTCCCGCTCTATCAGCTTGTTATGGAACGTTCACATAACAAGAGGTCATAGTTCAAGTTACGTCCGCGAACGAAACAAAGTATGGTGGTTTGGAAGTGTCGTTCGAAATTAAATAATGGTTAATACTCGTTGAATCCTCAAACTTTAGCACTAAAACAACCATTTCGACAACTCATGTGCCAGTGCTCAGTGTTTGAACAAGCGGTCAGTGTTTTTAATAAGCGAGTGAAAAAAAGGGATAAAAACATTAAGCGATATGCTGTTGATTAAAATGTTATAAAAGCGAAATATTGGGCGAAATGAGTAGTGATGCTCATTTATAGCTTGACATGCGTCACCAAATGGGAACATGGTTAGAGTTGGTAGTACCATGGAAGGTACTAATCCATGGTAGTACCAGTACTAGTATACGCGGGGAGGGAGTCCAGAGAGGGAACATCCATCATCCTTTTTACGGGAAAACGTGAAATCTCGACGGATTTGTTTCGTTCTCACATGTAATATTAAGTTTTGCGGGCTTCTGAGTTCAAAAGAGATGACTAAATCAACCAAGAAGCAAGCGTTTAGAGACATACCTATGCAGAAGTTGGTTTGCCAGTACTTAATCCATTTTAACACCTAGTCTACTCTATTGACATTGGTTGTTTATTTCATGGATTTGGCACTTGAGGTGGCTGATAAGCCGTGTCGAAAACGTGCACAAAACGACCATTCTGTGCACGTTTTCGACACGGATTAAAAACCAGTTGTAACATAGACCCTGAGGGTCTATGGTTGTAAGCACAAATTTTCATATGTATACATCGCCTATAAATTATGTGTACGAAGGTCTATGGGTGACCAATCATGGCCATGTATTTGTTGCCAAAATAATCAATATTACATATATCACATAATACATCCTGCACTTTCAGACATACCAACACGCAACCACATATTCTGATTGATCATGTAAATACATTTAAATTATCTGTAAAAATCTTGACTATCAAAGACATACTGCTATTCTGTTCCGTTCATAAGATGGCAGATTTCATGTCCCAGAATTCATTTTGCTGAGCCCCGGAAAACTGTACGTCGTTTTTGAAGAATATCTTGCCTTCACGCTGAAGTGCGGAAGCGGACAGTTAATAATGGTGCCGATAGTAATACGTGTATTCAAGCTTTGTCAAGTGTTTGAGTAAAGTCACTACAAACAAACACTTAGATGTTATCATTCATTCAAATGTAGTCAAGTGTTTGAGTAAAGTCGTAAAGGTGATACAGTGTACACATATTAACATACCATTTAGCAGATAGTAAGACACAATGAGTTCAATGACCTAAGTAAGCGACTGTTTCTCATCGGTCACCCGTGAATATGGAAAATACTGAATAATTTCACCATTTTGTATTAAACATTATCTATGACATTTCTTTCGGTATACAGTATACTGTAAAATATTCAATTTTCGCTTGGAAGTAATGTTTGCTGAAGAAAAATCTGATTAAAATAAGATTCAAGTTTTTTTTTTGTATATTTATTTTATATTGATCTAGTATTAATTTTTTGAAGATTTTTGAAGTTTTGGTAATTGTGAAAGCCAGCAAGAATGTAAATCTCGTTCAAATCTCGCGTAATTAACATCCAACCACAGGCCTCTTTTATACAATTCATAATTTTCAGTGTAGCAATACTCTACGGGCAATCTTCCTGTACATTATACTTTGCCCACTTGAATAAACCATTAATATAAAATTACTAGTATATTTTTTATTTACAAAAGAGATTTCACATCATTTTACATTTTTTATCATTACATTGAATAATTCCAACAAATCCGTACACTTCCTGATGCATCTTCGCCAGCCAAAGTTCGTTTACTTAGTCATCGCTTCAACTTTACACCAAGCACTGAGCATAAAATAATAACAGCAAAAATAAGTAAATATTAATGATTAGAACACTGTAAACAGCTATAGTAAACAATATAAACTGATTTTATATTTTATAACGGTCACCGGCCTACGGCATCGATGCAAAATATTGTTGGAGCAAAAAATAGTTCCTGACTAATTGTGTTCCCAATAAAAAACTAGTTTAATCCAGTACAAATGAGCTCAATTACTTTAATAAAGAGTTATTGTATAATGTACAAAATGTTCATACATGTTGATGAATATTGACAACTACGCCCGATGGTCAAGAAACATCACCCGCATCTAGGCAATCACTGGGAAAAAGATACCGGTGTATGTCGAACCGGTCGAAAAGAATCGTCACTCCCGGAAAAACTACGCAAAATAACCACCGAGACTGGAACATTAGCATAAAAATAACAGATGATTTTCGTTGTATTTGACAATGACAATGAAAAGCTGTGTCTTTTCCCGATCGTTTTCATCGCAATCATTGGTCATAATCCGCCATTTTATTTGAGTGTGTTTGCGGTCATCAAATGCGCTATATAAGGATCCATGTATGTGAATGGTTGATGATCAGCGAGGTCTCGTCGCAATCTCGTTACATCGGCATTGGTTCACATGTATGTGGCGATAGATTAAAATATACCGAATCACAAGTACGTAACAAAAAACATAAAAAATACAAAATATTTGTTTTTTAAAAAATATTCTATATTTTGGACTCATCTCAAATCAGTGAAAATAATTCCATACAAAACACACAAAACTTTAATTCAACGAAAAATAAAGTATTTTACAGTAATAGAAAACGGTTACTGTCTTGTTTTTCTGCCTCGTCTCAGATTAGAGCTCCATCTTCGGGTAGAAGATATTCTTGTATAACTACCATGTCTGCAATTTTCGGGTATAATCTGTCGGCAAAGCGTAATGCCGGTTTTGTTCAGCAGTTCATTGTAGATTTTGCTCGCTACCACTGCTATCATTGCATTGTGCCTCCTTTCGCGTGTAACCCGCTTTCGGTAGCAACGAGCAGGATAGGCAAGATGCGTCTATTTTTAGATCATGGACACGTCAGCCTCAAGTTTTACTAAAGACACGAATACTTTCCATTACATGTTGAATCTAGGTGAATTCTTATTCAAGTTCAACCATCGATATTTTTTCCCGAACAACGAAATTTCCTTAGATTTGCTTTGCATTTTTGCCATTCGGTCTATGTTCAGGTCCCTATTATACCAGATGTATCTCGACGACGGTCTAGGAACGAAAATACCCATTATTCCGCATCTATACGTGCTGCCGAGGGGTGAGCCGATTTTAAGTCGTTCAGGTTTTTAGAAAATTAGCAAAAATATCAGTGTTTTCCCGTTCGCAAAGTTACTTGGCTGGGAACAGTGCTCGACATGGAGCGAGGTAAGGTGTATGCCACTGATGGGTAGTTTGCCCAGTTGCTTACTGCTATTTACCGCCTCAAAATAAACTTACAATTAAATGTCCACAATACGTGTTTTTTTGCAGATTGTTTACCTTACATTCTGTATTAGGAATCTAAATTATGTCAAGCGAGCATACTTGAACATTTTGAGTTAATATCTCCATGTTAACTGTTCGTAAAATAAAGAACCACGTTCCAGATAGTAAAGCCGTGATTACAAACAAATGAAGATCAAGGACATTCTGAATATTTGAAATTTTCCATTAAATTATGTTCCATACACACAAACCTCAGATAATGCATCTCATTACACTTATTGAAGGTTTTCATCACCAGAAATGTTCCTTGCTTCATAACGGATTATTTGACAAACCGTGTGAACAGCACCCTCTCATGTATTGTTTACCACACTCTTTGTCACTCTGATCCGTTATTTACACAGATGTGAATTTGACGAGTTGAAAAAATAAATATTGATATTATATGTATTCCAGTTTCTTAGTTTTTCAATTTGAACATTGAATTTCAAGACCATCATTTTTACAATTTATTAACTATTGTGTAAACATCATGCTATTCCAGCTCACATTAACAACCGGTCTTGTAACAAATACATTGCCACTACATTTTCTTACAATTGAAGAAGGCCTAGCTATTTAATAATGTAAGATTTGTGAATCTGGAGAGAGAATTTCATTCACTACGTATTTTCAATATATATATGACCAATTTAAGTATCAGCTATGTACATTTATACATGACCTACAATTTCACAGATTGCCACGTGACCTTAATTACTATTTCAATTTCCATACTCACCATTATCACACTAGGTCAAGGGAAATTTCAAACTTTCTTCTATCAATGAAAAAGACAAATTTGGGTCAGTTTTCAGTCGATTACCAGGGAACTAAAATTTGGAACAGCTTACCCCCGGATATCCAATTGATTCGTATTCGAGCAAATTTTAAGAAAGAAGTGAAAGACTATTTAATCTACTGTAATCATCCATAGTTATATTCCAGTATGTATATATAGAGGCATACAAACATGTATCTGTGTGTAAGCAAACCATTGTAAATAAGTTTTTTTTCTGTCTACTTGATTGCCCTTTTTAATAAATAGCTATTTAAAAATACATTTTAATGGGAAACAGACTAGACTAGCTCTGCATGAGCTAATTTCTGTTTCCCGGCCATAGATTAATATTATTATTATTTATCAATATTTATTAGTTATTATTTATTGTTGTATTGTTATTCTTTTATGTAATCTATGGCAAATAAACATTATTATTATTATTATTGGTAGCGAACTACCTGAGTAGATTGATGGACTGAGGAACTTTTTGAACAGTATAGTAGAATGTTATTCGTTTGTGACTATATTTCATATTTTATTATATTCTACTGTATGTGATTTTCGAATTTATGTACTCAGAGCTTTATTCAGTTCGATTTAATATATTGTATTGTTGTTTTATTTGAAATTGTTATCGTATTCGTATTATTGACGTCGTTGCTAGTCATGTAATATTATATGTTATAATATTCTTGAGAGGGGAGGCATGTCGCATACGACTTGTTTACCTCTTCCGTGTGACTGAGAATGTTCTAGAAACGTACTGTGTCTGGGTAGAATATTCTAGATTTTTAGGAACTGGTTGAATAGGTAATAGAACACTGTAGAAGGTAATAGAAGGTAATTGAACATTCTAGAAATTTGTAGTAAGTTCCAGACTCATTATGTATGCTGATGTAATTGTCTATTTATAGACAGTGGGGGTATATATAGGGGAGTTGTTCAGCACTGAGATCAGACCGGAGATCTCGTTGAATTGTATTGGAGTTTAAGTATCTAGTTATTGGAGTAGTGGAGTTTTACCGCGTTATTGTACTTGATGTTTGCAGAGTATAATAATACCAGTACCAGTTGAAACCCCATCTGTTGGCTCCGTGTTCGTGTTTTATCATTGCCGCCAGGGAAGTCTTTCTGTTACTGTTGCCATTTTGGTATTTGAACCATCACACATGTACTATACCAATAACGGTAATATTACGTTGCGTGTGACGCCGTGTTATTATTACAATCCAATGTGTCCAGTGCAGTATGTATATCATCCGTGTTATCGAGGATGTATAAAATATTCCGTAAAACTCGGAGTAACTCGAGTAACTTGAATAAGGCCACACCGACTTAATTTTATGGATGACATCCGCGCGCGCATTAGTTTTCCCCGACGACGAGTCTCCACAGATCGGTTTTCTGTCCGGAACTTGCCGACTCATATTGTCGCAAAACGCCAGCTTGTCGTAAAACTTTTTGTAGACTATCTAAAACCCTGCTAAATTTGTCTTAAATGATCTCCTGCACATGCGTATTGCGTTGCTGGGAATACGTGAGCATAAAAGTTCAGAGGAAAAACTGAGGAATTGTTGTGGACTGGTACGCAATTGACGCCGGAAAAGGAGATGTGACGTTTACACAGCTATACGAGAGATTGGTTAAAGCTAACCCCTACTGTGTAGACAGGAGCAAGCAAGGACATTTCTGTATCATTGCAATGTTTTGTTAGTTATTGTCATAAAGTAGTGATATGTACATTCTGCCTTGACTTGTACTGAAAATAGTGTTCATCCTGTACCTTGAATGCAGTGTTTCTAACTGAAGGTACTTCATCATGACTACATGTACTAGAGCTTGTCTGAAATGGTTATACCTGTGACAGTAATACAGTACGAGATGTGTATATCAACATGTGCCTCCTACAAATAAAGACTTCTTGTTGTCTTTTGATACATTGTGTTCTGTGGTTCAATTCGTAATAGCAGCTCCGTAGTGCTATGGTTTTAGGAGGATTTTTTTTTTGGCAGGGATTTTTTTCGCCCTCTCGCATTAGTTTTGGGGTCTCCAGAGGATGTCATCCATAAAATTAAATCAGTGTGGCCAAACCAATTTATCTAAACGTACTGAACAAAAAAATTAAGGATACAAATGTGTCTACACTGTACTTTCACATCATCTCCTTTATTCACGAGAAGTTCAATTATCTTGCCTGCTTTCTCGAATCCATAAAACAATGGGGTCTTTACGTCTCTATCTGCAGTGGTGTTTTAATGTGTAATGTGCGTTAATGTAGCAATAACTCTTCAACAAGATTGTAGTTACATTTCAGTACAGCCCAATTTATTTCTGATACACACCAAACAACAATTTGTCATGTCCTGCGCCCCGCTTTCCAACACGTTTGACAGCTTCTGCCATGTACGCAGGACTGTGGTGGGGGACATCTATCAACCGAACGCGTCCCCGTACACACAGCACTGTAATCCAACGCTGTAATCATGTTTCATTCAGTTCAAGCGATTTGCCACCCATTGAATTATTCTTATTTCGCTTCTATGAGTTATATCATTCTAAACCGAGCCTCACCAAAGACTGGATCAAATATAATTTGACAATTATTAGATTATGAAATGGTCCGAGTCAACAATCACATTCATACGTGATTTGTCGCCTAGATGGGTTATTTTACCCCTACAACGTTTAACCCTAAACATGGGTCAGATTTTCCGGCTATTTTCATTTTTCAAAAGAGTTTATTCCTAGACCAAGTTCGATGTTTTAAAGTGCCTGTGAAATGGCTGCTATGTTCACGCCTAAAATTATCCATTGACACATAAATATTATTATTTTTTTATGTTTCTAAGCATGAATTATTTTTTTAAGTTTTAAACTCAATCTACGGCAACTTTATTTTTGTGTATTTTAAAACGAGGCCTACTCATAAAAAAAAACCTGAATTTATTTATTTTGCAATAAATTGTACTCCAAGGCAATATAAGGATATTGACCTAAAAAAAGTTGTAGATCACCAGCCATTTTTTCGAGAGATTGATGGTTGTATTTTAGTAGAAAGTCGCCATTTTGACACTACTATAACACTTTTACCACAGGTTCTTATGGCAGAGATATTATGCAATATCTCAAAATCTAGCCCGGTGACATAGACTGAAAAAATCATATATTGTTAATGATGGAGTACTTTTTGTTGTTCTGAATTATTTAAAAAATCTGGGTTTTAAAAAGTGTCAAAAACATTTTTCTTTAACATTGTGTTCTATGGAACTGTTCTAAAAATATCAATTTTCAAGAAATATTAGGACACGTTTCTCGAAAAGCATAACTGTAACACACAAAATATTGCTATTTCATTGTACCATGAGACATTAGCTTCATAATAAACTAATAAACATTGTCATGTGATTTATGACCAATTTTGTCAAAAATTATGACTCGGCTTCTACCTTAAGTTCGAAGGACAATTTTATGTCCCTGGGTTATTTTATGCGCTTCATTTGAATCTATTTAATTATAATAAAGAACGTAACCGAGGCAACGTTTCAATTATAAAGCAGAAGTCGTTAACGTCGTACAATGACGTCATTGTAAACAAAGAAATAGAATACGCCATCTCATGAGTGCTTCATGGAATGGAGAGTGGAACCGGCGAAGTCTTCCATGGCATTGTGTGCTCAATGTTTCCTGAACCTCCAACAAGGATACGAAATGGTTATGGGTGTTTTTATAAATAGTTCAAGTCAAATACCCTGAAGACCCATTCCGTTACGATGTTAGTACTATATCTTTTTTATACTTGCAAACTCCAAAATAATTACATTGCTTACTTCCTTTATTATTACTCTACTGCAAACCTACACAAATTAGTCGGGCAATTTCAAGAAAGTGAGAGACAAAGTTGTTTTATTGAATCTCAGCAGTGGTTATCGAACAGAGAGGACAATGGTGGTTCATCGAACAGCAACACTTATTACACGGCCGGCATTAATGCGCATATTAGAACAGAAAGCGCCTTTGATTTTTGATAGTCTGGAGTCCCATATTTTATCTAAGTTTTTCGTTATGAAATATGCGCGGAGTCAATTTTAATGGGGTTCTGAGTATGCGGTAACTTCTGAGTTGATTAACTATAATTTACCACTTTTTTCTGAATTCGAATTTGCTTTCAAATTGCACATGTTTTTCAATTTCATGAGATTCATAACAAATATTTGTTTTGAGATGTGTCATGACAACAGCAGAGGGCTGACGGGTTATTCCATTCTACCGCCTGTAAAGCTCTACGCTAAAGAATGGGCTCGTCTGAAATCTGTTACAAGGCATCTTGACAGACACCATAGGCGGCGCTCTCCTATCTGTGTGCCAGGGGATCAAGCAGTTTTTTAAACACGAAAGATGCGAATAATTCATGGGTTGGTAGTACACAAAAACAGTTAATTGGAAAAACGTAGAGTTTTGTGAACGACATTTGCCATCTTATAACGACATTATATAAGGTGCCGTGAATACAGTGACAATGTGGTGTACCTGAAGCGTCTATGAAGCGACTGCACAACATTTTGGTCATATTGCTGTCAGGCCCGTAGTTTGGGGGGGGGGGGGGGTCGAGGGGTTCGTTCGAACCCCCTAAATTTTGGAAGTGAATAGCTTTGGAAGTGAATAGCTAGCGTAGATTAGAACATAATAAAACAAACAGTATTAATTAAAATAATTATCATTGTTTAAATAACTTGACTCCGTGAGGTATCGTAGTAATGTACTGAGTAATGCATAGTAATGAGCATTTATGTGGCAACGAGCTTTAAATGTCAATCGTGAAATTATGCCGTCTCAGCTCAACAGCAGCCAATCCAAACAGGTTATAAATAGGCAAGCTTTTATTCGGTTTTTCCGCGATGGTGTAATGAAGATCGCGGTCAAGCACCTGATGTTAAATATTAAAACAACAGTGAAACAGTAATGTAATGATAGTCACTCTCTGAATGATGAGGTGGTCCTGAATAGGGCAGTTTATCTTGTGCTAATGTTCGCTCAGTTAGTAAAGTGTGGGGATCGAACAGGATTGACACGACAACACCACTCTGTACTTTCCTAGTTTGGTTCATTAGTTTTGTATTCTTCAAGTTAATGATGGCATATATACTGTTTTGTTCCAAGTGTATCAGCCAAATGTAGTTAACTTATTGTATTAGTACGTGTAGCCTGTGTTATTGGCAATAGTGTACAGCTACGGGTTGAACATATCATTAAAAAAATGCCGAAGATTTATCATCACGAGTTGTATAGGTCGAAGAGCTTCTTGCAGCTATCAGGGGTAAATTCTTCGGGGGGGGGGGGGTATCGTCTCGTCTCTCTGTCGCGTCCCCTTGAGGTACGGGATCGGGAACGTCACTTAAACTTTACAGTCAAATAAGACACGCACAACGAAATACGTTTCAGCTTTCGTTTTAGTCGGTCAGTCGAGAACTCTATAAGACACAGCGTCCTGGGGAAAAGTCCCCAAGACTATCGCAAGGCTGACCCAAGACTCTCTCTAGACTGCGTCTCAAGACTTGCCCCAAGACTCGCCAGGACTGCGTCTCTCCACGTGTACTCGCCAAGACCAACTCAAACAACTTTATTCACTTTCAAAACCTTAACCAATTACAAAGCAGTAAAAAGACTCTAGGGCGTAATCTTCAATCATACAGCCAATCACACTAAGTACTGAACACGTCATATCTTTTGATTAATCGTTCACTACATTAATATCTGCGAATACTAACTGTCGGAAATAGTTGTCAAAATAGCGACGGTTATCTCGTAATTAGTTCCAAATCACTGAGTCGAGTTCCGTCCAGAACCTCAAATGGGCCGAAACGATGACAGACATAACACAGCCATTGTTAGTAATCAGCTAATTAAGTCGATTAACAGATACGTGCAAATAATTTTATCATACAGCCAACAATTTACCGCACAGTGTTGCTTCAGCACTGAAACTATGCGATGAATCATAAATTGCAAACATACTTTTTAACACTGTTTTTTTCTGGTTTGAAAAACAAGTTGGAGATACTGCAAATTTCTTAGGGATATTTACTCAAAAAATAAAAAAAAATAGTGGCATGCCTCAATTTCACAATCATCCAGGCTGTGTACTTTTGGAAAAATCAAAGTAGTATTATAACCTGGGAGATTTATTGGCAAGCAATTATAGACCAAAATATATACTGACGAGTTTTCGCTGTTTTGGCCATAAACATAATGTTGAATTAGGCAGACACACAAAAATACAGTCAATATTTTTTTAGTTTTTGCACTGATACGTTTGAATTTGGCATGGTAGAAAATGAAATTCACTTTGTTTTTATATGTCCATTTTATAATGATCTAAAGGCTGATCTTTTGTCTATAACCCTATGCAATTATGCAAATACTGACAGTCTGGGCTTACTTCGTCGCTACACAAACTGCTACACCATATATCAAATAGCTCTATATCTTTTAAAAGTTTTCAAGCGACGAGATGAATATGAATTCAGCTTAACTTAGTACCATATGTTTACATGGATGTTGTATTGTGTTTAAAACGTGCTACGCACTTTTCTACCCATTACATTTTGTACGATAGACTGAGGCCCTGTACAGAAATAAAATTACATAACACAAAATTGACTAAAACTAAAATGAATAATTGTAGACAGATTTCGACATCTGCGAAGAGCGAAAAAACTCGTAAGTAGCCTTCTACCTTAAAATACTCAGACAATAATGCTAAGATAAGTACAGTCTTGTCTTTTTTGTGTACAACATTTTGCCGTAGTGGATCAATGGTGTGGATGTGTTTGTCTGTAGGTGAGGAATGGCTCAGGACCCCTTCTCTAAAATGGTAAAATAATTCAAAGATGTTATGTGAAATATCGTACCAATAAAATTTAATTTAAAACCGATAATATAAAAATGTATGTAACAGAGCTCAAAAACCTTTTTGAATATTATAAAATTCACACATTTCACATCAAATATATAATTGCTGTTTTCGAACCCCCTATTAAAAAGTGCTGGCTACGGGCCTGGCTGTGACTGTCAATCATTTCAAGGTGTGAATAAAAATAATGTTATTTATATAACACGTATACGTCAATGAAATCGGTCAACAACTGGTCACTGTTGTGTTTAATTTGCATGTTTAGTGCACAGAAAGTGTACACACTAATTTTCAACTACGAATGACGAATATGGTGTGAATATGGTGATAGACACATCGGAACAACATATTTAAGTTTTAAATACTGACTATTGCCTACTTAATTCACCACCTGCAATTAATCGTTACTACAAATGATGCCACTTCTGAAGTCAGCCAATGACCGACCAGATATGTCAGCTGCGTTAAGACAGATGTGAATCTGATGAGTTTAAAATTTACATATATTCTTCACAGACAAATTTAAAATTATGGTGAGTGTAGACGTCTTTTTTCTTCTCTCTGTCAAAATCGTTTCATATAACCCAAAACGTGTTTAATCTGACCCTTTTCCACATAGTGTGATAGTAAATTGCATGTTGTAATCATATACATTATAAATGGCATTTTTAAACGTTCCCAAGTCAAAAATAAGTACCGTAACACCCTTCGCTTCAGCTTCGCATTAACAAAATGATGGCCTTACTACAATGTTATCAATGTCGTTTCCGTTTGCGTTCGCTTCACGTAGCTTCGTTTCAGCGCTGCTACAGAATTAATTGTAGGGACATTATGCACTATGTTTTATTGTGTGTGTGTGTGTGTGTGTTTTGGGAGGGGGTACTCGGCCCAAAGGTGGATAAGCATGTACGTTACGGAAAACACCACGTGGAAAATATGTCTCGTTTCGGCACAAATCAAGTAACTTACGTAACGTATTTAAAGTTAGCAAAACAATCATTTTCAGGTTAAGGGTATACAAAAAATTGAAATATCAATGTCGTGTCTTCTATCGTACTGATATTGCAATGCATGCTGTAGAATGCAAAGATAACTCAATTATAATCCGTGAAAATACAATTACTGTATTTAAACTGACTGTGACTGCTGACTGGCCCACGACATAATGGATTCATAACTACAGTGGGACAGTGGCAGAAAACTATGCACAATACTGGTTTATGATAATTCTTTTATTTGATTATTTCACTGTAATTATTTTGTATTTTCAGTCTATTTTTTGTCTAAATAGGGTGTGCAGAATTTTGTTTGTTACTGATTCCAGCACAATTTTTTTCAATGATCTTTTCTTGTTCAAATTATCTGTGTTCACATATAACACATAAATGTATTTCATTTGTTATCAGATCTATATTTTATAATATTTTTTGTATATTTAAAATAAATAAAATGATTGCATTACTCTTGATTGCTGAATGTTTCCTTCATTCTCTTTCTTTCTATATGATCCTTTTCTGATTTCCTCACCACCTCTCACTGACTCTTCCACAACCTTTTGCAGCTATTTGTTTTTGTACAACCTGTACACTACTTTGAATCTCATCACTTGAAGATGACATTAGTGTAACATTTGTCTGGATAAAAGTACACAATGCATTAGAAAGGTTGTAACGTATTATATTTTAGTTACAAAACCACTCTAACAACACAATTCATTTGATTTATTAACGACTGGGCTTCTGATAATCTTTTGCGAGTCGCCAATGACAAATAAATTTTGAACAATAAATTCTGTGAAATTAAAAAAAAGCATGTCATCAAAAGAAATGTGAATTGAACATCAGGAAAACGTGTTGGTTGATATAAAGTGCATTCTACGCTTTGACAGTTAGAACTGATACACGTGTATTTGTGTTGCACATGTCAAGTTACAGAAACGCAAGTACATGGCATTTTTTTTAAACTTTTATTAATTCAATTCCTGGGCAGCAAATAAGCCGTAGCTTTTCGGACACCATAAAACCAACAAATTTCTATTACAAAAGAAATGACTTCAATTTACTGTTCTGGAAATGTCTGAAACTAGGGAGACCAGATGAGTAAGTTCAATTCCCAGACTTAATCATCATCCTCAAGGATAGACAACAATGGATTTCCCTCAGTTTCCACGTCGCTAACAAACTTTGCCCCACGCTAACGAAAACAATTTGTCTTTTACTAAATGGTCTACTGTTCAGTTTTTTTTTTAAAAACACAACCTACAGTTAAATAATTGGATAACAAAGTTTGTTCAGAAAAAAACATTCGGTACTTCTTACTCTGCCAATGTTGCGATGACCTATGACAACCATTTTCTGTGTTCGTAACCTGTATTTCCAGCAATGGCGGATACAAACTAGGTTTACAAACTCTTTACAGCGCTGTCATGTTGGCATGATTGAACATATTGCACAATTCACATACATATTGCATCTTTAAAGAGATTACAAACTGTTAGTATGTCATCACATATGATTTACTGTTCAATTTTCTTATAATTTGATTCAATATGACAGAATCAGCATTTTTTTAGATGTACCTGACAGATGTTTTTTAGTTAGTACAGTTGAAAATGATATACATTGATATTTGTTTTTTTCCCGCCATGATGACCTTTGTCCAACTGGTGACATTTTTATCTCATAAATGCCATTAACAATTTTTCATGAATCCAAGGATTAATATTTCAAATCGGTAATATCACAAATGAGAGATTCCTGATTGAGGAACATCTATGTGATTTGATTCAATATTCAACGGCAGTGTTTGTTTATGCATTTTTTTTTCTATTATTGATTTTGTCCAAATTTGTCACAAAGACAGGTACAATGTAAATTTTGAATCCTCAAACGTTAATCATCCATTAATGGTTTCCAAAACCCACAGATATTCAAATTTAACAAAGTGATGTGCTTAAATTAATTACATGTGACACGAATGTTTTTTTAAATAACTAATATTTATGTATTTTCTTTTTTTTCCAGGATAATACTACAAATGATAACAAAAGCGGGACTGGGGATGGAAGTGGGGATGAGGGAAGGAGGGCAGATGAGGGTAGGGGGGAGGTTGATAGGGGGTCGGGTGGTAGTGGGTTTGGGCCAGATGTGGTGCGGGGGAGGAATAGGGATGGGGGTTCGTTGGGACCTGACCGGGAGGGGGGTGCGGGACTGTCCACGGGGTCGGGAGCTGGGGCCCGGGGAAGGGAAACCACTGGTAGAAGACACCTACCAGGTAAGCATCATTTTAATTGCATCTTACAGTTCAACCTATTTTACAGTCGTGCCTGGGTCAATTCATGTAATGTTGTTGTCATCATTCATATACCCCAGACTCAATGTTTTAGTTTAACTGTGGCTTTGGGCAATTTTCGGGATGCATTTAGGATGTGTTTTTTGGGGGGTATGTGGGATGTATTAAAGGTATATTTGCGGTAAAATACATTTTTGGTCCATTTGTGGGTGTATTTTGGATATGAATTGAATCTTTGGGATGTAACTTGGGTACATTTAGAGTTTGTTTTGGGTGCATTCAAGTGTTAATGAGGAGTGTTCTGCCATAAATTGGGAGGGGGGATTTAAAAGTGGGAGAATGAGTGAATGTGCACCTGTCCGTGTGTTTTTATCTATATAGGTCAAAGCATATATTACATTCAGCAGTACCCCAATAACAAATCTTTTTCAGGTCTTGGTCATATATCGTCATGTAACTAGCGAAGTCATTGTTTACAAAGTGACTGAGCTAGTTGTAATTGGCTAAAAAAATTTTGTAGTATCAGTATCAGGCATGCATTCATACAATAGCTTAATTTCCCAGTTTGCTATCTATAATTTCTTGATATATGAAATACAAATAATCAAGTTTGCCACAAATCAGTTTTAAAGTGAATTCACAAATCTGAATTCCATATGCAGGCAAGACTTTGATAGTTTCTCTTTTTAGATGCAGGTCAAGATAGAGAGACCTGGTACCAGTATAGGTTGCCCAGATTGTTCACCGGTCATCCCTTTGGAGGTGAGCAATACATTGTGATTATACCATCATGTTCTTTATCAAAATGCTTACTATTTCTCTGGATGCAATAACAATGTTTACATTGAACATTAAATACATGTACATGCAATTAAAGTGTCTGTTGCAAAACAATTCAATCGACAACCACAGACGCCACAAGTGTTTTGCTGGAGAGAGTTCTACGCGTAATTTTATTGCGTTCAATATTGTTTGATTTTAAAATGAACATGCACACAGTGATTTATCGAAATAAGACCGAAAAAAAATGTTAAGATTAAAAAATGCAGGAAATAGTGTTTCAGAGGGTCTAAATTTCAGATTTGGCTCCCATGCACAATTTCCCATCATCGCCACTGTTGGCATTACCATTACCATTACTCATTGGTTACTGATACATGTTGTAATTTGATCGCAAAAAGTGCTGACCAGCAGCAATGTCTGTGCACTTTTTAGCAGATGTCTTAAAGGAGAAGTCTAACAAATAATACAGATGGAAGAACTCGGCAAATGTGAGAACATGCAATTTTCACCTTTTTCATCCTCCAGATATTTAACTTTTCATTAATTTATGTAGTCTACCATCTTGATTCTTAAGCAAAGGATTATAGGTAAAGTATGACATCATATCCTGTTGTCAGAAATTGAGTAATTAATTTCATCTATAACTTCAAAAGTTGAGCTTCAAATTGGCTGAAAGTTTAGAACATGTTAACATGCATGTTCCAGTATCAAACATGCATATAAAAATAGTTGTCATGAAAACAGAACTGTAAATATTTATTTTTGTGTTTTTCTACTAAATACTCAAATTACCTTACAATTTATCAATGTGAGTAGGTTATATGGTTGATATATACATGTAGGTGTTATTCTACTTTTAAAGATTAAAATAATGATTTTTATTGTTTTCACATTTTTGGCAATATCTTCACTGTTTTATAACATTCTAATTTCTATTACTAGAATTATATACATGTCATTGAGTAGTATGCACTATGAAAATTTGAAAAAAAAATTGCATCAGTATTTCTAGCGCTATAGATGAAGACATTTTCACAACAGTGGATATGTCACACTTCACCCATAATCCTTTGCTGGAGATTCAAGATGGTTACATACTACTGATCTGTAAAACAGATCTGTAAAAGAGAATATGTAGAGAATGAAAAGTGATAAAAACTGTAAATTGCATTCTCCTACATTTGTGGAGGTCCTTCTTTAGGGAGCATTGTGTTTGGCTTGACTTCCCCTTGAATGATTTTCTGATAGTTTTAGCCTAATTTTGCTTAAACAATTAATGTAGTACAAATACAAGACATAATTTTGATGACCTGTCCCAAATGTTTATCACATTAATTCAGTCCACTTAACCTGATGTGTGGCAAAACGAGTAGTGTCTGCCCATCATAAGAAAGAATGTGGATTTGACTATCATGGTTGAGTGTACACTCGGAAATAAATTCATTCTTCTCACTTGCTGGGCTTGTGGCATTTGTATTTGGGAGAATAGCGTCTTTTCGGAGAAGACATATTCAATTTGCAGTCGGTTTCATGTACTGTTCCTACCCTCAGTGCTCGTAAAACGTCCAGTTTTCCCCTATACAACATACTGACGTATTTCTATCAATACATATGTATGCTTGAGTTACTCCGTTCCGCATTTTCAAATCTGTAACCAGTTGAGTAGAAATAATTGTACGAGTGGGTTATATGCATCTTCAATATGATTAATAGTTTCTAAATGGTCTAATTTTTATGTACAATATTGGCAAATTTAGTGAAAAGTAACACGTTTTCAACGTTTTCTTCATAACAGCTATTTGCAAGAAAATGCATCATTTCCAATTGACTGCAATGCAAGCTAATGGCAGAAAAGAAGCTCGGGTTTTCAAATGTCTAATTCATCCTGTGCAGTATTGTGATACATTTGTCAATGACTTCTTTGATACCTCCAATCACCTAAAAAAATGCGTAATTAAACCTTGGTAACATCTCAATTTGTACTCAAAGTACCACCTTTTAAACTATTGTTTTTTTTTTATTTTCAGGTTCACCAAAACTGCATCCAAATCAGGTATGTGTCCATTTTTATGCCACTTTTTGACTTTGCTCTGCTTATGTGTTATTGCCCATGTTTAACATTACATTTATCGCAATATTATAACCATAATGCATTGGCCAACAATACTACATGTACATGGATCATTAGTCAATTATAACTGAATTGATCATAAATTGTGAACATGAGATTTGAGTATTTCATTTTAGTATATTTGAAGTGATGAATGTTACTGACCATATATGAAAACTGGCACATTATTATATATTAAATTTATACAAGCCGGGACAACAAGTAAATCAAAGTCAGAAAACGGGGACTTGTAATTCGGTCTTCGTCCATCCCTCCATCCGTCCGAAGTCGTATTTCAGAATCCTTTGGACCGATTCTGTTCATTCTTTGCATGTGCCTAGTACTTTATGTGGGACATGCAATGGTTTAGCGATACAATTCAAAATGGCTGACTGGCAGCCATATTGTTTTTTGAACATGTTGTATTTTGGACATGATTTGGTACATAGATTATACATGTTAGGATACATGTCCATGACAATTTTTTTCGCAATTCGATCAAATTGTTTTTTGTTTTTTAAATGTGGTATCTTGGACATGTCAGTTACTATATCTCTGTCACCCATGTATCATTTTCATTGATATTTAGCATGTCATAAATGAATACATGTACATGTCAATTCAATTTGCTGTTTGTCTCAAATTTGGCCGATTGGCGGCCATTTTGCTTGTTTAAAATGTGATAACTTGGACATGCTTTCACTTGTGATCTACGTTTTTTTGCTATGTCTTAAATCGGAGGGGTCATCACGCAACACATGTTTAAATTTGATGTAAATAAACAATCTGTTGTATCCGCCACTTGGCCGGGGACTCGAGTTTCAGGACATGCTCGCGACAACGCGACAAAAATTTAAAGCTCAGTATTATATAATTGTTAATTTGACGCTTGATGAACAGCTTGCTTAAATAGCACTATGTACTCGTTTGATATGTATATTAAAGGCATCAATTTACATCTCAGGTATTCAAATGTGTATTTATATTTAGTTGTTACCATATTAATTCAATATACGCTTTTTTTCAGCCAAGGTTTGATGAAATCAGGGTATGTAAAACTATTACATGCGTATGAAGCAAATGTCTAAATATCTGTCTATGTTAAATAACATTTAAGAAAGCTATACATCATTGACCTATGATCGATTGTGGTTATTGTTATCAACTTGTATTTATTATCAGAATCAGTTATGCAGCTATTATCATATTTCTGTAAAATGGAATTTGCAGTGAGGGAATTCAAAGGTGGAGGGGAAGTGATTCATGATTAGAGAAAATGAAAGATAAAGAACTTTCACGCACACCAGTTATGCGGATCTAATAACATATTTACCATTTGCATCTAATAAATAATTATTTCTATACCAGGATTCTGATGAAGACTCACATTTTGAAGATCCTTTGTTAGGTAAGTTTGTGCGCATTTAAGGTGAAATGGGAGTAATTTGGAGGTGATGTGTTATACTTGGAATGTGTTGTGGTTCATTTTGTACGTGATACATCACATTTTGCTGAACATCGAATGAATTTCAGGTGCCCTGATAAATAACAAAATATTGATTATGGAGTAGAAAAAATAATTAACACTTAAAGAAATATTTTCAACAATATAAATGTATATAGTTTATATGATTTACATGATACAGATACAATTGGGGTAACTGGGGTAACGTCATTAATTTGTGTATGCCATCAACACTTGTGTATACGAATAGTCTATTGACAGTGATGAGAATGTTTTGTACACAAAGAGGGTATATACATGTAGGTGTATAAATGGAATATTTTGATGAGTTTTAGTAAAAAAATGGCCTTAACATTTTTATTTGGCTTAATTGTTGATACTTAATGTTTTTTTATTTTTAAAGTAAAATGTTTTGTAAACCTTAAATATTAGTTTGGCGAAAGTAAATAAAAAATACGCACATACTTAATTTCATGCTTTTATTACAAGTTGAACAATTACTTATTACAGCAATCATGACTAAATATTTTGAGGCATGTTTTATCAGATGGATGAGTTTGTGGCATTTTTGCAAAGAGCTGCTCCACATCTTAAAATTGTCCTGCCTTCATCAACTGAACTGCCGAATAATTATTATTGAAAGGAGTGGCCCTAAAATAGATGTTGGATGCATTTTTTTCTGCATCTATTTTGTCCACAGTATCACTTCCATTCCATTCCATGATAGAGTAAATTTATTTCATGGAAATATTACGAATTTATAAATCACATAACCAGGAGGTAACACAAGGTGTAATCACAAACGATATAATTTGAAGCTGGGTTCAAAATTGTATAAATTAGTTCCTCCTAATCATCCAGAAATGCACTATAGTTAATGCCTGCTGTAATGTCATTACAACAATCTTTTTGATCATAAAATCTTTAGTATGCATTCATTGCTTTTATGCAAACACATGTGTACCAGTTTGAGTGGTTAAATACATGTAGCTTAACACTACAAATGACTGGTGTCAGTTATATAGCTGTCTTGTAACTACAGTGTAAATAAACATTGCTGGTAATAATATTTTGCTTGTTTCCTTCCACCATTTCATATTTATCAGAAAACCAGGTGTATAGTAGTGAATATAATGCTGTTTTACAGATAAGCAGGTCAGACCTGAATTCACATGTAAAACTATAGTAAACCTCCCACATATGAAATCCATATACAGACAAGGCTTTAATAATTTCATTCTTTCGTTACAGATCAAACGACGCGTCCAGAAAAACGCAAAAGCGTTGGAGGTGAGTAATAATTCACAACCAGAAATTAAAATAGAACACTGTCAATTAGTTGTTAACTTATTTGATTGATTTTGTGGGAAGTAATAAAATACAAGAAATTACATGCACGTCATTTTGTTTTATTACTACCCACTGGTCGTGACTTGGTACACTTCTGTCAAATTTGTGCATTTGATATCAATTTATTAACAAAAAATCTTGAAACTTGCCCATCCTGATATTTAGTCTTAGTTAGATGCATTTGGGATTCCTTTATTGACCTTCTTGGGTTTGTCTGTTCTTGCTTTTATTTGTTGTTGCGATCGTCAGTTCTTTCTGACATGGCTTGGCCACAGCATTCAAACTTCACACGCACATTATACATCTTGGAATACATATGTAAGTTAATTCATTCCATGATCTGATTTAAGATGGCTGAAGGGTGGCCATTTCAGTTACAGTTATCAGAGTCAAGCATTTTTGCATTTCAAAACCAGAACTTGGTCGCGTATGCTTGGATTGTATCTTTGGTGGAATTCTGTTATCTTGTATGTAATATAATATTTGAACTCTAGGATGTTACAATGGAATATACTGTAATCAATATTGATGAAGATTAATGTTTATGACCCCCTCAGAACCAAATTAAAATTTGCTTGCTGTAAAAAGGCAATGTAATGGTCAAAATGGTTCGCCAAATTGCTTTGATATTTTATATGTACCTTGGTTGAACCACTATGAAATTGAATAATTTATTTATAACCTCCATCTAATAATTTTAATGAAAATAACTATTTGAATAGAATCTTTGGAATATCTCTGATTGCTGAAATGTTTGTATCTAGTGTATTTGGTTCATCAACAGTCCATCTCCATTATAAACTCAATTGAATTTGTTGTGTATAGTAAATCTTCATACTATAGAGAACTATAAAGCCTGTTAGGAACCTACAATGGTAAATGTCCATAGAAAATGGAAAGGTTTTAGGATTGCAAAAAATTTGGCTACCGATAGAGAAATAAATTTTTTGATAAAACAACTATAACAATGCGATTATGATTACAAAGTGTTATTGCTGCAATGTACATGTATTTAAATTTAGACAACGTTTCTCAAAATATTTAGTGCACCATTTTTGACCAAGTTGATATAATTAATCTTTGAATACAATGCAATCATGTAGGATGGTCAGTTGACCTTTTTTGTTCTTATTTTTTAGATGAAAGGCCACCTAAAAGGGTAAGTGCTACCTATATTCCTACTGCTATTCTGCATACATATATGTGTAATTACAAACTATTACATGTGTATGTTTGTGTGTCCACAGCTGTGTCTTTACCCATACATGCCTGGTTCAATGACGTTTGAAAATAATGCATACATTTTGGGTTATGTACGCGTTTCCTTGAAATGTACTTTATCTGAGGTAACAGACTACTGACCACAATAACTGATCACCATACCAATGTACATGATGCTCATCACGACACCAAACATGTTGTATTTTGCACATTTGCAATACAATTGCAACTACAGATATTGCCCTCGATTTTATTGGAAAAATGACCTACACAATTAGATTATATCAAAACACATTTGAACATGACAGACTTCAATGTATGTTGATGATAGAGCTTGATACTGGACCCTACTTGTGTTGAATAACAAATCTAGTCCAATTTTCTGTACAGCGCAGAACACCACAGTGCAGCTATAAAATGCACATTTAAACTAAATAGACAATGACACACGACCACACACAAAACTTGAACATCTCATAAGCGCATGTGCAAATAATAAATGCAAAAATTGTGTATCATTATGTCGCCATCCCATCAGGTGTTTAGGCAGCTGATTCTTTTACAGATTATGAACAGTTTAAAAATGGGGACAAGATAATGGAATCTGAAAACACTTTGAGCTGAAAAAATGCTTTCATTGCTTCTTTGAATATTTTAAATTTGGTTATTCCTATTTTTGAGTTAAAGGTACAACTTTACAATTGCATGTCTGAAACCACACAATTGCTTACGAGAGAAGCCATTTTGGATAAACTATACATTGGTTACAGTTGTGTCCATCAAACATGGAAAAACACCTAAATTTACCAGAAATATATAATAATCAGTCAAAATACTAGTACTTCAGAAAAGAGACAATCAGAAATACAGAAACTATTAAGGCAAATAGAAAATATGAATTTCCTAAATAATATGTTGAATGCTGAAATATCACTTAAAGAAATCAATGAAGCTTTGAAAAAGATAAAAACAAGAAAATCAGTTGGAATTGATGGCATCCCATCTGAAATGCTAAAGCATAGTCATCCATTATCACACGATTGAAAAAACAAACCAATTCACATATCTAGGGGTAACATTTAATACAAATGGGGCAATGAACATGACCATGGAAAGATTGGTAGATAAAGCAAAAAAAGCTGATGCAGCAATCAAACCAGTATTAACATCAAACAAGTTAAACATGCTTTTACAATTGAAATTATTTGAGGGCATCCAGACACCAATTTTAACTTATGCTGCAGAAATTTGGGGAATCAATAGCAGACCAGAGTACTGGGACAAAACGTGTACAGAAAAATACCATTTAATGTTCTGTAGACGATTATTAAATGTTAATAACAGAACAAGTAACATTGGTAGTAGAATGGAAATTGGACGACTACCATTACTAGCCAAAATACAACTGAATGCAATCATATACTACCAAAATAATGGCCCAATCAGTCTAGTATATGATGCAATAAAAGATCAACAACAAAACAAATATAATGACACATGGTTAATGAATCTGCATAAAATAAAACAGCTGTATGATATTAAGAATTTAGAAACAATTAAAAAAGACCAGTTTAAACAAAAAGTGAATGAATATTACAATTATAAATGGAACCAAGATAATCAAAGAACTTGTACATTACTGAAAAAAAATATAAATACTGAACCATACATTAAAATCCTTGATATTAAAGAAAACATTGGTCTATTAGCAAAATTGAGACTAAGTGCCCATAAACTAAACATCGAGATGGGAAGGCACAAAAGACCAAAAATAAAAACAGAAGACAGAAAATGTACTAAATGCAACCTACTTGAGGATGAAATTCATTACATCACAAAATGTGAACTTTACACAGATGAAAGAGTTGTTATATTCACATTTTTCAAAGAAAATTAACAATTTTCAACACTGTACAAACAAAGAAAAATTCATTCATATATTGAATACAAACAACAAATATTTACTAACAGAGCTTATCAAAATTATAAAAACAGCAAATACCATTAGAGAAAACCACCTAATGGGTCATTAATATTTTGTTTACATTATTCCATGTATCTGTATTGTAGTAGATATTATATATCTAACTTGGTATGTTTATTTTAACACCTTTATTACATTTCATAAACCAAAATAGATATGTAATTCATTCTATAAGGTTGTATTAAAGAATTATCTTATCTTATATAAATCACCCGTAAAGAAAAATAGAAAATTACAACTATAAATGTATTCAGCCCAAGAACACAATATCAACGCTACATACCAAATGTTATGTTGTTGTTGTTGGGGGGGGGGTGAAAACCAGACATGAGAGTACTTTCAATAAAGATAGGAAAAGTATGCAGTGCCAGAAATTAAGCAGTTCTATCATTCCGAAACTAGTTGTTGGTCGTGCATTAATACATTCCATTCATTGGACATTCTGAAACATAAATGCATGCCTCTTTTCTCTGCCTTGTTCAAAAACTAGGGCTACATTTTTGGTCATGTCGATGCGTCTGCCTGGAGTCTTATCTTGGACACACATTGCCTTCCTAATGATCTAAACAAAAATGACTACTTTGGACATACTTGCTATTTCTGATACTAAAACGCGTGTCCAGTGATTCCTCAGAGGTGACTGGGCTGATTTGAATTAAAGTTGCTATATGTTCATAAATTTGGTTTTAGAAGTCAATTTTATTTTTACTCTCTTTTGATGTAGTAAAACGCAGTGGATTGATGTGCGTCTTGTGTAGTTGCTCTTGGATGCTAGATTAATTTAGAGCCGTAAACATGCATGTTAGTTACTTTGCATGAATTAAATTTGTAGTTATTCTTTGACAAACTACATAATAGTTTCTTTATTACATACTTCAATAATGTGAAAGACTATTTTCGCATTCTAAATAAGATTATGGTTTTAAAGTCTAACCCGAAAATAACAATTTTAAATATATTCTATTTCTATTGCCAAAACCTGTATCTGAGGTGAAATGGATCCGATCATTAATTATGGTGCTGTTTATTAAATTCATAAATTACTCATAATTCATATCTCATAAAAGTAAAAATTTTATTTTATAACATTAATGAACATTATACTTGTATATATGCTTGTTATTCATATTGTGGTATTACCATATTAATATGATCTATGTTGTTTATTTTTAGCCAAAGTTGGAGGAAACTATGGTATGTAGAGCCAGTACTGTGTAGGATCAAATAGTACACCACCCCAAAAACGTCTTGGTACAATAATTTTATTCTAGTAACGTTTTGGGATGATGAAATTACCCCTTTGTCAAACTTCAAATACAATAGAAACAACCATGAAAAATCAAGACTGGGCAAAAAGCATAAATAACTTGGTAGATCTAGGAAATACAATGATTTGATGTAGAGAGTACAAATAAATGTGAAAGTAACCTGAAATAGTGTTTGTTACTGGATGGAAAAAAGAGTACACTTATTTATACTCACATTAAAATAAATAAATATATAAATAAATACATATTTATTTGTATTTCCAGTTTGACAAAAGGGTAATTTCATCATCCCCGAAACATTACTAAAAAAAAAGTGTTGGACCAAGACATTTTGGTGTGATGTACAGTTTGATCCTACACTCTAATTATTGTTATATTATCATCACCTAGTAGCATCATCTTCAAGTTGATCCGTCTACCTGGTCTTCCCATCCATGGAACCGTTAGAAACAATCGCCACTATACTACCACCCTCATTACATTACTGTATTTGTGTTGGTTTAAGTGTGTCGTATAAAAGAATAAAGGTATCATATATATATACGTTTCGGTGTTCTCCACAAGCAGTTATCAAGTGTATTCATGGCAATGTGTCAATCGCCTGAATTCATTGTCGCCCGACGTTGTTGCCACTTATTGCTCACAATGCGCAACTACAGTGGTTTCTATTTACAGCTGTATTTTTAATAATCGTCTTCCGATCACAAAAGAAGTAAGTAAATCAAAACGAAATATATTAGCAGATTGCATGTAAACCCGAACAAAAATTAAAATTCTAACCCGTATTTACAAAGTTTGCTCGATTTTCATCATGAAAACAGCATGAAGAAGGCAAACTGATTACCTTTTGGGCTAACCCATTCAGCGACCGTCCGCCACCCACCGCTGTTGGCGCTATATAACCATTTAGTATATAGTATTTAGTATAAGTTGCATAGGAGAACAGCGCATTCTGGGTGTTTGTGTACTGAATCCGGAAAACATCAAACATGGCTGCCGGATAAGTTTACCGCCAGTATTTGTAATTGAATACACATTTTAGTTATCTTTTCCACATACTTTTTTCAATTTTATAAACGTTTATGCAGACTTTTTCGAGAACATAGCAGATTATTTTATTTCGCCAATTGCTAGCATTTTTGCTTGAATTCCAAAACGTGTGAAAATACAACGCAATGTTTCGTGACCGTACATGCGTAAATGTATCGTACCGTCCGTCAGCACGGGTTAGTACTGATGCCACAAATAAAAATGTTATGGGTTTTATTATGACAAATCATCCGTTTTGGCTTCAGGGACAAATCACCTCGTATATTTTCTACATTACAACTCTTGTACTTACTCTTCGTTACTCAAATTTTATATCATAAACGCAGAATAATTTGAGAACGTATAAATCACAGACTTTTGTAAAAATTGATATTGACCAATCTGTATTTCAAAAGATTGTAACATGTTTCTATTAAATTAAAAAAAGAATAATAAATGACTTAGTGTGTAGGTAAATGATATGCAAATTTATGCTAATTAGACCACCCAACAGCTATTTTGGATCGTGGAGAACACTGCGTTTTCCACAATTATTTCAGGATGCATAACGATTGGCTTCTGTTTGAACCTCATCACTGTTTCCTAGTTATCAATCTAACTACTGAATGTTGCATGAAAGCTGCAGTGAGTTTAATTGGAGAAAAATATAAGTAACATTGATGCTAAAAAATTGTGTTTATTATCAACAGGAACAGTTAAATAACCTCAGCCTCGATACGCAGCATGAGCGACAACAGCTTCAGCGTGAGCGACAACAGCTTCAACAAGAGCGACAACAGCTCCAGCTGCAAAAGGAACAGCAGCAACAGCTGCAACAGGAACAGCAGCAACAGCTGCAACAACAACGTCAGCAGCTACGGCAAGAACTACAACAACAACAGCAAGAACAGCAGAAGCTGCAGGAACAGAAACGGCAGCAAGAACAGCAACAACAGCAAGAACAGCAGAAGCTACAGGAGCAGAAACAGCAGCAAGAGCAGCAAGAACAGCAACAACAGCAAGAACAGCAGAAGCTGCAGGAGCAGAAACAGCAGCAACAACAGCAACAACAGCAAGAAAAGCAGAAGCTGCAGGAGCAGAAACAGCAGCAAGAACAGCAACAACAGCAAGAAAAGCAGAAGCTGCAGGAGCAGAAACTGCAGCAAGAACAGCAACAACAGCAAGAACAGCAGAAGCTGCAGGAGCAGAAACGGCAGCATGAACAGCAACAACAGCAAGAACAGCAGAGGCTGCAGGAACAGAAACGGCAGCAAGAACAACAACAACAGCAAGAAAAGCAGAAGCTGCAGGAGCAGAAACGGCAGCATGAACAACAACAACAGCAAGAACAGCAGAAGCTGCAGGAGCAGAAACGGCAGCATGAACAGCAACAACAGCAACAACAGCAGAAGCTGCAGGAACAGAAACGGCAGCAAGAACAGCAACAACAGCAAGAAAAGCAGAAGCTGCAGGAGCAGAAACGGCAGCAAGAACAGCAACAACAGCAACAACAGCAAGAAAAGCAGAAGCTGCAGGAGCAGAAACAGCAGCAACAACGGCAACAACAAGTGTTACAGCGACAGCTACATCAGCAACGGCAACAGCAGCAGTTACTGCAACAACAACAACAGGAGCTGCAACAACAACAACAGAGGCTGCAACAACAACAACAGGAGCTGCAACAACAACGACTACAGCACCTCCAGCAACAGCAACGGGATCTCCAGCAGCTTCAGGAGCTTCAGCAACAGCAAAGGCAGCTCCAACAGCTCCAAGAACAGTGGCACCAGCTACAGCAACAACACCAACAAAGACTAAATGTGCAGCAGCAGCAGCAGCAGCAGCAGCAGCAGCAACAGCAGCAACAATCACCAGAGCGACAGGTAATTGTGGAAATATATTTTTGCATATTTATTTTGATTTGTAATAGCAATTAGATTATAGTGAAGCTATCATATAACTTGTTTTATAGAATTTAGGTCAAACTCGCATTCAATTCAGTTGTCATGTCCTTTCAGGGTGGCCTTCACACAAGAGACGCGATGTTATATTACAGTAAATTAATTAAGTCTAGATTTGAAGTTGTAGATGCATTCAAATAACTGTCTATGATAAAAATAAGAATTATTTCAATGTTCCAGCATATATTTCATATGCATACTTACGTTTTAGTGCCTGTTTTATGTGATTATGCTTAGTTTTGTCCATTTTACTCGATATGTCCAATTCTACAATTTTTAAATATGTGAAAATGAATATTACACGACCGACTGTTTAGTGCTGCAATTCACTGGTAAGATCTTTTACCAGATCCGGGTACTTTCATATGCAAATGATAGTCGTGCAGATGTATATCATTTTATCGTGGCCAATTGTGAAAAGGGTCAGGGGCTGCTAGGATCGCCCACGACTTGTGCAAAGTTTTTTTTTACTGTACTATACGCTATTGCGACACTTTTCACAGCAGTTTTTGATATGTCACAAACAAAACTTGACATGAACAACCAACGCATTCAGGGGGGGGGTCATTTAGAATTAATTTGCATACATTATGTTAATATAATTTATTTCGTGACATCTGCATCAACTATGAATTATTCATATCAGCTAGAAATCTGTAGATGGGGACAGTCTCTCGGGACTAAAGTCCCTCGCATGAAATGGTTCGCATTTCCAATCAAACTCTTTTGGCCCAAGGACGGTCGACAGTTTAACCTGTATACACACATCACATGAAATGTAATACAACACATGCTGTCAGAATTAAAAATGCCAAAGTCAAAAAACATCGCTAGTAATGTATAATGATAGGGTTTTCATGATTAGTTTATTTGTACATCCTAATAACTTGTTTTAGATGTTCTAATTATATTTCAAAAGCCACTTTTCAGATTGAAATGTAACTTAGTGCAGATAGGTGCCTGTCAGACTGATTACAATAGGGTTGAAATTCATTCATGTTAATTACTTGATTTGCATTTTTCTAGTTGTTGTACAAGAAAATGTATTCCTTTCTGTTAATATTGTAATATTGTAGATTTCTATAATTTGTTAAAGGTTATTTCATTTTAAATCTATTTTTCTCTTGTATGCCCCAATACATAAATCACAAATGGATCAGCAACGTACTGAAAGTTGAATATCCCGCTTAAAACCTAACATTTTACAACATACATGAATCGTACATTTGTTGCAAGCTTAATTGCCAACAAAGCTTAGTCCATTTTCGCTGCTCTTTCTTTTTCACATACATACTAAAAAACATCATTGATATGCTACTTACGGTAATAGACCAGTGATAGTATTAAATTAAACGTATAATTCAACTAATAGTTTTTAGTTTTTCCTACTGATGTCTAAGCTCTAATAAATCTTTGCATTTGTTGTAACGTCTAGATATTTATGCTAATTTTGAAAAACGCCAATGGTATTCAGATATACACATGGTATGTTGACAATCAGCTATGTAGGTGGGTTTATATCTTGCTTTTGTCAAGTCATTGAAAGTCACAACCAGTGGCCCAAAATTGTTAAATATTACTCCAAACCGTTGTGGCCAAACACTTAGGATTTTATCAACCCTTGATTGACATTGTGCGCACTCAGAATAACGGTTTGTAACAGGTTTTCTTGTCATTTCAGGCAAAAATGTCACTGAAATATTGCCTAACAAACCATGCAACATCACAATTGTATTTCTTGTGTTTCGTGTTAAAACAAATGTAACGTACCCCACGCATTCTGATTAATGAAGAGATTGGTTTCAAGGTGCTCTATGAAGCAATGTACTACACTTGAATGTCATTTGTTTCATGTAATCTGGTAGCTATCTTACTTTAGTTCACTTGGAGCTGCAGATTACCCCCATCACTTCTGGTATTATTGATTTAAATAATTCATTGTAAAAATTACATCAATGGTGTTTAATATACACAAATGGTTATTAACTGGGTTATTTATTGTGCGGATTACAAATAAAACAAAACATTTAAACTTTTGTTTTGGAGAGCAGCCATTTTCAATCCGGTTACTTTTGACGAACTTCATATTTGTAAAAAGAGTTTGTAATGAAACAAACTAATGTAACATTGTCATTGTTCAGAACATCTTAAGATTTATGCAACTGTGCGCCGTCACCCGGTGAAAGAATGTCTTTGAATAACAAACACTTTCAAAGGTCTAATAGTTTATCTATGTGTGCAAACTCTCACATTTATAAACATAATAAAGCATTGTAGGAATTCTAGGCATGGGCGTTTGGCCCTCTATTCGATCGGTTGTTATTCTATACATGTATTAATCAGAAAGCTATATTCAGATCAGTCCATAACTGTTGTATATTACCCCAATATACATCATGTCAACCATGAATGTAATTACTGACAACTGAATTTGGACATGAGTGGCATATAAACATGAAATGTCTGTAGCGTTGTTTTCTGTGATTCTTATATTTATTGGCACCATTGATTCCATTTTTTTATTGAACAGAAAATACAAATGTATTTCACTGGCTATGCTACTTTTCAGTATTGTGTAGATCATATCATATCGCACCCACTCAATCTCGCATATTCATCTTGAAGATGTGTTTTGCTGATATTGTTAGTCTGCTCCAAAACTTCATGCAGCATACACATAGATATAAAATTCAATTGAATGTAATGTCCATGGTTTTCGTCTATTAGAATGTATGGCAGGTTAAATGTGAAGCTGAATAGTAAATTAACCAAAAATAAACAGGAGCGATCTTTTTTTAGTTCTGATGGAAGACCCATGCCATTTACCCTGGTACTACCCTGTAAAAAACGCATTTTCTTAAACTGGAGCAACGTCAACAGTTCAAATACAGATAGTTCAACTGGTTTACGTATCGGTGTGCGTCTGAAATAAGTATATGTAGGTATTGGCCAAGATGTAGTTCACTACGTAAAGTTAATTCTAACAAAATGGTATTTTAATAATGATAGCAGAGTCTTTAATATGACGTGAAATTTAATTATTTTTTCCAGAAAACGTGTATGTTGACTTTCTCAGCAAGCCTTCATTGTGACAGTGTCACTACACTATTCCTATTTTGTGCTTTAATAATAAATTATTAATCCTTGCACTTACAATAACATTCTTGCCTCTTTCAGAACAACAATGTTACCATTGGTTGACAGCAATGCAATATTTGTAATAAAATTAAGTAGATAAATAGGGGTCAGAACTGAGATAGTGGAAATTAATGCAACCATTTTAGCTCCGCTGTCGACAAAGAGCTGTTCATATTACTGATTGTCCGTCGGCGGCAACTTCTCAATTTCAACTTCTTCTTCGAAACCGCAAGTCGGAATGTTTCCAAGTTTGATATACAAGTTTCTTGGATGGTTCTCTCTCAGATTTGTTCCTTTCATGTAAAAATCGTAGATTCTGTTTTTTTTGCAGGATATTTTAGTGATTTTTTTGGTCATAATTGTTATTTTTGACTTCGTTTTAGCTCCGCTGTTGACTTTGTCGAGCGGAGGTTATCATACGAGTGATTGTCCATCGTCCGTGTCAATGTTTTACTTTTTCGACTTCTTCTTGAAAACTACAAGCCTGAATGCTTTGATACTTGGTGTATATGTACCTTGGGTAGACCTCTCTCAGATTAGTTCATTTCATGATCATATCTTCAATTCTCTAATTTTGGTGTCAAGTCAAATTGCTTTGATATTATTACATATATAGGTACTACATGTGGACCTCTCTCAGATTTGTTCATTTTGTAATATTTTTAGTTCTCTAATTTTGGTGAATATTTTTGTCATTTTTGGTAAAAAGTGATATTTTCGACTTGTTAAAAACCGCAGATCCAATTGCTTTGATACTACATATATAGGTACTACATGTGGACCTCTCTCGGATTTGTTCATTTTGTAATGATATCGTTAATTATCTACAGTAATTTTGGTGAATATTTTTGTCATTTTTGGTAAAAAGTGATATTTTCTTCATGTTAAAAACCACAATCATTTATGGTGAAAAATGATATTTTTGAATTTTTGTTGAAAACAGCAAGTCCCATTGCATTGATACTATGCATATTGTTATCTCAGCCGAGAGGCTGCTTGTTTGAAACCATAATTCTGAATGCTTTCTAATTTGGTATATGAGACAACTTGAGTTGATATCTCGCAGATTTGTTCATTTTTTTATATCTTTAATTCTTTAATTTTGGTAAATATTTTTGTAATTTTTGGTAAAAAGGGATATTTTCGACTTTTTTAAAACCGTAAGTCTGATTGCTTTGCTATTTTATATACATATAATATTAGATTTGTTCATTTCGTGATGATATCTTCAATTCACTAATTTTGGTGAATATTTTTTACATTTTTGGTAAAAAAAGTGGTATTTTCGAATTCTTGTTGGAAACAGCACGTCCAATTGTTTTGATACTATATATACTGTTCATTTTCTAATGATATCTTCAGTTCTTTAATTGTAATGTGCATTGCTAACAGCAGAGCTACAACTGTTTCTCGGCCGACGGGCTGCTTGTTTATTACCTAGAATCCCTAACAGATAAGGTTGTAGTAGTTATTTCTGCCTATCTTGCAGCCATATTCGCCAACTGACTCTCCAGCCAGTGGGACACCAGAGGCAAGTTGCGGTGGATCGTCGGCTGATTCTGTTGGATCTCCTGTTGCTTCTGGTGGATCTCCAGCCGTATCTGGTGGATCACAAGCTGATCTGCCAGATTTACCATTCGATCAACCGGGATCACCAGGCGTTCCTCCCGAATCACCACCCGATCCACCGGACATGGATGGCAATGGTGGGGCAGCAGGTAATACATAGTTTACATTAACATTGCTAGTATAAAACCATCATGTGTATTCCGAACTTCTGGATCTGTTCATACATTGTTTGCTTATTTTTCAATTTGGAACCATACAGTTGAGTTGATTAAAATGGACACTGTCATAATACAGATGTCATATGGTCGATGTTCACACATTTAAGGTCTTTAATTGGAAAAATAAAGAAATTATTTTTTTTTGTTCAATAACAGCCACATATGTGAGCAATCTTGTGAGCTTCTCAATCATTAATGCATTTGATCCATTGATGCTAAATTTCAGATTTTCAATTCAATTTCAAACAAATGTCAAAGGTATAAAAAACCTATATTTCTGGTGATACACTGTTAATGTTATATTTTCAGTAGCATTCTTTATGGAAATACAGCAGCAGGATACACTGCATGACTTGTGAAAGTATCTTTCATACTCCACAAACTAAAGCAGTATCTTGTATCAGTCACTGAAATGCACGCGTCTTCAAAACTGAATGGCAAAACAATTTACCTGAATCATGATTTAAAATGCCAATTTGCATATATCGCAAAATAAAAGGAGGATGCAAAATCATTTCTATTTAACGCCTCGGTTCGTTTTTCCTGCAAAGAAGGTGAAAACATGCAAAGTAATTTTTATGGAGTGACTTTCAAGGCATGGAATATGAATATTAAATCCATAGTATGCATTTCACTTGAAATTTATTTATATATACATACTCATTTGGTATAATCTATTTTTAGATGTCTGAACGTTGAGATGTATAACCTATGAGATGTCTTTCAGACAACACTAAATTGTTTCGTATTATGGTTTGCAAACAAATTTAATTTGTGGTATTAATATAATTCATTACTTTTTTTTAGGTCCCAGATGCCCAACGGCTGGGTGCGATGGCACTGGTAAGGATATGTCAATTATTAATACATTACTATATGCTTTACAGATCAGATGATAGGGACTCATTTTTGGCGTGGTGTTTATGCATGCATCTGTACAAGTGTATTTGGTTATACATATGGTATAATGGAGGCAAATATATTTAATGTAATTAAGTTTAAGGGTGCAGCATTGAGCATTGCAATTAATTGGGAAACTGTTATGCATTGTAATAGGTCACAGAACAGGAAAGTACAGGCGTCATCACACTTTGAGTGGTTGCCCACGAGTTCCGCTGCCACCAAGAAGAGGTCGGCGGCCTGCACAAGCAGCAGCAAATGTAAGTTTTATATATTTTATGTTTTAGGCATATTTGAAGCAGAATTTGGTCCCACCCACAAAATGTTTGTTCGTTCTCTACAAACAATATTTGGTGACAAGACAAATTGCTTCGTTATTTTTTTTCAGTATTTTGTAAACTGGTGTTTCATCTCAAAGCAATTTATTAACCATACTACCAGTCTTTACTATGCCGATTTACTCAAACTTAATAAGATAAACGCTTTCTGCCAAGCACAGTGGTTATTCATGTGATTACTATGTTGCTGTACATGTATGAACGGAAACTTCATTTCCCAATGAAATATTAACACAAAATATGTAATAATATTTTCTTCCAACTGTTTCTTAGTTTTCTGAAAACATGTTATAGATAGATGCTTAGTGACTGGTACTATTTTTTTTCATGTTATCACCTTAAATTAATTGGGGTAATGATTTGTTTATATTTTGCAGAATGCACCACCTGACCAACAAGCAGGTAATGTTTCTATACACAAATTTACATCAATTGTTTGTCACTCGTAATCTATAAATGCTGAATTCTAAAAACATGCATTTGCATATATGATACTCAATCATTTCTTCTGTATCTCTGACATTACTACAGCCATGTTCAAACTATACAAATACATCATGCATTTGTTTCGTGATTCAATGCAAAATAACTCGCGCATATAATACATTATGCATCCTATCAGGTTCTGATTCAAAATGACAGACTTGTATCAGTTTTTTCACTATTGCATGATGTAAACAAATATAACCAAGCTAGTCAAAAAAATAGACAGATGTTATATTTGAATTCAACATTCTAAGGCTGAAAAAATCCTTAAAGTCTGCGCTTGCTGACAAAAAATGTAAATTAAGAATTACGCAATTTACAATTGCTTGTCGAGATGTGATTCATACAGTGTACAATGTATGTGGTGTCTCGCTCACAGAAGTATTTATTTTCTTTCAAAAGGTAACTGCCCGACACCCGGTTGCGACGGAACAGGTAAGAATGTTAATTATCAGCACATTATTAGTCCCCGTTCGGACGAAGTCCGAAAACGGGGACTTATAATTCGGTCCGTCCGTCCGTCCAGAGTCGTATCTCAGAATCCCTTGGACCGATTCTGTTTATTCTTTGCATGTGCCTAGTACTTTATGTGGGACATGTGCACATGCAGTGGTTTAGCGATTCGATTCTAAATGGCCGACTGGCAGCCATGTTGTATTTTGGCCATGCTTTGTCAGTTTTCATTCAAACTTGGTACATTGAATATACATGTTAGTATACATGTTCATGACGATTTATTTCACAATTGAATCAAAGATGGCCGACTGGCAGCCATCTTGTTTTTTGAAAATGTAGTTTTGTGGACATGCTTTGTCAGTTTTTATTCAAATTTAGTACATAGATCATACATGTTAGGATACATGTCCCTGATCGTCCGTGAGTTCCTGAGTCTGTCCGTCCGTGTGTCCGTGCGTCAGTCTGTCCAGAGTCATATTTCAGAATCCTGTGGATCGATTCCATTCATTCTTTGCATGTGCCTAGTACCTGATTTGGGACATATGCACATGCAGTGGTTTAGCGATTAGATTCAAAATGGCCGACTGGCAGCCATCTTGTTTTTTGAAAACGTTGTATTTTGGACATGTTTTGTCAGTTGTCATTCAAACTTGGTACATAGATTATACATGTTAGGATTCATGTCCATGACGATTTATTTCACAATTGGATCAAAGATGGTCGACTGGCAGGCATCTTGTTTTGTTTTTTATGCGGTAATCTTGGACGTGCTCAGTCAGTTTCCATTCAAATTTGGCACATACATGTACTGTTAACATGTTGGGATGCATGTCCATGACAATTTGTTTCAAAATCTGGTCAAAGATGGCTGATTGACAGCCATCTGACTTTTTGGCCTTGCTACTATATTTCCACAATTTATGTACCATTATTTGTATTTGGCACATACATCATACATATCAGTGTGTTTCATAATCAGATCAACAATGGCCAAATAACGGCAGTTTTTATTTTTGGCCATATTACTACTACACGGAACACGGTTTTGATGTAAATAAACAATCTGTTGTATACGCCACTTGGAACTCAAGTTTCAAGGACACGCTCGCGACAACCCCTCCGCTTTAATATGACGAGCACAAAGAGAACTTTCAAAAATTTAACGGGAACTGTGTCATTTTCAATGACTTGTAGTAAACATTGATAAGGATGTACACAATTTCACATATAAAAATGCATAAAAGTAAGAGTTCAATTTTTAATTGCCTTTGGTATTCTTTGTCCAAAAGAGTTACCGTAAAATTCCTAATTGAGACAACAGCTTTAATTAAAATTTTTTTTTTTTTAAATAATTGAAAATATTCAAATTATTTGAAATTATAAAATTGGAGCTTAGCAACAGTTTTCAGGCATGTTTGGCAGATTGTATGCCAACTTGGCATGAACATCACATATGGGTTATTGATGCACATCAGTATTGAAGATTCTTACCCCTGCGACCATGATTACAACTACATGTATATTCATATTCACATCAGTTTCAACATGTTATCAAATATTTGGCTATTATGCTTGGGCTATTTTCATTTAAACTTAGTGTTTTTACAAGTCACAATGGTATGAATATTTCTAGTGATCAGATCCAATGTTGTAGGTTTCCCCTGACTTGACTGTTATTTCATTTGTTTATTTTAAACAGGTCACAGAACCGGAAGATTTCAACACCATCACACGGCCAGTGGGTGTCCGAATACTCCATTGCGACGAAGAAGGCCTAGAGCACCCGCTGGTCGTGATGACCCACAGGAGGCTGCCCAGAATGTAAGTTTCATACATGTATTTTATAGTTCAGGTATATGTGATGCAACTAAAAACATTTTCCTGTATTTTATTATTGGATGATGTAGTTGAATATGAGAATAACAGACATTGTGGCATAGTGTAATTGTTACTTTTGTGAATGATATTTTCATGACATTTACAAATTTATTTACGATGACGTTTAAATCATCAAACGTTCCTGTGCACTCACTAAAATAATTCAATCAAGTTTTTGTCCCAACTGAGATATTAATAGACGTCTTAACTTATTCACAGCTTGATGGGCGACGATATCCCTTAAGGAATAGGCGGCCTCCTGTGAGGTATAATCCCTATTAATCACAATGGTAAGATGATTATTATAAATTATTCTGCTATATAAAACCTTTAAATGTAAACTGGTATTGACAAAACATAAGAGCACTGTCCTTGTATATTAATTCACATTCTGCGACAGATGCTAACCGTTTGATATTTTTATTACAGGTTCTTGGTTTTCCAAAACGAACGAAATACGATTTCACGCCAAAACTGTAAGCCAGATAACTTTAATGTTTTTGAATCGTACAGTCATAACAATCATAATTGCCATGCAGGTGCCCAAATGTTTTTCCATCCCTAAAGTATGATAGCAAATATGTACATGTGATTGAAAGGTAGACTAGTAAAACATTTTAGTAAATGTTTAAGTGTGTTAAAAAACTTTCCATTTGTATAGGGACATGGAGTCGTATTGGTTTTGCCTTCATTCCCATATGAATGAAATCGTCACTGTATGTAGATTGGGATAATTTGAACTGGTGCACTTACATTCTGGTATTTCATGGCCAGTTAAATAATAATAATAAACTGTATAATCAAAGAACAAAAAACAAGTCCTATGTTATGTACGGCACTACACATGCCTTTAATAATAAAATTATATAATTCTATGCAGCATATTGTGGGTCAAAACCATAAGTTGGTGATCCCGGCCTGCTTGGTTAAATCTTGGATACCCGCTGGTGCCCTATTTAAAAACATTTTAATCCTTGTCAACATTTTAAACATTCTCTTGTGGTCACTATCATTATGATTATTTTATTTACTTAGTTTCTAATGTAGTAAATTGTAGAATTTTATATCTTCATACCGAATACCCATTAATGCCATCTGCACAAATTGTCATGCTTACTACTGGTGTCGTTATTATTGCTCTATATCATTCCATTACTGATATTGCTGCTGCATTTGTGGTGTTTAATTTAAATGTGAGGTGGTGATGATTTCTGTTAATTGAGCTGTCCTTTGTTGCGTCCTTTGTTGCTGCTTAAAAATGTCTTATAATTACTGCTGTTGTTCTTTCACTGGTTCCACTTCTTTTTCCTGGTTAGAAGTAATAGTTTATTAGCAGATTATAGAAGTAATCTTCACTGTTACTTGTATGATATTCCCAAATTCAAATCACTGCAGCTTCCATTCATCAGGTATTATTGTAATAAAAACAGGGCTTTTTGCTGCTTTTTATGTTGTTTCCACTTCTATAATTACCATTTAAATGATGTTGTGGCTGTCATAGTTGGTGTTCATATTGATGTCCTACCCTTGTGGCTGCTTATATTTATGTAGCTGAAACTGTCACCTATCCAGGCTGAGATGGTATTGTGTGGATGAATTCGCTGATATTGCATATCTCCACATTCTACATTTTATTTTTGTAGTTCCTGAATTTCACCTTCTGCTTGTTCCTCCTCTTATTCCTGGTATTGAAATAATTGTTTATTAGTTTATTCTAAACATAATAATCAGCATCAATGTTGCATATAATTCATCTTCTCAATATTCTTCACTGATTTTCTACTGCATAATCTGTATTTTTTATTACATCCGATATTCAGCACTATAGACAAAATGTGATGAATCACAAGCAAAATGAACCACAACACTGTTTTTTTTTTATTTATTTATTTCACCAGTATAAAAACAAAATATTTACATGTTCATGTACAGGACAAAATTGTATAATACTGGTCAGGACCATGGAATAGTCCATTTGGACTAGTCTAGTCCATGGCCCTTAATATTAAATAATAAATTAAGTCGTCATAAAAGTCACAGTAAACAAAACAAAAGTAATGAATTAAATAAATGAAATCAACCAGTAAATAATATAATCAATCACCACTACCCAAGTGTAACACATTACTTCGCTAAAAATGCCCACAAACATACCCAACAAAGGCTCCGATTTCTCCCTTCGATCGTAAATCTCCATTTTCAATATCTGATTTAGAATAAGTTACCCTGAAATCTTTTTCAAAGAATCTTGCTTCTGAGAAAATTATGTAAATGCAAAAAATACCAATGTTTTATACTAGCAATGGTAATGTAAACCATACATTACCTGCAGCCCCATCATTGCCATCCATGTCCGGTGGACATCAGTGATCCCAGTAGATCGCCTGGTGATTCTGGTTGATTGATTGGTAATCCAGTAGATCTGCTTGTGATCTACTGGAATTGGCTGGAGGGTCCACCATAATCAACTGGTGATCCGCTGGAATCAACTGAAGGTCCATTGCAACTTGCCTCTAATAAACATGCACTCACACTGCCTGCAAGATGTATAAAAACATAGCATACATGTATATATTGCAAACATTTTAGTGTTTTCGTCGCCTTCACGTAGTTCTAGGATTGTACCTTCCTCTGGTTCTTCATCTACTGGTTTCTCCTCTTTTCTGATATTGCAAAAAATCAGTTGGTTATTAGACCAGATTATAAAAGTGCTGGCATGCAACCAGACGCCAATAATGTTGTCATTGCTGTGGCAGATTCTTTTTTTGTTCCTAATGTTAGTTTTCTATAATTAGCTTTAAATGTCATTGTTCTTGCTGCTGACCATCTCTTATTGCTGCATTTGAACTTGTTACTTATTCATTGTTACTTATTGCCTCTTCGTTTGATGTTTATTGCTGGCTCTCGATCCTCCTTACAAAAAATAAGTCTTTACAGACTGCATGTTGTTTAGCTGGAAGATTAGTTGTATTTTATACAGCAGTTAAATGAGTGAATCAAGAATAATTTGATTGCCATGGTTACACGGCTGTTTGTTTTTGCTAATCTGTCGAAATAACTCTTATGAAGCTAAAATATAATTTCATTTTTGTTCAATACAATTTAAGGTGCTGAATCGGAACAGTTAAACATGCTTGGAAGTGGTATACATTGCTTGTGTTTCCAAGTATTCTGAATATTGATTTTCAGTTACTGTTATCGAAATGGGCTTACATTGCCTTACCTTACTAATTGACTGACATTTTTAACACTTATTGAGCAAGTAATTTTTATTATAGCTTTTCATCTCATTATAGTAAATACCTAGATATAATGACCAAAGCAGCATTTTAACTCGCCAGATCATCTCTTGAATCTGTCTTCATAGGATAAACCACTGACAAAGCCTTCGTTTTAAAATGTTTGTATTGTATTGTTCTATGTATCTGATTTACATTTACGATTACGTTCTGTTGAATTAGACTGTTAAATTTATGAAATCTTTGCAACTAGTATTTAATTTTATCTACAATATTAAACCAAACTATATTATACCTTATGTACAGATTTTTATATATGAAATCTCTTCAAAACTTGACTGCATTTTATTTTCATGAAATTTACTATTATAATTACCTACCTATTGTATTCCTTGGGTACTGAATACAATTTAATATAATAACCCATTTGAACTTGATGATGTGCCAGTTAAATTAAATTCTTGCACACATGATAGTTGCGATACAAGCATGAAGCAAATTGATTTATAATTACATCATAAAAACATCTGAATTCTAAACCTGTTTATTGGGTAATTCAAGATGACAATGTGGTACAAAGAAATATTTTAGTGGAATCTAGGACAAGAAATAATCAGTATTACAAGCTCATATCAGGATTAGAGACTGAAATTAAAGACTATTTGGATAACAATACTTTTCTTCAATTATACATGAATAGTGTTCAGTCCAACTATTGTTTTCTCTTGTTTGAACTTGATCGGTCAATTGTTTTAAAAAATGATAGTCTGACGATATGTTACTGTTTTTTTATTAGTTGGTTTGTTAGTCTATTGGTCTTTTTTTTAAATGATGTGACTTAATCAGCAGTCATGAACTTTCTTTGTAGCAAGTACTGCACCACGACTACATGTATTTCATGCTCAGTTTGAACAACAAAATGTTTTTGTTATGTGCAAATTAATATTGCAAACTGTTTTGATTGAAATTTGTAAAACCAATTGCTTACTTCAAACTTATCAAATTGCCACTTTTATCATTTTTAAACTAATGAAACATGTACAATTTAAATTTTGAAAAATGAATTCCGTTTTTTGGTTTATTGCACTATAATTTAAATATCAGCCTAGTGCCTTGAGTGCCTTGCAAGCGAATACATTCAAACAGTCAGTTTGTAGATATTGGTTCTGGTGGTCTTTCCAAAGGTGTTTTTTTCTTTCTTTCTGATAATACAATGGCAAAATGTTACCTTCTTATTCCTACATGTATCCTATTCCTATAAAATACTTTCCATTTTTTTTTTAGTTTTTGTATTTAATGCATATAAATCTTTTGAATTGATTATTGATTGAATTTTATGAAAAAAATTAATTGATTATCTTCCATTCGAGAAATAATGAATACAACACATTTGGAAGTAAAAGAAGTAAAGTAAAAGTAACTTGTATCCAGTTTCTATAGCTTCTACCGTCTAGCTAACTATCTATTTTACCGAAGTCTAGCGTAGCTTATAGTATTACTGATTGTCGCCGTCGTCCACTTTACATTTTCGACTTCTTCTTAAAAACCACAAACTGTATAGCTGTGAAGCTTTCTAGGAAGGTACCTTGGGTGGTTCTCTCTCAGATTTGTTCATTTTGTGTGAATATGTTCAATTGTCTTAATAGCGAATATTTTTGTCATTTTTGGTCAAAAATGCCATTTTCAACTTCTTGTTAAAAACCGAAAGTCCAATTGCTTTGATATTACATATCTAGGTCTACATGTGGACCTCTCTCACATTGGTTCATTTCGTGATGATATCTTTAATTCTCTAATTTTCATGAATATTTTTGGTAAAGTTATATTTTCGACTTATTGTTAAAAACTGGTAGTTGTTCATCTTCTGATGATATCTTCAGTTCTTTAATTGAAATGTGCATTGATAACAGTGAAGCAGAGATGCTACTCTTTTTCGTAAAATCATAGATTAGATTATATAAAAAAATATGGATACATATGAAATAACGTATTTAAAAAAAGAACAGAAGTATACAAGAATTGTATAAAATGTTAGTTCATCAATTATATTACTTTCACCATTAAATTGCAGGCGTACGAATTTGTAGATTCAATTGTAGGATTCTTAGTGCCCCATAAATATGGATAATCTTATTCAAAATGCAATTATGGAGTTTGACTCTATGAAAGTTCCTGTAAAGTACTGATGGCATTATAGTACCAGGTCACCATGCAGATGTTAGAATTACATCAACTCTACATATACTGGGAATTCTTTCTGCATGTTCCATTTCATCGAACAAGAATTGTGAATCCAGTTCTATGTGAACGCATATATAACGGAAATTCCGACTACAATAAACCATTCGATGTCAATCTCACCAAGTATACTATCATATCTTCAGATGCGTTCATATACCAATTACATCAACTCTACATATACTGCAATCAATCAATAAATACTACATAATGAATGTTCATTAGTCAACAGTTACGCTGTCAGCTCTATGTGCGTGTGTGTATAATGGACATTCTGACAAAGAACCAGACTCTGTCCATCTCACCAACCAATAAAGTATACTGTCATCTTTTCGGATGCGCTTTTCACTAATATACTGAGAATTTCTTCTATTGTGTACAGTGTGACTCGCCACCCAGTGTTGCTACCTCTCAACTCAAATTTTACACTGACATTGTTCATTGTAACAAGAACACGAGTCTTCCGCGTGAATTCCGTATTCCTAATCTCAATTCATTCTCTAGTCTATGCTTGCTTTGCTGTGGTTTCAGTTATAATTAATATTAAATATTGATACATGTGATATAATATAGACTTATATTGGTGCACCATATTTCGATATACAGAAATAAAAAATGTCTGTTTTGTCCAGTCGATTTTACCATTACTATCCTTTACTAATTAATAAATTTGATAATTATGTCAGTTTGTCTTCAAAATAACCATACTATGATTTAATTTCAAAAAGTAAAATAAATCCTAAAAAGAAATATTGAATTATCTTAAATTAAATTAAATTACTATCCTGTTTGTGCACTTTCTTTACAAATGGGGAGACCAAGGGTTAGCTCGGCTGTGTGTGCACTGTCAACATTTTTTTTGTTTTTTTTCAAAATGTATATTATGATTGGTCTAGGGAAGTGTTGTGTATATGTATTCAGAAAATGTGTCTTCAAAATTGGCAGTGATTAAACTTTGGCCATACATTGCATGTCAATAGATTACAATTTAATACGACTCTGAAACCTATCCACTTATCGCTATGGTTCTTAATGGCAAAATTTTAATATTTTTTCTCAGTATCTCATTTTGCTGGTATGATTACATGATTTAAATAATTTTATACAAGAAATTCCATACTAAATGTTCTACTTTTGTATTTGTTAAATAGATGGGCTTTAATTTTAGTTCAGCCTAAAATTAATTTTACTGGTATTATTCCTTGTTTATTCTTCGGTAAACCAGTTTGTAGTATACATTTCTGTGCAATAAATTCAACATTGTCACATGCCAGAATACTGCTTTTGTAATTGGTTGAATCATAAATGCTGACATTGCTCTCCTATACATTAGCTTATACAATTCTATTCCGTATTTGCCGACATGGAAAGCAAATAAAGGTCTATCTTTTCGATCTATTTTACAGCAACAGAATTTTTAATCAGATTTGAGACAGTTTCTCCTACAAATATGGATTTCTTGTACAGACGTAGCTTACATAGATTTTCTGTGATTTTAATAACAATTTGCTTATATTTTAGTTGTATGCAACAATTACATTATCATAAATTTACATAATAAGTTCAATATCTACATATAAAATAAACAAGTAAATAAAATAACAAACACGAATTACGGTTACTTTTGCTTTACATTTCTCTTGTTTCCAAATAATATAATACATTTTACTACATAAATAAAAATAAAAAGGTAAACCTCGTATATAATACAGTTTTAAATTGTATGTCTTTTTTTTTAGCTCCGTTGTCGACTCAGGGAGCTTATCATGAGTGATTGTCCGCTGTCGTCGTCAGTGTCAATGTTTACTTTTTTGACCTCTTGAAAATTACAAGCCTGGGTGCTTTGATCCTTGGTGTATACAATGTATATACCTTGGTTAGACCTCTTAGATTTGTTCATTTCATGATGATATTTTTAATTCTCTAATTTCCATGAATATTTTTGGAATTTTTGGTAAAATGTGATATTTTTGACTTATTTTCTGATATCTTCTGTTCTTTAATTGAAATGTGCATTGCTAACAGCAGAGCTATCTCAGCCAACAGGCTGCTTGTCTTTTTGTATTTTTCAATTCGAATATAACATTTTTGCTGCGTTATTAAATGGTTCCTATAAAACAAACAACTGTTATACATGTATTAAATAAAATACTATAAAATGTCTTCAGATGAAAAAAATTGCATGCAAATTACTTATAACCTCATTAATACACACAAGTTTCTGAGCCTTGAGTAGTTTAATCACTCAGTACATCTGACGTATATACATATATATATATCGGCGTAATGAACAACTTCTGACGTATAAATGAGGTTTATTCCTGAAATTGCAGTTTTATACAGATTAGGCCCACCTCTTCTGAATTTTAAGAGAAACACATTCCTAATTTAATAAAGTTATCCGCTTACAACATATATAAAAAGAATCATGTAATATAAATTTGTGTATAATCCTTTAGTTTACTTTTAAAAATATCAGATTATTAGAAAAAGTTAATCCTTGTATTGTGGTTTGCAGTTGGCATTCGGTGTGTAGTTTTTTATTTGCATGTTTTACCCTCTAAAATTCTTTCATATTCACAATACAGTAATTTGGACGGTCTTTTTAGCTTGGTCTATTTCATTACAGTATTGTTTATTTTCCCGTTGGTAGAATTTAACTTAAAATCTTCCCAAAATATACACATGTGACAGTTTTCGTAGTTCGTTCATTGAGTAGTTTTTCCTCCATATGCGTTTATTTGCAGAGTTTGTTCATAATTCTGATAACTATCTTTTGTATCTCGCACAACTCTTGCCCAAACACTATAATAATGATTCTTTTTATACTGTGCATCAGACACAATTTGGTAAATTAGTTCTTGTTTGAATAAGATGAGACAATGCTATACTATATAAATTACATTAAGGTAATATCTCAATATATTTTATATATATATATATATATATATATATAAATATATATATATAAATACCAGTTGTGATTGATTTCCTTAAAAAAAGCGATTTTAAATAATTTTGCAAGGTAAACATACTTCAAGCTACAGAAAGTATATCTGTATTTAGCCATCCTGCAAAGCAAAGGTGATATCTGTTAAAATGAACTTGTAATCCATTCTTAACTCTTATGTCATGTACATTTTTGTCACTTGTCCATTGTTTGAATGAATTGGGACACATTTTGATTCAGCAACTTAAATTTATGAAATACAATTGAACATTATTACTTTTGACTGTTTGACATTTCTATGAATTGTTAGTTGTTAGCTAACTTGGGTACTTTACTCCTGGGAAGTAAGTAACTACTGTAGTTGGTACATATTGGGTGTACTAAGTTACTTAGTGTTGTGTACATTATTCTGCAATTAACTGAAATATACAACCATAAACCATGTCATGTTACTATACATGTAAAGCTAGAATTGACCACAAGAGAAAGTTGACAAGGATACTTTTAATATATTGTACTTTATCTTCGAAAATATTATGATTAAAGAAACATTTGACATAAACCCAGTTTAACCTTAACCTTAACCTTAACGTTTAATCTTACTTGTTTTATACATTATCTATGCCTCTGACTTTGCAACCTTATAAGCATCTCTTCAACCAGATGAAACTAAATTCTTCAACACATTATTATCATATTGATGAGTGAACTAGGTGGAAAATCATTTATATTTAATTAGCTTGTCCTCTTGAAATATTCATTAATGATTATTATTAGTAATAGCAATGACTAGGTCAATGGTTATTTTTTAAAGAAGACTTGCTTGACATATAATCAAGAACCAACTTAAATTTGTCCTAGTCATGGGTCAATGGTTTTTTTTATTGAAGTCTAACCTCTCTACCATCTTGCACCAATTATTTACTCTGATGAACTTCAAGTCATGATCTAACACAAGCATTTGTGTTTTCTTTTGAGTTAGTCATTTATCACAATTCATCAACAGGGCCGATGGCACTCAAACCAGCCATGCTTAAACACCTCTTCCAACGTCACTGTTTTCTTCATTTTGGTTTTAGTTGAATTTGATCTCATCAAACGCCTGTTTGCGCATTGAACTTGATTAACACTATAATACACGAACACATACTATTACTTGGGTATTTTATTTCTATGAAATGTTATATTTACGAAACTCTCATGCAGGTTTTGAGCAGGATTTTGCTTCTGTGAAAAAAATAAATGACTATAAATGTTAATAATACTTTCTTTTAGCAGTATTTGCCTATTTATCATTATGCGAAATTTTTAGGTCAAGGAATTAAGATGTTAAATCGGCTTAAAGCCAGCAAAGTGTTAACTACCAATAAGGTAAATTTGATATCAAATACTGAGTTAATCATTACACGTTTTCCAATTTGTAAAAATATGGACCAAATTGTTATTCCCTTTTTTCTACAACCATTTTTTCACATCTAATGATCATGTCTTCAAAAGTGACATGATAATCATATCGCCCGCGAACCTCTCACTAAAAAATCTGTTGTGCATATATACCAATTCTAAAACGTTCCTGTAGGAATACAATCTAGACAACCATTTCGGTCTTGACACAGATACAATTTTTATATATATATATATATGGATAGAAAGATTGTGGACGACAAAACGGAACATTCATAATGAATAGAAAAATTAGCATCACATGGTTATTTGGGATGATCACACACAATTTTTTTTTTTAATAATTAACTTTCTTCTGTGTGGGCCAATGGATCTCGCAATTTATTATCTTAAGTAGCTTGGCGTTTGGGAGCAAGAAATTGTTGAAGTGCTTGTACATAATACTTCATAATTCATATTCTAACATAATGCAAAATATAATTCAGTCGTTCATATTCATATGCATTCTAGACCTGATGCAACCAAGTTTTCTTTTCTTTTTTTAGAAATGTAGACAACAATGGGAGTGTCAACCCTGTCCAAGTTATGATTGTTTAGTAATTCTTTTCCTTGGAATTAATATTTAAGTTAAGCTTTGTATTAAACTAGTTTTCTCTTAGGCACAGTGGTGACGAATATGGTGCGACATTTTTTTTTTGATTTAGTTTATGTATTGAGTTTGCGGATTTAACTAGCAATTAAGTATATATTTAAAATATCATAAATGACACTCAACTTTCTTGATCATTCTACTAGTGTTGATTGATTTTGGCTTCTTTTCACAGTTTACACAGAATTTACGATAATAATGACAATGATGTCCAGGCCAAGTGAATGAGTGTTTTAACAAATATAGCTTCTTAACCTTAATATTTCTCACTCAGCATTAACAATTACTGATTTTTTTTCTTGACAAGATTGCATCAGGTCATGGGTGCACATGAGTTATCACTATCAAATTTGATTCTTTATGAACAAGCCTTTCAACATCTTACAAGGAAATGTTGGAATTAGTAATACGTTTGATTACATGCCAATCACTGCCTAGTGGTGCCTTAATCATTATTCGGAAGATTATTTGATCACACAGAAGGGAGAGGTTTTGTGGAACAACGTTGACATCCCTTTAAATGGTTTGGATTAGTGTATTAGACCAAACCACCATACACTGCCTCATCTCTGTGACAGCTAGTGGCCGAATTTTTATTATTATTTGGTTATACACCTATTAACTGATTCCTGATTCGTTTCACTACTAAGCAGACTGTCATTTCCATAAGATTTTTGGTATCAGCAGCCAAGCTCATTGCCAAGCAATTATCGCCATTGACCCTGTATAAATTCGTATGTGTTTGAAGATTAACAACCAACATGCAATGACCGAGGTGCAATATGAGTCCCTTAGGTGTGGGACAGCACCTGTTTTTTTATATATTATAAATTAGACAATTTAACTCATTGGTAGTATATCATCTTCATGACATGTTTATAAAATTTTAAATATCTCAGTAATTAATGTGGTCGCTTTGTAAACAGTAAAAATTCCAACTGATAGTTTTTTTATCATTTCATGAAATTTCAAAAATCAGGCAATTTTTAGTGTTAAAACCATGCAGTACTGATATTCACATCTCGTATAATCACTTAACTGCACTAATCTACATTAAAACTTGTACACGGCAAATACAATATCTTCATTTGGGAAATGGATTAAATTAGTGAACTAATTTTACGCTAAATTTTTAATATTACAATTATTTGTGCTTGCAATGCTGGTGGGAGTATCGTCAAACGAAATGAAAAATGTTGCCATGTGCAAGTTTTAATTATCAATATCCCACGATAAAGATTTTGTAATGGATTAGCTACCTCTATGATGAAACTTGTCACATGACAGCTAAGCTTGTCCATGCTTGTCATTATTAGCACTATTCAATATCAATATAAAACAGAGTACTCTTACTTTAAACAGTTGCCATAATAATTGACCCAACTGTAATGTCGTAATGTCTGTAATATCTCGCATACATGTATAGTCTAGTTTGTAACACTTTAAAAACTTGGCCTTGGCTTCAGTTACAATTTCAAAACTTCTTTAAGTTGAACATTTATTATTCTATAAACTATTTTATTATAAGTGTTTTATATAGGTTCAGTGCAATAACTCGCTTGAAAAAAAATATAATTCACAACTTTTATAAGATACAATGAAAACCCCAAAAAGAAAGCTGTTTATATTTCAACCTCTGACCAACTGCAAATCACAAAAGACGATGATAATTTGCACAATTATTCACCAAGTTTACAGCTCACCAAATTACAAGTCGAATTGTTTTTCATTACTATAGTACAGACAAATTTACAGTGCAGAGCATTCGAAATTGTTATTATATGGTACTAACATATGATGAAGATCTGAATTGTTATTGAAACCAAGACCAAGTATGAGCAGAAACCCTGGTCACTAAGCATGGTTTGGTGGAGGCATAATGCGCCAACATGCCCAATCAATCTTATTTCAGTGCCATCTTCTTATTCTGTGATTATTCGACCCTTAGAAGATGGGCATTCTAATATATTCTAATGATATAGTTATTAACTTGTGTGGTTGATAGGAAATGTCTACCATACAGTAAATCTCGAGTGAAACTTTAAACCCAACTGGCTCTAAGTTAGTTTTGCTACTCAAACAAAACTGATAATTTTGATTGTATCATAATCTTAATTTGTGCTATGTAGTATTTACCAGAGGTGCGAATACGAGACTCGCCTTTGCCTACTATTCTACTAAGTTCAGATACAGAGTTTGGAGTCCTGCTTAAATCTAGCTAGGTTTTAGGTTGCACTCGAACTACACATATACATTGTAACCTATGTAATATACAGCAGCACACTAAATAGGACATAATGAGAAAGATTACTATGCACAATTTGATGTTTCAAAAAGCATGCTTAAAGCTAGCCGAATATTACTATGCACTGTACTATGTAGTACTATAAGGTTATTACGAAGATACCTCAAAGTATGCACAAAGACAGTGCAGCGGCAGTATCGGCCAACGCGCAGCGGAGGTTGATGCGACAGCGTACTGTCTGAGTGCATACTTTGAGGTATCTTCGTATTAACCTTATTATTATACATCTTTTCCCTTCACGGATACATCATAGAAATGCCGAAATCCAAGAAATTTAGAACAGAATCAGCGAACTTCTTTGTATGGAGTCTGGTCAAATCCTGGTGGCAGCCATGTTTGTTTTTATAAATAGAGGACGCTTACGCGCGTAATCATTCCATATTTGGAATTCGCATTTCCAAATTTGGTAGTATGAAAATACCCCGTAAAATACCGCAAAATTATGGCACGCTGTAACTCATGGCATTACGGTGACAGATGTATAGTAATATAAAGGTATACACCAGCACACTATCAGATAAGCCTAAGTATCTGCCTCGTCTTCACACAACTTACTTGAATGGTTGAACCATTAGTATATTTTGCATATTCAAAATGAGTATCAATTGATACCCCCTTTGAAATCACCCCACTTGTGGTTTACAAAAGTTTGGTTAACTAAATTTATAAAACTTGTTTGTTGATAATGGCTACTTTCTGTAACATTAACTTGCATGATATGGTAACTCCTATTGTTTAATAAAATGTGATTGATGCCCACTTATAAAGGTATGCAACATATACACTTGGTTCAACTTGTGTTTTGTAGTTCTTATCTGTGTACTGTTTCTTGCGATATCTGTATACTGTTTCTTGTAACACTGAAACCGTAAGATTTAAGTACTTCATAGCCAGCCATTTGCATGCAAGCTAAATTTTCCATTCTGTATGTTATAAATATGGTAATGCATGGTTTAAACAAGGGTCGGTAGTCATTTCTAAGGAAAATAACTTAAATAAAACAAAATTTTGCCATCAGACTTGTTATTGTTTGTATATCGTAAAATTGGAATAATTCTGTATACAATTTTGGATGTTTATCTAATTTATTGAAGATTAAAAAATGAGAAACTGTCAAGTGATATCCTTGCGAGGATGTTCAGATAAAGTGTTCCACGCCGGCTATTTCTAAAGCTGAGACAGAATTTTATTTTATTTTACTGGTATTTTTTTTGTCAAGCAGTGCTCGGAAACAGTTTTCCGATATTCTCATCATTGACGTGAATCCAAATTTTCCTCGTTGGCGCCATATTAGTTATTGCTAAAATTTTAGTACATTTTGTTCGTATTTATGCAGTGCATTTTGAAACGAAATAGACTTAATGGTTTACGTTGTGAAAATTGGGGTTTTATTTCACTGGATGCTTTTGTCACTCAAAATGTAATTATTAGTTTCAAACGTTTCAAATTATTAGTAAGTCACATTGAAAGGCATTCTCGCCAACTGGCTTGTCAGAATCTGTTATCAGTTGCCCATAATAATGTACAAAATAAGTTCATTCTCTTTAACAAATTACTTCTTAAACATTTATTGTGATATTTTTCTTTTCTCCACTTGTATACTGAACACTGCCAAGCCAATTGCATTCAAACTTCACAATACGTTATACCTCGATATTTGCATCTGTTTGTTTGTTTGATAGGAAATTAGGAGCAACTTAATGCTAAGAATTCATAAAAAAAATTCATTCTAAAACCTGATTATGTGAGGGAAGACAAATTTTGTTTTGTTTACACGTTCAAAATGGGAAAAACTGGTGGTCGTTTTCTATTAATCCATGCTACCAGTATAAACGGCGAATAGGAATGAAATGTACTTTCGTTTTGCAAAAAAAATTAAAATGGCAATATGGCGGTGGTAATTTCAGTGTTTAAATTCATCCAAATTAAGAATATCCGCATGAACAAATTGTGATAAACTTGCTGAATACGCAAACATAAATAAATAGAATAGAATGTACTTTGTTTTTTCATATTAAATTTGTAAAAGGGCAACAGCAGACGACTCTTCCAGTGACGTGTCCCTGGTATACCTTGTTATAATGGGACATGTTCTGCTTTAGAAGTTCTAGTGACGGCATTTTGTATTTGCTCGTATGCACAAAATGCCTTGCAAGTAAATGCAACAAAATATGTCAATATGAATAGTCCTTTATTACGTTCATGGGCAGTTAGGGGTCAGCGACATTGTAACAACAATAAATAAAAATAAATTGCTTGAACATCCAACCATTGGCAATAAACTAGGAAGAATTTGGATTTTCATCATTACATGTTGAAAATATCAGACCAGTTAGTGCACGTCAAATTCTTTTTATTCCACTTTTTCACAAAGTCTACCATTTTTAGGGGGAAAATTGTCTGATTTTGAAAGTTCACTGTTGATTTAATTCAATGCTCAAATGAGTGTTTCCACTTTGTGAGGAATAAACTGAAATCATGCTGCTGATAACATATTGACATGTTCAGAGATTATTGAACATGGTTGGCTCCTGAGTTGCCATGGTCTCATTGATGAAATGTGATAAGTGAATCGCTCAAATGAAAATGCACTTTTATGTGACGGTCATAACTTGAACTTCATCTGTAGTAGACATTGGTGCAAGACAGTATTGAAGTTTTACCTCAGTTGAAAAAGACAGTAATCCTCATGACATTGCATTTATTTAAATTTCAACAATCAGGTACGTTTTCTTTATAAAATGGCCTATAACAATAGTCCTCATACACACATTACAAGTTGTGCAATCAGAAACTTGGATAAGAGCATTAATTTATTGTGCATTGTGTACATTAAACGCCTTAAGACGCCTCCACAATGGCGCAATTGGGCTTCCTATACTGGTATAGCTTAACACGGGAGAACTTTCAGTAGCTTTAGGGTGTGCTCTGTTTGGGGATTAGCAATTCGTTTTGTTTTTGTTTTTGTTTGTATTGTTTAATTTCATTTCATAGTTATTTTTTTTATTATTTTTATTTTACACATTATGGGGTTGGGTTGTAATTTAATTTTCTCTATTATTTGGGATTTATAGGGGTCTTTTGGGGGGGTCTTGGGGAGAAAAAAATAAAAAAATACAAAAAAAGGAAAAAATACAAAAATACAAAAAAAGGTAAAAAATAAAAGAAAATAAAAATAAGGGAAATGGGTTTTGGGTTGGGTTATAATTTGGGATTTTAATGGGATAAACGGGTGCTGGGTGATATTGGGACATATTGGGTTTTGGGATACTGTATTGTTTTTTGGATGTTATTGGTTGAATTTCAGGGATGGTCGGTTTATGGAACAAAACATGGGTTGCATTGGATGTGGTAATTGTATTTGGCGATTGTGGTATGGTCGGGCAATGGGACAGGGAAAATATGGGATTTATTTTCATTGACTTTATGTTTTGCCTCCCCTATGCAGAGCACACAAGTCAGTAATAATGATGAAATTATATGCAATATATATTAATTTTGCTCGCAGTTCGTTGTGTCACCTTACTTCAAACAAGTGAACTTTGACAGCAGTAAATGAGCTGTTTGCTAGTTTCACTTAAACTTAAGCACTTGAACAAATAAAAAATTGTGCATAGCTTTCTCTGCAATCAGTGATTTCAAATCACAGATATTAACATACATGATGTTAAACTGTAAAGTGTTCAACTTTATTATGGTGACGCACATTGTGGAACAACATTCCCGCATGTATGAGCGCTGTAATTGTCAATTAACAACAGATTTGAAATATTGTGGTGCCAATAGAGTGGAATGTGCGAACAATTTCCAGCCTGACGTTATTTATAGGGCTGTTTCGTCAGAGTAATCTGCTACAGCATTTACATATTCAAGTTAACAGACATGTAACGTCAAGAAATGTAAAGGAACTTACATGGACATCAAATATATAAAACTTACATTCCAAACATTGACTGGAATGCCTTGATGAATGTCAGAAGTTGTCTAGAATATTGATAAATGGTCTACAGTAATATGGAAGATGCCAAGCATGTCAGGAATGGTAGCCTAGATTATCTGTTATTATGCAAACATTGACTGGAATGCTTTGATGAATATCAGAAGCAGTGCCATGGAAACGTTTTTGCAATAGTTCTCTGGAATATTGATAAAATGGTCTAGAAAAATGTGGATGACGCCAATCGTGTATGAAACACTGGAATGGTAGCCTTGATTATCTGTTACAATGCAAACATTGACTGGAATGCCTTGATGAATGTCGGAAGCAGTGCCATAGAAATGTTATTGCAACATTTCACTGGAATATTGATAACATGGTCAACAGTAATATAGAAGATGACAACCATGTCTGAAATGTTGGAATGGTAGCCTGGATTATCTGTTATTGTGCTAACATTGACTGGAATGCTTTGATGAATGTTGGGAGCAGTGCAATGGAAACGTTATTGCAACAGTTGTCTGGAATATTGATAAAATGGTCTAGAATTACGTGGAAGCCTCACACCATGTCTGAAATCTTGGTATATTTTACTAGATTACCTGTTATTATACAATCATTGACTGGAATACCAGACAAATTGTTGGAATATTGATAAAATGGTCTAGAATAATGTGGAAGCCTGACACCCTGTCTGAAATGCTGCTATGGTATGAAAGATTACATGTCTGAAATGTTGGAATGGTAGCCTGGATTATCTGTTATTGTGCTAACATTGACTGGAATGCCTGATGGGATGCTTTGAAATTTGGAAGCAGTGCTATGGAAACGTTATTGCAACAGTTGTCTTCAATATTAAGAGAATGGTCTACAGTAATATGTAAGACCCCAAACATGTCTGAAATGGAATGGTAGATTATCTGTAATTATGCAAACATTGACTGGAATGCCTTGGTGAATGTCAGAAGCTGTGCCATGGTAAAGTTATTTTCAACAATTGTCTGGAATTTGATAAAATGGTCTAGAATAATATGGAAGATGCCAACCATGCATGGAATGGCGGAATGGTAGCCGAGAATGTTATTATGCAAACATTGACTGGAATGCTCTGAATGTTGGAAGCAGTGCCATGGAAACGTTATTGCAACAGTTGTCTTGAATATTAAGAGAATGGTCTACAGTAATATGTAAGATCCCAAACATGTCTGAAATGGAATGGTAGATTATCTGTAATTATGCAAACATTAACTGGAATGCCTTGATGACAATCAGAAGCAGTGCCATGGTAAAGTTATAGCAACAGTTCTCTGGAATTCTGATAAAATGGTCTTCAGTAATATGGAAGATGCCAAACATGTCTGAAATGGTAGCCTAGATTAACTGTAATTATGCAAACATTGACTGAAATGCCTTGATGAACATCAGAAGCAGTGCCATGGTAAAGTTATAGGAACAGTTCTCTGGAATTCTGATAAAATGGTCTTCAGTAATATGGAAGATGCCAAACATGTCTGAAATGGTAGCCTAGATTATCTGTAATTATGCAAACATTGACTGGAATGCCTTGATGAATATCAGAAGCAGTGCCATGGTAAAGTTATTGCAACAGTTGTCTGGAATATTGATAAAATGGTCCAAAATAATATGGAAAACACGAACCGTGCATGGAATGGCAGAATGGTAGCCCAGATTATGTGTCATTATGCAAACATTGACCGGAATGCCCTGATGAATGTCGGAAGCAGTGATATGGAAACGTTATTTCAACAGTTGTCTGGAATAGTGATAAAATGCTCTCGAATAATGTGGAAGATGGCCAACCATACCCGAAATGCTGGAATGGTAGCCTAGATTATCTGTAATTATGAAAACATTGACTGGGATGCCTTGGTGAATGTCGGAAGCAGTGCCATGGAAACGTTATTGCAACAGTTGTTTGGAATATTGAGAGAATGGTCTACAGTAATATGTAGGACCCCAAACATGTCTGAAATGGAATGGTAGATTATCTGTAATTATGCAAACATTAACTGGAATGCCTTGATGAACATCAGAAGCAGTGCCATGGTAAAGTTATAGCAACAGTTCTCTGGAATATTACTAAAATGGTCTACAGTAATATGGAAGATGCCAAGCATATCTTGAATGGTAGTCTAAATTATCTGTTACTATTCATTCATACATTGACTGGAATGCCTTGATGAATGTCAGAAGCAGTGCCATGGGAACGTTATTGCAACAGTTCTCTAGAATATTGATGCAATGGTTTAGAATAATGGGGAAGCCTCACGCCATGTCTGAAATTCGGCTATGGTGTACTAGATTGCCTGTTATTATACAATTATTGACTGGAATGACAGATGAGATTTTGGAATATTTATAAAATGGTCTACAGTAATACGACAAATCCCAACCATGCATGGAATGGAATGGCGGAATTGTAGCCCAGACTATAGGTAATTATGCTTACATTAACTGGAATGCTTTGATGAATGATGGAAGCAGTGCTGTGGAAACGTTAGTGCAACAGTTCTCTGGAATATTGATAAAATGGTCCAGAATAGTATGAAAAACAGCAACCATGCATGGAATGGCAGAATGGTAGCCCAGATTATGTGCAATTATGCAAACATTGACCGGAATGCCTTGATGAATGTTGGAAGCAGTGCCATGGAAACGTTATTGCAGCAGTTGTCAGGAATATTGAGAGAATTGTCTACAGTAATATGTAAGATGCCAAGTTGAAATGTCTGAAATGGTAGCCTGGATTTTCGGTAATTATGCAAACATTGACTGGGATGCCTTGGTGAATGTCGGAAGCAGTGCCATGGAAACGTTATTGCAACAGTTGTCTGGAATATTGAGAGAATGGTCTACAGTAATATGTAAGACCCCAAACATGTCTGAAATGGAATGGTAGATTATCTGTAATTATGCAAACATTAACTGGAATGCCTTGATGAACATCAGAAGCAGTGCCATGGTAAAGTTATAGCAACAGTTCTCTTGAATTCTGATAAAATGGTCTTCAGTAATATGGAAGATGCCAAACATGTCTGAAATGGTAGCCTAGATTATCTGTAATTATGCAAACATTGACTGGAATGCCTTGATGAATATCAGAAGCAGTGCCATGGTAAAGTTATTGCAACAGTTGTCTGGAATATTGATAAAATGGTCCAAAATAATATGGAAAACACGAACCATGCATGGAATGGCAGAATGGTAGCCCAGATTATGTGTCATTATGCAAACATTGACTGAAATGCCTTGATGAATATCAGAAGCAGTGCCATGGTAAAGTTATTGCAACAGTTGTCTGGAATATTGATAAAATGGTCCAAAATAATATGGAAAACACCAACCATGCATGGAATGGCAGAATGGTAGCCGAGATTATGTGTCATTATGCAAACATTGACCGGAATGCCCTGATGAATGTCGGAAGCAGTGCCATGGAAACGTTATTTCAACAGTTGTCTGGAATATTGAGAGAATGGTCTACAGTAATATGTAAGACCCCAAACATGTCTGAAATGGAATGGTAGATTATCTGTAATTATGCAAACATTAACTGGAATGCCTTGATGAACATCAGAAGCAGTGCCATGGTAAAGTTATAGCAACAGTTCTCTGGAATATTACTAAAATGGTCTACAGTAACGTGGAAGATGCCAAGCATATCTTGAATGGTAGTCTAAATTATCTGTTACTATTCATTCATACATTGACTGGAATGCCTTGATGAATGTCAGAAGCAGTGCCATGGGAACGTTATTGCAACAGTTCTCTAGAATATTGATGCAATGGTTTAGAATAATGGGGAAGCCTCACGCCATGTCTGAAATTCTGCTATGGTGTACTAGATTGCCTGTTATTATACAATTATTGACTGGAATGACAGATGAGATTTTGGAATATTTATAAAATGGTCTACAGTAATACGACAAATCCCAACCATGCATGGAATGGAATGGCGGAATTGTAGCCCAGACTATAGGTAATTATGCTTACATTAACTGGAATGCTTTGATGAATGATGGAAGCAGTGCTGTGGAAACGTTAGTGCAACAGTTCTCTGGAATATTGATAAAATGGTCCAGAATAGTATGAAAAACAGCAACCATGCATGGAATGGCAGAATGGTAGCCCAGATTATGTGCAATTATGCAAACATTGACCGGAATGCCTTGATGAATGTTGGAAGCAGTGCCATGGAAACGTTATTGCAGCAGTTTTCAGGAATATTGAGAGAATTGTCTACAGTAATATGTAAGATGCCAAGTTGAAATGTCTGAAATGGTAGCCTGGATTTTCGGTAATTATGCAAACATTGACTGGGATGCCTTGGTGAATGTCGGAAGCAGTGCCATGGAAACGTTATTGCAACAGTTGTCTGGAATATTGAGAGAATGGTCTACAGTAATATGTAAGACCCCAAACATGTCTGAAATGGAATGGTAGATTATCTGTAATTATGCAAACATTAACTGGAATGCCTTGATGAACATCAGAAGCAGTGCCATGGTAAAGTTATAGCAACAGTTCTCTGGAATTCTGATAAAATGGTCTTCAGTAATATGGAAGATGCCAAACATGTCTGAAATGGTAGCCTAGATTATCTGTAATTATGCAAACATTGACTGGAATGCCTTGATGAATATCAGAAGCAGTGCCATGGTAAAGTTATTGCAACAGTTGTCTGGAATATTGATAAAATGGTCCAAAATAATATGGAAAACACGAACCATGAATGGAATGGCAGAATGGTAGCCCAGATTATGTGTCATTATGCAAACATTGACTGAAATGCCTTGATGAATATCAGAAGCAGTGCCATGGTAAAGTTATTGCAACAGTTGTCTGGAATATTGATAAAATGGTCCAAAATAATATGGAAAACACCAACCATGCATGGAATGGCAGAATGGTAGCCCAGATTATGTGTCATTATGCAAACATTGACCGGAATGCCCTGATGAATGTCGGAAGCAGTGCCATGGAAACGTTATTTCAACAGTTGTCTGGAATATTGAGAGAATGGTCTACAGTAATATGTAAGACCCCAAACATGTCTGAAATGGAATGGTAGATTATCTGTAATTATGCAAACATTAACTGGAATGCCTTGATGAACATCAGAAGCAGTGCCATGGTAAAGTTATAGCAACAGTTCTCTGGAATATTACTAAAATGGTCTACAGTAACGTGGAAGATGCCAAGCATATCTTGAATGGTAGTCTAAATTATCTGTTACTATTCATTCATACATTGACTGGAATGCCTTGATGAATGTCAGAAGCAGTGCCATGGGAACGTTATTGCAACAGTTCTCTAGAATATTGATGCAATGGTTTAGAATAATGGGGAAGCCTCACGCCATGTCTGAAATTCTGCTATGGTGTACTAGATTGCCTGTTATTATACAATTATTGACTGGAATGACAGATGAGATTTTGGAATATTTATAAAATGGTCTACAGTAATACGACAAATCCCAACCATGCATGGAATGGCGGAATTGTAGCCCAGACTATAGGTAATTATGCTTACATTAACTGGAATGCTTTGATGAATGATGGAAGCAGTGCTGTGGAAACGTTAGTGCAACAGTTCTCTGGAATATTGATAAAATGGTCCAGAATAGTATGAAAAACAGCAACCATGCATGGAATGGCAGAATGGTAGCCCAGATTATGTGCAATTATGCAAACATTGACCGGAATGCCTTGATGAATGTTGGAAGCAGTGCCATGGAAACGTTATTGCAGCAGTTGTCAGGAATATTGAGAGAATTGTCTACAGTAATATGTACGATGCCAAGTTGAAATGTCTGAAATGGTAGCCTGGATTTTCGGTAATTATGCAAACATTGACTGGGATGCCTTGATGAATGTCGGAAGCAGTGCCATGGAAACGTTATTGCAACAGTTGTCTGGAATATTGAGAGAATGGTCTACAGTAATATGTAAGACCCCAAACATGTCTGAAATGGAATGGTAGATTATCTGTAATTATGCAAACATTAACTGGAATGCCTTGATGAACATCAGAAGCAGTGCCATGGTAAAGTTATAGCACCAGTTCTCTGGAATTCTGATAAAATGGTCTTCAGTAATATGGAAGATGCCAAACATGTCTGAAATGGTAGCCTAGATTATCTGTAATTATGCAAACATTGACTGGAATGCCTTGATGAATATCAGAAGCAGTGCCATGGTAAAGTTATTGCAACAGTTGTCTGGAATATTGATAAAATGGTCCAAAATAATATGGAAAACACGAACCATGCATGGAATGGCAGAATGGTAGCCCAGATTATGTGTCATTATGCAAACATTGACCGGAATGCCCTGATGAATGTCGGAAACAGTGCCATGGAAACGTTATTGCAACAGTTCTCTGTAATATTGATAAAATGATCTACAGTAATATGGGAGACACCAACCATGCATGGAATTGCGGAATGGTAGCCTAGATTATCTGTTATTATGCTTACATTGACTAGAATGCTTTGATGAATGTTGGAAGCAGTGCTGTGGAAACGTTAGTGCAACAGTTCTCTGGAATATTGATAACATGGTCCAGAATAGTATGAAAAAAAACAACCATGCATGGAATGGCAGAATGGTAGCCCAGATTATGTGCAATTATGCAAACATTGACCGGAATGCCTTGATGAATGTTGGAAGCAGTGCCATGGAAACGTTATTGCAGCAGTTGTCTGGAATATTGAGAGAATTGTCTACAGTAATATGTAAGATGCCAAGTTGAAATGTCTGAAATGGTAGCCTGGATTTTCGGTAATTGTGCAAACATTGACTGGGATGCCTTGGTGAATGTCGGAAGCAGTGCCATGGAAACGTTATTGCAACAGTTGTCTGGAATATTGAGAGAATGGTCTACAGTAATATGTAAGACCCCAAACATGTCTGAAATGGAATGGTAGATTATCTGTAATTATGCAAACATTAACTGGAATGCCTTGATGAACATCAGAAGCAGTGCCATTGTAAAGTTATAGCAACAGTTCTCTGGAATATTACTAAAATGGTCTACAGTAATATGGGAGATGCCAAGCATATCTTGAATGGTAGTCTAAATTATCTGTTACTATTCATTCATACATTGACTGGAATGCCTTGATGAATGTCGGAAGCAGTTCCATAGAAACATTTTTGCAACAGTTGTTTGGAATATTGATAAAGTGGACTAGAATAATGTGGAAGCCTGACACTATGTCTGAAGTGCTGCTATGGTATGAAAGATTACCTGTAATTATGCAAACATTGACTGGAATGCCTTGGTGAATGTCAGAAGCTGTGCCATGGTAAAGTTATTTTCAACAATTGTCTGGAATTTGATAAAATGGTCTAGAATAATATGGAAGATGCCAACCATGCATGGAATGGCGGAATGGTAGCCGAGAATGTTATTATGCAAACATTGACTGGAATGCTCTGAATGTTGGAAGTAGTGCCATGGAAACGTTATTGCAACAGTTGTCTTGAATATTAAGAGAATGGTCTACAGTAATATGTAAGACCCCAAACATGTCTGAAATGGAATGGTAGATTATCTGTAATTATGCAAACATTAACTGGAATGCCTTGATGAACATCAGAAGCAGTGCCATGGTAAAGTTATAGCAACAGTTCTCTGGAATTCTGATAAAATGGTCTTCAGTAATATGGAAGATGCCAAACATGTCTGAAATGGTAGCCTAGATTATCTTTAATTATGCAAACATTGACCGGAATGCCCTGATGAATGTCGGAAACAGTGCCCTGGAAACGTTATTGCAACAGTTCTCTGTAATATTGATAAAATGATCTACAGTAATATGGGAGACACCAACCATGCATGGAATTGCGGAATGGTAGCCTAGATTATCTGTTATTATGCTTACATTGACTAGAATGCTTTGATGAATGTTGGAAGCAGTGCTGTGGAAACGTTAGTGAAACAGTTCTCTGGAATATTGATAAAATGGTCCAGAATAGTATGATAAAACAGCAACCATGCATGGAATGGCAGAATGGTAGCCCAGATTATGTGCAATTATGCAAACATTGACCGGAATGCCTTGATGAATGTTGGAAGCAGTGCCATGGAAACGTTATTGCAGCAGTTGTCAGGAATATTGAGAGAATTGTCTACAGTAATATGTAAGATGCCAAGTTGAAATGTCTGAAATGGTAGCCTGGATTTTCGGTAATTATGCAAACATTGACTGGGATGCCTTGGTGAATGTCGGAAGCAGTGCCATGGAAACGTTATTGCAACAGTTGTCTGGAATATTGAGAGAATGGTCTACAGTAATATGTAAGACCCCAAACATGTCTGAAATGGAATGGTAGATTATCTGTAATTATGCAAACATTAACTGGAATGCCTTGATGAACATCAGAAGCAGTGCCATGGTAAAGTTATAGCAACAGTTCTCTTGAATTCTGATAAAATGGTCTTCAGTAATATGGAAGATGCCAAACATGTCTGAAATGGTAGCCTAGATTATCTGTAATTATGCAAACATTAACTGGAATGCCTTGATGAATATCAGAAGCAGTGCCATGGTGAAGTTATTGCAACAGTTCTCTGGAATATTACTAAAATGGTCTACAGTAATATGGAAGATGCCAAGCATATCTTGAATGGTAGTCTAAATTATCTGTTACTATTCATTCATACATTGACTGGAATGCCTTGATGAATGTCAGAAGCAGTGCCATGGGAACGTTATTGCAACAGTTCTCTAGAATATTGATGCAATGGTTTAGAATAATGGGGAAGCCTCACACCATGTCTGAAATTCTGCTATGGTGTACTAGATTGCCTGTTATTATACAATTATTGACTGGAATGACAGATGAGATTTTGGAATATTTATAAAATGGACTACAGTAATACGAAAAATCCCAACCATGCATGGAATGGCGGAATTGTAGCCCAGAGTATAGGTAATTATGCTTACATTGACTGGAATGCGCTTTGATGAATGTTGGAAGCAGTGCTGTGGAAACGTTAGTGCAACAGTTCTCTGGAATATTGATAAAATGGTCCAGAATAGTATGAAAAACAGCAACCATGCATGGAATGGCAGAATGGTAGCCCAGATTATGTGCAATTATGCAAACATTGACCGGAATGCCTTCATGAATGTTGGAAGTAGTGCCATGGAAACGTTATTGCAGCAGTAGTCTGGAATATTGAGAGAATTGTCTACAGTAATATGTAAGATGCCAAGTTGAAATGTCTGAAATGGTAGCCTGGATTTTCGGTAATTATGCAAACATTGACTGGGATGCCTTGGTGAATGTCGGAAGCAGTGCCATGGAAACGTTATTGCAACAGTTGTCTGGAATATTGAGAGAATGGTCTACAGTAATATGTAAGACCCCAAACATGTCTGAAATGGAATGGTAGATTATCTGTAATTATGCAAACATTAACTGGAATGCCTTGATGAATATCAGAAGCAGTGCCATGGTGAAGTTATTGCAACAGTTCTCTGGAATATTACTAAAATGGTCTACAGTAATATGGAAGATGCCAAGCATATCTTGAATGGTAGTCTAAATTATCTGTTACTATTCATTCATACATTGACTGGAATGCCTTGATGAATGTCGGAAGCAGTTCTATAGAAACATTTTTGCAACAGTTGTTTGGAATATTGATAAAGTGGACTGGAATAATGTGGAAGCCTGACACTATGTCTAAAGTGCTGCTATGGTATGAAAGATTACCTGTAATTATGCAAACATTGACTGGAATTCCTTGGTGAATGTCAGAAGCTGTGCCATGGTAAAGTTATTTTCAACAATTGTCTGGAATTTGATAAAATGGTCTAGAATAATATGGAAGATGCCAACCATGCATGGAATGGCGGAATGGTAGCCGAGAATGTTATTATGCAAACATTGACTGGAATGCTCTGAATGTTGGAAGTAGTGCCATGGAAACGTTATTGCAACAGTTGTCTGGAATATTGAGAGAATGGTCTACAGTAATATGTAAGACCCCAAACATGTCTGAAATGGAATGGTAGATTATCTGTAATTATGCAAACATTGACTGGGATGCCTTGGTGAATTTCGGAAGCAGTGCCATGGTAAAGTTATTGCAACAGTTCTCTGGAATATTGATATAATGGTTTAGATGAACATGGAAGATGCCAACCATGTCTGAAATGCTGGAATTGTAGCCCAGATTATGTGTAATTGTGCAAACATTGACTGGAATGTCTTGATGAATATAAGAAGCAGTGCCATGGTAAAAGTTATTGCAACAGTTGTCTGGAATATTGGTAAAATGCTCTCAAATAATGTGGAAGATGCTAACCATATCTGAAATTCTGGAATGGTAGCCTAGATTATGTGTTGCGCTATCATTGGAATGCTTTGAGTGTTGGAAGCAGTGCCATGGAAAATTCATTTCAAAGGTTTTCTGGAATATTTAATAAACTTGCGGGAGCCAATATCTTGATTTATCCAGGCCTCACGAAAACTAAAATAAAATAACACTAATTTCAAATTACGGGCCCAACATGGTTTATTATTGTTTGCTTAGTAAAATTGAAATTTGTAGCACTCGAGAACGTAGCAATCGTTACTAGTTTTAGAATAGGTAGCCAATACTTCGTAATTTGCTCAAGTCAGCGAGACCTTAAACTCGATCACCCTTAGTAGCAAGGTTCATATATATCACACAAAACTTGTATAATATAATCTACACATCCTTGACTTTGTGAAATACCTATACTTCAGATCTATGTTTTCAACTGACACCTCACTAAATTTAGAAAGCGAAGTTTTAACTGAAAATAGAAAATGCTCTGTGCCATTTGCAAGTACTTGAAAAGATAATTCCAAGATAATTGTAATGAGACACAGGCAGAACACTTTGTCCTTTAAAAAACCACTGTTTAGTTGCACGATTCTTACCGCTTTCCTGAAAACCACTACTTCGTTATATTTTTGTCGACTTTTAATTTTCATTTATTACAATAAATTTCTAATAGATTTATTAGGCTCTGTAAACCTATGACACTACAACTAAATGTAACCCAATCATTTTGTGTGCCCAAAATGTAGGTATTACTTACTTGGTAATTTACACATCATTTTAGCATTTAATTGCAAACTATTTTATTACAAAATGTTATTTCAGTTCATATGTACACGTTACTGATTCAGTAGAGTTCAAATTACTGTATTGATTAGATTTCATTCAGATTTTTATATGTAGTTCTAAATTATGAGATGCGAGCGAGGTTGGATACTATTTACTGAAAACGAGGCAGTGGACAGAAATGACCGGGAGTGAGAGTTGATTTGATGTTTGTGCTCGCTGTACAGATACTAGCTAAATTGCATGTGTAACTTTGATGTATCAATAGAAAAGCCATGACAGGACTGAGTTTAGAGTGTTGCATCTCATGGACAAGTTGTCTTACAAGCTTTACATTATTCCAGTGCTGTGAAGTCGTGTGACATTGTTATATATCATTGTGTAACATACTGTTTTGTGACATAATTGCATCATTTAACGAGAACGGACGATAGTGGTAAAGCTCAGCTATTGTGTTCTAGCTGTAAATTTTCCAAGTAATTGGTGGATGGCGTGAGTGATGTCAGGACGATCTGGCCCTGGTCGGTTCTGGCACTGGTCTGAATTAGATTTGATACGTGTTCTTATCTAATGTTAATATATTAAATGCACAACGAATGATTGACTTTTTTGTTTGACAACTTATTTTTCGTCTTTTGCAGGGCATTTTCACGGTTTAACACCATGTTTTACACAATGAAACAGATGTTTTTGCAGTTGATTTTGTGCTAAACACTGTATGGCCCGAGTGATTGACACTGTGCAGGTGGACCTGTGTGGCCCGCAGACAGATAACTAGAACACGCATCTAATACAATCAGTTTCAGTCAGGGTTCGAATGCACATTTGTGGTCTGTCGTGTAATGAATTAGGAATAACAATCGACAGAGGAAAATAATGTAGCAGTTTATGTAGGCAAACAAATCAGTTTTATTGGTCTGTCAGTAAATAAACAAATATACTGTTTTTTTGCACGTTGTGCTTCTGGTTGTTGAGCAATACATTTCAGTTCCGCTCAGGGCCCGAATTTTTGTGGTTTGTTTGAATGTGTGTTCATAGGGAATTGCGTGAATAAATTAAGAATGGAAGTCGGAATATAGCAAGATGCCTCACTTTGTCGCCACATTGAATGCACGACTTCTTGTACTTTATACGTACTTTAAATTCATGGCTAAAAGGTGTTACCAACTTGAATAGAAGTGAGTACATGACTGATGATACCGCGCATGTACGCAAATGGTCAATATTATGAAAAATGAATGCCGTTCACACACTCAGTGTATAAGACGAGGGAGCAAAGCACAGTTCAGTCATTCTGATTCAGTCTAGCTACCAGTTAACTGCTTAGAATTCTATATCGCTTCTCTCTGAAAATGTTGTATTTCTAAGTTGCGTTAAAATCGCTACACGAGTCCCACTAATATTTTATGACAGCCTTGTTACATTTAAATCGCTATATCAGTCCCACTGATAATCTGTATCGCATCGTATCATCTCATATCAGTCCCACTGATATTTTATAACTACCTTGTTACGTTAAAATCGCTACATCAGTCCCACTGATAATCTGTATCGCATCGTCTTGTATCAGTCCCACTGATATTTTATGACAGCCTCGTTACGTTAAAATCGCTATATCAGTCCCACTGATAATCTGTATCGTATCGTTTCATCTCATATCAGTCCCACTGCTATTTTATAACTACCTTGTTACGTTAAAATTGCTATATCAGTCCCACTGATAATCTGTATCGCATCGCATCGCATCGTCTCATATCAGTCCCACTGATATTTTATGACAGCCTCGTTACGTTAAAATCGCTATATCAGTCCCACTGATAATCTGTATCGCATCGTCTTGTATCAGTCCCACTGATATTTTATGACAGCCTCATTACGTTAAAATCGCTATATCAGTCCCACTGATAATCTGTATCGCATCGCATTGCATCGTCTCGTATCAGTCCCACTGATATTTTACGACAGTCTTGTTACGTTAAAATCGTTATATCAGTCTCACTGATAATCTGTATCGCATCGCATCGTCTCGTATCAGTCCCACTGATATTTTATGACAGCCTCGTTACGTTAAAATCGCTATATCAGTCCCACTGATAATCTGTATCGCATCATCTTGTATCAGTCCCACTGATATTTTATGACAGCCTCGTTACGTTAAAATCGCTATATCAGTCCCACTGATAATCTGTATCGCATCATCTTGTATCAGTCCCACTGATATTTTATAACTACCTTGTTACGTTAAAATTGCTATATCAGTCCCACTGATAATCTGTATCGTATCGCATCGTCTCGTATCAGTCCCACTGATATTTTATGACAGCCTCGTTATGTTAAAATCGCTATATCAGTCCCACTGATAATCTGTATCGCATCGCATTGCATCGTCTCGTATCAGTCCCACTGATATTTTACGACAGTCTTGTTACGTTAAAATCGTTATATCAGTCTCACTGATAATCTGTATCGCATCGCATCACATCGTCTCATATCAGTCCCACTGATATTTTATGACAGCCTCGTTACGTTAAAATCGCTATATCAGTCCCACTGATAATCTGTATCGCATCGCATCGTCTCGTATCAGTCCCACTGATCTTTTATGACAGCCTTGTTACGTTAAAATCGCTATATCAGTCCCACTGATAATCTGTATCGCATCGTCTTGTATCAGTCCCACTGATATTTTATGACAGCCTTGTTACGTTAAAATCGATATATCAGTCCCACTGATAATCTGTATCGTATCATCTCACATCAGTCCCACTGATATTTTATAACTACCTTGTTACGTTAAAATTGCTATATCAGTCCCACTGATAATCTGTATCGTATCGCATTGCATCGTCTCGTATCGTATCAGTCCCACTGATATTTTATGACAGCCTTGTTACGTTAAAATCGCTATACCAGTCCCACTGATAATCAGTATCGCATTGCATCGTCTCGTATCAGTCCCACTAATATTTTACGACAGTCTTGTTACGTTAAAATTGCTATATCAGTCCCACTGATAATCTGTATCGTATCGTATCGCATCGTCTCGTATCAGTCCCACTGATATTTTATGACAGCCTCGTTATGTTAAAATTGCTATATCAGTCCCACTGATAATCAGTATCGCATTGCATCGTCTCGTATCAGTCCCACTAATATTTTACGACAGTCTTGTTACGTTAAAATTGATATATCAGTCTCGCTGATAATCAGTATCGCATCGCATTGTCTCATATCAGTCCCACTGATATTTTATGACAGCCTTGTTACGTTCAAATCGCTATATCAGTCCCACTGATAATCTGTATCGCATTGTCTCATATCAGTCCCACTGATATTTTATAACTACCTTGTTACGTTAAAATCGCTATATCAGTCCTTCTGATATTATATGACAGCTTTGTTACGTTTAAATCGCTGTATCAGTCCCACTGATAATCTGTATCGCATCATCTTATATCAGTCCCACTGATATTTTATAAATACCTTGTTATGTTAAAATCACTACATCAGTCGCACTGATAATCTGTATCGCATTGTCTTATATCAGTCCCACTGATATTTTATAACTACCTTGTTATGTTAAAATCGCTACATCAGTCCCACTGATAATCTGTATCGCATCGTTTTATATCAGTCCCACTGATATTTTATTTTATAACTACCTTGTTATGTTAAAATCGCTATATCAGTCTCACTGATAATCTGTATCGCATCGCATCGTCTCACATCAGTCCCACTGATATTTTATGACAGCCTCGTTACGTTAAAATCGCTATATCAGTCACACTGATATTTTATAACTACCTTGTTACGTTAAAATCGCTATATCAGTCCCACTGATAATCTGTATCGCATCGCATCGTCTCGTATCAGTCCCACTGATATTTTATGACAGCCTTGTTACGTTAAAATCGCTATATAAGTCCCACTGATAATCTGTATCGCATCGTCTTGTATCAGTCCCACTGATATTTTATAACTACCTTGTTACGTTAAAATTGCTATATCAGTCCCACTGATAATCTGTATCGTATCGCATCGTCTCGTATCAGTCCCACTGATATTTTATGACAGCCTCGTTATGTTAAAATCGCTATATCAGTCCCACTGATAATCTGTATCGCATCGCATTGCATCGTCTCGTATCAGTCCCACTGATATTTTACGACAGTCTTGTTACGTTAAAATCGTTATATCAGTCTCACTGATAATCTGTATCGCATCGCATCGCATCGTCTCATATCAGTCCCACTGATATTTTATGACAGCCTCGTTACGTTAAAATCGCTATATCAGTCCCACTGATAATCTGTATCGCATCGCATCGTCTCGTATCAGTCCCACTGATATTTTATGACAGCCTTGTTACGTTAAAATCGCTATATCAGTCCCACTGATAATCTGTATTGCATCGTCTTGTATCAGTCCCACTGATATTTTATGACAGCCTTGTTACGTTAAAATCGATATATCAGTCCCACTGATAATCTGTATCGTATCATCTCATATCAGTCCCACTGATATTTTATAACTACCTTGTTACGTTAAAATTGCTATATCAGTCCCACTGATAATCTGTATCGTATCGCATTGCATCGTCTCGTATCAGTCCCACTGATATTTTATGACAGCCTTGTTACGTTAAAATCGCTATAACAGTCCCACTGATAATCAGTATCGCATTGCATCGTCTCGTATCAGTCCCACTAATATTTTACGACAGTCTTGTTACGTTAAAATTGCTATATCAGTCCCACTGATAATCTGTATCGTATCGCATCGTCTCGTATCAGTCCCACTGATATTTTATGACAGCCTCGTTATGTTAAAATTGCTATATCAGTCCCACTGATAATCAGTATCGCATTGCATCGTCTCGTATCAGTCCCACTAATATTTTACGACAGTCTTGTTACGTTAAAATTGATATATCAGTCTCGCTGATAATCAGTATCGCATCGCATTGTCTCATATCAGTCCCACTGATATTTTATGACAGCCTTGTTACGTTCAAATCGCTATATCAGTCCCACTGATAATCTGTATCGCATTGTCTCATATCAGTCCCACTGATATTTTATAACTACCTTGTTACGTTAAAATCGCTATATCAGTCCTTCTGATATTATATGACAGCTTTGTTACGTTTAAATGGCTGTATCAGTCCCACTGATAATCTGTATCGCATCATCTTATATCAGTCCCACTGATATTTTATAAATACCTTGTTATGTTAAAATCGCTACATCAGTCCCACTGATAATCTGTATCGCATCGTCTTATATCAGTCCCACTGATATTTTATAACTACCTTGTTATGTTAAAATCGCTACATCAGTCCCACTGATAATCTGTATCGCATCGTTTTATATCAGTCCCACTGATATTTTATTTTATAACTACCTTGTTATGTTAAAATCGCTATATCAGTCTCACTGATAATCTGTATCGCATCGCATCGTCTCACATCAGTCCCACTGATATTTTATGACAGCCTCGTTACGTTAAAATCGCTATATCAGTCACACTGATATTTTATAACTACCTTGTTACGTTAAAATCGCTATATCAGTCCCACTGATAATCTGTATCGCATCGCATCGTCTCGTATCAGTCCCACTGATATTTTATGACAGCCTTGTTACGTTAAAATCGCTATATAAGTCCCAATGATAATCTGTATCGCATCGTCTTGTATCAGTCCCACTGATATTTTATGACAGCCTCGTTACGTTAAAATCGATATATCAGTCCCACTGATAATCTGTATCGTATCATCTCATATCAGTCCCACTGATATTTTATAACTACCTTGTTACGTTAAAATTGCTATATCAGTCCCACTGATAATCTGTATCGTATCGCATTGCATCGTCTTGTATCAGTCCCACTGATATTTTATGACAGCCTTGTTACGTTAAAATCGCTATATCAGTCCCACTGATAATCTGTATCGCATCGTCTTGTATCAGTCCCACTGATATTTTATGACAGCCTCGTTACGTTAAAATCGCTATATCAGTCCCACTGATAATCTGTATCGCATCATCTTGTATCAGTCCGACTGATATTTTATAACTACCTTGTTACGTTAAAATTGCTATATCAGTCCCAATGATAATCTGTATCGTATCGCATCGTCTCGTATCAGTCCCACTGATATTTTATGACAGCCTTGTTACGTTAAAATCGCTATATAAGTCCCAATGATAATCTGTATCGCATCGTCTTGTATCAGTCCCACTGATATTTTATGACAGCCTCGTTACGTTAAAATCGATATATCAGTCCCACTGATAATCTGTATCGTATCGCATTGCATCGTCTCGTATCAGTCCCACTGATATTTTACGACAGTCTTGTTACGTTAAAATCGTTATATCAGTCTCACTGATAATCTGTATCGCATCGCATCGCATCGTCTCTTATCAGTCCCACTGATATTTTATGACAGCCTCGTTACGTTAAAATCGCTATATCAGTCCCACTGATAATCTGTATCGCATCGCATCGTCTCGTATCAGTCCCACTGATATTTTATGACAGCCTTGTTACGTTAAAATCGCTATATCGGTCCCACTGATAATCTGTATCGCATCGTATTGTATCAGTCCCACTGATATTTTATGACAGCCTTGTTACGTTAAAATCGATATATCAGTCCCACTGATAATCTGTATCGTATCATCTCATATCAGTCCCACTGATATTTTATAACTACCTTGTTACGTTAAAATTGCTATATCAGTCCCACTGATAATCTGTATCGTATCGCATTGCATCGTCTCCTATCAGTCCCACTGATATTTTATGACAGCCTTGTTACGTTAAAATCGCTATACCAGTCCCACTGATAATCAGTATCGTATCGCATCGTCTCGTATCAGTCCCACTGATATTTTATGACAGCCTCGTTATGTTAAAATTGCTATATCAGTCCCACTGATAATCTGTATCGTATCGCATCGTCTCGTATCAGTCCCACTGATATTTTATGACAGCCTTGTTACGTTAAAATCGCTATACCAGTCCCACTGATAATCAGTATCGCATTGCATCGTCTCGTATCAGTCCCACTAATATTTTACGACAGTCTTGTTACGTTAAAATTGCTATATCAGTCCCACTGATAATCTGTATCGTATCGCATCGTCTCGTATCAGTCCCACTGATATTTTATGACAGCCTTGTTACGTTAAAATCGCTATACCAGTCCCACTGATAATCAGTATCGCATTGCATCGTCTCGTATCAGTCCCACTAATATTTTACGACAGTCTTGTTACGTTAAAATTGCTATATCAGTCCCACTGATAATCTGTATCGTATCGCATCGTCTCGTATCAGTCCCACTGATATTTTATGACAGCCTCGTTATGTTAAAATTGCTATATCAGTCCCACTGATAATCAGTATCGCATTGCATCGTCTCGTATCAGTCCCACTAATATTTTACGACAGTCTTGTTACGTTAAAATTGATATATCAGTCTCGCTGATAATCAGTATCGCATCGCATTGTCTCATATCAGTCCCACTGATATTTTATGACAGCCTTGTTACGTTCAAATCGCTAGATCAGTCCCACTGATAATCTGTATCGCATTGTCTCATATCAGTCCCACTGATATTTTATAACTACCTTGTTACGTTAAAATCGCTATATCAGTCCTTCTGATATTATATGACAGCTTTGTTACGTTTAAATCGCTGTATCAGTCCCACTGATAATCTGTATCGCATCATCTTATATCAGTCCCACTGATATTTTATAAATACCTTGTTATGTTAAAATCACTACATCAGTCCCACTGATAATCTGTATCGCATCGTCTTATATCAGTCCCACTGATATTTTATAACTACCTTGTTATGTTAAAATCGCTACATCAGTCCCACTGATAATCTGTATCGCATCGTTTTATATCAGTCCCACTGATATTTTATTTTATAACTACCTTGTTATGTTAAAATCGCTATATCAGTCTCACTGATAATCTGTATCGAATCGCATCGTCTCACATCAGTCCCACTGATATTTTATGACAGCCTCGTTACGTTAAAATCGCTATATCAGTCACACTGATATTTTATAACTACCTTGTTACGTTAAAATCGCTATATCAGTCCCACTGATAATCTGTATCGCATCGCATCGTCTCGTATCAGTCCCACTGATATTTTATGACAGCCTTGTTGCGTTAAAATCGCTATATAAGTCCCACTGATAATCTGTATCGCATCGTCTTGTATCAGTCCCACTGATATTTTATGACAGCCTCGTTACGTTAAAATCGATATATCAGTCCCACTGATAATCTGTATCGTATCATCTCATATCAGTCCCACTGATATTTTATAACTACCTTGTTACGTTAAAATTGCTATATCAGTCCCACTGATAATCTGTATCGTATCGCATTGCATCGTCTCGTATCAGTCCCACTGATATTTTATGACAGCCTTGTTACGTTAAAATCGCTATATCAGTCCCACTGATAATCTGTATCGCATCGCATCATCTCGTATCAGTCCCACTGATATTTTATGACAGCCTTGTTACGTTAAAATCGCTATATCAGTCCCACTGATAATCTGTATCGCATCGTCTTGTATCAGTCCCACTGATATTTTATGACAGCCTCGTTACGTTAAAATCGCTATATCAGTCCCACTGATAATCTGTATCGTATCGTATCATCTCATATCAGTCCCACTGATATTTTATAACTACCTTGTTACGTTAAAATTGCTATATCAGTCCCACTGATAATCTGTATCGTATCGCATCGTCTCGTATCAGTCCCACTGATATTTTATAACTACCTTGTTATGTTAAAATCGCTACATCAGTCCCACTGATAATCTGTATCGCATCGTTTTATATCAGTCCCACTGATATTTTATTTTATAACTACCTTGTTACGTTAAAATCGCCATATCAGTCCCACTGATAATCTGTATCGCATCGCATCGTCTCGTATCAGTCCCACTGATATTTTATGACAGCCTTGTTACGTTAAAATCGCTATACAAGTCCCACTGATAATCTGTATCGCATCGTCTTGTATCAGTCCCACTGATATTTTATGACAGCCTCGTTACGTTAAAATCGCTATATCAGTCCCACTGATAATCTGTATCGTATCGTATCATCTCATATCAGTCCCACTGATATTTTATAACTACCTTGTTACGTTAAAATTGCTATATCAGTCCCACTGATAATCTGTATCGTATCGCATCGTCTCGTATCAGTCCCACTGATATTTTATAACTACCTTGTTATGTTAAAATCGCTACATCAGTCCCACTGATAATCTGTATCGCATCGTTTTATATCAGTCCCACTGATATTTTATTTTATAACTACCTTGTTACGTTAAAATCGCTATATCAGTCCCACTGATAATCTGTATCGCATCGCATCGTCTCGTATCAGTCCCACTGATATTTTATGACAGCCTTGTTACGTTAAAATCGCTATACAAGTCCCACTGATAATCTGTATCGCATCGTCTTGTATCAGTCCCACTGATATTTTATGACAGCCTCGTTACGTTAAAATCGATATATCAGTCCCACTGATAATCTGTATCGTATCATCTTATATCAGTCCCACTGATATTTTATAACTACCTTGTTACGTTAAAATTGCTATATCAGTCCCACTGATAATCTGTATCGTATCGCATTGCATCGTCTCGTATCAGTCCCACTGATATTTTATGAAAGCCTTGTTACGTTAAAATCGCTATATCAGTCCCACTGATAATCTGTATCGCATCGTCTTGTATCAGTCCCACTGATATTTTATGACAGCCTCGTTACGTTAAAATCGCTATATCAGTCCCACTGATAATCTTTATCGTATCGTATCATCTCATATCAGTCCCACTGATATTTTATAACTACCTTGTTACGTTAAAATTGCTATATCAGTCCCACTGATAATCTGTATCGTATCGCATCGTCTCGTATCAGTCCCACTGATATTTTATGACAGCCTCGTTATGTTAAAATTGCTATATCAGTCCCACTGATACTCAGTATCGCATCGCATTGCATCGTCTCGTATCAGTCCCACTAATATTTTACGACAGTCTTGTTACATTAAAATTGCTATATCAGTCTCACTGATAATCAGTATCGCATCGCATTGTCTCATATCAGTCCCACTGATATTTTATGACAGCCTCTTTACGTTAAAATCGCTACATCAGTCCCACTGATAATCTGTATTGTATCATCTTATATCAGTTTCACTGATATTTTATGACAGCCTTGTTACGTTCAAATCGCTATATCAGTCCCACTGATAATCTGTAACGCATCGCATTGCATCGCATTGTCTTATATCAGTCCCACTGATATTTTATAACTCCCTTGTTACGTTAAAATCGCTATATCAGTCCTTCTGATATTATATGACAGCTTTGTAACGTTAAAATCGCTGTATCAGTCCCACTGATAATCTGTATCGTATCATCTTATATCAGTCCCACTGATATTTTATAACTACCTTGTTATGTTAAAATCGCTACATCAGTCCCACTGATAATCTGTATCGCATCGTTTTATATCAGTCCCACTGATATTTTATAACTACCTTGTTACGTTAAAATTGCTATATCAGTCCCACTGATAATCTGTATCGTATCGCATTGCATCGTCTCGTATCAGTCCCACTGATATTTTACGACAGTCTTGTTACGTTAAAATCGCTATATCAGTCTCACTGATAATCTGTATCGCATCGCATCGTCTCGTATCAGTCCCACTGATATTTTATGACAGGCTTGTTACGTTAAAATCGCTATACCAGTCCCACTGATAATCTGTATCGTATCGTTTCATCTCATATCAGTCCCACTGCTATTTTATAACTACCTTGTTACGTTAAAATTGCTATATCAGTCCCACTGATAATCTGTATCGTATCGCATCATCTCGTATCAGTCCCACTGATATTTTATGACAGCCTCGTTATGTTAAAATCGCTATATCAGTCCCACTGATAATCTGTATCGCATCGTCTTGTATCAGTCCCACTGATATTTTATGACTGGCTTGTTACGTTTAAATAGCTATATCAGTCCCACTGATAATCTGTATCGCATCGCATCGCATAGCATCGCATCGTCTCATATCAGTCCCACTGATATTTTATGACAACCTTGTTACGTTAAAATCGCTATATCAGTGTCACTGATAATCTGTATCGCATCGTCTCATATCAGTCCCACTGATATGTTATAACTACCTTGTCACGTGCACAGGTGGCAAATAAATGAACATACGTCTGTTGCACTGTCAAACACTGTGTTAAACCGTGAACATGCCCTGCAAAAGACGAAAAATAATTTGTTAAACAAGATAGTGAAACATTTGTGCATTTGATATATTAACATTAGATATGAACACGTATCGAATATAATTTATAATGGGGCGTGAAATGTAATCAGATATTTTATTCGCCCGTAATTTGCACAGGGATCTTATTTTTTGTACGCAGTTTCCAAATATATTGCATAAATGTAATGAGGAATTTGGTTTATTTGTAAAGTGTAAAAAGTATTTTTTACTGTAAATGGAACTTTTCATTTTATTTCCTGTAAAACCGTGAAATGTTGCTTTTATTTCTTGTAACCTGTACCAGCTATCCTGACTTACCCCGCCCCCAATGTAATCTTTAGCTTAGTTTTGGATAGCAGTACTTTTCGACGCTATCATTTCTTGGGACGAGGGACATGGTATAAACATGTAGATCCTACTTTCCTCTTGCTTATTATTGGTTGTTAACTTTTAATTAAGTGAACAAAGCATCAGTTGTTTTGGATGCTTTTTGCTTTAGTCAAGACTTTTACTGTCGCATTGCATTAAAGTATTCAAGTTTGTTACTGTTCAACCATTGTAAGCACCTTGTCTCTCTCTTTCTGTGTGTGTGTGTGTACTTGGATTGCTATATGTTGCGAGGACAAAAATACAGATATATAGCTACTTCCGAGGACATACACACCTTCCGAGGACCTTTTTCATAGTCCTCGGAAAACATACTTTATATTAATAGTTAACTCGATTATTAATACGTTTTGCGTAGCTTAGGTTTAGTATCGGGGGACGGTATGGTTCACGTTATATTAATATTAATATAATTATACCATACCTTACCCCGATACTAAACCTATGCTTCGCAAACAATTCTATGTTCAGTCACGGGATATTCAACTCTTGTTTAATTAAACTTAATTAAAATGCAATTCTCCATTGTATTGCATTGTAATTGAGTTTAATTAAACTCCAATTAAAACGCAACCCTATATAGGAACGCGTTTTAATTGAGTTCATATCGCAACTATATTAAAAGTTAATTCAACTATATTAAAAGTTAATCCAATGAAGTCCTCGGAACATATAGCAATACAAGTATGTGTGTGTGCGCGTGCGTGTGTTACATGGTGGTTTAATCAAGTAATCTAAACCTTATTACATTATTAACAATCATTCATCTTTTTGGCTCCGTTGTCAACAAAGTTGAGCGTAGCTTATAGTATTACTGATTGTTGCAGTCGTCCACTTTACATTTTCGACTTCTTTTTAAAAACCCCGAACTGTATACATGTGAAATTTTCTAGGAAGGTACCTTGGGTGGATTAATTTATTCATTTTGTGTGGATATTTTAGTAATTTTTGGTCAAAAATGCTATTTTCGATTTTTTCTTGAGAACCAAATGCTTTGATACTTGGTATGTAGGTACCTTGGCTGGACCTCTCTCACATTTGTTCATTTCGTGATGATAACTATAATTTTCATGAGTATTTTTGTCATTTTTGGTAAATAGTGATATTTTCGACTTGTTAAAAACAGATTGTCTAATTGCTTTGATATCATATGAACTACATAGGTACTACAGGTAGACCTCTCTCAGATTTCGTGATGATTTTGATATTTAATTATCTGATTTAAATGAATATTTTTTGATAAAAAGCTGTACTTTGAATTTTTGTTAAACAGCGAGTCCAATTGCATTAATACTATACATATTCATTTTCTTGTATCTTCAGTTCTTTAATTGAAATGTGGATTGATAACAATGGAGCTATCTCAGCCGACAGTCTCCAAGTTTATAATAATCAACCCATTTCTCATAATAGATGGTGGTCAATGCAATCAAATGCGTGTGCTTTTCAACATGGAAATGAATACAACCCCATTCGGGAGTGCTACTCACCATTGAGGTTATAATTATTAGATTTATTTGATAAATACAATGTATGAATACGATTTACATTAATTAATTTATTTTTTGTGGTTTTGTCAAATGAATTATTTTGAAAATTTTATTAGGAATAAAAGATGAATCTTTATATTTTTGTCAGTGTCTTTCTTCATTCACAGAACGTGTTTTATGTGTTACAAACACGACCTAAGTTTGATCTGGAAACAAGAAACAAATCAACAGAACAGTCATAAAAGTAGCATTTGGCACTTTTTTGAACTTTCATATTAATATTTATTTAAATAAAGTAAAAAGTCAGAAATTGGGTATACTCAGATACTCTCACATCGACTAAGGTCATTCAAATCATGACCTCGATATAACGTGTGATTTTCTGGTGAGAATATCCGAATTGAACCACACCAAAATTTCGGTCATCAATATTAAAAAACAAACAGTAATACGACTATCTTGTTTCTGACTACAAGTATCTACGGGAGAGGATTAACTACAATAATCAAATGAACCCCCCCCTTAATGCTGCTTCTACACAAATAAATATAATTACTGTTCATTATAGATATGGAAACACATTTTCACAGGGTGAAATGTTTTTGTACAGAGTCACCCTGCAATGAACTGTGCTGGCTGTGACGGTCTGAAATTAAAAGCATGACTGATATACACATGTAACTCAGAATAATTTTCCAAACATATGCTGTGAACTGCTCCACCTATGTTATGATATCCCCAACGTTTGCTATATCATAGTTTGCAGTATGAGGATATCATTACATAGGTGGAGCAGATCACAGCATAGTATGGGAATATCATAGCATAGGGTGAGGATATTACGTAAGTGGGTAGCTCACAGCATATGGTCATAAGACCACTGAATAGTGTGGGAAGATCATTGCAAACGGTGGTGATATCATAACTTATGTGGTGCAGCTCACAGCATACGGTCTAAACATCACTGCATAGTGTGGGAAGGTCATAGAATAGAATGGGGATATCATTACATAGGTGGGGCAAATCATAGCATGTGGTCTGAAGATCACTGCATAGTATGGGAAGATCATTACATATGTGGGGGCAGCTCACAGCATATGGTCAGAGGATCAGAGCATGGTATGGGAAGATCATAGCATAGGGTGACGATTTCATTACATAGGTGGGGCAGATCACAGCATATGGTCTAAAGGTCACTGCATAGTGTGGGGGAGATCATAGCATGGGGTGGGATATCATTACATAGGGGGGTAGATGACAGCATGACAGCATTTGTTAATACTTTGAGCTTGGGCAGTGGTACAATGTACTAACATAAATAGCTTTTTTAAACTTTCACATATTTTTGTTCTGAATTCAAATGCGAGGTTCTATATGAAATGACTTAGGAGGAATACACACGCAAATCCACCAACTTTTCAAACGCTTTTCACATACATTTTTAGTTTTTTTCTTTTTTACATTATGCGGCTGGCTCATATGACAGTCTGCTAACATGGGAGGCTTCAAATAGAATTTATTGATTTTTCATACTTTATAACTGCAGGGTTCAAAATAACAACAATTTAGTTTAAATAAACACGCAAATTTACCAACTTTGTCATCGCTTTAGACAACATTGCACGCTCTTTTAGCAGCTTAGATCAAATAGGTGCAGACTGCAACCCCCCCCCCCCCAAAAAAAAAAATAACTCATCCACTGTTTTTTTCAAGTTGTCTCCCATGCAAGTACTAACCACGACCAATTGCACTTTACTTTTGTGATCGGCAGTTCACCTCACCGCTCTTCAATCAGTGTTATTTGAAAATTATCGTAATTGGGGGTCATTTAATGTTTAGAAATGTCTAAAAATTCTACATCCTTTGGGGCCACTACGATATTCAAACGACATGTTGCGACACATTTATTCGCTTTCGCGAACTTTTAACTACTGGTCTCGATAATGTAACAACATAGGTAACATTTCCATGTAAATCGGACAACTTTGCACGATTTTTTCACAACTTTGTAAGCACATTGTTAATCACTTTGCGCTTGAATAGTGGTACAATGTTCTAAAATAAATAGGTTTTTTAGACTTTTACATATTGTTGTTCTAAATTCAACTGCGGAGTTATATATGAAATGACCTAGGAGGAATATACACGCAAATCCACCAACTTTTCAATCGCTTTTCACATATATTTTTAGGTTGCTTTTTTTACATTTTGCGGCTGGCTCATATGCCAGTTTGCTAACATGGGAGGATTCAAATGGATTTTATTAATTGTTCATATTTCATAACTGCAGGGTTCGATATAACAACAATTTAGATCTGATAAACACGCAAATCTACCAACTTTGCCATCGCTTTTGACAACTTTGCACGCTGTATTAGCAGCTGAGATAAAATTAGTGCAGACTGCAAAAAAACAAAAAAAATCACCCACTGGTTTTCTCAGGTTGTCTCCCATGCAAGTACTAACCACGACCGATTGAACTTTACTTTTGTGATCGGCAGTTCACCTCACCCCTCATCTATCAGAGTCATTTGAAATTTATCGTAATTGGCGGCCATTTAATGTTTAGAAATGTCTCAAAATTCTACATCCTTCAGGGCCACTACAATTTTCAAACGGCCTTTTACGACATATTTATCCACTTTCGCGAACTTTCAACTACTGGTCTCGATAATGTAACAACATAGGTAACATTTACTTGTAAATCTGACAACTTTGCACGAAGTTTTCACAACTTTGTAAGCACTTTGTCAATCACTTTGTGCTTGGTTAGTGGTTAATTGGGCTAACATAAATAGTTTTTTTTAAAGACTTTTACATATATTGTTCTAAAGTCAACTGCGGGGTTCTATATAAAATGACTTAGGAGAAATATACACGCAAATGCACCAACTTTTCAATCACTTTTCTCATACATTTTTAAGTTTGTTTTTTTACATTTTGCGTCCGGCTCATATGAGCATCTGCTAACATAGTAGGTTTCAAATGGATTTATTAATTTTTCATACTTTATAACTGCAGGGTTCGATATAACAACAATTTAGGTTTAATAAACACCCAAATTTTCCAACTTTGCTATCGCTTTGGACAACTTTGCACGCTGTTTTAGTAGCTCAGATCAAATATGTGCAGACTGCAAAAACCTAAAAAAAATCACCCACTGGTTTTCTCAGGTTGTCTCTCATGGAAGTACTAACCACGACCGATTGAACTTTACTTTTGTGATCGTCGGTTCACCTCACCACTCATCTATTAGAGTCGTTTGAATTGTATCGTAATTGGCGGCCATTCAATGTTTAGAAATGTCTCAAAATTCTACATCCTTCGGCCTTTTACGACATATTTATTCGCTTTCGCGAAATTTTAACTACTGTTCTCGATAATGTAACAACATAGGTAACATTTTCATGTAAATCTGACAACTTTGCACGAGCTTTTCACAACTTTGTAAGCACATTGTTAATCACTTTGCGCTTGGGTAGTGATACAATGTTCTAAAATAAATAGGTTTTTTAGACTTTTACATATTTTTGTTCCAAATTCAAGTGGGGGTTCTATATGAAATGATTTAGGAGGAATATACACGCAAATCCACCAACTTTTCAATCGATTTTCACATACATTTTTAGGTTGCTTTTTTAATTTAATTTTTTATTACTTTTTTTATTAATGCCTTGTTATTTTATTATTTTACTTTGATTTTGATTATGTGATGATTTTTAATTCCGCCCCGCATACATCTGACCCGATGCCTATGTAACGAGATTTCAACGAGACCCACTATCGACGATTTTAGTCAACGAATCACAGACCTCCTTCTATAGCGCACATGATGACGTCACCGGGCAGAGTCAAGTGGCAAACACACTCAAATAAAATCCCGGTTATACCGACGTTAGCGACCGAGAAAAACACGGCTTTTCGATAAGTTTATCATTGTCAAATGCAACGAAAGTCATTTGTTGATGTTTATATTGTGACTCGAATGGTTTGAGTTTAGATCGTTATTTTGCGTAGTTATTCTGGGAGTGACGATTTTGTTTCCACCGGTTCGACCAAACACCGGGTCTTTTTCCAGTCGCTTGCCCTGGAGACGGGTGATGTTTTGTTGACGATCAGGCCAAAATCGTCTATGTTATTGAAGCCGTAGCTGTAAATATTCATCAAAATGTATCAACATTGTGTACATTATACAAACTTTAATAAAGTTTAAAGTAATTGAGCTGATTTGGACTGGAATAAAATATTTTTTATTTGGAACATATCGCAATTGATCAGAAAATATATTTTTGCTCCAATTTTCTTCGTCGATACCGTGGGCCAGTGACCGTTATACAATTTAAAATCAGTTTGCATTGTTTACTATAGCTGTTTACAGTGTTCTAATCGTTACTATTTACTTATGTTTGCTTCCATTCTAGATAATTATGCTCAGTGTTTGATATAAAATTGAAGCGATGACTGAATAAACGAACCTTGGCTGGGTGAAGGTGCATCAGGAAGTGTACACGTTTGTTGAAAGTGAAAAAAATAAAAATAATGTAATGACAAAAAATGTAAAATGCTGTGGAATTTCTTTTGTAAATAAAAATATACTAGCAATTTTCTATTAATGGTTTATTCAAGTGGGCAAAATATAATGCACAGTGTAGAGTATTGCTACACTGAAAAGTAAGCAACCGACATCCTGTATAAAAGGGGGCTGTGATTGGCTGTTACTTACGCGAGATTTGAACGAGACTTGCATAGGCGTCGGATCAGATGTATGTAGGGCGGAATTAAAAAGTCACAAAATCAAAATCAAGGTAAAATAATAAAATAAAAAGGCATTAATAACAAAAGTAATAAAAAAATAAATTAAATTAAGTTTATAGCCAAAATAATTAAGGCCCGTACACTACATCAGATTGTAATCAGATTGGACGTTGGTAATGTCTGTTGCTGAATGTATCTTTAAATATCTAGCATCTGATTTCATGTTGAGAATTATTGCGAGGGTACTCCATTCCACAATGCAAAGATAAAACATTAAATCTATGTATACCAGTAACATGTATTCAGTATCTGTGATTGACTCTATACCCACTGTACATTATTTAATTATAATGAAGTAAATAGCAACAATATCCAGGATAATAAATAGAAATAATAGCTTTTTTCAGTATTGTTTTTTTCTCAACTTAAGAAAATTTGTGGGTTGTAGATCTGTGTTCATAATTTCCAAATAATCTAGTTCGTTGTCTGGTGATCTTTTGGAATCCTCGTTGACTGGATGTCCTGACTGAATGGACTCTGCTTCAGATGACACATCAAACTGATGGGATGCAGACGAATATGTATCTGATGCTGTGTCAAGTTCAAGCTTTTGCAGTGTCCCTTTTCATAAAAACCCTCCGTCCTTTGCTGAGTATATTCACAGCAGCATTATTTCTGTTTTTCGTGCCAAAATATATGGAAGACCACAAAATAAAAGTGAATTCTCTCATTAACATACATAGCAAAGATTACGTTTCTCTGCAAGCAGGATAAATGCAAGTGATCACCATACTACATTCAGTGTTTATCATACGCAAATAAATGTGTGGTCACCATGGCCATCATGCTACACCAACGGCTATAAATGTCCCTAATATTAATTAGGATAGATAAATGTTCGACCAAATTTGCCATCAAACTACACCAGTGGATATAAATCTCCCGAATATTAATTAGGATGGGTAATATGTGACCAAAATGGCCATCACACTACACCATTGGCTATAATTTTTTTTTTTGCAGTCTGCACCTGTTTGGTTTAAGCTGTTAAAACAGCGTGTAATGTTGTCCAAAGCGATTGCAAAGTTGGTAGATTTGCGTGTTTACTTGACCTAAATTGTTTTTATATCGAACCCTGCAGTTATAACCTATGAAAAATGAATAAAATCCATTTGAAGCCTACCATGTTAGCAGACTGTCATGTGAGCCCGCCGTAATATGTACAAACACACCCTAAAAATGTGAAAAGCAATTAAAAAGTTGGTGGATTTGGGTGTATATTCCCCCTAAGACATATCATATAGAACCCCGCAGTTAAATTTAGAACGAAAATATGAAAAATCTAATATAGCTATTTATATTAGCAGATTGCATCACTGCCCAAGCGCAAAGTGATTAAAAAAGTGCTTACAAAGTTGTGAAAAGCTCGTGCAAAGTTGTCTGATTTACATGGAAATGTTACCTATGTTGTTACATTATCGAGACCAGCAGCTAAATGTTCGCGAAAGTGAATAAATATGTCGTAAAAGTCGTTTGAATATCACAGTGGCCCCGAAGGATGTAGAATTTTGAAATATCTCAAAACATTAAATGGCCGCCAATAACGGTGAATTTCAAAGGACTCTGATAGATGAGTGGTCATGTGATCGACCTGTTATGAAAGTAAAGTTTAATCGGTCGTGGTTAGTACTTGCATGGGAGACAACCTGAGCAAACTAGCCTGTAAGTTTTTTTTTTGCAGTCTGCACCTGTTTGGTTTAAGCTGTTAAAACAGCGTGTAATGTTGTCCAAAGCGATTGCAAAGTTGGTAGATTTGCGTGTTTACTTGACCTAAGTTGTTTTTATATCGAACCCTGCAGTTATAACGTATGAAAAATGAATAAAATCCATTTGAAGCCTACCATGTTAGCAGACTGTCATGTGAGCCCGCCGTAATATGTACAAACACACCCTAAAAATGTGAAAAGCAATTAAAAAGTTGGTGGATTTGGGTGTATATTCCCCCTCAGACATATCATATAGAACCCCGCAGTTAAATTTAGAACGAAAATATGAAAAATCTAATATAGCTATTTATATTAGCAGATTGCATCACTGCCCAAGCGCAAAGTGATTAAAAAAGTGCTTACAAAGTTGTGAAAAGCTCGTGCAAAGTTGTCTGATTTACATGGAAATGTTACCTATGTTGTTACATTATCGAGACCAGCAGCTAAATGTTCGCGAAAGTGAATAAATATGCGTAAAAGTCGTTTGAATATCACAGTGGCCCCGAAGGATGTAGAATTTTGAAATATCTCAAAACATTAAATGGCCGCCAATAACGGTGAATTTCAAAGGACTCTGATAGATGAGTGGTCATGTGATCGACCTGTTATGAAAGTAAAGTTTAATCGGTCGTGGTTAGTAATTGCATGGGAGACAACCTGAGCAAACTAGCCTGTAAGTTTTTTTTTTGCAGTCTGCACCTGTTTGGTTTAAGCTGTTAAAACAGCGTGTAATGTTGTCCAAAGCGATTGCAAAGTTGGTAGATTTGCGTGTTTACTTGACCTAAGTTGTTTTTATATCGAACCCTGCAGTTATAACGTATGAAAAATGAATAAAATCCATTTGAAGCCTACCATGTTAGCAGACTGTCATGTGAGCCCGCCGTAATATGTACAAACACACCCTAAAAATGTGAAAAGCAATTAAAAAGTTGGTGGATTTGGGTGTATATTCCCCCTAAGACATTTCATACAGAACCCCGCAGTTAAATTTAGAACGAAAATATGAAAAATCTAATATAGCTATTTATATTACCAGATTGCATCACTGCCCAAGCGCAAAGTGATTAACAAAGTGCTTACAAAGTTGTGAAAAGCTCGTGCAAAGTTGTCAGATTTACATGGAAATGTTACCTATGTTGTTACATTATCGAGACCAGCAGTTAAATGTTCGCGAAAGTGAATAAATATGTCGTAAAAGTCGTTTGAAAATCACAGTGGCCCCGAAAGATGTAGAATTTTGAAATACTTCCAAACATTACATGGCCGCCAATAACGATAAATTTCAATAGATTCTGATAGATGAGTGGTCAGGTGATTGACCTATTATGAAAGTAAAGTTTAATCGGTCGTGGTTAGTACTTGCATGGGAGACAACCTGAGCAAACTGGCCGGTAGGTTTTTTTTTGCAGTCTGCACCTGTTTGGTTTAAGCTGTTAAAACAGCGTGCAAAATTGTCCAAAGCGATTGCAAAGTTGGTAGATTTGCGTGTTTACTTGACCTAAGTTGTTTTTATATCGAACCCTGCAGTTATAACGTATGAAAAATGAATAAAATCCATTTGAAGCCTCCCATGTTAGCAGATTGTCATGTGAGCCCGCCGTAATATGTACAAACACACCCTACAAATGTGAAAAGCAATTAAAAAGTTGGTGGATTTGCGTGTATATTCCCCCTAAGACATTTCATATAAAACCCCGCAGTTAAATTTAGAACGAAAATATGAAAAATCTAATATACCTATTTATATTAGCAGATTGCATCACTGCCCAAACGCAAAGTGATTAACAAAGTGCTTACAAAGTTGTGAAAAGCTCGTGCAAAGTTGTCAGATTTACATGGAAATGTTACCTATGTTGTTACATTATCGAGATCAGCAATTAAATGTTAGCGAAAGTGAATAAATATGTCGTAAAAGTCGTTTGAATATCACAGTGGCCCCCGAAGGATGTAGAATTTTGAAATACTTCAAAACATTAAATGGCCGCCAATAACGATAAATTTCAAAGGACTCTGATAGATGAGTGGTCAGGTGATCGACCAATTATGCAAGTAAAGATTTATTGGTCGTGGTTAGTACTTGCATGGGAGACGACCTGAGCAAACTAGCCGGTATGGTTTTTTTTGCAGTCTGCACCTGTTTGGTTTAAGCTGTTAAAACAGCGTGTAATGTTGTCCAAAGCGATTGCAAAGTTGGTAGATTTGCGTGTTTACTTGACCTAAGTTGTTTTTATATCGAACCCTGCAGTTATAACGTATGAAAAATGAATAAAATCCATTTGAAGCCTACCATGTTAGCAGACTGTCATGTGAGCCCGCCGTAATATGTACAAACACACCCTAAAAATGTGAAAAGCAATTAAAAAGTTGGTGGATTTGCGTGTATATTCCCCCTAAGACATTTCATATAGAACCCCGCAGTTAAATTTAGAACGAAAATATGAAAACTTTAATATAGCTATTTATATTACCAGATTGCATCAATGCCCAAGCGCAAAGTGATTAACAAAGTGCTTACAAAGTTGTGAAAAGCTCGTGCAAAGTTGTCAGATTTACATGGAAATGTTACCTATGTTGTTACATTATCGAGACCAGCAGTTAAATGTTCGCGAAAGTGAATAAATATGTCGTAAAAGTCGTTTGAATATCACAGTGGCCCCGAAAGATGTAGAATTTTGAAATACTTCCATACATTACATGGCCGCCAATAACGATAAATTTCAATAGATTCTGATAGATGAGTGGTCAGGTGACCGACCTATTATGAAAGTAAAGTTTAATCGGTCGTGGTTAGTACTTGCATGGGAGACAACCTGAGCAAACTGGCCGGTAAGTTTTTTTTTTTTGCAGTCTGCACCTGTTTGGTTTAAGCTGTTAAAACAGCGTGCAAAATTGTCCAAAGCGATTGCAAAGTTGGTAGATTTGCGTGTTTACTTGACCTAAGTTGTTTTTTATATCGAACCCTGCAGTTATAACGTATGAAAAATGAATAAAATTCATTTGAAGCCTCCCATGTTAGCAGACTGTCATGTGAGCCCGCCGTAATATGTACAAACACACCCTACAAATGTGAAAAGCAATTAAAAAGTTGGTGGATTTGCGTGTATATTCCCCCTAAGACATTTCATATAGAACCCCGCAGTTAAATTTAGAACGAAAATATGAAAAATTTAATATAGCTATTTATATCAGCAGATTGCATCGCTGCCCAAGCGCAAAGTGATTAACAAAGTGCTTACAAAGTTGTGAAAAGCTCGTGCAAAGTTGTCAGATTTACATGGAAATGTTACCTATGTTGTTACGTTATCGAGACCAGCAGTTAAATGTTCGCGAAAGTGAATAAATATGTCGTAAAAGTAGTTTGAATATCACAGTGGCCCCGAAAGATGTAGAATTTTGAAATACTTCCAAACATTACATGGCCGCCAATAACGATAAATTTCAATAGATTCTGATAGATGAGTGGTCAGGTGACCGACCTATTATGAAAGTAAAGTTTAATCGGTCGTGGTTAGTACTTGCATGGGAGACAACCTGAGCAAACTGGCCGGTAAGTTTTTTTTTTTGCAGTCTGCACCTGTTTGGTTTAAGCTGTTAAAACAGCGTGCAAAGTTGTCCAAAGCGATTGCAAAGTTGGTAGATTTGCGTGTTTACTTGACCTAAGTTGTTTTTATATCGAACCCTGCAGTTATAACGTATGCAAAATGAATACAATCTATTTGAAGCCTCCCATGTTAGCAGACTGTCATGTGAGCCCGCCGTAATATGTACAAACACACCCTAAAAATGTGAAAAGCAATTAAAAAGTTGGTGGATTTGGGTGTATATTCCCCCTAAGACATTTCATATAGAAACCCGCAGTTAAATTTAGAACGAAAATATGAAAAATTTAATATAGCTATTTATATCAGCAGATTGCATCGCTGCCCAAGCGCAAAGTGATTAACAAAGTGCTTACAAAGTTGTGAAAAGCTCGTGCAAAGTTGTCAGATTTACATGGAAATGATACCTATGTTGTTACATTATCGAGATCAGCAATTAAATGTTAGCGAAAGTGAATAAATATGTCGTAAAAGTCGTTTGAATATCACAGTGGCCCCCGAAGGATGTAGAATTTTGAAATACTTCAAAACATTAAATGGCCGCCAATAACGGTAAATTTCAAAGGACTCTGATAAATGAGTGGTCAGGTGATCGACCTATTATGAAAGTAAAGTTTAATCGGTCGTGGTTAGTACTTGCATGGGAGACAACCTGAGCAACCTAGCCGGTAAGTTTTTTTTTGCAGTCTGCACATGTTTGGTTTAAGCTGTTAAAACAGCGTGCAAAGTTGTCCAAAGCGATTGCAAAGTTGGTAGATTTCCGTGTTTACTTGACCTAAGTTGTTTTTATATCGAACCCTGCAGTTATAACGTATGAAAAATGAATAAAATCCATTTGAAGCCTCCATGTTAGCAGACTGTCATGTGAGCCCGCCGTAATGTGTACAAACACACCCTACAAATGTGAAAAGCAATTAAAAAGTTGGTGGATTTGCGTGTATATTCCCCCTAAGACATTTCATATAGAACCCCGCAGTTAAATTTAGAACGAAAATATGAAAAATCTAATATAGCTATTTATATCAGCAGATTGCATCGCTGCCCAAGCGCAAAGTGATTAACAAAGTGCTTACAAAGTTGTGAAAAGCTCGTGCAAAGTTGTTTGATTTACATGGAAATGTTACCTATGTTGTTACATTATCGAGACCAGCAGTTAAATGTTAGCGAAAGTGAATAAATATGTCGTAAAAGTCGTTTGAATATCACAGTGGCCCCCGAAGGATGTAGAATTTTGAAATACTTCAAAACATTAAATGGCCGCCAATAACAATAAATTTCAAAGGACTCTGATAGATGAGTGGTCAGGTGATCGACCAATTATGCTAGTAAAGATTTATTGGTCGTGGTTAGTACTTGCATGGGAGACGACCTGAGCAAACTAGCCGGTAAGTTTTTTTTTGCACTCTGCACCTGTTTGGTTTAAGCTGTTAAAACAGCGTGCAAAGTTGTCCAAAGCGATTGCAAAGTTGGTAGATTTGCGTGTTTACTTGACCTAAGTTGTTTTTATATCGAACCCTTTAGTTATAACGTATGAAAAATGAATAAAAGCAATTTGAAGCCTCCCATGTTAGCAGACTGTCATGTGAGCCCGCCGTAATATGTACAAACACACCCTAAAAATGTGAAAAGCAATTAAAAAGTTGTTGGATTTTGGTGTATATTCCCCCTAAGACATTTCATATAGAACCCCGCAGTTAAATTTAGAACGAAAATATGAAAAATCTAATATAGCTATTTATATTAGCAGATTGCATCACTGCCCAAACGCAAAGTGATTAACAAAGTGCTTGCAAAGTTGTGAAAAGCTCGTGCAAAGTTGCCAGATTTACATGTAAATGTTACCTATGTTGTTACATTATCGAGACCAGCAGTTAAATGTTCGCGAAAGTGAATAAATATGTCGTAAAAGTCGTTTGAATATCATAGTGGCCCCGAAGGATGTGGAATTTTGAAACACTTCCACACATTAAATGGCCGCCAATAACGATAAATTTCTAAGGATTCCGATAGATGAGTGGTCAGGTGATCGACCTATTATGAAAGTAAAGTTTAATCGGTCGTGGTTAGTACTTGCATGGGAGACGACCTGAGCAAACTAGCCGGTAAGTTTTTTTTTGCAGTCTGCACCTGTTTGGTTTAAGCTGTTAAAACAGCGTGCAAAGTTGTCCAAAGCGATTGCAAAGTTGGTAGATTTGCGTGTTTACTTGACCTAAGTTGTTTTTATATCGAACCCTTTAGTTATAACGTATGAAAAATGAATAAAATCAATTTGAAGCCTCCCATGTTAGCAGACTGTCATGTGAGCCCGCCGTAATATGTATAAACTCACCCTAAAAATGTGAAAAGCACTTAAAAAGTTGGTGGATTTGCGTGTATATTCCCACTAAAACATTTCATATAGAACCCCGCAGTTAAATTTAGAACGAAAATATGAAAAATCTAATATAGCTATTTATATTAGCAGATTGCATTGCTGCCCAAGCGCAAAGTGATTAACAAAGTGCTTACAAAGTTGTGAAAAGCTCGTGCAAAGTTGTCAGATTGACATGGAAATGTCACCTATGTTGTTACATTATCGAGACCAGCAGTTAAATGTTAGCGAAAGTGAATAAATATGTCGTAAAAGTCGTTTGAATATCACAGTGGCCCCCGAAGGATGTAGAATTTTGAAACACTTCCAAACATTACATGGCCGCCAATAACGATAAATTTCAAAGGACTCTGATAGATGAGTGGTCAGGTGACCGACCTATTATGAAAGTAAAGTTTAATCGGTCGTGGTTAGTACTTGCATGGGAGACAACCTGAGCAAACTGGCCGGTAAGTTTTTTTTTTTTGCAGTCTGCACCTGTTTGGTTTAAGCTGTTAAAACAGCGTGCAAAGTTGTCCAAAGCGATTGCAAAGTTGGTAGATTTGCGTGTTTACTTGACCTAAGTTGTTTTTATATCAAACCCTGCAGTTATAACGTATGCAAAATGAATACAATCTATTTGAAGCCACCCATGTTAGCAGACTGTCATGTGAGCCCGCCGTAATATGTACAAACACACCCTAAAAATGTGAAAAGCAATTAAAAAGTTGGTGGATTTGGGTGTATATTCCCCCTAAGACATTTCATATAGAAACCCGCAGTTAAATTTAGAACGAAAATATGAAAAATTTAATATAGCTATTTATATCAGCAGATTGCATCGCTGCCCAAGCGCAAAGTGATTAACAAAGTGCTTACAAAGTTGTGAAAAGCTCGTGCAAAGTTGTCAGATTTACATGGAAATGATACCTATGTTGTTACATTATCGAGATCAGCAATTAAATGTTAGCGAAAGTGAATAAATATGTCGTAAAAGTCGTTTGAATATCACAGTGGCCCCCGAAGGATGTAGAATTTTGAAATACTTCAAAACATTAAATGGCCGCCAATAACGGTAAATTTCAAAGGACTCTGATAAATGAGTGGTCAGGTGATCGACCTATTATGAAAGTAAAGTTTAATCGGTCGTGGTTAGTACTTGCATGGGAGACAACCTGAGCAACCTAGCCGGTAAGTTTTTTTTTGCAGTCTGCACATGTTTGGTTTAAGCTGTTAAAACAGCGTGCAAAGTTGTCCAAAGCGATTGCAAAGTTGGTAGATTTCCGTGTTTACTTGACCTAAGTTGTTTTTATATCGAACCCTGCAGTTATAACGTATGAAAAATGAATAAAATCCATTTGAAGCCTCCATGTTAGCAGACTGTCATGTGAGCCCGCCGTAATATGTACAAACACACCCTACAAATGTGAAAAGCAATTAAAAAGTTGGTGGATTTGCGTGTATATTCCCCCTAAGACATTTCATATAGAACCCCGCAGTTAAATTTAGAACGAAAATATGAAAAATCTAATATAGCTATTTATATCAGCAGATTGCATCGCTGCCCAAGCGCAAAGTGATTAACAAAGTGCTTACAAAGTTGTGAAAAGCTCGTGCAAAGTTGTTTGATTTACATGGAAATGTTACCTATGTTGTTACATTATCGAGACCAGCAGTTAAATGTTAGCGAAAGTGAATAAATATGTCGTAAAAGTCGTTTGAATATCACAGTGGCCCCCGAAGGATGTAGAATTTTGAAATACTTCAAAACATTAAATGGCCGCCAATAACAATAAATTTCAAAGGACTCTGATAGATGAGTGGTCAGGTGATCGACCAATTATGCAAGTAAAGATTTATTGGTCGTGGTTAGTACTTGCATGGGAGACGACCTGAGCAAACTAGCCGGTAAGTTTTTTTTTGCAGTCTGCACCTGTTTGGTTTAAGCTGTTAAAATAGCGTGCAAAGTTGTCCAAAGCGATTGCAAAGTTGGTAGATTTGCGTGTTTACTTGACCTAAGTTGTTTTTATATCGAACCCTTTAGTTATAACGTATGAAAAATGAATAAAATCAATTTGAAGCCTCCCATGTTAGCAGACTGTCATGTGAGCCCGCCGTAATATGTACAAACACACCCTAAAAATGTGAAAAGCAATTAAAACGTTGGCGGATTTGGGTGTATATTCCCCCTAAGACATTTCATATAGAACCCCACAGTTAAATTTAGAACGAAAATATGAAAAATCTAATATAGCTATTTATATTAGCAGATTGCATCACTGCCCAAACGCAAAGTGATTAACAAAGTGCTTGCAAAGTTGTGAAAAGCTCGTGCAAAGTTGCCAGATTTACATGGAAATGTTACCTATGTTGTTACATTATCGAGACCAGCAGTTAAATGTTCGCGAAAGTGAATAAATATGTCGTAAAAGTCGTTTGAATATCATAGTGGCCCCGAAGGATGTGGAATTTTGAAACACTTCCACACATTAAATGGCCGCCAATAACGATAAATTTCTAAGGATTCCGATAGATGAGTGGTCAGGTGATCGACCTATTATGAAAGTAAAGTTTAATCGGTCGTGGTTAGTACTTGCATGGGAGACGACCTGAGCAAACTAGCCGGTATGTTTTTTTTTGCAGTCTGCACCTGTTTGGTTTAAGCTGTTAAAATAGCGTGCAAAGTTGTCCAAAGCGATTGCAAAGTTGGTAGATTTGCGTGTTTACTTGACCTAAGTTGTTTTTATATCGAACCCTTTAGTTATAACGTATGAAAAATGAATAAAATCAATTTGAAGCCTCCCATGTTAGCAGACTGTCATGTGAGCCCGCCGTAATATGTACAAACACACCCTAAAAATGTGAAAAGCAATTAAAAAGTTGGCGGATTTGGGTGTATATTCCCCCTAAGACATTTCATATAGAACCCCGCAGTTAAATTTAGAACGAAAATATGAAAAATCTAATATAGCTATTCATATTAGCAGATTGCATCGCTGCCCAAGCGCAAAGTGATTAACAAAGTGCTTACAAAGTTGTGAAAAGCTCGTGCAAAGTTGTCAGATTTACATGGAAATGTCACCTATGTTGTTACATTATCGAGACCAGCAGTTAAATGCTAGCGAAAGTGAATAAATATGTCGTAAAAGTCGTTTGAATATCACAGTGGCCCCCGATGGATGTAGAATTTTGAAATACTTCAAAACACTAAATGGCCGCCAATAACGGTAAATTTCAAAGGTCTCTGATAGATGAGTGGTCAGGTGATCAACCTATTATGAAAGTAAAGTTTAATCGGTCGCGGTTAGTACTTGCATGGGAGACAACCTGAGCAAACTAGCCGGTAAGTTTTTTTTTTTTTTTGCAGTCTGCACCTGTTTGGTTTAAGCTGTTAAAACAGCGTGCAAAGTTGTCCAAAGCGATTGCAAAGTTGGTAGATTTGCGTGTTTACTTGACCTAAGTTGTTTTTATATCAAACCCTGCAGTTATAACGTATGAAAAATGAATAAAATCCATTTGAAGCCTCCCATGTTAGCAGACTGTCATGTGAGCCCGCCGTAATATGTACAAACACACCCTAAAAATGTAAAAAGCAATTAAAAAATTGGTGGATTTGGGTGTATATTCCCCCTAAGACATTTCATATAGAACCCCCCAGTTAAATTTAGAACGAAAATATGAAAAATCTAATATAGCTATTTATATTAGCAGATTGCATAGCTGCCCAAGCGCAAAGTGATTAACAAAGTGCTTACAAAGTTGTCAAAAGCTCGTGCAAAGTTGTCAGATTTACATGGAAATGTTACCTGTTTTGTTACATTATCGAGACCATCAGTTAAAAGTTCGCGAAAGTGAATAAATATGTCGTAAAAGTCGTTTGAATATCACAGTGGCCCCCGAAGGATGTAGAATTTTGAAACACTTCCAAACATTAAATGGCCGCCAAAAACGATAAATATCAAAGGATTCTGATAGATGAGTGGTCAGGTGATCGACCTATTATGCAAGTAAAGTTTAATCGGTCGTGGTTAGTACTTGCATGGGAGACAACCTGAGCAAACTAGCTGGTAAGTTTTTTTTTGCAGTCTGCACCTGTTTGGTTTAAGCTGTTAAAACAGCGTGCAATGTTGTCCAAAGCAATTACAAAGTTGGTAGATTTGCGTGTTTACTTGACCTAAGTTGTTTTTATATCGAACCCTGCAGTTATAACGTATGAAAAATGAATAAAATCCATTTGAAGCCTCCTATGTTAGCAGACTGTCATGTGAGCCCGCCGTAATATGTACAAACACACCCTAAAAATGTGAAAAGCAATTAAAAAGTTGGTGGATTTGGGTGTATATTCCCCTAAGACATTTCATATAGAACCCCGCAGTTAAATTTAGAACGAAAATATGAAAAATCTAGTATAGCTATTTATATTAGCAGATTGCATCACTGCCCAAACGCAAAGTGATTAACAAAGTGCTTGCAAAGTTGTGAAAAGCTCGTGCAAAGTTGTCAGATTTACATGGAAATGTTACCTATGTTGTTACATTATCGAGACCAGCAGTTAAATGTTCGCGAAAGTGAATAAATATGTCGTAAAAGTCGTTTGAATATCATAGTGGCCCCGAAGGATGTGGAATTTTGAAACACTTCCACACATTAAATGGCCGCCAATAACGATAAATTTCTAAGGATTCCGATAGATGAGTGGTCAGGTGATCGACCTATTATGAAAGTAAAGTTGAATCGGTCGTGGTTAGTACTTGCATGGGAGACGACCTGAGCAAACTAGCCGGTAAGTTTTTTTTTGCAGTCTGCACCTGTTTGGTTTAAGCTGTTTAAACAGCGTGCAAAGTTGTCCAAAGCGATTGCAAAGTTGGTAGATTTGCGTGTTTACTTGACCTAAGTTGTTTTTATATCGAACCCTTTAGTTATAACGTATGAAAAATGAATAAAATCAATTTGAAGCCTCCCATGTTAGCAGACTGTCATGTGAGCCCGCCGTAATATGTATAAACACACCCTAAAAATGTGAAAAGCACTTAAAAAGTTGGTGGATTTGAGTGTATATTCCCAATAAGACATTTCATATAGAACCCCGCAGTTAAATTTAGAACGAAAATATGAAAAATCTAATATAGCTATTTATATTAGCAGATTGCATTGCTGCCCAAGCGCAAAGTGATTAACAAAGTGCTTACAAAGTTGTGAAAAGCTCGTGCAAAGTTGTCAGATTTACATGGAAATGTCACCTATGTTGTTACATTATCGAGACCAGCAGTTAAATGTTAGCGAAAGTGAATAAATATGTCGTAAAAGTCGTTTGAATATCACAGTGGCCCCCGAAGGATGTAGAATTTTGAAACACTTCCAAACATTACATGGCCGCCAATAACGATAAATTTCAAAGGACTCTGATAGATGATTGGTCAGGTGATCGACCTATTATGAATGTAAAGTTTAATCGGTCGTGGTTAGTACTTGCATGGGAGACAACCTGAGCAAACTAGCCGGTAAGTTTTTTTTTTTTTTTTGCAGTCTGCACCTGTTTGGTTTAAGCTGTTAAAACAGCGTGCAAAGTTGTCCAAAGCGATTGCAAAGTTGGTAGATTTGCGTGTTTACTTGACCTAAGTTGTTTTTATATCGAACCCTGCAGTTATAACGTATGAAAAGTGAATAAAATCCATTTGAAGCCTCCCATGTTAGCAGACTGTCATGTGAGCCCGCCGTAATATGTACAAACACACCCTAAAAATGTGAAAAGCAATTAAAAAGTTGGTGGATTTGGGTGTATATTCCCCCTAAGACATTTCATATAGAACCCCGCAGTTAAATTTAGAACGAAAATATGAAAAATCTAATATAGCTATTTATATCAGCAGATTGCATCGCTGCCCAAGCGCAAAGTGATTAACAAAGTGCTTACAAAGTTGTGAAAAGCTCGTGCAAAGTTGTCAGATTTACATGGAAATGTTACCTATGTTGTTACATTATCGAGACCAGCAGTTAAATGTTAGCGAAAGTGAATAAATATGTCGTAAAAGTCGTTTGAATATCACAGTGGCCTCCGAAGGATGTAGAATTTTGAAATACTTCAAAACATTAAATGGCCGCCAATAACAATAAATTTCAAAGGACTCTGATAGATGAGTGGTCAGGGGATCGACCAATTATGCAAGTAAAGATTTATTGGTCGTGGTTAGTACTTGCATGGGAGACGACCTGAGCAAACTAGCCGGTAAGTTTTTTTTTGCAGTCTGCACCTGTTTGGTTTAAGCTGTTAAAACAGCGTGCAAAGTTATCCAAAGCGATTGCAAAGTTGGTAGATTTGCGTGTTTACTTGACCTAAGTTGATTTTATATCGAACCCTTTAGTTATAACGTATGAAAAATGAATAAAATCAATTTGAAGCCTCCCATGTTAGCAGACTGTCATGTGAGCCCGCCGTAATATGTACAAACACACCCTAAAAATGTGAAAAGCAATTAAAAAGTTGTTGGATTTTGGTGTATATTCCCCCTAAGACATTTCATATAGAACCCCGCAGTTAAATGTAGAACGAAAATATGAAAAATCTAATATAGCTATTTATATTAGCAGATTGCATCACTGCCCAAACGCAAAGTGATTAACAAAGTGCTTGCAAAGTTGTGAAAAGCTCGTGCAAAGTTGTCAGATTTACATGGAAATGTTACCTATGTTGTTACATTATCGAGACCAGCAGTTAAATGTTCGCGAAAGTGAATAAATATGTCGTAAAAGTCGTTTGAATATCATAGTGGCCCCGAAGGATGTGGAATTTTGAAACACTTCCACACATTAAATGGCCGCCAATAACGATAAATTTCTAAGGATTCCGATAGATGAGTGGTCAGGTGATCGACCTATTATGAAAGTAAAGTTTAATCGGTCGTGGTTAGTACTTGCATGGGAGACGACCTGAGCAAACTAGCCGGTAAGTTTTTTTTTGCAGTCTGCACCTGTTTGGTTTAAGCTGTTAAAACAGCGTGCAAAGTTGTCCAAAGCGATTGCAAAGTTGGTAGATTTGCGTGTTTACTTGACCTAAGTTGTTTTTATATCGAACCCTTTAGTTATAACGTATGAAAAATGAATAAAATCAATTTGAAGCCTCCCATGTTAGCAGACTGTCATGTGAGCTCGCCGTAATATGTATAAACACACCCTAAAAATGTGAAAAGCACTTAAAAAGTTGGTGGATTTGCGTGTATATTCCCACTAAGACATTTCGTATAGAACCCCGCAGTTAAATTTAGAACGAAAATATGAAAAATCTAATATAGCTATTTATATTAGCAGATTGCATTGCTGCCCAAGCGCAAAGTGATTAACAAAGTGCTTACAAAGTTGTGAAAAGCTCGTGCAAAGTTGTCAGATTTACATGGAAATGTCACCTATGTTGTTACATTATCGAGACCAGCAGTTAAATGTTAGCGAAAGTGAATAAATATGTCGTAAAAGTCGTTTGAATATCACAGTGGCCCCCGAAGGATGTAGAATTATGAAGCACTTCCAAACATTACATGGCCGCCAATAACGATAAATTTCAAAGGACTCTGATAGATGAGTGGTCAGGTGATCGACCTATTATGAATGTAAAGTTTAATCGGTCGTGGTTAGTACTTGCATGGGAGACAACCTGAGCAAACTAGCCGGTAAGTTTTTTTTTTTTTTTTGCAGTCTGCACCTGTTTGGTTTAAGCTGTTAAAACAGCGTGCAAAGTTGTCCAAAGCGATTGCAAAGTTGGTAGATTTGCGTGTTTACTTGACCTAAGTTGTTTTTATATCGAACCCTGCAGTTATAACGTATGAAATGTGAATAAAATCCATTTGAAGCCTTCCATGTTAGCAGACTGTCATGTGAGCCCGCCGTAATATGTACAAACACACCCTAAAAATGTGAAAAGCAATTAAAAAGTTGGTGGATTTGGGTGTATATTCCCCCTAAGACATTTCATATAGAACCCCGCAGTTAAATTTAGAACGAAAATATGAAAAATCTAATATAGCTATTCATATTAGCAGATTGCATCGCTGCCCAAGCGCAAAGTGATTAACAAAGTGCTTACAAAGTTGTGAAAAGCTCGTGCAAAGTTGTCAGATTTACATGGAAATGTCACCTATGTTGTTACATTATCGAGACCAGCAGTTAAATACTAGCGAAAGTGAATAAATATGTCGTAAAAGTCGTTTGAATATCACAGTGGCCCCCGATGGATGTAGAATTTTGAAATACTTCAAAACACTAAATGGCCGCCAATAACGGTAAATTTCAAAGGTCTCTGATAGATGAGTGGTCAGGTGATCAACCTATTATGAAAGTAAAGTTTAATCGGTCGCGGTTAGTACTTGCATGGGAGACAACCTGAGCAAACTAGCCGGTAAGTTTTTTTTTTTTTTTGCAGTCTGCACCTGTTTGGTTTAAGCTGTTAAAACAGCGTGCAAAGTTGTCCAAAGCGATTGCAAAGTTGGTAGATTTGGGTGTTTACTTGACCTAAGTTGTTTTTATATCAAACCCTGCACTTATAACGTATGAAAAATGAATAAAATCCATTTGAAGCCTCCCATGTTAGCAGACTGTCATGTGAGCCCGCCGTAATATGTACAAACACACCCTAAAAATGTGAAAAGCAATTAAAAAATTGGTGGATTTGGGTGTATATTCCCCCTAAGACATTTCATATAGAACCCCCCAGTTAAATTTAGAACGAAAATATGAAAAATCTAATATAGCTATTTATATTAGCAGATTGCATCGCTGCCCAAGCGCAAAGTGATTAACAAAGTGCTTACAAAGTTGTGAAAAGCTCGTGCAAAGTTGTCAGATTTACATGGAAATGTTACCTGTTTTGTTACATTATCGAGACCATCAGTTAAAAGTTCGCGAAAGTGAATAAATATGTCGTAAAAGTCGTTTGAATATCACAGTGGCCCCCGAAGGATGTAGAATTTTGAAACACTTCCAAACATTAAATGGCCGCCAATAACGATAAATATCAAAGGATTCTGATAGATGAGTGGTCAGGTGATCGACCTATTATGCAAGTAAAGTTTAAACGGTCGTGGTTAGTACTTGCATGGGAGACAACCTGAGCAACCTAGCTGGTAAGTTTTTTTTTGCAGTCTGCACCTGTTTGGTTTAAGCTGTTAAAACAGCGTGCAATGTTGTCCAAAGCAATTACAAAGTTGGTAGATTTGCGTGTTTACTTGACCTAAGTTGTTTTTATATCGAACCCTGCAGTTATAACGTATGAAAAATGAATAAAATCCATTTGAAGCCTCCCATGTTAGCAGACTGTCATGTGAGCCCGCCGTAATATGTACAAACACACCCTAAAAATGTGAAAAGCAATTAAAAAGTTGGTGGATTTTGGTGTATATTCCCCTAAGACATTTCATATAGAACCCCGCAGTTAAATTTAGAACGAAAATATGAAAAATCTAGTATAGCTATTTATATTAGCAGATTGCATCACTGCCCAAGCGCAAAGTGATTAACAAAGTGCTTACAAAGTTGTGAAAAGCTCGTGCAAAGTTGTCAGATTTACATGGAAATGTTACCTATGTTGTTACATTATCGAGACCAGCAGTTAAATGTTCGCGAAAGTGAATAAATATGTCGTAAAAGTCGTTTGAATATCACAGTGGCCCCGAAGGATGTAGAATTTTGAAACACTTCCAAACATTACATGGCCGCCAATAACGATAAATTTCAAAGGATTCTGATAGATGAGTGGTCAGGTGACCGCCTTACTATGAAAGTAAAGTTTAATCGTTCGTGGTTAGTACTTGCATGGGAGACAACCTGAGCAAACTAGCCGGTAAGTTTTTTTTTTTTTTGCAGTCTGCACCTGTTTGGTTTACGCTGTTAAAACAACGTGCAAAGTTGTCCAAAGCGATTGCAAAGTTGGTAGATTTGCGTGTTTACTTGACATAAGTTGTTTTTATAACGAACCCTGCAGTTATAACGTATGAAAAGTGAATAAAATCCATTTGAAACCTCCCATGTTAGCAGACTGTCATGTTAGCCCGCCGTAATATGTACAAACACACCCTAAAAATGTGAAAAGCAATTAAAAAGTTGGTGGATTTGGGTGTATATTCCCCCTAAGACATTTCATATAGAACCCCCCCCCCCAGTTAAATTTAGAACGAAAATATGAAAAATCTAATATAGCTGTTTATATTAGCAGATTGCATCGCTGCCCAAGCGCAAAGTGATTAACAAAGTGCTTACAAAGTTGTGAAAAGCTCGTGCAAAGTTGTCAGATTTACATGGAAATGTTACCTGTTTTGTTACATTATCGAGACCATCAGTTAAAAGTTTGCGAAAGTGAATAAATATGTCGTAAAAGTCGTTTGAATATCACAGTGGCCCCCGAAGGATGTAGAATTTTGAAACACTTCCAAACATTAAATGGCCGCCAATAACTATAAATTTCAAATGCCTCAGATAGATAAGTGGTCAGGTGATCGACCGATTAGGAAAGTAAAGTTTAATCGGTCGTGGTTAGTACTTGCATGGGAGACAACCTGAGCAAACTAGCCGGCAAGTTTTTTTTTGCAGTCTGCACCTGTTTGGTTTAAGCTGTTAAAACAGCGTGCAATGTTGTCCAAAGCGATTGCAAAGTTGGTAGATTTGCGTGTTTACTTGACCTAAGTTGTTTTTATATCGAACCCTGCAGTTATAACGTATGAAAAATGAATAAAATCCATTTGAAGCCTCCCATGTTAGCAGACTGTCATGTGAGCCAGCCGTAATATGTACAAACACACCCTAAAAATGTGAAAAGCAATTAAAAAGTTGGTGGATTTGGGTGTATATTCCCCCTAAGACATTTCATATAGAACCTCGCAGTTAAATTTAGAACGAAAATATGAAAAATCTATTATAGCTATTTATATTAGCAGATTGCATCACTGTCCAAGCGCAAAGTGATTAACAAAGTGCTTACAAAGTTGTGAAAAGCTCGTGCAAAGTTGTCAGATTTACATGGAAATGTTACCTATGTTGTTACATTATCGAGACCAGCAGTTAAATATTTGCGAAAGTGAATAAATATGTCGTAAAAGTCGTTTGAATATCACAGTGGCCCCCGAAAGATGTAGAATTTTGAAATACTTCAAAACATTAAATGGCCGCCAATAACGACAAATTTCAATGGACACTGACAGATGAGTGGTCAGGTGATCGACCTATTATGAAAGTAAAGTTTAATCGGTCGTGGTTAGTACTTGCATGGGAGACAACCTGAGCAAACTAGCCGGTAAGTTTTTTTTTTGCAGTCTGCACCTGTTTGGTTTACGCTGTTAAAACAGCGTGCAAAGTTGTCCAAAGCGATTGCAAAGTTGGTAGATTTGCGTGTTTACTTGACCTATATTGTTTTTATATCGAACCCTGCAGTTTTAACGTATGAAAAATGAATAAAATCTATTTGAAGCCTCCCATGTTAGCAGACTGTCATGTGAGCCCGCCGTAATATGTACAAACACACCCTAAAAATGTGAAAAGCAATTAAAAAGTTGGTGGATTTGCGTGTATATTCCCATTAATACATTTCATATAGAACCCCACAGTTAAATTTAGAACGAAAATATGAAAAATCTAATATAGCTATTTATATTAGCAGATTGCATCGCTGCCCAAGCGCAAAGTGATTAACAAAGTGCTTACACAGTTGTGAAAAGCTCGTGCAAAGTTGTCAGATTTACATGGAAATGTTACCTATGTTGTTACATTATCGAGACCAGCAGTTAAATGTTCGCGAAAGTGAATAAATATGTCGTAAAAGTCGTTTGAATATCACAGTGGCCCCGGAAGGATGTACAATTTTGAAATACTTCAAAACATTAAATGGCCGCCAAAAACGATAAATTTCAAAGAACTCTGATAGATGAGTCGTCAGGTGATCGACCTATTATGAAAGTAAAGTTTAATCGGTCGTGGTTAGTACTTGCATGGGAGACAAGCTGAGCAAACTAGCCGGTAAGTTTTTTTTGCAGTCTGCAAATGTTTGGTTTAAGCTGTTAAAACAGCGTGCAAAGTTGTCCAAAGCGATTGCAAAGTTGGTAGATTTGCGTGTTTACTTGACCTAAGTTGTTTTTATATCGAACCATGCAGTTTTAACGTATGAAAAATGAATAAAATCCAATTGAAGCCTCCCATGTTAGCAGACTGACATGTGAGCCCGCCGTAATATGTACAAACACACCCTAAAAATGTGAAAAGCAATTAAAAAGTTGGTGGATTTGGGTGTATATTCCCCCTAAGACATTTCATATAGAACCTCGCAGTTCAATTTAGAACGAAAATATGAAAAATCTAATATAGCTATTTATATTAGCAGATTGCATCACTGTCCATGCGCAAAGTGATTAACAAAGTGCTTACAAAGTTGTGAAAAGCTCGTGCAAAGTTGTCAGATTTACATGGAAATGTTACCTATGTTGTTACATTATCGAGACCAGCAGTTAAATGTTCGCGAAAGTGAATAAATATGTCGTAAAAGTCGTTTGAATATCACAGTGGCCCCCGAAGGATGTAGAATTTTGAAATACTTCAAAACATTGAATGGCCGCCAATAACGATAAATTTCAAAGGACTCTGATAGATGAGGGGTCAGGTGATCGACCTATTATGAAAGTAAAGTTTAAACGGTCGTGGTTAGTACTTGCATGTGAGACAACCTGAGCAAACTAGCCGGTAAGTTTTTTTTTTTGCAGTCTGCACCTGTTTGGTTTAAGCTGTTAAAACAGCGTGCAAAGTTGTCCAAAGCGATTGCAAAGTTGGTGGATTTGCGTGTTTACTTGACCTAAGTTGTTTTTATATCGAACCCTGCAGTTATAACGTATGAAAAATGATTAAAATCCATTTTAAGCCTCCCATGTTAGCAGACTGTCATGTTAGCCCGCCGTAATATGTACAAACACACCCTAAACATGTGAAAAGCAATTAAAAAGTTGGTGGATTTGGGTGTATATTCCCCCTAAGACATTTCATATAGAACCCCACAGTTAAATTTAGAACGAAAATATGAAAAATCTAATATAGCTATTTATATTAGCAGATTGCATCGCTGCCCAAGCGCAAAGTGATTAACAAAGTGCTTACAAAGTTGTGAAAAGCTCGTGCAAAGTTGTCAGATTTACATGGAAATGTTACCTATGTTGTTACATTATCGAGACCAGCAGTTAAATGTTCGCGAAAGTGAATAAATATGTCGTAAAAGTCGTTTGAATATCACAGTGGCCCCGGAAGGATGTAGAATTTTGAAATACTTCTAAATATTAAATGGCCGCCAAAAACGGTAAATTTCAAATTACTCTGATAGATGAGTCGTCAGGTTATCGACCTATTATGAAAGTAAAGTTTAATCGGTCGTGGTTAGTACTTGCATGGGAGACAACCTGAGCAAACTAGCCGGTAAGATTTTTTTTTTTGCAGTCTGCACCTGTTTGGTTTAAGCTGTTAAAACAGCATGCAAAGTTGTCCATAGCGATTGCAAAGTTGGTAGATTTGCGTGTTTACTTGACCTATATTGTTTTTATATCGAACCCTGCAGTTTTAACGTATAAAAAATGAATAAAATCCAATTGAAGCCTCCCATGTTAGAAGACTGTCATGTGAGCCCGCCGTAATATGTACAAACACACCCTAAAAATGTGAAAAGCAATTAAAAAGTTGGTGGATTTGGGTGTATATTCCCCCTAAGACATTTCATATAGAACCCCGCAGTTAAATTTAGAACGAAAATATGAAAAATCTAATATAGCTATTTATATTACCAGATTGCATCAATGCCCAAGCGCAAAGTGATTAACAAAGTGCTTACAAAGTTGTGAAAAGCTCGTGCAAAGTTGTCAGATTTACATGGAAATGTTACCTATGTTGTTACATTATCGAGACCAGCAGTTAAATGTTCGCGAAAGTGAATAAATATGTCGTAAAAGTCGTTTGAATATCACAGTGGCCCCCGAAGGATGTAGAATTTTGAAATACTTCAAAACATTAAATGGCCGCCAAAAACGATAAATTTCAAAGAACTCTGATAGATGAGTCGTCAGGTGATCGACCTATTATGAAAGTAAAGTTTAATCGGTCGTGGTTAGTACTTGCATGGGAGACAAGCTGAGCAAACTAGCCGGTAAGTTTTTTTTGCAGTCTGCAAATGTTTGGTTTAAGCTGTTAAAACAGCGTGCAAAGTTGTCCAAAGCGATTGCAAAGTTGGTAGATTTGCGTGTTTACTTGACCTAAGTTGTTTTTATATCGAACCCTGCAGTTTTAACGTATGAAAAATGAATAAAATCCAATTGAAGCCTCCCATGTTAGCAGACTGACATGTGAGCCCGCCGTAATATGTACAAACACACCCTAAAAATGTGAAAAGCAATTAAAAAGTTGGTGGATTTGGGTGTATATTCCCCCTAAGACATTTCATATAGAACCTCGCAGTTCAATTTAGAACGAAAATATGAAAAATCTAATATAGCTATTTATATTAGCAGATTGCATCACTGTCCATGCGCAAAGTGATTAACAAAGTGCTTACAAAGTTGTGAAAAGCTCGTGCAAAGTTGTCAGATTTACATGGAAATGTTACCTATGTTGTTACATTATCGAGACCAGCAGTTAAATGTTCGCGAAAGTGAATAAATATGTCGTAAAAGTCGTTTGAATATCACAGTGGCCCCCGAAGGATGTAGAATTTTGAAATACTTCAAAACATTGAATGGCCGCCAATAACGATAAATTTCAAAGGACTCTGATAGATGAGGGGTCAGGTGATCGGCCTATTATGAAAGTAAAGTTTAAACGGTCGTGGTTAGTACTTGCATGTGAGACAACCTGAGCAAACTAGCCGGTAAGTTTTTTTTTTGCAGTCTGCACCTGTTTGGTTTAAGCTGTTAAAACAGCGTGCAAAGTTGTCCAAAGCGATTGCAAAGTTGGTGGATTTGCGTGTTTACTTGACCTAAGTTGTTTTTATATCGAACCCTGCAGTTATAACGTATGAAAAATGATTAAAATCCATTTTAAGCCTCCCATGTTAGCAGACTGTCATGTTAGCCCGCCGTAATATGTACAAACACACCCTAAACATGTGAAAAGCAATTAAAAAGTTGGTGGATTTGGGTGTATATTCCCCCTAAGACATTTCATATAGAACCCCACAGTTAAATTTAGAACGAAAATATGAAAAATCTAATATAGCTATTTATATTAGCAGATTGCATCGCTGCCCAAGCGCAAAGTGATTAACAAAGTGCTTACAAAGTTGTGAAAAGCTCGTGCAAAGTTGTCAGATTTACATGGAAATGTTACCTATGTTGTTACATTATCGAGACCAGCAGTTAAATGTTCGCGAAAGTGAATAAATATGTCGTAAAAGTCGTTTGAATATCACAGTGGCCCCGGAAGGATGTAGAATTTTGAAATACTTCTAAACATTAAATGGCCGCCAAAAACGGTAAATTTCAAATTACTCTGATAGATGAGTCGTCAGGTGATCGACCTATTATGAAAGTAAAGTTTAATCGGTCGTGGTTAGTACTTGCATGGGAGACAACCTGAGCAAACTAGCCGGTAAGATTTTTTTTTTTGCAGTCTGCACCTGTTTGGTTTAAGCTGTTAATACAGCATGCAAAGTTGTCCATAGCGATTGCAAAGTTGGTAGATTTGCGTGTTTACTTGACCTATATTGTTTTTATATCGAACCCTGCAGTTTTAACGTATAAAAAATGAATAAAATCCAATTGAAGCCTCCCATGTTAGAAGACTGTCATGTGAGCCCGCCGTAATATGTACAAACACACCCTAAAAATGTGAAAAGCAATTAAAAAGTTGGTGGATTTGGGTGTATATTCCCCCTAAGACATTTCATATAGAACCCCGCAGTTAAATTTAGAACGAAAATATGAAAAATCTAATATAGCTATTTATATTACCAGATTGCATCAATGCCCAAGCGCAAAGTGATTAACAAAGTGCTTACAAAGTTGTGAAAAGCTCGTGCAAAGTTGTCAGATTTACATGGAAATGTTACCTATGTTGTTACATTATCGAGACCAGCAGTTAAATGTTCGCGAAAGTGAATAAATATGTCGTAAAAGTCGTTTGAATATCACAGTGGCCCCCGAAGGATGTAGAATTTTGAAATACTTCAAAACATTAAATGGCCGCCAATAACGATAAATTTTAAAGGACTCTGATAGATGAGTGGTCAGGTGATCGACCTATTATGCAAGTAAAGTTTAATCGGTCGTGGTTAGTACTTGCATGGGAGACAACCTGAGCAAACTAGCCGGTAAGTTTTTTTTTTTGCAGTCTGCACCTATTTGGTTTAAGCTGTTGAACAGCGTGCAAAGTTGTCCAAAGCGATTGCAAAGTAGGTAGATTTGCGTGTTTACTTGACCTAAGTTGTTTTTATATCGAACCCTGCAGTTATAACGTATGAAAAATGAATAAAATCCATTTGAAGCCTCCCATGTTAGCAGACTGTCATGTGAGCCCGCCGTAATATGTACAAACACACCCTAAAATGTGAAAAGCAATTAAAAAGTTGGTGGATTTGCGTGTATATTCCCCCTAAGACATTTCATATAGAACCCCGCAGTTAAATTTAGAACGAAAATATGAAAAATCTAATATAGCTATTTATATTAGCAGATTGCATCACTGCCCAAACGCAAAGTGATTAACAAAGTGCTTACAAAGTTGTGAAAAGCTCGTGCAAAGTTGTCAGATTTACATGGAAATGTTACCTATGTTGTTTCATTATCGAGACCAGCAGTTCGCGAAAGTGAATAAATATGTCGTAAAAGTCGTTTGCATATCATAGTGGCCCCGAAAGATGTAGAATTTTGAAACACTTCCAAACATTACATGGCCGCCAATAACGGTAAATTTCAAAGGATTCTGATAGATGAGTGTCAGGTGATCGACCTATTATGAAAGTGAAGTTTAATCGGTCGTGGTTAGTACTTGCATGGGAGACAACCTGAGCAAACTAGCCGGTAAGTTTTTTTTTTTGCAGTCTGCACCTATTTGGTTTAAGCTGTTGAACAGCGTGCAAAGTTGTCCAAAGCGATTGCAAAGTAGGTAGATTTGCGTGTTTACTTGACCTAAGTTGTTTTTATATCGAACCCTGCAGTTATAACGTATGAAAAATGAATAAAATCCATTTGAAGCCTCCCATGTTAGCAGACTGTCATGTGAGCCCGCCGTAATATGTACAAACACACCCTAAAATGTGAAAAGCAATTAAAAAGTTGGTGGATTTGCGTGTATATTCCCCCTAAGACATTTCATATAGAACCCCGCAGTTAAATTTAGAACGAAAATATGAAAAATCTAATATAGCTATTTATATTAGCAGATTGCATCACTGCCCAAACGCAAAGTGATTAACAAAGTGCTTACAAAGTTGTGAAAAGCTCGTGCAAAGTTGTCAGATTTACATGGAAATATTACCTATGTTGTTTCATTATCGAGACCAGCAGTTAAATGTTCGCGAAAGTGAATAAATATGTCGTAAAAGTCGTTTGCATATCACAGTGGCCCCGAAAGATGTAGAATTTTGAAACACTTCCAAACATTACATGGCCGCCAATAACGGTAAATTTCAAAGGATTCTGATAGATGAGTGTCAGGTGATCGACCTATTATGAAAGTGAAGTTTAATCGGTCGTGGTTAGTACTTGCATGGGAGACAACCTGAGCAAACTAGCCGGTAAGTTTTTCTTTTTTTTGCAGTCTGCACCTGTTTGGTTTAAGCTGTTAAAACAGCGTGCAAAGTTGTCCAAAGCGATTGCAAAGTTGGTAGATTTGCGTGTTTACTTGACCTAAGTTGTTTTTATATCGAACCCTGCAGTTATAACGTATGAAAAATGAATAAAATCCATTTGAAGCCTCCCATGTTAGCAGACTGTCATGTGAGCCCACCGTAATATGTACAAACACACCCTAAAAATGTGAAAAGCAATTAAAAAGTGGGTGGATTTGGGTGTATATTCCCCTAGACATTTCATATAGAACCCCGCAGTTAAATTTAGAACGAAAATATGAAAAATCTAATATAGCTATTTATATTAGCAGATTGCATCACAGCACAAGCGCAAAGTGATTAACAAAGTGCTTACAAAGTTGTGAAAAACTCGTGCAAAGTTGTCAGATTTACATGGAAATGTTACCTATGTTGTTACATTATCAAGACCAGCAGTTAAATGTTCGCGAAAGTGAATAAATATGTCGTAAAAGTCGTTTGAATATCAAAGTGGCCCCGAAGGATGTAGAATTTTGAAACACTTCCAAACATTACATGGCCGCCAATAACGATAAATTGCAAAGGATTCTGATAGATGAGTGGTCAGGTGATCGACCTATTATGAAAGTAAAGTTTAATCGGTCGTGGTTAGTACTTGCATGGGAGACAACCTGAGCAAACTAGCCGGTAAGTTTTTTTTTGCAGTCTGCACTTATTTGGTTTAAGCTGTTAAACAGCGTGCAAAGTTGTCCAAAGCGATTGCAAAGTTGGTAGATTTGCGTGTTTACTTGACTAAGTTGTTTTTATATCGAACCCTGCAGTTATAACGTATGAAAAATGAATAAAATCCATTTGAAGCCTCCCATGTTAGCAGACTGTCATGTGAGCCCGCTGTAATATGTACAAACACACCCTAAAAATGTGAAAAGCAATTAAAAAGTTGGTGGATTTGCGTGTATATTCCCCCTAAGACATTTCATATAGAACCCCGCAGTTAAATTTAGAACGAAAATATGAAATATCTAATATAGCTATTTATATTAGCAGATTGCATCGCTGCCCAAGCGCAAAGTGATTAACAAAGTGCTTACAAAGTTGTGAAAAGCTCGTGCAAAGTTGTCAGATTTACATGGAAATGTTACCTATGTTGTTACATTATCGAGACCAGCAGTTAAATGTTCGCAAAAGTGAGTAGATATGTCGTAAAAGTTGTTTGAATATCACAGTGGCCCCGAAGGATGTATAGTTTTGAAACACTTCCAAACATTGCATGGCCGCCAATAACGATAAATTTTAAAGGATTCTTATAGATGAGTGGTCAGGTGATCGACCTATTATGAAAGTGAAGTTTAATCGGTCGTGGTTAGTACTTGCATGGGAGACAACCTGAGCAAACTAGCCGGTAAGTTTTTCTTTTTTTTGCAGTCTGCACCTGTTTGGTTTAAGCTGTTAAAACAGCGTGCAAAGCTGTCCAAAGCGATTGCAAAGTTAGTAGATTTGCGTGTTTACTTGACCTAAGTTGTTTTTATATCGAACCCTGCAGTTATAACGTATGAAAAATGAATAAAATCTATTTGAAGCTTCCCATGTTAGCAGACTGTCATGTGAGCCCACCGTAATATGTACAAACACACCCTAAAAATGTGAAAAGCAATTAAAAAGTGGGTGGATTTGGGTGTATATTCCCCCTAAGACATTTCATATAGGACCCCGCAGTTAAATTTAGAACGAAAATATGAAAAATCTAATATAGCTATTTATATTAGCAGATTGCATCACAGCACAAGCGCAAAGTGATTAACAAAGTGCTTACAAAGTTGTGAAAAACTCGTGCAAAGTTGTCAGATTTACATGGAAATGTTACCTATGTTGTTACATTATCAAGACCAGCAGTTAAATGTTCGCGAAAGTGAATAAATATGTCGTAAAAGTCGTTTGAATATCAAAGTGGCCCCGAAGGATGTAGAATTTTGAAACACTTCCAAACATTACATGGCCGCCAATAACGATAAATTGCAAAGGATTCTGATAGATGAGTGGTCAGGTGATCGACCTATTATGAAAGTAAAGTTTAATCGGTCGTGGTTAGTACTTGCATGGGAGACAACCTGAGCAAACTAGCCGGTAAGTTGTTTTTTTGCAGTCTGCACCTATTTGGTTTAAGCTGTTAAACAGCGTGCAAAATTGTCCAAAGCGATTGCAAAGTTGGTAGATTTGCGTGTTTACTTGACCTAAGTTGTTTTTATATCGAACCCTGCAGTTATAACGTATGAAAAATGAATAAAATCCATTTGAAGCCTCCCATGTTAGCAGACTGTCATGTGAGCCCACCGTAATATGTACAAACACACCCTAAATATGTGAAAATCAATTAAAAAGTTGGTGGATTTGCGTGTATATTCCCCCTATGACATTTCATATAGAACCCCGCAGTTAAATTTAGAACGAAAATATGAAAAATCTAATATAGCTATTTATATTAGCAGATTGCATCACTGCCCAAACGCAAAGTGATTAACAAAGTGCTTACAAAGTTGTGAAAAGCTCGTGCAAAGTTGTCAGATTTACATGGAAATGTTACCTATGTTGTTTCATTATCGAGACCAGCAGTTAAATGTTCGCGAAAGTGAATAAATATGTCGTAAAAGTCGTTTGAATATCACAGTGGCCCCGAAAGATGTATAATTTTGAAACACTTCCAAACATTACATGGCCGCCAATAACGGTAAATTTCAAAGGATTCTGATAGATGAGTGGTCAGGTGATCGACCTATTATGAAAGTGAAGTTTAATCGGTCGTGGTTAGTACTTGCATGGGAGACAACCTGAGCAAACTAGCCGGTAAGTTTTTCTTTTTTTTGCAGTCTGCACCTGTTTGGTTTAAGCTGTTAAAACAGCGTGCAAAGTTGTCCAAAGCGATTGCAAAGTTGGTAGATTTGCGTGTTTACTTGACCTAAGTTGTTTTTATATCGAACCCTGCAGTTATAACGTATGAAAAATGAATAAAATCCATTTGAAGCCTCCCATGTTAGCAGACTGTCATGTGAGCCCACCGTAATATGTACAAACACACCCTAAATATGTGAAAATCAATTAAAAAGTTGGTGGATTTGCGTGTATATTCCCCCTAAGACATTTCATATAGAACCCCGCAGTTAAATTTAGAACGAAAATATGAAAAATCTAATATAGCTATTTATATTAGCAGATTGCATCGCTGCCCAAGCGCAAAGTGATTAACAATGTGCTTACAAAGTTGTGAAAAGCTCGTGCAAAGTTGTCAGATTTACATGGAAATGTTACCTATGTTGTTACATTATCGAGACCAGCAGTTAAATGTTCGCGAAAGTGAATAAATATGTCGTAAAAGTCGTTTGAATATCACAGTGGCCCCCGAAGGATGTAGAATTTTGAAATACTTCAAAACATTAAATGGCCGCCAATAACGATAAATTTTAAAGGACTCTGATAGATGAGTGGTCAGGTGATCGACCTATTATGCAAGTAAAGTTTAATCGGTCGTGGTTAGTACTTGCATGGGAGACAACCTGAGCAAACTAGCCGGTAAGTGTTTTTTTTTGCAGTCTGCACCTATTTGGTTTAAGCTGTTGAACAGCGTGCAAAGTTGTCCAAAGCGATTGCAAAGTAGGTAGATTTGCGTGTTTACTTGACCTAAGTTGTTTTTATATCGAACCCTGCAGTTATAACGTATGAAAAATGAATAAAATCCATTTGAAGCCTCCCATGTTAGCAGACTGTCATGTGAGCCCGCCGTAATATGTACAAACACACCCTAAAATGTGAAAAGCAATTAAAAAGTTGGTGGATTTGCGTGTATATTCCCCCTAAGACATTTCATATAGAACCCCGCAGTTAAATTTAGAACGAAAATATGAAAAATCTAATATAGCTATTTATATTAGCAGATTGCATCACTGCCCAAACGCAAAGTGATTAACAAAGTGCTTACAAAGTTGTGAAAAGCTCGTGCAAAGTTGTCAGATTTACATGGAAATGTTACCTATGTTGTTTCATTATCGAGACCAGCAGTTAAATGTTCGCGAAAGTGAATAAATATGTCGTAAAAGTCGTTTGCATATCACAGTGGCCCCGAAAGATGTAGAATTTTGAAACACTTCCAAACATTACATGGCCGCCAATAACGGTAAATTTCAAAGGATTCTGATAGATGAGTGTCAGGTGATCGACCTATAATGAAAGTGAAATTTAATCGGTCGTGGTTAGTACTTGCATGGGAGACAACCTGAGCAAACTAGCCGGTAAGTTTTTTTTTGCAGTCTGCACCTATTTGGTTTAAGCTGTTAAACAGCGTGCAAAGTTGTCCAAAGCGATTGCAAAGTTGGTAGATTTGCGTGTTTACTTGACCTAAGTTGTTTTTATATCGAACCCTGCAGTTATAACGTATGAAAAATGAATAAAATCCATTTGAAGCAACCCATGTTAGCAGACTGTCATGTGAGCCCGCCGTAATATGTACAAACACACCCTAAAAATGTGAAAAGCAATTAAAAAGTTGGTGGATTTGCGTGTATATTCCCCCTATGACATTTCATATAGAACCCCGCAGTTAAATTTAGAACGAAAATATGAAAAATCTAATATAGCTATTTATATTAGCAGATTGCATCACTGCCCAAGCCCAAAGTGATTAACAGAGTGCTTATAAAGTTGTGAAAAGCTCGTGCAAAGTTGTCAGATTTACATGGAAATGTTACCTATGTTGTTACATTATCGAGACCAGCAGTTAAATGTTCGCAAAAGTGAATAGATATGTCGTAAAAGTCGTTTGAATATCAAAGTGGCCCCGAAGGATGTAGAATTTTGAAACACTTCCAAACATTACATGGCCGCCAATAACGATAAATTTTAAAGGATTCTTATAGATGAGTGGTCAGGTGATCGACCTATTATGAAAGTAAAGTTTAATCGGTCGTGGTTAGTACTTGCATGGGAGACAACCTGAGCAAACTAGCCGGTAAGTTTTTTTTTTTTTTTTTTGCAGTATGCACCTGTTTGGTTTAAGCTGTTATAACAGCGTGCAAAGTTGTCCAAAGCGATTGCAAAGTTGGTAGATTTGCGTGTTTACTTGACCTAAGTTGTTTTTATATCGAACCCTGCAGTTATAACGTATGAAAAATGAATAAAATCCATTTGAAGCCTCCCATGTTAGCAGACTGTCATGTGAGCCCGCCGTAATATGTACAAACACACCCTAAAAATGTGAAAAGCAATTAAAAAGTTGGTGGATTTGGGTGTATATTCCCCCTAAGACATTTTATATGGAACCCCGCAGTTAAATTTAGAACGAAAATATGAAAAATCTAATATAGCTATTTATATTAGCAGATTGCATCGCTGCCCAAGCGCAAAGTGATTAACCGAGTGCTTACAAAGTTGTGAAAAGGTCGTGCAAAGTTGTCAGATTTACATGGAAATGTTACCTATGTTGTTACATTATCGAGACCAGCAGTTAAATGTTCGCGAAAGTGAATAAATATGTCGTAAAAGTCGTTTGAATATCACAGTGGCCCCCGAAGGATGTAGAATTTTGAAATACTTCAAAACATTAAATGGCCGCCAATAACGATAAATTTTAAAGGACTCTGATAGATGAGTGGTCAGGTGATCGACCTATTATGCAAGTAAAGTTTAATCGGTCGTGCTTAGTACTTGCATGGGAGACAACCTGAGCAAACTGGCCGGTAAGTTTTTTTTTGCAGTCTGCACCTATTTGGTTTAAGCTGTTAAACAGCGTGCAAAGTTGTCCAAAGCGATTGCAAAGTTGGTAGATTTGCGTGTTTACTTGACCTAAGTTGTTTTTATATCGAACCCTGCAGTTATAACGTATGAAAAATGAATAAAATCCATTTGAAGCCTCCCATGTTAGCAGACTGTCATGTGAGCCCGCCGTAATATGTACAAACACACCCTAAAAATGTGAAAAGCAATTAAAAAGTTGGTGGATTTGCGTGTATATTCCCCCTATGACATTTCATATAGAACCCCGCAGTTAAATTTAGAACGAAAATATGAAAAATCTAATATAGCTATTTATATTAGCAGATTGCATCACTGCCCAAGCCCAAAGTGATTAACAGAGTGCTTATAAAGTTGTGAAAAGCTCGTGCAAAGTTGTCAGATTTACATGGAAATGTTACCTATGTTGTTACATTATCGAGACCAGCAGTTAAATGTTCGCAAAAGTGAATAGATATGTCGTAAAAGTCGTTTGAATATCAAAGTGGCCCCGAAGGATGTAGAATTTTGAAACACTTCCAAACATTACATGGCCGCCAATAACGATAAATTTTAAAGGATTCTTATAGATGAGTGGTCAGGTGATCGACCTATTATGAAAGTAAAGTTTAATCGGTCGTGGTTAGTACTTGCATGGGAGACAACCTGAGCAAACTAGCCGGTGAGTTTTTTTTTTTTTTTTTTTTTTTGCAGTATGCACCTGTTTGGTTTAAGCTGTTATAAAAGCGTGCAAAGTTGTCCAAAGCGATTGCAAAGTTGGTAGATTTGCGTGTTTACTTGACCTAAGTTGTTTTTATATCGAACCCTGCAGTTATAACGTATGAAAAATGAATAAAATCCATTTGAAGCCTCCCATGTTAGCAGACTGTCATGTGAGCCCGCCGTAATATGTACAAACACACCCTAAAAATGTGAAAAGCAATTGAAAAGTTGGTGGATTTGGGTGTATATTCCCCCTAAGACATTTTATATGGAACCCCGCAGTTAAATTTAGAACGAAAATATGAAAAATCTAATATAGCTATTTATATTAGCAGATTGCCTCGCTGCCAAAGCGCAAAGTGATTAACCGAGTGCTTACAAAGTTGTGAAAAGGTCGTGCAAAGTTTTCAGATTTACATGGAAATGTTACCTATGTTGTTACATTATCGAGACCAGCAGTTAAATGTTCGCAAAAGTGAATAGATATGTCGTAAAAGTCGTTTGAATATCACAGTGGCCAGGAAGGATGTAGAATTTTGAAACACTTCCAAACATTACATGGCCGCCAATAACGATGAATTTCAAAAGATTCTGATAGATGAGTGGTCAGGTGATCGACCTATTATGAAAGTAAAGTTTAATCGATCGTGGATAGTACTTGCATGGGAGACAACCTGAGCAAACTAGCCGGTAAGTTTTTTTTTTTTTGCAGTGTGCACCTGTTTGGTTTACGCTGTTAAAACAGCGTGCAATGTTGTCCAAAGCGATTGCAAAGTTGGTAGATTTGCATGTTTACTTGACCTAAGTTGTTTTTATATCGAACCCTGCAGTTATAACGTATGGAAAATGAATAAAATCCATTTGAAGCCTCCCATGTTAGCAGACTGTCATGTGAGCCCGCCGTAATATGTACAAATACACCCTAAAAATGTGAAAAGCAATTAAAAAGTTGGTGGATTTGGGTGTATATTCCCCCTAAGACATTTCATATAGAACCCCGCAGTTAAATTTAGAACGAAAATATGAAAAATCTAATATAGCTGTTTATATTAGCAGATTGCATCACTGCCCAAGCGCAAAGTGATTAACAAAGTGCTTACAAAGTTGTGAAAAGCTCGTGCAAAGTTGTCAGATTTACATGGAAATGTTACCTATGTTGTTACATTATCGAGACCAGCAGTTAAATGTTCGCGAAAGTGAATAAATATGTCGTAAAATTCGTTTGAATATCACAGTAGCCCCGAAGGATGTAGAATTTTGAAACACTCCCAAACATTACATGGCCGCCAATAACAATAAACTTCAAAGGATTCTGATAGATGAGTGGTCAGGTGATCGACCTATTATGAAAGTAAAGTTTAATCGGTCGTGGTTAGTACTTGCATGGGAGACAACCTGAGCAAACTAACCGGTAAGTTTTTTTTTTTTGCAGTCTGCACCTGTTTGGTTTAAGCTGTTAAAACAGCGTGCAATGTTGTCCAAAGCGATTGCAAAGTTGGTAGATTTGCGTGTTTACTTGACCTATGTTGTTTTTATATCGAACCCTGCAGTTATAACGTATGAAAAATGAATAAAATCCATTTTAAGCCTCCCATGTTAGCAGACTGTCATGTGAGCCCGCCATAATATGTACAAACACACCCTAAAAATGTGAAAAGCAATTAAAAAGTTGGTGGATTTGGGTGTATATTCCCCCTAAGACATTTCATATAGAACCCCGCAGTTAAATTTAGATCGAAAATATGAAAAATCTAATATAGCTATTTATATTAGCAAATTGCATCACTGCCCAAGCGCAAAGTGATTAACAAAGTGCTTGCAAAAGTTGTGAAAAGCTCGTGCAAAGTTGTCAGATTTACATGGAAATGTTACCTATGTTGTTACATTATCGAGACCAGCAGTTAAATGTTCGCGAAAGTGAATAAATATGTCGTAAAATTCGTTTGAATATCACAGTAGCCCCGAAGGATGTAGAATTTTGAAACACTTCCAAACATTACATGGCCGCCAATAACAATAAACTTCAAAGGATTCTGATAGATGAGTGGTCAGGTGATCGACCTATTATGAAAGTAAAGTTTAATCGGTCGTGGTTAGTACTTGCATGGGAGACAACCTGAGCAAACTAACCGGTAAGTTTTTTTTTTTTTTGCAGTCTGCACCTGTTTGGTTTAAGCTGTTAAAACAGCGTGCAATGTTGTCCAAAGCGATTGCAAAGTTGGTAGATTTGCGTGTTTACTTGACCTAAGTTGTTTTTATATCGAACCCTGCAGTTATAACGTATGAAAAATGAATAAAATCCATTTTAAGCCTCCCATGTTAGCAGACTGTCATGTGAGCCCGCCATAATATGTACAAACACACCCTAAAAATGTGAAAAGCAATTAAAAAGTTGGTGGATTTGGGTGTATATTCCCCCTAAGACATTTCATATAGAACCCCGCAGTTAAATTTAGATCGAAAATATGAAAAATCTAATATAGCTATTTATATTAGCAGATTGCATCACTGCCCAAGCGCAAAGTGATTAACAAAGTGCTTGCAAAAGTTGTGAAAAGCTCGTGCAAAGTTGTCAGATTTACATGGAAATGTTACCTATGTTGTTACATTATCGAGACCAGCAGTTAAATGTTCGCAAAAGTGAATAGATATGTCGTAAAAGTCGTTTGAATATCACAGTGGCCCCGAAGGATGTAGAATTTTGAAACACTTCCAAACATTACATGGCCGCCAATAACGATAAATTTTAAAGGATTCTGATAGATGAGTGGTCAGGTGATCGACCTATTAAGAAAGTAAAGTTTAATCGGTCGTGGTTAGTACTTGCATGGGAGACAACCTGAGCAAACTAGCCGGTAAGTTTTTTTGTTTTTTTTGCAGTCTGCACCTGTTTGGTTTAATGCTGATAAAACAGCGTGCAAAGTTGCCCAAAGCGATTGCAAAGTTGGTAGATTTGCGTGTTTACTTGACCTAAGTTTTTTTATATAGTACCCTGCAGTTATAACGTATGAAAAATGAATAAAATCCATTTGAAGCCTCCCATGTTAGCAGACTGTCATGTGAGCCCGCCGTAATATGTACAAACACACCCTAAAAATGTGAAAAGCAATTAAAATTTGGTGGATTTGGGTGCATATTCCTCCTAAGACATTTCATATAGAACCCCGCAGTTAAATTTAGAACGAAAATATGAAAAATCTAATATAGCTATTTATATTAGCAGATTGCATCGCTGCCCAAGCGCAAAGTGATTAACAAAGTGCTTACAAAGTTGTGAAAAGCTCGTGCAAAGTTGTCAGATTTACATGGAAATGTTACCTATTTTGATACTTTATCGAGACAGCAGTTAAAAGTTCGCGAAAGTGAATAAATATGTCGTAAAAGTCGTTTGAATATCACAGTGGCCCCCGAAGGATGTAGAATTTTGAAACACTTCCAAACATTAAATGTCCGCCAATAACGATAAATTTCAAAGGACTCTGATAGATGAGAGGTCAGGTGATCGATGTATTATGCAAGTAAAGTGTAATCGGTCGTTGTTAGTACTTGCATGGGAGACAACCTGAGCAAACTAGCCGGTAAGTTTTTTTTTTTTGCAGTCTGCACCTGTTTGGTTTAAGCTGTTAAAACAGCGTGCAAAGTTGTCCAAAGCGCTTGCGAAGTTGGTAGATTTGCGTGTTTACTTGACCTAAGTTGTTTTTATATCGAACCCTGCAGTTATATCGTATGAAAAATGAAGAAAATCCATTTGAAGCCTCCCATGTTAGCAGACTGTCATGCGAGCCCGCCGTAATATGTACAAACACACCCTAAAAATGTGAAAAGCAATTAAAAAGTTGGTGGATTTGCGTATATATTCCCCTATGACATTTCATATAGAACCCCGCAGTTAAATTTAGAACGAAAATATGAAAAATCTAATATAGCTATTTATATTAGCAGATTGCATCACTGCCCAAGCGCAAAGTGATTAACAGAGTGCTTGCAAAGTTGTGAAAAGCTCGTGCAAAGTTGTCAGATTTACATGGAAATGTTACCTATGTTGTTACATTATCGAGACCAGCAGTTAAATGTTCGCAAAAGTGAATAGATATGTCGTAAAAGTCGTTTGAATATCACAGTGGCCCCGAAGGATGTAGAATTTTGAAACACTTCCAAACATTAAATGGCCGCCAATAACGATAAATTTCAAAGGATTCTGATAGATGAGTGGTCAGGTGATCGACCTATTATGAAAGTAAAGTTTAATCGGTTGTGGTTAGTACTTGCATGGGAGACAACCTGAGCAAACTAGCCGGTTAGTTTTTTTTTTTTTTTTGCAGTCTTCACCTGTTTGGTTTAAGCTGTTAAAACAGCGTGCAATGTTGTCCAAAGCGATTGCAAAGTTGGTAGATTTGCGTGTTTACTTGACCTAAGTTGTTTTTATATCGAACCCTGCAGTTATAACGTATGAAAAATGAATAAAATCCATTTTAAGCCTCCCATGTTAGCAGACTGTCATGTGAGCCCGCCATAATATGTACAAACACACCCTAAAAATGTGAAAAGCAATTAAAAAGTTGGTGGATTTGGGTGTATATTCCCCCTAAGACATTTCATATAGAACCCCGCAGTTAAATTTAGATCGAAAATATGAAAAATCTAATATAGCTATTTATATTAGCAGATTGCATCACTGCCCAAGCGCAAAGTGATTAACAAAGTGCTTGCAAAAGTTGTGAAAAGCTCGTGCAAAGTTGTCAGATTTACATGGAAATGTTACCTATGTTGTTACATTATCGAGACCAGCAGTTAAATGTTCGCAAAAGTGAATAGATATGTCGTAAAAGTCGTTTGAATATCACAGTGGCCCCGAAGGATGTAGAATTTTGAAACACTTCCAAACATTACATGGCCGCCAATAACGATAAATTTTAAAGGATTCTGATAGATGAGTGGTCAGGTGATCGACCTATTAAGAAAGTAAAGTTTAATCCGTCGTGGTTAGTACTTGCATGGGAGACAACCTGAGCAAACTAGCCGGTAAGTTTTTTTTTTTTTTTGCAGTCTGCACCTGTTTGGTTTAATGCTGATAAAACAGCGTGCAAAGTTGCCCAAAGCGATTGCAAAGTTGGTAGATTTGCGTGTTTACTTGACCTAAGTTTTTTTATATAGTACCCTGCAGTTATAACGTATGAAAAATGAATAAAATCCATTTGAAGCCTCCCATGTTAGCAGACTGTCATGTGAGCCCGCCGTAATATGTACAAACACACCCTAAAAATGTGAAAAGCAATTAAAAAGTTGGTGGATTTGGGTGCATATTCCTCCTAAGACATTTCATATAGAACCCCGCAGTTAAATTTAGAACGAAAATATGAAAAATCTAATATAGCTATTTATATTAGCAGATTGCATCGCTGCCCAAGCGCAAAGTGATTAACAAAGTGCTTACAAAGTTGTGAAAAGCTCGTGCAAAGTTGTCAGATTTACATGGAAATGTTACCTATTTTGATACTTTATCGAGACAGCAGTTAAAAGTTCGCGAAAGTGAATAAATATGTCGTAAAAGTCGTTTGAATATCACAGTGGCCCCCGAAGGATGTAGAATTTTGAAACACTTCCAAACATTAAATGTCCGCTAATAACGATAAATTTCAAAGGACTCTGATAGATGAGTGGTCAGGTGATCGATGTATTATGCAAGTAAAGTGTAATCGGTCGTGGTTAGTACTTGCATGGGAGACAACCTGAGCAAACTAGCCGGTAAGTTTTTTTTTGCAGTCTGCACCTGTTTGGTTTAAGCTGTTAAAACAGCGTGCAAAGTTGTCCAAAGCGCTTGCGAAGTTGGTAGATTTGCGTGTTTACTTGACCTAAGTTGTTTTTATATCGAACCCTGCAGTTATATCGTATGAAAAATGAAGAAAATCCATTTGAAGCATCCCATGTTAGCAGACTGTCATGCGAGCCCGCCGTAATATGTACAAACACACCCTAAAAATGTGAAAAGCAATTAAAAAGTTGGTGGATTTGCGTATATATTCCCCTATGACATTTCATATAGAACCCCGCAGTTAAATTTAGAACGAAAATATGAAAAATCTAATATAGCTATTTATATTAGCAGATTGCATCGCTGCCCAAGCGCAAAGTGATTAACCGAGTGCTTACAAAGTTGTGAAAAGGTCGTGCAAAGTTGTCAGATTTACATGGAAATGTTACCTATGTTGTTACATTATCGAGACCAGCAGTTAAATGTTCGCGAAAGTGAATAAATATGTCGTAAAAGTCGTTTGAATATCACAGTGGCCCCCGAAGGATGTAGAATTTTGAAATACTTCAAAACATTAAATGGCCGCCAATAACGATAAATTTTAAAGGACTCTGATAGATGAGTGGTCAGGTGATCGACCTATTATGCAAGTAAAGTTTAATCGGTCGTGGTTAGTACTTGCATGGGATACAACCTGAGCAAACTAGCCGGTAAGTTTTTTTTGCAGTCTGCACCTGTTTGGTTTAAGCTGTTAAAACAGCGTGCAAAGTTGTCCAAAGCGCTTGCGAAGTTGGTAGATTTGCGTGTTTACTTGACCTAAGTTGTTTTTATATCGAACCCTGCAGTTATATCGTATGAAAAATGAAGAAAATCCATTTGAAGCATCCCATGTTAGCAGACTGTCATGCGAGCCCGCCGTAATATGTACAAACACACCCTAAAAATGTGAAAAGCAATTAAAAAGTTGGTGGATTTGCGTATATATTCCCCTATGACATTTCATATAGAACCCCGCAGTTAAATTTAGAACGAAAATATGAAAAATCTAATATAGCTATTTATATTAGCAGATTGCATCGCTGCCCAAGCGCAAAGTGATTAACCGAGTGCTTACAAAGTTGTGAAAAGGTCGTGCAAAGTTGTCAGATTTACATGGAAATGTTACCTATGTTGTTACATTATCGAGACCAGCAGTTAAATGTTCGCGAAAGTGAATAAATATGTCGTAAAAGTCGTTTGAATATCACAGTGGCCCCCGAAGGATGTAGAATTTTGAAATACTTCAAAACATTAAATGGCCGCCAATAACGATAAATTTTAAAGGACTCTGATAGATGAGTGGTCAGGTGATCGACCTATTATGCAAGTAAAGTTTAATCGGTCGTGGTTAGTACTTGCATGGGAGACAACCTGAGCAAACTGGCCGGTAAGTTTTTTTTTGCAGTCTGCACCTATTTGGTTTAAGCTGTTAAACAGCGTGCAAAGTTGTCCAAAGCGATTGCAAAGTTGGTAGATTTGCGTGTTTACTTGACCTAAGTTGTTTTTATATCGAACCCTGCAGTTATAACGTATGAAAAATGAATAAAATCCATTTGAAGCCTCCCATGTTAGCAGACTGTCATGTGAGCCCGCCGTAATATGTACAAACACACCCTAAAAATGTGAAAAGCAATTAAAAAGTTGGTGGATTTGCGTGTATATTCCCCCTATGACATTTCATATAGAACCCCGCAGTTAAATTTAGAACGAAAATATGAAAAATCTAATATAGCTATTTATATTAGCAGATTGCATCACTGCCCAAGCCCAAAGTGATTAACAGAGTGCTTATAAAGTTGTGAAAAGCTCGTGCAAAGTTGTCAGATTTACATGGAAATGTTACCTATGTTGTTACATTATCGAGACCAGCAGTTAAATGTTCGCAAAAGTGAATAGATATGTCGTAAAAGTCGTTTGAATATCAAAGTGGCCCCGAAGGATGTAGAATTTTGAAACACTTCCAAACATTACATGGCCGCCAATAACGATAAATTTTAAAGGATTCTTATAGATGAGTGGTCAGGTGATCGACCTATTATGAAAGTAAAGTTTAATCGGTCGTGGTTAGTACTTGCATGGGAGACAACCTGAGCAAACTAGCCGGTGAGTTTTTTTTTTTTTTTTTTTTTTTTGCAGTATGCACCTGTTTGGTTTAAGCTGTTATAAAAGCGTGCAAAGTTGTCCAAAGCGATTGCAAAGTTGGTAGATTTGCGTGTTTACTTGACCTAAGTTGTTTTTATATCGAACCCTGCAGTTATAACGTATGAAAAATGAATAAAATCCATTTGAAGCCTCCCATGTTAGCAGACTGTCACGTGAGCCCGCCGTAATATGTACAAACACACCCTAAAAATGTGAAAAGCAATTGAAAAGTTGGTGGATTTGGGTGTATATTCCCCCTAAGACATTTTATATGGAACCCCGCAGTTAAATTTAGAACGAAAATATGAAAAATCTAATATAGCTATTTATATTAGCAGATTGCCTCGCTGCCAAAGCGCAAAGTGATTAACCGAGTGCTTACAAAGTTGTGAAAAGGTCGTGCAAAGTTGTCAGATTTACATGGAAATGTTACCTATGTTGTTACATTATCGAGACCAGCAGTTAAATGTTCGCAAAAGTGAATAGATATGTCGTAAAAGTCGTTTGAATATCACAGTGGCCACGAAGGATGTAGAATTTTGAAACACTTCCAAACATTACATGGCCGCCAATAACGATGAATTTCAAAAGATTCTGATAGATGAGTGGTCAGGTGATCGACCTATTATGAAAGTAAAGTTTAATCGATCGTGGTTAGTACTTGCATGGGAGACAACCTGAGCAAACTAGCCGGTAAGTTTTTTTTTTTTTTTGCAGTGTGCACCTGTTTGGTTTACGCTGTTAAAACAGCGTGCAATGTTGTCCAAAGCGATTGCAAAGTTGGTAGATTTGCATGTTTACTTGACCTAAGTTGTTTTTATATCGAACCCTGCAGTTATAACGTATGGAAAATGAATAAAATCCATTTGAAGCCTCCCATGTTAGCAGACTGTCATGTGAGCCCGCCGTAATATGTACAAATACACCCTAAAAATGTGAAAAGCAATTAAAAAGTTGGTGGATTTGGGTGTATATTCCCCCTAAGACATTTCATATAGAACCCCGCAGTTAAATTTAGAACGAAAATATGAAAAATCTAATATAGCTGTTTATATTAGCAGATTGCATCAGTGCCCAAGCGCAAAGTGATTAACAAAGTGCTTACAAAGTTGTGAAAAGCTCGTGCAAAGTTGTCAGATTTACATGGAAATGTTACCTATGTTGTTACATTATCGAGACCAGCAGTTAAATGTTCGCGAAAGTGAATAAATATGTCGTAAAATTCGTTTGAATATCACAGTAGCCCCGAAGGATGTAGAATTTTGAAACACTCCCAAACATTACATGGCCGCCAATAACAATAAACTTCAAAGGATTCTGATAGATGAGTGGTCAGGTGATCGACCTATTATGAAAGTAAAGTTTAATCGGTCGTGGTTAGTACTTGCATGGGAGACAACCTGAGCAAACTAACCGGTAAGTTTTTTTTTTTTGCAGTCTGCACCTGTTTGGTTTAAGCTGTTAAAACAGCGTGCAATGTTGTCCAAAGCGATTGCAAAGTTGGTAGATTTGCGTATTTACTTGACCTATGTTGTTTTTATATCGAACCCTGCAGTTATAACGTATGAAAAATGAATAAAATCCATTTTAAGCCTCCCATGTTAGCAGACTGTCATGTGAGCCCGCCATAATATGTACAAACACACCCTAAAAATGTGAAAAGCAATTAAAAAGTTGGTGGATTTGGGTGTATATTCCCCCTAAGTCATTTCATATAGAACCCCGCAGTTAAATTTAGATCGAAAATATGAAAAATCTAATATAGCTATTTATATTAGCAAATTGCATCACTGCCCAAGCGCAAAGTGATTAACAAAGTGCTTGCAAAAGTTGTGAAAAGCTCGTGCAAAGTTGTCAGATTTACATGGAAATGTTACCTATGTTGTTACATTATCGAGACCAGCAGTTAAATGTTCGCGAAAGTGAATAAATATGTCGTAAAATTCGTTTGAATATCACAGTAGCCCCGAAGGATGTAGAATTTTGAAACACTTCCAAACATTACATGGCCGCCAATAACAATAAACTTCAAAGGATTCTGATAGATGAGTGGTCAGGTGATCGACCTATTATGAAAGTAAAGTTTAATCGGTCGTGGTTAGTACTTGCATGGGAGACAACCTGAGCAAACTAACCGGTAAGTTTTTTTTTTTTTGCAGTCTGCACCTGTTTGGTTTAAGCTGTTAAAACAGCGTGCAATGTTGTCCAAAGCGATTGCAAAGTTGGTAGATTTGCGTGTTTACTTGACCTAAGTTGTTTTTATATCGAACCCTGCAGTTATAACGTATGAAAAATGAATAAAATCCATTTTAAGCCTCCCATGTTAGCAGACTGTCATGTGAGCCCGCCGTAATATGTACAAACACACCCTAAAAATGTGAAAAGCAATTAAAAAGTTGGTGGATTTGGGTGCATATTCCTCCTAAGACATTTCATATAGAACCCCGCAGTTAAATTTAGAACGAAAATATGAAAAATCTAATATAGCTATTTATATTAGCAGATTGCATCGCTGCCCAAGCGCAAAGTGATTAACAAAGTGCTTACAAAGTTGTGAAAAGCTCGTGCAAAATTGTCAGATTTACATGGAAATGTTACCTATTTTGATACTTTATCGAGACAGCAGTTAAAAGTTCGCGAAAGTGAATAAATATGTCGTAAAAGTCGTTTGAATATCACAGTGGCCCCCGAAGGATGTAGAATTTTGAAACACTTCCAAACATTAAATGTCCGCCAATAACGATAAATTTCAAAGGACTCTGATAGATGAGTGGTCAGGTGATCGATGTATTATGCAAGTAAAGTGTAATCGGTCGTGGTTAGTACTTGCATGGGAGACAACCTGAGCAAACTAGCCGGTAAGTTTTTTTTTTGCAGTCTGCACCTGTTTGGTTTAAGCTGTTAAAACAGCGTGCAAAGTTGTCCAAAGCGCTTGCGAAGTTGGTAGATTTGCGTGTTTACTTGACCTAAGTTGTTTTTATATCGAACCCTGCAGTTATATCGTATGAAAAATGACGAAAATCCATTTGAAGCCTCCCATGTTAGCAGACTGTCATGCGAGCCCGCCGTAATATGTACAAACACACCCTAAAAATGTGAAAAGCAATTAAAAAGTTGGTGGATTTGCGTATATATTCCCCTATGACATTTCATATAGAACCCCGCAGTTAAATTTAGAACGAAAATATGAAAAATCTAATATAGCTATTTATATTAGCAGATTGCATCACTGCCCAAGCGCAAAGTGATTAACAGAGTGCTTGCAAAGTTGTGAAAAGCTCGTGCAAAGTTGTCAGATTTACATGGAAATGTTACCTATGTTGTTACATTATCGAGACCAGCAGTTAAATGTTCGCAAAAGTGAATAGATATGTCGTAAAAGTCGTTTGAATATCACAGTGGCCCCGAAGGATGTAGAATTTTGAAACACTTCCAAACATTAAATGGCCGCCAATAACGATAAATTTCAAAGGATTCTAATAGATGAGTGGTCAGGTGATCGACCTATTATGAAAGTAAAGTTTAATCGGTTGTGGTTAGTACTTGCATGGGAGACAACCTGAGCAAACTAGCCGGTTAGTTTTTTTTTTTTTTTTTTTTGCAGTCTTCACCTGTTTGGTTTAAGCTGTTAAAACAGCGTGCAAAGTTGTCCAAAGCGATTGCAAAGTTGGTAGATTTGCGTGTTTACTTGACCTAACTTGTTTTTATATCGAACCCTGCAGTTATAACGTATGAAAAATGAATAAAATCCATTTGAAGCCTCCCATGTTAGCAGACTGTCATGTGAGCCCGCCGTAAAATGTACAAACACACACTAAAAATGTGAAAAGCAATTAAAATGTTGGTGGATTTGGGTGTATATTCACCCTAAGACATTTCATATAGAACCCCGCAGTAAAATTTAGAACGAAAATATGAAAAATCTAATATAGCTATTTATATTAGCAGATTGCATCGCTGCCCAAGCGCAAAGTGATTAACAGAGTGCTTGCAAAGTTGTGAAAAGCTCGTGCAAAGTTGTCAGATTTACATGGAAATGTTACCTATGTTGTTACATTATCGAGACCAGCAGTTAAATGTTCGCAAAAGTGAATAGATATGTCGTAAAAGTCGTTTGAATATCACAGTGGCCCCGAAGGATGTAGAATTTTGAAACACTTCCAAACATTAAATGGCCGCCAATAACGATAAATTTCAAAGGATTCTGATAGATGAGTGGTCAGGTGATCGTCCTATTATGAAAGTAAAGTTTAATCGGTCGTGGTTAGTACTTGCATGGGAGACAACCTGAGCAAACTAGCCGGTAAGTTTTTTTTTTTTTTTTTGCAGTCTTCACCTGTTTGGTTTAAGCTGTTAAAACAGCGTGCAAAGTTGTCCAAAGCGATTGCAAAGTTGGTAGATTTGCGTGTTTACTTGACCTAACTTGTTTTTATATCGAACCCTGCAGTTATAACGTATGAAAAATGAATAAAATCCATTTGAAGCCTCCCATGTTAGCAGACTGTCATGTGAGCCCGCCGTAAAATGTACAAACACACACTAAAAATGTGAAAAGCAATTAAAATGTTGGTGGATTTGGGTGTATATTCCCCCTAAGACATTTCATATAGAACCCCGCAGTAAAATTTAGAACGAAAATATGAAAAATCTAATATAGCTATTTATATTAGCAGATTGCATCGCTGCCCAAGCGCAAAGTGATTAACAAAGTGCTTACAAAGTTGTGAAAAGCTCGTGCAAAGTTGTCAGATTTACATGGAAATGTTACCTATTTTGATACTTTATCGAGACAGCAGTTAAATGTTCGCGAAAGTGAATAAATATGTCGTAAAAGTCGTTTGAATATCACAGTGGCCCCCGAAGGATGTAGAATTTTGAAACACTTCCAAACATTAAATGTCCGCCAATAACGATAAATTTCAAAGGACTCTGATAGATGAGTGGTCAGGTGATCGATCTATTATGCAAGTAAAGTTTAATCGGTCGTGGTTAGTACTTGCATGGGAGACAACCTGAGCAAACTAGCCGGTAAGTAGTTTTTTTACAGTCTGCACCTGTTTGGTTTAAGTTGTTAAAACAGCGTGCAAAGTTGTCCAAAGCGATTGCGAAATTGGTAGATTTGCGTGTTTACTTGACCTAAGTTGTTTTTATATCGAACCCTGCAGTTATATCGTATGAAAAATGAATAAAATCCATTTGAAGCCTCCCATGTTAGCAGACTGTCATGCGAGCCCGCCGTAATATGTACAAACACACCTTAAAAATGTGAAAAGCAATTAAAAAGTTGGTGGATTTGCGTATATATTCCCCTAAGACATTTCATATAGAACCCCGCAGTAAAATTTAGAACGAAAATATGAAAAATCTAATATAGCTATTTATATTAGCAGATTGCATCGCTGCCCAAGCGCAAAGTGATTAACAGAGTGCTTGCAAAGTTGTGAAAAGCTCGTGCAAAGTTGTCAGATTTACATGGAAATGTTACCTATGTTGTTACATTATCGAGACCAGCAGTTAAATGTTCGCAAAAGTGAATAGATATCTCGTAAAAGTCGTTTGAATATCACAGTGGCCCCGAAGGATGTAGAATTTTGAAACACTTCCAAACATTAAATGGCCGCCAATAACGATAAATTTCAAAGGATTCTGATAGATGAGTGGTCAGGTGATCGTCCTATTATGAAAGTAAAGTTTAATCGGTCGTGGTTAGTACTTGCATGGGAGACAACCTGAGCAAACTAGCCGGTAAGTTTTTTTTTTTTTTTTTTGCAGTCTTCACCTGTTTGGTTTAAGCTGTTAAAACAGCGTGCAAAGTTGTCCAAAGCGATTGCAAAGTTGGTAGATTTGCGTGTTTACTTGACCTAACTTGTTTTTATATCGAACCCTGCAGTTATAACGTATGAAAAATGAATAAAATCCATTTGAAGCCTCCCATGTTAGCAGACTGTCATGTGAGCCCGCCGTAAAATGTACAAACACACACTAAAAATGTGAAAAGCAATTAAAATGTTGGTGGATTTGGGTGTATATTCCCCCTAAGACATTTCATATAGAACCCCACAGTAAAATTTAGAACGAAAATATGAAAAATCTAATATAGCTATTTATATTAGCAGATTGCATCGCTGCCCAAGCGCAAAGTGATTAACAAAGTGCTTACAAAGTTGTGAAAAGCTCGTGCAAAGTTGTCAGATTTACATGGAAATGTTACCTATTTTGTTACATTATCGAGACCAGCAGTTAAAAGTTCGCGAAAGTGAATAAATATGTCGTAAAAGTCATTTGAAAATCACAGTGGTCCCCGAAGGATGTAGAATTTTGAAACACATCCAAACATTAAATGGCCGCCAATAACGATAAATTTCGAAGAACTCTGATAGATGAGTGGTCAGGTGATCGACCTATTATGCAAGTAAAGTTTAATCGGTCGTGGTAAGTACTTGCATGGGAGACAACCTGAGTAAACTAGCCGGTAAGTTTTTTTTTGCAGTCTGCACCTGTTTGGTTTAAGCTGTTAAAACAGCGTGCAAAGTTATCCAAAGCGATTGCAAAGTTGGTAGATTTGCGTGTTTACTTGACCTAAGTTGTTTTTATATCGAACCCTGCAGTTATAACGTATGAACAATGAATAAAATCCATTTGAAGCCTCCCATGTTAGCAGACTGTCATGTGAGCCCGCCGTAATATGTACAAACACACCCTAAAAATGTGAAAAGCAATTAAAAAGTTGGTGGATTTGCGTGTATATTCCCTCTATGACATTTCATATAGAACCCCGCAGTTAAATTTAGAACGAAAATATGAAAAATCTAATATAGCTATTTATATTAGCAGATTGCATCACTGCCCAAGCGCAAAGTGATTAACCGAGTGCTTACAAAGTTGTGAAAAGCTCGTGCAAAGTTGTCAGATTTACATGGAAATGTTACCTATGTTGTTACATTATCGAGACCAGCAGTTAAATGTTCGCAAAAGTGAATAGATATGTCGTAAAAGTCGTTTGAATATCACAGTGGCCCCGAAGGATGTAGAATTTTGAAACACTTCCAAACATTACATGGCCGCCAATAACGATAAATTTCAAAGGATTCTGATAGATGAGTGGTCAGGTGATCGACCTATTATGAAAGTAAAATTTAATCGGTCGTGGTTAGTACTTGCATGGGAGACAACCTGAGCAAACTAGACGGTAAGTTTTTTTTTTTGCAGTCTGCACCTGTTTGGTTTAAGCTGTTAAAACAGCGTGCAAAGTTGTCCAATGCGATTGCAAAGTTGGTAGATTTGCGTGTTTACTTGACCTAAGTTGTTTTTATATCGAGCCCTGCAGTTATAACGTATGAAAAATGAATAAAATCCATTTGAAGCCTCCCATGTTAGCAGACTGTCATGTGAGCCTGTCGTAATATGCACAAACACACCCTAAAATGTGAAAACCAATTAAAAAGTTGGTGGATTTGGGTGTATATTCCCCCTAAGACATTTCATATAGAACCCCGCAGTTAAATTTAGAACGAAAATATGAAAAATCTAATATAGCTGTTTATATTAGCAGATTGCATCACTGCCCAAGCGCAAAGTGATTAACAAAGTGCTTGCAAAGTTGTGAAAAGCTCGTGCAAAGTTGTCAGATTTACATGGAAATGTTACCTATGTTGTTACATTATCGAGACCAGCAGTTAAATGTTCGCGAAAGTGAATAAATATGTCGTAAAAGTCGTTTGAATATCACAGTAGCCCCGAATGATGTAGAATTTTGAAACACTTCCAAACATTACATGGCCGCCAATAACGTTAAATTTCAAAGGATTCTGATAGATGAGTGGTCAGGTGATCGACCTATTATGAAAGTAAAGTTTAATCGGTCGTGGTTAGTACTTGCATGGGAGACAACCTGGGCAAACTAGCTGGTAAGTTTTTTTTTTCTTTTTTGCAGTCTTCACCTGTTTGGTTTAATGCTGTTAAAACAGCGTGCAAAGTTGCCCAAAGCGATTGCAAAGTTGGTAGATTTGCGTGTTTACTTGACCTAAGTTGTTTTTATATCGAACCCTGCAGTTATAACGTATGAAAAATGAATAAAATCCATTTTAAGCCTCCCATGTTAGCAGACTGTCATGTGAGCCCGCCGTAATATGTACAAACACACCCTAAAAATGTGAAAAGCAATTAAAAAGTTGGTGGATTTGGGTGTATATTCCCCCTAAGACATTTCATATAGAACCCCGCAGTTAAATTTAGAACGAAAATATGAAAAATCTAATATAGCTATTTATATTAGCAGATTGCATCGCTGCCGAAGCGCAAAGTGATTAACAAAGTGCTTACAAAGTTGTGAAAAGCTCGTGCAAAGTTGTCAGATTTACGTGGAAATGTTACCTATTTTGTTACATTATCGAGACCAGCAGTTAAAAGTTCGCGAAAGTGAATAAATATGTCGTAAAAGTCGTTTGAATATCACAGTGGCCCCCGAAGGATGTAGAATTGTGAAACACTTGCAAACATTAAATGGCCGCCAATAACGATACATTTTAAAGGACTCTGATAGATGAGTGGTCAGGTGATCGACCTATTATGCAAGTAAAGTTTAATCTGTCGTGGTTAGTACTTGCATGGGAGACAACCTGAGCAAACTAGCCGGTAAATTTGTTTTTTTTTTGCAGTCTGCACCTGTTTGGTTTAAGCTGTTAAAACAGCGTGCAAAGTTGTCCAAAGCGATTGCAAAGTTGATAGATTTGCGTGTTTACTTGACCTAAGTTGTTTTTATATCGAACCCTGCAGTTATAACGTATGAAAAATGAATAAAATCCATTTTAAGCCTCCCATGTTAGCAGACTGTCATGTGAGCCCGCCGTAATATGTACAAACACACCCTAAAAATGTGAAAATCAATTAAAAAGTTGTTGGATTTGGGTGTATATTCCCCCTAAGACATTTCATATAGAACCCCGCAGTTAAATTTAGAACGAAAATATGAAAAATCTAATATAGCTATTTATATTAGCAGATTGCATCGCTGCCCAAGCGCAAAGTGATTAACAAAGTGCTTACAAAGTTGTGAAAAGCTCGTGCAAAGTTGTCAGATTTACATGGAAATGTTACCTATTTTGTTACATTATCGAGACCAGCAGTTAAAAGTTCGCGAAAGTGAATAAATATGTTGTAAAAGTCGTTTGAATATCACAGTGGCCCCCGAAGGATGTACAATTGTGAAACACTTGCAAACATTAAATGGCCGCCAATAACGATACATTTTAAAGGACTCTGATAGATGAGTGGTCAGGTGATCGACCTATTATGCAAGTAAAGTTTAATCTGTCGTGGTTAGTACTTGCATGGGAGACAACCTGAGCAAACTAGCCGGTAAATTTGTTTTTTTTTTGCAGTCTGCACCTGTTTGGTTTAAGCTGTTAAAACAGCGTGCAAAGTTGTCCAATGCGATTGCAAAGTTGGTAGATTTGCGTGTTTACTTGACCTAAGTTGTTTTTATATCGAACCCTGCAGTTATAACGTATGAAAAATGAATAAAATCCATTTGAAGCCTCCCATGTTAGCAGACTGTCATGTGAGCCTGCCCTAATATGTACAAACACACCCTAAAAATGTGAAAAGCAATTAAAAAGTTGGTGGATTTGCGTGTATATTCCCCCTATGACATTTCATATAGAACCCCGCAGTTAAATTTAGAACGAAAATATGAAAAATCTAATATAGCTATTTATATTAGCAGATTGCATCGCTGCCGAAGCGCAAAGTGATTAACAAAGTGCTTACAAAGTTGTGAAAAGGTCGTGCAAAGTTGTCAGATTTACGTGGAAATGTTACCTATTTTGTTACATTATCGAGACCAGCAGTTAAAAGTTCGCGAAAGTGAATAAATATGTCGTAAAAGTCGTTTGAATATCACAGTGGCCCCCGAAGGATGTAGAATTGTGAAACACTTGCAAACATTAAATGGCCGCCAATAACGATACATTTTAAAGGACTCTGATAGATGAGTGTCAGGTGATCGACCTATTATGCAAGTAAAGTTTAATCTGTCGTGGTTAGTACTTGCATGGGAGACAACCTGAGCAAACTAGCCGGTAAATGTGTTTTTTTTTTGCAGTCTGCACCTGTTTGGTTTAAGCTGTTAAAACAGCGTGCAAAGTTGTCCAAAGCGATTGCAAAGTTGATAGATTTGCGTGTTTACTTGACCTAAGTTGTTTTTATATCGAACCCTGCAGTTATAACGTATGAAAAATGAATAAAATCCATTTGAAGCCTCCCATGGTAGCAGACTGTCATGTGAGCCTGTCGTAATATGTACAAACACACCCTAAAAATGTGAAAAGCAATTAAAAAGTTGGTGGATTTGGGTGTATATTCCCCCTAAGACATTTCATATAGAACCCCGCAGTTAAATTTAGAACGAAAATATGGAAAATCTAATATAGCTGTTTATATTAGCAGATTGCATCACTGCGCAAGCGCAAAGTGATTAACAAAGTGCTTGCAAAGTTGTGAAAAGCTCGTGCAAAGTTGTCAGATTTACATGGAAATGTTACCTATGTTGTTACATTATCGAGACCAGCAGTTAAATGTTCGCGAAAGTGAATAAATATGTCGTAAAAGTCGTTTGAATAGCACAGTAGCCCCGAAGGATGTAGAATTTTGAAACACTTCCTAACATTATATGGCTGCCAATAACGATAAATTTCAAAGGATTCTGATAGATGAGTGGTTAGGTGATCGACCTATTATGAAAGTAAAGTTTAATCGGTCGTGGTTAGTACTTGCATGGGAGACAACCTGAGCAAACTAGCTGGTAAGTTTTTTTTTTTTTTGCAGTCTGCACCTGTTTGGTTTAATGCTGTTAAAACAGCGTGCAAAGTTGCCCAAAGCGATTGCAAAGTTGGTAGATTTGCGTGTTTACTTGACCTAAGTTGTTTTTATATCGAACCCTGCAGTTATAACGTATGAAAAATGAATAAAATCCATTTTAAGCCACCCATGTTAGCAGACTGTCATGTGAGCCCGCCGTAATATGTACAAACACACCCTAAAAATGTGAAAAGCAATTAAAAAGTTGTTGGATTTGGGTGTATATTCCCCCTAAGACATTTCATATAGAACCCCGCAGTTAAATTTAGAACGAAAATATGAAAAATCTAATATAGCTATTTATATTAGCAGATTGCATCGCTGCCCAAGCGCAAAGTGATTAACAAAGTGCTTACAAAGTTGTGAAAAGCTCGTGCAAAGTTGTCAGATTTACATGGAAATGTTACCTATTTTGTTACATTATCGAGACCAGCAGTTAAAAGTTCGCGAAAGTGAATAAATATGTCGTAAAAGTCGTTTGAATATCACAGTGGCCCCCGAAGGATGTACAATTGTGAAACACTTGCAAACATTAAATGGCCGCCAATAGCGATACATTTTAAAGGACTCTGATAGATGAGTGGTCAGGTGATCGACCTATTATGCAAGTAAAGTTTAATCTGTCGTGGTTAGTACTTGCATGGGAGACAACCTGAGCAAACTAGCCGGTAAATTTTTTTTTTTTTGCAGTCTGCACCTGTTTGGTTTAAGCTGTTAAAACAGCGTGCAAAGTTGTCCAATGCGATTGCAAAGTTGGTAGATTTGCGTGTTTACTTGACCTAAGTTGTTTTTATATCGAACCCTGCAGTTATAACGTATGAAAAATGAATAAAATCCATTTGAAGCCTCCCATGTTAGCAGACTGTCATGTGAGCCTGCCGTAATATGTACAAACACACCCTAAAAATGTGAAAAGCAATTAAAAAGTTGGTGGATTTGCGTGTATATTCCCCCTATGACATTTCATATAGAACCCCGCAGTTAAATTTAGAACGAAAATATGAAAAATCTAATATAGCTATTTATATTAGCAGATGGCATCACTGCCCAAGCGCAAAGTGATTAACCGAGTGCTTACAAAGTTGTGAAAAGCTCGAGCAAAGTTGTCAGATTTACATGGAAATGTTACCTATGTTGTTACATTATCGAGACCAGCAGTTAAATGATCGCAAAAGTGAATAGATATGTCGTAAAAGTCGTTTGAATATCACAGTGGCCCCGAAGGATGTAGAATTTTGAAACACTTCCAAACATTACATGGCCGCCAATAACGATAAATTTCAAAGGATTCTGATAGATGAGTGGTCAGGTGATCGACCTATTATGAAAGTAAAGTTTAATCGGTCGTGGTTAGTACTTGCATGGGAGACAACCTGAGCAAACTAGCCGGCAGGTTTTTTTTTTTTTGCAGTCTGCACCTGTTAGGTTTAAGCTGTTAAAACAGCGTGCAAAGTTGTCCAAAGCGATTGCAAAGTTGGTAGATTTGCGTGTTTACTTGACCTAAGTTGTTTTTATATCGAGCCCTGCAGTTATAACGTATGAAAAATGAATAAAATCCATTTGAAGCCTCCCATGTTAGCAGACTGTCATGTGAGCCTGTCGTAATATGCACAAACACACCCTAAAAATGTGAAAAGCAATTAAAAAGTTGGTGGATTTGCGTGTATATTCCCCCTATGACATTTCATATAGAACCCCGCAGTTAAATTTAGAACGAAAATATGAAAAATCTAATATAGCTGTTTATATTAGCAGATTGCATCACTGCCCAAGCGCAAAGTGATTAACAAAGTGCTTGCAAAGTTGTGAAAAGCTCGTGCAAAGTTGTCAGATTTACATGGAAATGTTACCTATGTTGTTACATTATCGAGACCAGCAGTTAAATGTTCGCGAAAGTGAATAAATTTGTCGTAAAATTCGTTTGAATATCACAGTAGCCCCGAATGATGTAGAATTTTGAAACACTTCCAAACATTACATGGCCGCCAATAACGATAAATTTCAAAGGATTCTGATAGATGAGTGGTCAGGTGATCGACCTATTATGCAAGTAAAGTTTAATCTGTCGTGGTTAGTACTTGCATGGGAGACAACCTGAGCAAACTAGCCGGTAAATTTGTTTTTTTTTTGCAGTCTGCACCTGTTTGGTTTAAGCTGTTAAAACAGCGTGCAAAGTTGTCCAAAGCGATTGCAAAGTTGATAGATTTGCGTGTTTACTTGACCTAAGTTGTTTTTATATCGAACCCTGCAGTTATAACGTATGAAAAATGAATAAAATCCATTTTAAGCCTCCCATGTTAGCAGACTGTCATGTGAGCCCGCCGTAATATGTACAAACACACCCTAAAAATGTGAAAATCAATTAAAAAGTTGTTGGATTTGGGTGTATATTCCCCCTAAGACATTTCATATAGAACCCCGCAGTTAAATTTAGAACGAAAATATGAAAAATCTAATATAGCTATTTATATTAGCAGATTGCATCGCTGCCCAAGCGCAAAGTGATTAACAAAGTGCTTACAAAGTTGTGAAAAGCTCGTGCAAAGTTGTCAGATTTACATGGAAATGTTACCTATTTTGTTACATTATCGAGACCAGCAGTTAAAAGTTCGCGAAAGTGAATAAATATGTTGTAAAAGTCGTTTGAATATCACAGTGGCCCCCGAAGGATGTACAATTGTGAAACACTTGCAAACATTAAATGGCCGCCAATAACGATACATTTTAAAGGACTCTGATAGATGAGTGGTCAGGTGATCGACCTATTATGCAAGTAAAGTTTAATCTGTCGTGGTTAGTACTTGCATGGGAGACAACCTGAGCAAACTAGCCGGTAAATTTGTTTTTTTTTTGCAGTCTGCACCTGTTTGGTTTAAGCTGTTAAAACAGCGTGCAAAGTTGTCCAATGCGATTGCAAAGTTGGTAGATTTGCGTGTTTACTTGACCTAAGTTGTTTTTATATCGAACCCTGCAGTTATAACGTATGAAAAATGAATAAAATCCATTTGAAGCCTCCCATGTTAGCAGACTGTCATGTGAGCCTGCCCTAATATGTACAAACACACCCTAAAAATGTGAAAAGCAATTAAAAAGTTGGTGGATTTGCGTGTATATTCCCCCTATGACATTTCATATAGAACCCCGCAGTTAAATTTAGAACGAAAATATGAAAAATCTAATATAGCTATTTATATTAGCAGATTGCATCGCTGCCGAAGCGCAAAGTGATTAACAAAGTGCTTACAAAGTTGTGAAAAGGTCGTGCAAAGTTGTCAGATTTACGTGGAAATGTTACCTATTTTGTTACATTATCGAGACCAGCAGTTAAAAGTTCGCGAAAGTGAATAAATATGTCGTAAAAGTCGTTTGAATATCACAGTGGCCCCCGAAGGATGTAGAATTGTGAAACACTTGCAAACATTAAATGGCCGCCAATAACGATACATTTTAAAGGACTCTGATAGATGAGTGTCAGGTGATCGACCTATTATGCAAGTAAAGTTTAATCTGTCGTGGTTAGTACTTGCATGGGAGACAACCTGAGCAAACTAGCCGGTAAATGTGTTTTTTTTTTGCAGTCTGCACCTGTTTGGTTTAAGCTGTTAAAACAGCGTGCAAAGTTGTCCAAAGCGATTGCAAAGTTGATAGATTTGCGTGTTTACTTGACCTAAGTTGTTTTTATATCGAACCCTGCAGTTATAACGTATGAAAAATGAATAAAATCCATTTGAAGCCTCCCATGGTAGCAGACTGTCATGTGAGCCTGTCGTAATATGTACAAACACACCCTAAAAATGTGAAAAGCAATTAAAAAGTTGGTGGATTTGGGTGTATATTCCCCCTAAGACATTTCATATAGAACCCCGCAGTTAAATTTAGAACGAAAATATGGAAAATCTAATATAGCTGTTTATATTAGCAGATTGCATCACTGCGCAAGCGCAAAGTGATTAACAAAGTGCTTGCAAAGTTGTGAAAAGCTCGTGCAAAGTTGTCAGATTTACATGGAAATGTTACCTATGTTGTTACATTATCGAGACCAGCAGTTAAATGTTCGCGAAAGTGAATAAATATGTCGTAAAAGTCGTTTGAATAGCACAGTAGCCCCGAAGGATGTAGAATTTTGAAACACTTCCTAACATTATATGGCTGCCAATAACGATAAATTTCAAAGGATTCTGATAGATGAGTGGTTAGGTGATCGACCTATTATGAAAGTAAAGTTTAATCGGTCGTGGTTAGTACTTGCATGGGAGACAACCTGAGCAAACTAGCTGGTAAGTTTTTTTTTTTTTTGCAGTCTGCACCTGTTTGGTTTAATGCTGTTAAAACAGCGTGCAAAGTTGCCCAAAGCGATTGCAAAGTTGGTAGATTTGCGTGTTTACTTGACCTAAGTTGTTTTTATATCGAACCCTGCAGTTATAACGTATGAAAAATGAATAAAATCCATTTTAAGCCACCCATGTTAGCAGACTGTCATGTGAGCCCGCCGTAATATGTACAAACACACCCTAAAAATGTGAAAAGCAATTAAAAAGTTGTTGGATTTGGGTGTATATTCCCCCTAAGACATTTCATATAGAACCCCGCAGTTAAATTTAGAACGAAAATATGAAAAATCTAATATAGCTATTTATATTAGCAGATTGCATCGCTGCCCAAGCGCAAAGTGATTAACAAAGTGCTTACAAAGTTGTGAAAAGCTCGTGCAAAGTTGTCAGATTTACATGGAAATGTTACCTATTTTGTTACATTATCGAGACCAGCAGTTAAAAGTTCGCGAAAGTGAATAAATATGTCGTAAAAGTCGTTTGAATATCACAGTGGCCCCCGAAGGATGTACAATTGTGAAACACTTGCAAACATTAAATGGCCGCCAATAGCGATACATTTTAAAGGACTCTGATAGATGAGTGGTCAGGTGATCGACCTATTATGCAAGTAAAGTTTAATCTGTCGTGGTTAGTACTTGCATGGGAGACAACCTGAGCAAACTAGCCGGTAAATTTTTTTTTTTTTGCAGTCTGCACCTGTTTGGTTTAAGCTGTTAAAACAGCGTGCAAAGTTGTCCAATGCGATTGCAAAGTTGGTAGATTTGCGTGTTTACTTGACCTAAGTTGTTTTTATATCGAACCCTGCAGTTATAACGTATGAAAAATGAATAAAATCCATTTGAAGCCTCCCATGTTAGCAGACTGTCATGTGAGCCTGCCGTAATATGTACAAACACACCCTAAAAATGTGAAAAGCAATTAAAAAGTTGGTGGATTTGCGTGTATATTCCCCCTATGACATTTCATATAGAACCCCGCAGTTAAATTTAGAACGAAAATATGAAAAATCTAATATAGCTATTTATATTAGCAGATGGCATCACTGCCCAAGCGCAAAGTGATTAACCGAGTGCTTACAAAGTTGTGAAAAGCTCGAGCAAAGTTGTCAGATTTACATGGAAATGTTACCTATGTTGTTACATTATCGAGACCAGCAGTTAAATGATCGCAAAAGTGAATAGATATGTCGTAAAAGTCGTTTGAATATCACAGTGGCCCCGAAGGATGTAGAATTTTGAAACACTTCCAAACATTACATGGCCGCCAATAACGATAAATTTCAAAGGATTCTGATAGATGAGTGGTCAGGTGATCGACCTATTATGAAAGTAAAGTTTAATCGGTCGTGGTTAGTACTTGCATGGGAGACAACCTGAGCAAACTAGCCGGCAGGTTTTTTTTTTTTTGCAGTCTGCACCTGTTAGGTTTAAGCTGTTAAAACAGCGTGCAAAGTTGTCCAAAGCGATTGCAAAGTTGGTAGATTTGCGTGTTTACTTGACCTAAGTTGTTTTTATATCGAGCCCTGCAGTTATAACGTATGAAAAATGAATAAAATCCATTTGAAGCCTCCCATGTTAGCAGACTGTCATGTGAGCCTGTCGTAATATGCACAAACACACCCTAAAAATGTGAAAAGCAATTAAAAAGTTGGTGGATTTGCGTGTATATTCCCCCTATGACATTTCATATAGAACCCCGCAGTTAAATTTAGAACGAAAATATGAAAAATCTAATATAGCTGTTTATATTAGCAGATTGCATCACTGCCCAAGCGCAAAGTGATTAACAAAGTGCTTGCAAAGTTGTGAAAAGCTCGTGCAAAGTTGTCAGATTTACATGGAAATGTTACCTATGTTGTTACATTATCGAGACCAGCAGTTAAATGTTCGCGAAAGTGAATAAATTTGTCGTAAAATTCGTTTGAATATCACAGTAGCCCCGAATGATGTAGAATTTTGAAACACTTCCAAACATTACATGGCCGCCAATAACGATAAATTTCAAAGGATTCTGATAGATGAGTGGTCAGGTGATCGACCTATTATGAAAGTAAAGTTTAATCGGTCGTGGTTAGTACTTGCATGGGAGACAACCTGGGCAAACTAGCTGGTAAGTTTTTTTTTTCTTTTTTGCAGTCTGCACCTGTTTGGTTTTATGCTGTTAAAACAGCGTGCAAAGTTGCCCAAAGCGATTGCAAAGTTGGTAGATTTGCGTGTTTACTTGACCTAAGTTGTTTTTATATCGAACCCTGCAGTTATAACGTATGAAAAATGAATAAAATCCATTTTAAGCCTCCCATGTTAGCAGACTGTCATGTGAGCCCGCCGTAATATGTACAAACACACCCTAAAAATGTGAAAAGCAATTAAAAAGTTGTTGGATTTGCGTGTATATTCCCCCTATGACATTTCATATAGAACCCCGCAGTTAAATTTAGAACGAAAATATGAAAAATCTAATATAGCTGTTTATATTAGCAGATTGCATCACTGCCCAAGCGCAAAGTGATTAACAAAGTGCTTGCAAAGTTGTGAAAAGCTCGTGCAAAGTTGTCAGATTTACATGGAAATGTTACCTATGTTGTTACATTATCGAGACCAGCAGTTAAATGTTCGCGAAAGTGAATAAATATGTCGTAAAAGTCGTTTGAATATCACAGTAGCCCCGAATGATGTAGAATTTTGAAACACTTCCAAACATTACATGGCCGCCAATAACGATAAATTTCAAAGGATTCTGATAGATGAGTGGTCAGGTGATCGACCTATTATGAAAGTAAAGTTTAATCGGTCGTGGTTAGTACTTGCATGGGAGACAACCTGGGCAAACTAGCTGGTAAGTTTTTTTTTTCTTTTTTGCAGTCTGCACCTGTTTGGTTTTATGCTGTTAAAACAGCGTGCAAAGTTGTCCAAAGCGATTGCAAAGTTGGTAGATTTGCGTGTTCACTTGACCTAAGTTGTTTTTATATCGAACCCTGCAGTTATAACGTATGAAAAATGAATAAAATCCATTTGAAGCCTCCCATGGTAGCAGACTGTCATGTGAGCCTGCCGTAATATGTACAAACACACCCTAAAAATGTGAAAAGCAATTAAAAAGTTGGTGGATTTGGGTGTATATTCCCCCTAAGATATTTCATATAGAACCCCGCAGTTAAATTTAGAACGAAAATATGAAAAATCTAATATAGCTATTTATATTAGCAGATTGCATCGCTGCCCAAGCGCAAAGTGATTAACAAAGTGCTTACAAAGTTGTGAAAAGCTCGTGCAAAGTTGTCAGATTTACATGGAAATGTTACCTATTTTGTTACATTATCGAGACCAGCAGTTAAAAGTTCGCGAAAGTGAATAAATATGTCGTAAAAGTCGTTTGAATATCACAGTGGCCCCCGAAGGATGTAGAATTGTAAAACACTTGCAAACATTAAATGGCCGCCAATAACGATAAATTTTAAAGGACTCTGATAGATGAGTGGTCAGGTGATCGACCTATTATGCAAGTAAAGTTTAATCGGTCGTGGTTAGTACTTGCATGGGAGACAACCTGAGCAAACTAGCCGGTAAATTTGTTTTTTTTGCAGTCTCCACCTGTTTGGTTTAAGCTGTTAAAACAGCGTGCAAAGTTGTCCAATGCGATTGCAAAGTTGGTAGATTTGCATGTTTACTTGACCTAAGTTGTTTTTATATCGAGCCCTGCAGTTATAACGTATGAAAAATGAATAAAATCCATTTGAAGCCTCCCATGTTAGCAGACTGTCATGTGAGCCTGTCGTAATATGCACAAACACACCCTAAAAATGTGAAAAGCAATTAAAAAGTTGGTGGATTTGCGTGTATATTCCCCCTATGACATTTCATATAGAACCCCGCAGTTAAATTTAGAACGAAAATATGAAAAATCTAATATAGCTGTTTATATTAGCAGATTGCATCACTGCCCAAGCGCAAAGTGATTAACAAAGTGCTTGCAAAGTTGTGAAAAGCTCGTGCAAAGATGTCAGATTTACATGGAAATGTTACCTATGTTGTTACATTATCGAGACCAGCAGTTAAATGTTCGCAAAAGTGAATATATATGTCGTAAAAGTCGTTTGAATATCACAGTGGCCCCGAAGGATGTAGAATTTTGAAACACTTCCAAACATTACATGGCCGCCAATAACGATAAATTTCAAAGGATTCTGATAGATGAGTGGTCAGGTGATCGACCTATTATGAAAGTAAAGTTTAATCGGTCGTGGTTAGTAATTGCATGGGAGACAACCTGAGCAAACTAGCCGGTAAGTTTTTTTTTTTTTTGCAGTCTGCACCTGTTTGGTTTAATGCTGTTAAAACAGCGTGCAAAGTTGCCCAAAGCGATTGCAAAGTTGGTAGATTTGCGTGTTTACTTGACCTAAGTTGTTTTATATCGAACCCTGCAGTTATAACGTATGAAAAATGAATAAAATCCATTTTAAGCCTCCCATGTTAGCAGACTGTCATGTGAGCCCGCCGTAATATGTACAAACACACCCTAAAAATGTGAAAAGCAATTAAAAAGTTGGTGGATTTGCGTGTATATTCCCCCTATGACATTTCATATAGAACCCCGCAGTTAAATTTAGAACGAAAATATGAAAAATCTAATATAGCTGTTTATATTAGCAGATTGCATCACTGCCCAAGCGCAAAGTGATTAACAAAGTGCTTGCAAAGTTGTGAAAAGCTCGTGCAAAGTTGTCAGATTTACATGGAAATGTTACCTATGTTGTTACATTATCGAGACCAGCAGTTAAATGTTCGCGAAAGTGAATAAATTTGTCGTAAAAGTCGTTTGAATATCACAGTAGCCCCGAATGATGTAGAATTTTGAAACACTTCCAAACATTACATGGCCGCCAATAACGATAAATTTCAAAGGATTCTGATAGATGAGTGGTCAGGTGATCGACCTATTATGAAAGTAAAGTTTAATCGGTCGTGGTTAGTACTTGCATGGGAGACAACCTGGGCAAACTAGCTGGTAAGTTTTTTTTTTCTTTTTTGCAGTCTGCACCTGTTTGGTTTTATGCTGTTAAAACAGCGTGCAAAGTTGCCCAAAGCGATTGCAAAGTTGGTAGATTTGCGTGTTTACTTGACCTAAGTTGTTTTTATATCGAACCCTGCAGTTATAACGTATGAAAAATGAATAAAATCCATTTTAAGCCTCCCATGTTAGCAGACTGTCATGTGAGCCCGCCGTAATATGTACAAACACACCCTAAAAATGTGAAAAGCAATTAAAAAGTTGTTGGATTTGCGTGTATATTCCCCCTATGACATTTCATATAGAACCCCGCAGTTAAATTTAGAACGAAAATATGAAAAATCTAATATAGCTGTTTATATTAGCAGATTGCATCACTGCCCAAGCGCAAAGTGATTAACAAAGTGCTTGCAAAGTTGTGAAAAGCTCGTGCAAAGTTGTCAGATTTACATGGAAATGTTACCTATGTTGTTACATTATCGAGACCAGCAGTTAAATGTTCGCGAAAGTGAATAAATATGTCGTAAAAGTCGTTTGAATATCACAGTAGCCCCGAATGATGTAGAATTTTGAAACACTTCCAAACATTACATGGCCGCCAATAACGATAAATTTCAAAGGATTCTGATAGATGAGTGGTCAGGTGATCGACCTATTATGAAAGTAAAGTTTAATCGGTCGTGGTTAGTACTTGCATGGGAGACAACCTGGGCAAACTAGCTGGTAAGTTTTTTTTTTCTTTTTTGCAGTCTGCACCTGTTTGGTTTTATGCTGTTAAAACAGCGTGCAAAGTTGTCCAAAGCGATTGCAAAGTTGGTAGATTTGCGTGTTCACTTGACCTAAGTTGTTTTTATATCGAACCCTGCAGTTATAACGTATGAAAAATGAATAAAATCCATTTGAAGCCTCCCATGGTAGCAGACTGTCATGTGAGCCTGCCGTAATATGTACAAACACACCCTAAAAATGTGAAAAGCAATTAAAAAGTTGGTGGATTTGGGTGTATATTCCCCCTAAGATATTTCATATAGAACCCCGCAGTTAAATTTAGAACGAAAATATGAAAAATCTAATATAGCTATTTATATTAGCAGATTGCATCGCTGCCCAAGCGCAAAGTGATTAACAAAGTGCTTACAAAGTTGTGAAAAGCTCGTGCAAAGTTGTCAGATTTACATGGAAATGTTACCTATTTTGTTACATTATCGAGACCAGCAGTTAAAAGTTCGCGAAAGTGAATAAATATGTCGTAAAAGTCGTTTGAATATCACAGTGGCCCCCGAAGGATGTAGAATTGTAAAACACTTGCAAACATTAAATGGCCGCCAATAACGATAAATTTTAAAGGACTCTGATAGATGAGTGGTCAGGTGATCGACCTATTATGCAAGTAAAGTTTAATCGGTCGTGGTTAGTACTTGCATGGGAGACAACCTGAGCAAACTAGCCGGTAAATTTGTTTTTTTTGCAGTCTCCACCTGTTTGGTTTAAGCTGTTAAAACAGCGTGCAAAGTTGTCCAATGCGATTGCAAAGTTGGTAGATTTGCATGTTTACTTGACCTAAGTTGTTTTTATATCGAGCCCTGCAGTTATAACGTATGAAAAATGAATAAAATCCATTTGAAGCCTCCCATGTTAGCAGACTGTCATGTGAGCCTGTCGTAATATGCACAAACACACCCTAAAAATGTGAAAAGCAATTAAAAAGTTGGTGGATTTGCGTGTATATTCCCCCTATGACATTTCATATAGAACCCCGCAGTTAAATTTAGAACGAAAATATGAAAAATCTAATATAGCTGTTTATATTAGCAGATTGCATCACTGCCCAAGCGCAAAGTGATTAACAAAGTGCTTGCAAAGTTGTGAAAAGCTCGTGCAAAGTTGTCAGATTTACATGGAAATGTTACCTATGTTGTTACATTATCGAGACCAGCAGTTAAATGTTCGCAAAAGTGAATAGATATGTCGTAAAAGTCGTTTGAATATCACAGTGGCCCCGAAGGATGTAGAATTTTGAAACACTTCCAAACATTACATGGCCGCCAATAACGATAAATTTCAAAGGATTCTGATAGATGAGTGGTCAGGTGATCGACCTATTATGAAAGTAAAGTTTAATCGGTCGTGGTTAGTAATTGCATGGGAGACAACCTGAGCAAACTAGCCGGTAAGTTTTTTTTTTTTTTGCAGTCTGCACCTGTTTGGTTTAATGCTGTTAAAACAGCGTGCAAAGTTGCCCAAAGCGATTGCAAAGTTGGTAGATTTGCGTGTTTACTTGACCTAAGTTGTTTTATATCGAACCCTGCAGTTATAACGTATGAAAAATGAATAAAATCTATTTTAAGCCTCCCATGTTAGCAGACTGTCATGTGAGCCCGCCGTAATATGTACAAACACACCCTAAAAATGTGAAAAGCAATTAAAAAGTTGGTGGATTTCCGTGTATATTCCCCCTATGACATTTCATATAGAACCCCGCAGTTAAATTTAGAACGAAAATATGAAAAATCTAATATAGCTATTTATATTAGCAGATTGCATCGCTGCCCAAGCGCAAAGTGATTAACAAAGTGCTTACAAAGTTGTGAAAAGCTCGTGCAAAGTTGTCAGATTTACATGGAAATGTTACCTATTTTGTTACATTATCGAGACCAGCAGTTAAAAGTTCGCGAAAGTGAATAAATATGTCGTAAAAGTCGTTTGAATATCACAGTAGCCCCGAATGATGTAGAATTTTGAAACACTTCCAAATATTACATGGCCGCCAATAACGATAAATTTCAAAGGATTCTGATAGATGAGTGGTCAGGTGATCGACCTATTATGCAAGTAAAGTTTAATCGGTCGTGGTTAGTACTTGCATGGGAGACAACCTGAGCAAACTAGCTGGTAAGTTTTTTTTTTTTTTGCAGTCTGCACCTGTTTGGTTTAAGCTGTTAAAACAGCGTGCAAAGTTGTCCAAAGCGATTGCAAAGTTGGTAGATTTGCGTGTTTACTTGACCTAAGTTGTTTTTATATCGAACCATGCAGTTATAACGTATGAAAAATGAATAAAATCCATTTGAAGCCTCCCATGTTAGCAGACTGTCATGTGAGCCTGCCGTAATATGTACAAACACACCCTAAAAATGTGAAAAGCAATTAAAAAGTTGGTGGATTTGGGTGTATATTCCCCCTAAGACATTTCATATAGAACCCCGCAGTTTAATTTAGAACGAAAATATGAAAAATCTAATATAGCTATTTATATTAGCAGATTGCATCGCTGCCCAAGCGCAAAGTGATTAACAAAGTGCTTACAAAGTTGTGAAAAGCTCGTGCAAAGTTGTCAGATTTACATGGAAATGTTACCTATTTTGTTACATTATCGAGACCAGCAGTTAAAAGTTCGCGAAAATGAATAAATATGTCGTAAAAGTCGTATGAATATCACAGTGGCCCCCGAAGGATGTAGAATTGTGAAACACTTGCAAACATTAAATGGCCGCCAATAACGATAAATTTTAAAGGACTCTGATAGATGAGTGGTCAGGTGATCGACCTATTATGCAAGTAAAGTTTAATCGGTCGTGGTTAGGACTTGCATGGGAGACAACCTGAGCAAACTAGCCGGTAAATTTGTTTTTTTTGCAGTCTCCACCTGTTTGGTTTAAGCTGTTAAAACAGCGTGCAAAGTTGTCCAAAGCGATTGCGAAATTGGTAGATTTGCGTGTTTACTTGACCTAAGTTGTTTTTATATCGAACCCTGCAGTTATATCGTATGAAAAATGAATAAAATCCATTTGAAGCATCCCATGTTAGCAGACTGTCATGTGAGCCTGCCGTAATATGCACAAACACACCCTAAAAATGTGAAAAGCAATTAAAAAGTTGGTGGATTTGCGTGTATATTCCCCCTATGACATTTCATATAGAACCCCGCAGTTAAATTTAGAACGAAAATATGAAAAATCTAATATAGCTGTTTATATTAGCAGATTGCATCACTGCCCAAGCGCAAAGTGATTAACAAAGTGCTTGCAAAGTTGTGAAAAGCTCGTGCAAAGTTGTCAGATTTACATGGAAATGTTACCTATGTTGTTACATTATCGAGACCAGCAGTTAAATGTTCGCGAAAGTGAATAAATATGTCGTAAAAGTCGTTTGAATATCACAGTAGCCCCGAATGATGTAGAATTTTGAAACACTTCCAAACATTACATGGCCGCCAATAACGATAAATTTCAAAGGATTCTGATAGATGAGTGGTCAGGTGATCGACCTATTATGAAAGTAAAGTTTAATCGGTCGTGGTTAGTACTTGCATGGGAGACAACCTGGGCAAACTAGCTGGTAAGTTTTTTTTTTTTTTGCAGTCTGCACCTGTTTGGTTTAATGCTGTTAAAACAGCGTGCAAAGTTGCCCATAGCGATTGCAAAGTTGGTAGATTTGCGTGTTTACTTGACCTAAGTTGTTTTTATATCGAACCCTGCAGTTATAACGTATGAAAAATGAATAAAATCCATTTTAAGCCTCCCATGTTAGCAGACTGTCATGTGAGCCCGCAGTAATATGTACAAACACACCCTAAAAATGTGAAAAGCAATTAAAAAGTTGTTGGATTTGGGTGTATATTCACCCTAAGACATTTCATATAGAACCCCGCAGTTAAATTTAGAACGAAAATATGAAAAATCTAATATAGCTATTTATATTAGCAGATTGCATCGCTGCCCAAGCGCAAAGTGATTAACAAAGTGCTTACAAAGTTGTGAAAAGCTCGTGCAAAGTTGTCAGATTTACATGGAAATGTTACCTATTTTGTTACATTATCGAGACCAGCAGTTAAAAGTTCGCGAAAGTGAATAAATATGTCGTAAAAGTCGTTTGAATATCACAGTAGCCCCGAATGATGTAGAATTTTGAAACACTTCCAAACATTACATGTCCGCCAATAACGATAAATTTCAAAGGATTCTGATAGATGAGTGGTCAGGTGATCGACCTATTATGAAAGTAAAGTTTAATCGGTCGTGGTTAGTACTTGCATGGGAGACAACCTGGGCAAACTAGCTGGTAAGTTTTTTTTTTTTTTTTGCAGTCTGCACCTGTTTGGTTTAATGCTGTTAAAACAGCGTGCAAAGTTGCCCATAGCGATTGCAAAGTTGGTAGATTTGCGTGTTTACTTGACCTAAGTTGTTTTTATATCGAACCCTGCAGTTATAACGTATGAAAAATGAATAAAATCCATTTGAAGCCTCCCATGGTAGCAGACTGTCATGTGAGCCTGCAGTAATATGTACAAACACACCCTAAAAATGTGAAAAGCAATTAAAAAGTTGTTGGATTTGGGTGTATATTCCCCCTAAGACATTTCATATAGAACCCCGCAGTTAAATTTAGAACGAAAATATGAAAAATCTAATATAGCTATTTATATTAGCAGATTGCATCGCTGCCCAAGCGCAAAGTGATTAACAAAGTGCTTACAAAGTTGTGAAAAGCTCGTGCAAAGTTGTCAGATTTACATGGAAATGTTACCTATTTTGTTACATTATCGAGACCAGCAGTTAAAAGTTCGCGAAAGTGAATAAATATGTCGTAAAAGTCGTTTGAATATCACAGTAGCCCCGAATGATGTAGAATTTTGAAACACTTCCAAATATTACATGGCCGCCAATAACGATAAATTTCAAAGGATTCTGATAGATGAGTGGTCAGGTGATCGACCTATTATGCAAGTAAAGTTTAATCGGTCGTGGTTAGTACTTGCATGGGAGACAACCTGAGCAAACTAGCTGGTAAGTTTTTTTTTTTTTTGCAGTCTGCACCTGTTTGGTTTAAGCTGTTAAAACAGCGTGCAAAGTTGTCCAAAGCGATTGCAAAGTTGGTAGATTTGCGTGTTTACTTGACCTAAGTTGTTTTTATATCGAACCATGCAGTTATAACGTATGAAAAATGAATAAAATCCATTTGAAGCCTCCCATGTTAGCAGACTGTCATGTGAGCCTGCCGTAATATGTACAAACACACCCTAAAAATGTGAAAAGCAATTAAAAAGTTGGTGGATTTGGGTGTATATTCCCCCTAAGACATTTCATATAGAACCCCGCAGTTTAATTTAGAACGAAAATATGAAAAATCTAATATAGCTATTTATATTAGCAGATTGCATCGCTGCCCAAGCGCAAAGTGATTAACAAAGTGCTTACAAAGTTGTGAAAAGCTCGTGCAAAGTTGTCAGATTTACATGGAAATGTTACCTATTTTGTTACATTATCGAGACCAGCAGTTAAAAGTTCGCGAAAATGAATAAATATGTCGTAAAAGTCGTATGAATATCACAGTGGCCCCCGAAGGATGTAGAATTGTGAAACACTTGCAAACATTAAATGGCCGCCAATAACGATAAATTTTAAAGGACTCTGATAGATGAGTGGTCAGGTGATCGACCTATTATGCAAGTAAAGTTTAATCGGTCGTGGTTAGGACTTGCATGGGAGACAACCTGAGCAAACTAGCCGGTAAATTTGTTTTTTTTGCAGTCTCCACCTGTTTGGTTTAAGCTGTTAAAACAGCGTGCAAAGTTGTCCAAAGCGATTGCGAAATTGGTAGATTTGCGTGTTTACTTGACCTAAGTTGTTTTTATATCGAACCCTGCAGTTATATCGTATGAAAAATGAATAAAATCCATTTGAAGCATCCCATGTTAGCAGACTGTCATGTGAGCCTGCCGTAATATGCACAAACACACCCTAAAAATGTGAAAAGCAATTAAAAAGTTGGTGGATTTGCGTGTATATTCCCCCTATGACATTTCATATAGAACCCCGCAGTTAAATTTAGAACGAAAATATGAAAAATCTAATATAGCTGTTTATATTAGCAGATTGCATCACTGCCCAAGCGCAAAGTGATTAACAAAGTGCTTGCAAAGTTGTGAAAAGCTCGTGCAAAGTTGTCAGATTTACATGGAAATGTTACCTATGTTGTTACATTATCGAGACCAGCAGTTAAATGTTCGCGAAAGTGAATAAATATGTCGTAAAAGTCGTTTGAATATCACAGTAGCCCCGAATGATGTAGAATTTTGAAACACTTCCAAACATTACATGGCCGCCAATAACGATAAATTTCAAAGGATTCTGATAGATGAGTGGTCAGGTGATCGACCTATTATGAAAGTAAAGTTTAATCGGTCGTGGTTAGTACTTGCATGGGAGACAACCTGGGCAAACTAGCTGGTAAGTTTTTTTTTTTTTTGCAGTCTGCACCTGTTTGGTTTAATGCTGTTAAAACAGCGTGCAAAGTTGCCCATAGCGATTGCAAAGTTGGTAGATTTGCGTGTTTACTTGACCTAAGTTGTTTTTATATCGAACCCTGCAGTTATAACGTATGAAAAATGAATAAAATCCATTTTAAGCCTCCCATGTTAGCAGACTGTCATGTGAGCCCGCAGTAATATGTACAAACACACCCTAAAAATGTGAAAAGCAATTAAAAAGTTGTTGGATTTGGGTGTATATTCACCCTAAGACATTTCATATAGAACCCCGCAGTTAAATTTAGAACGAAAATATGAAAAATCTAATATAGCTATTTATATTAGCAGATTGCATCGCTGCCCAAGCGCAAAGTGATTAACAAAGTGCTTACAAAGTTGTGAAAAGCTCGTGCAAAGTTGTCAGATTTACATGGAAATGTTACCTATTTTGTTACATTATCGAGACCAGCAGTTAAAAGTTCGCGAAAGTGAATAAATATGTCGTAAAAGTCGTTTGAATATCACAGTAGCCCCGAATGATGTAGAATTTTGAAACACTTCCAAACATTACATGTCCGCCAATAACGATAAATTTCAAAGGATTCTGATAGATGAGTGGTCAGGTGATCGACCTATTATGAAAGTAAAGTTTAATCGGTCGTGGTTAGTACTTGCATGGGAGACAACCTGGGCAAACTAGCTGGTAAGTTTTTTTTTTTTTTTTGCAGTCTGCACCTGTTTGGTTTAATGCTGTTAAAACAGCGTGCAAAGTTGCCCATAGCGATTGCAAAGTTGGTAGATTTGCGTGTTTACTTGACCTAAGTTGTTTTTATATCGAACCCTGCAGTTATAACGTATGAAAAATGAATAAAATCCATTTGAAGCCTCCCATGGTAGCAGACTGTCATGTGAGCCTGCAGTAATATGTACAAACACACCCTAAAAATGTGAAAAGCAATTAAAAAGTTGTTGGATTTGGGTGTATATTCCCCCTAAGACATTTCATATAGAACCCCGCAGTTAAATTTAGAACGAAAATATGAAAAATCTAATATAGCTATTTATATTAGCAGATTGCATCGCTGCCCAAGCGCAAAGTGATTAACAAAGTGCTTACAAAGTTGTGAAAAGCTCGTGCAAAGTTGTCAGATTTACATGGAAATGTTACCTATTTTGTTACATTATCGAGACCAGCAGTTAAAAGTTCGCGAAAGTGAATAAATATGTCGTAAAATTCGTTTGAATATCACAGTGGCCCCCGAAGGATGTAGAATTGTGAAACACTTGCAAACATTAAATGGCCGCCAATAAAGATAAATTTTAAAGGACGCTGATAGATGAGTGGTCAGTTGATCGACCTATTATGCAAGTAAAGTTTAATCGGTCGTGGTTAGTACTTGCATGGGAGACAACCTGAGCAAACTAGCCGGTAATTTTTTTTTTTTTTTTTGCAGTCTGCACCTGTTTGGTTTAAGCTGTTAAAACAGCGTGCAAAGTTGTCCAATGCGATGGCAAAGTTGGTAGATTTGCGTGTTTACTTGACCTAAGTTGTTTTTATATCGAGCCCTGCAGTTATAACGTATGAAAAATGTATAAAATCCATTTGATGCCTCCCATGTTAGCAGACTGTCATGTGAGCCCGCCGTAATATGTACAAACACACCCTAAAAATGTGAAAAGCAATTAAAAAGTTGGTGGATTTGCGTGTATATTCCCCCTATGACATTTCATATAGTACCCCGCAGTTAAATTTAGAACGAAAATATGAAAAATCTAATATAGCTATTTATATTAGCAGATTACATCACTGCCCAAGCGCAAAGTGATTAACCGAGTGCTTACAAAGTTGTGAAAAGCTCGTGCAAAGTTGTCAGATTTACATGGAAATGTTACCTATGTTGTTACATTATCGAGACCAGCAGTTAAATGTTCGCAAAAGTGAATAGATATGTCGTAAAAGTCGTTTGAATATCACAGTGGCCCCGAAGGATGTAGAATTTGAAACACTTCCAAACATTACATGGCCGCCAATAACGATAAATTTCAAAGGATTCTGATAGATGAGTGGTCAGGTGATCGACCTATTATGAAAGTAAAGTTTAATCGGTCGTGGTTAGTACTTGCATGGGAGACAACCTGAGCAAACTAGCTGGTAAGTTTTTTTTTTGCAGTCTGCACCTGTTTGGTTTAAGCTGTTAAAACAGCGTGCAAAGTTGTCCAAAGCGATTGCAAAGTTGGTAGATTTGCGTGTTTACTTGACCTAAGTTGTTTTTATATCGAACCCTGCAGTTATAACGTATGAAAAATGAATAAAATCCATTTGAAGCCTCCCGTGTTAGCAGACTGTCATGTGAGCCTGCCGTAATATGTACAAACACACCCTAAAAATGTGAAAAGCAATTAAAAAGTTGGTGGATTTGGGTGTATATTCCCCCTAAGACATTTCATATAGAACCCCGCAGTTTAATTTAGAACGAAAATATGAAAAATCTAATATAGCTGTTTATATTAGCAGATTGCATCACTGCCCAAGCGCAAAGTGATTAACAAAGTGCTTGCAAAGTTGTGAAAAGCTCGTGCAAAGTTGTCAGATTTACATGGAAATGTTACCTATGTTGTTACATTATCGAGACCAGCAGTTAAAAGTTCGCGAAAGTGAATAAATATGTCGTAAAAGTCGTTTGAATATCACAGTGGCCCGCGAAAATGTAGAATTGTGAAACACTTGCAAACATTAAATGGCCGCCAATAAAGATAAATTTTAAAGGACTCTGATAGATGAGTGGTCAGGTGATCGACCTATTATGAAAGTAAAGTTTAATCGGTCGTGGTTAGTACTTGCATGGGAGACAACCTGAGCAAACTAGCTGGTAAGTTTTTTTTTTTTTTGCAGTCTGCACCTGTTTGGTTTAAGCTGTTAAAACAGCGTGCAAAGTTGTCCAATGCGATTGCAAAGTTGGTAGATTTGCGTGTTTACTTGACCTAAGTTGTTTTTATATCGAGCCCTGCAGTTATAACGTATGAAAAATGTATAAAATCCATTTGATGCCTCCCATGTTAGCAGACTGTCATGTGAGCCTGCCGTAATATGTACAAACACACCCTAAAAATGTGAAAAGCAATTAAAAAGTTGGTGGATTTGGGTATATATTCCCCCTATGACATTTCATATAGAACCCCGCAGTTAAATTTAGAACGAAAATATGAAAAATCTAATATAGCTATTTATATTAGCAGATTGCATCACTGCCCAAGCGCAAAGTGATTACAAAGTGCTTGCAAAGTTGTGAAAAGCTCGTGCAAAGTTGTCAGACTTACATGGAAATGTTACCTATGTTGTTACATTATCGAGACGAGCAGGTAAATGTTCGCGAAAGTGAATAAATATGTCGTAAAAGTCGTTTGAATATCACAGTAGCCCCGAAGGATGTAGAATTTTGAAACACTTCCAAACATTACATGGCCGCCAATAACGATAAACTTCAAAGGATTCTGATAGATGAGTGGTCAGGTTATCGACCTATTATGAAAGTAAAGTTTAATCGGTCGTGGTTAGTATTTGTATGGGAGACAACCTGAGCAAACTAGCCGGTAAGTTTTTTGTTTTTTTTGGCAGTCTGCACCTGTTTGGTTTAAGCTGTTAAAACAGCGTGCAATGTTGTCCAAAGCGATTGCAAAGTTGGTAGATTTGCGTGTTTACTTGACCTATGTTGTTTTTATATCGAACCCTGCAGTTATAACGTATGAAAAATGAATAAAATCCATTTGAAGCCTCCCATGTTAGCAGACTGTCATGTGAGCCCGCCGTAATATGTACAAACACACCCTAAAAATGTGAAAAGCAATTAAAAAGTTGGTGGATTTGGGTGTATATTCCCCCTAAGACATTTCATATAGAACCCCGCAGTTAAATTTAGAACGAAAACATGAAAAATCTAATATAGCTATTTGTATTAGCAGATTGCATCGCTGCCCAAGCGCAAAGTGATTAACAAAATGCTTACAAAGTTGTGAAAAGCTCGTGCAAAGTTGTCAGATTTACATGGAAATGTTACCTATGTTGTTACATTATCGAGACCAGCAGTTAAATGTTCGCAAAAGTGAATAGATATGTCGTAAAAGTCGTTTGAATATCACAGTGGCCCCGAAGGATGTAGAATTTTGAAACACTTCCAAACATTACATGGCCGCCAATAACAATAAATTTCGAAGGATTCTGATAGATGAGTGGTCAGGCGGTCGACCTATTATGAAAGTAAAGTTTAATCGGTCGTGGTTAGTACTTGCATGGGAGACAACCTGAACAAACTAGCCGGTAAGTTTTTTTTTTTGCAATCTGCACCTGTTTGGTTTAATGCTGTTAAAACAGCGTGCAAAGTTGCCCAAAGCGATTGCAAAGCTGGTAGATTTGCGTGTTTACTTGACCTAAGTTGTTTTTATATCGAACCCTGCAGTTATAACGTATGAAAAATGAATAAAATCCATTTTAAGCCTCCCATGTTAGCAGACTGTCATGTGAGCCCGCCGTAATACGTACAAACACACCCTAAAAATGTGAAAAGCAATTAAAAAGTTGGTGGATTTGGGTGTATATTCCCCCTAAGACATTTCATATAGAACCCCGCAGTTAAATTTAGAACGAAAATATGAAAAATCTAATATAGCTATTTATATTAGCAGATTGCATCACTGCCCAAGCGCAAAGTGATTAACAAAGTGCCTGCAAAGTTGTGAAAAGCTCGTGCAAAGTTGTCAGATTTACATGAAAATGTTACCTATGTTGTTACATTATCGAGACCAGCAGTTAAATGTTCGCACAAGTGAATAGATATGTCGTAAAAGTCGTTTGAATATCACAGTGGCCCCGAAGGATGTAGAATTTTGAAACACTTCCAAACATTACATGGCCGCCAATAACGATAAATTTCAAAGGATTCTGATATATGAGTGGTCAGGTGATCGACCTATTATGAAAGTAAAGTTTAATCGGTCGTGGTTAGTATTTGTATGGGAGACAACCTGAGCAAACTAGCCGGTAAGTTTTTTTTTTTTTTTGGCAGTCTGCACCTGTTTGGTTTAAGCTGTTAAAACAGCGTGCAATGTTGTCCAAAGCGATTGCAAAGTTGGTAGATTTGCGTGTTTACTTGACCTATGTTGTTTTTATATCGAACCCTGCAGTTATAACGTATGAAAAATGAATAAAATCCATTTTAAGCCTCCCATGTTAGCAGACTGTCATGTGAGCCCGCCGTAATGTGTACAAACACACCCTAAAAATGTGAAAAGCAATTAAAAAGTTGGTGGATTTGGGTGTATATTCCCCCTAAGACATTTCATATAGAACCCCGCAGTTAAATTTAGAACGAAAACATGAAAAATCTAATATAGCTATTTGTATTAGCAGATTGCATCGCTGCCCAAGCGCAAAGTGATTAACAAAGTGCTTACAAAGTTGTGAAAAGCTCGTGCAAAGTTGTCAGATTTACATGGAAATGTTACCTATGTTGTTACATTATCGAGACCAGCAGTTAAATGTTCGCAAAAGTGAATAGATATGTCGTAAAAGTCGTTTGAATATCACAGTGGCCCCGAAAGATGTAGAATTTTGAAACACTTCCAAACATTACATGGCCGCCAATAACAATAAATTTCGAAGGATTCTGATAGATGAGTGGTCAGGCGGTCGACCTATTATGAAAGTAAAGTTTAATCGGTCGTGGTTAGTACTTGCATGGGAGACAACCTGAACAAACTAGCCGGTAAGTTTTTTTTTTTTTTGCAATCTGCACCTGTTTGGTTTAATGCTGTTAAAACAGCGTGCAAAGTTGCCCAAAGCGATTGCAAAGCTGGTAGATTTGCGTGTTTACTTGACCTAAGTTGTTTTTATATCGAACCCTGCAGTTATAACGTATGAAAAATGAATAAAATCCATTTTAAGCCTCCCATGTTAGCAGACTGTCATGTGAGCCCGCCGTAATACGTACAAACACACCCTAAAAATGTGAAAAGCAATTAAAAAGTTGGTGGATTTGGGTGTATATTCCCCCTAAGACATTTCATATAGAACCCCGCAGTTAAATTTAGAACGAAAATATGAAAAATCTAATATAGCTATTTATATTAGCAGATTGCATCGCTGCCCAAGCGCAAAGTGATTAACAAAGTGCTTACAAAGTTGTGAAAAGCTCGTGCAAAGTTGTCAGATTTACATGGAAATGTTACCTATTTTGTTACATTATCGAGACCAGCAGTTAAAAGTTCGCGAAAATGAATAAATATGTCGTAAAAGTCGTTTGAATATCACAGTGGCCCCCGAAGGATGTAGAATTGTGAAACACTTGCAAACATTAAATGGCCGCCAATAACGATAAATTTTAAAGGACTCTGATAGATGAGTGGTCAGGTGATCGACCTATTATGCAAGTAAAGTTTAATCGGTCGTGGTTAGTACTTGCATGGGAGACAACCTGAGCAAACTAGCCGGTAAATTTGTTTTTTTTGCAGTCTCCACCTGTTTGGTTTAAGCTGTTAATACAGCGTGCAAAGTTGTCCAATGCGATTGCAAAGTTGGTAGATTTGCGTGTTTACTTGACCTAAGTTGTTTTTATATCGAGCCCTGCAGTTATAACGTATGAAAAATGAATAAAATCCATTTGAAGCCTCCCATGTTAGCAGACTGTCATGTGAGCCTGCCGTAATATGCACAAACACACCCTAAAAATGTGAAAAGCAATTAAAAAGTTGGTGGATTTGCGTGTATATTCCCCCTATGACATTTCATATAGAACCCCGCAGTTAAATTTAGAACGAAAATATGAAAAATCTAATATAGCTGTTTATATTAGCAGATTGCATCACTGCCCAAGCGCAAAGTGATTAACAAAGTGCTTGCAAAGTTGTGAAAAGCTCGTGCAAAGTTGTCAGATTTACATGGAAATGTTACCTATGTTGTTACATTATCGAGACCAGCAGTTAAATGTTCGCGAAAGTGAATAAATATGTCGTAAAAGTCGTTTGAATATCACAGTAGCCCCGAATGATGTAGAATTTTGAAACACTTCCAAACATTACATGGCCGCCAATAACGATAAATTTCAAAGGATTCTGATAGATGAGTGGTCAGGTGATCGACCTATTATGAAAGTAAAGTTTAATCGGTCGTGGTTAGTACTTGCATGGGAGACAACCTGGGCAAACTAGCTGGTAAGTTTTTTTTTTTTTTTTGCAGTCTGCACCTGTTTGGTTTAATGCTGTTAAAACAGCGTGCAAAGTTGCCCATAGCGATTGCAAAGTTGGTAGATTTGCGTGTTTACTTGACCTAAGTTGTTTTTATATCGAACCCTGCAGTTATAACGTATGAAAAATGAATAAAATCCATTTTAAGCCTCCCATGTTAGCAGACTGTCATGTGAGCCCGCCGTAATATGTACAAACACACCCTAAAAATGTGAAAAGCAATTAAAAAGTTGGTGGATTTGGGTGTATATTCCCCCTATGACATTTCATATAGAACCCCGCAGTTAAATTTAGAACGAAAATATGAAAAATCTAATATAGCTGTTTATATTAGCAGATTGCATCACTGCCCAAGCGCAAAGTGATTAACAAAGTGCTTGCAAAGTTGTGAAAAGCTCGTGCAAAGTTGTCAGATTTACATGGAAATGTTACCTATGTTGTTACATTATCGAGACCAGCAGTTAAATGTTCGCGAAAGTGAATAAATATGTCGTAAAAGTCGTTTGAATATCACAGTAGCCCCGAATGATGTAGAATTTTGAAACACTTCCAAATATTACATGGCCGCCAATAACGATAAATTTCAAAGGATTCTGATAGATGAGTGGTTAGGTGATCGACCTATTATGCAAGTAAAGTTTAATCGGTCGTGGTTAGTACTTGCATGGGAGACAACCTGAGCAAACTAGCTGGTAAGTTTTTTTTTTTTGCAGTCTGCACCTGTTTGGTTTAAGCTGTTAAAACAGCGTGCAAAGTTGTCCAAAGCGATTGCAAAGTTGGTAGATTTACGTGTTTACTTGACCTAAGTTGTTTTTATATCGAACCCTGCAGTTATAACGTATGAAAAATGAATAAAATCCATTTGAAGCCTCCCATGTTAGCAGACTGTCATGTGAGCCTGCCGTAATATGTACAAACACACCCTAAAAATGTGAAAAGCAATTAAAAAGTTGGTGGATTTGGGTGTATATTCCCCCTAAGACATTTCATATAGAACCCCGCAGTTTATTTTAGAACGAAAATATGAAAAATCTAATATAGCTGTTTATATTAGCAGATTGCATCACTGCCCAAGCGCAAAGTGATTAACAAAGTGCTTGCAAAGTTGTGAAAAGCTCGTGCAAAGTTGTCAGATTTACATGGAAATGTTACCTATGTTGTTACATTATCGAGACCAGCAGTTAAATGTTCGCAAAAGTGAATAGATATGTCGTAAAAGTCGTTTGAATATCACAGTGGCCCCGAAGGATGTAGAATTTTGAAACACTTCCAAACATTACATGGCCGCCAATAACAATAAATTTCGAAGGATTCTGATAGATGAGTGGTCAGGCGATCGACCTATTATGAAAGTAAAGTTTAATCGGTCGTGGTTAGTACTTGCATGGGAGACAACCTTAGCAAACTAGCCGGTAAGTTTTTTTTTTTTGCAATCTGCACCCGTTTGGTTTAATGCTGTTAAAACAGCGTGCAAAGTTGCCCAAAGCGATTGCAAAGCTGGTAGATTTGCGTGTTTACTTGACCTAAGTTGTTTTTATATCGAACCCTGCAGTTATAACGTATGAAAAATGAATAAAATCCATTTTAAGCCTCCCATGTTAGCAGACTGTCATGTGAGCCCGCCGTAATATGTACAAACACACCCTAAAAATGTGAAAAGCAATTAAAAAGTTGGTGGATTTGGGTGTATATTCCCCCTAAGACATTTCATATAGAACCCCGCAGTTAAATTTAGAACGAAAATATGAAAAATCTAATATAGCTATTTATATTAGCAGATTGCATCACTGCCCAAGCGCAAAGTGATTAACAAAGTGCCTGCAAAGTTGTGAAAAGCTCGTGCAAAGTTGTCAGATTTACATGAAAATGTTACCTATGTTGTTACATTATCGAGACCAGCAGTTAAATGTTCGCACAAGTGAATATATATGTCGTAAAAGTCGTTTGAATATCTCAGTGGCCCCGAAGGATGTAGAATTTTGAAACACTTCCAAACATTACATGGCCGCCAATAACGATAAATTTCAAAGGATTCTGATAGATGAGTGGTCAGGTGATCGATCTATTATGAAAGTAAAGTTTAATCGGTCGTGGTTAGTACTTGCATGGGAGACAACCTGAGCAAACTATCCGGTAAGTTTTTTTTTTATTTTTTTGCAGTCTGCACCTGTTTGGTTTAATGCTGTTAAAACAGCGTGCAAAGTTGCCCAAAGCGATTGCAAAGTTGGTAGATTTGCGTGTTTACTTGACCTAAGTTGTTTTTATATCGAACCCTGCAGTTATAACGTATGAAAAATGAATAAAATCCATTTTAAGCCTCCCATGTTAGCAGACTGTCATGTGAGCCCGCCGTAATATGTACAAACACACCCTAAAAATGTGAAAAGCAATTAAAAAGTTGGTGGATTTGGGTGTATATTCCCCCTAAGACATTTCATATAGAACCCCGCAGTTAAATTTAGAACGAAAATATGAAAAATCTAATATAGCTATTTATATTAGCAGATTGCATCACTGCCCAAGCGCAAAGTGATTAACAAAGTGCCTGCAAAGTTGTTAAAAGCTCGTGCAAAGTTGTCAGATTTACATGGAAATGTTACCTATGTTGTTACATTATCGAGACCAGCAGTTAAATGTTCGCACAAGTGAATAGATATGTCGTAAAAGTCGTTTGAATATCACAGTGGCCCCGAAGGATGTAGAATTTTGAAACACTTCCAAACATTACATGGCCGCCAATAACGATAAATTTCAAAGGATTCTGATAGATGAGTGGTCAGGTGATCGACCTATTATGAAAGTAAAGTTTAATCGGTCGTGGTTAGTACTTGCATGGGAGACAACCTGAGCAAACTAGCTGGTAAGTTTGTTTTTTTTGCAGTCTGCACCTGTTTGGTTTAAGCTGTTAAAACAGCGTGCAAAGTTGTCCAAAGCGATTGCAAAGTTGGTAGATTTGCGTGTTTACTTGACCTAAGTTGTTTTTATATCGAACCCTGCAGTTATAACGTATGAAAAATGTATAAAATCCATTTGATGCCTCCCATGTTAGCAGACTGTCATGTGAGCCCGCCGTAATATGTACAAACACACCCTAAAAATGTGAAAAGCAATTAAAAAGTTGGTGGATTTGCGTGTATATTCCCCCTATGACATTTCATATAGAACCCCGCAGTTAAATTTAGAACGAAAATATGAAAAATCTAATATAGCTGTTTATATTAGCAGATTGCATCACTGCCCAAGCGCAAAGTGATTAACAAAGTGCTTGCAAAGTTGTGAAAAGCTCGTGCAAAGTTGTCAGATTTACATGGAAATGTTGCCTATGTTGTTACATTATCGAGACCAGCAGTTAAATGTTCGCGAAAGTGAATAAATATGTCGTAAAAGTCGTTTGAATATCACAGTAGCCCCGAATGATGTAGAATTTTGAAACACTTCCAAACATTACATGGCCGCCAATAACGATAAATTTCAAAGGATTCTGATAGATGAGTGGTCAGGTGATCGACCTATTATGAAAGTAAAGTTTAATCGGTCGTGGTTGGTACTTGCATGGGAGACAACCTGGGCAAACTAGCTGGTAAGTTTTTTTTTTTTTTGCAGTCTGCACCTGTTTGGTTTAATGCTGTTAAAACAGCGTGCAAAGTTGCCCATAGCGATTGCAAAGTTGGTAGATTTGCGTGTTTACTTGACCTAAGTTGTTTTTATATCGAACCCTGCAGTTATAACGTATGAAAAATGAATAAAATCCATTTTAAGCCTCCCATGTTAGCAGACTGTCATGTGAGCCCGCCGTAATATGTACAAACACACCCTAAAAATGTGAAAAGCAATTAAAAAGTTGGTGGATTTGGGTGTATATTCCCACTATGACATTTCATATAGAACCCCGCAGTTAAATTTAGAACGAAAATATGAAAAATCTAATATAGCTGTTTATATTAGCAGATTGCATCACTGCCCAAGCGCAAAGTGATTAACAAAGTGCTTGCAAAGTTGTGAAAAGCTCGTGCAAAGTTGTCAGATTTACATGGAAATGTTACCTATGTTGTTACATTATCGAGACCAGCAGTTAAATGTTCGCGAAAGTGAATAAATATGTCGTAAAAGTCGTTTGAATATCACAGTAGCCCCGAATGATGTAGAATTTTGAAACACTTCCAAACATTACATGGCCGCCAATAACGATAAATTTCAAAGGATTCTGATAGATGAGTGGTCAGGTGATCGACCTATTATGAAAGTAAAGTTTAATCGGTCGTGGTTAGTACTTGCATGGGAGACAACCTGGGCAAACTAGCTGGTAAGTTTTTTTTTTTTTTTTGCAGTCTGCACCTGTTTGGTTTAATGCTGTTAAAACAGCGTGCAAAGTTGCCCATAGCGATTGCAAAGTTGGTAGATTTGCGTGTTTACTTGACCTAAGTTGTTTTTATATCGAACCCTGCAGTTATAACGTATGAAAAATGAATAAAATCCATTTTAAGCCTCCCATGTTAGCAGACTGTCATGTGAGCCCGCCGTAATATGTACAAACATACCCTAAAAATGTGAAAAGCAATTAAAAAGTTGGTGGATTTGGGTGTATATTCCCCCTATGACATTTCATATAGAACCCCGCAGTTAAATTTAGAACGAAAATATGAAAAATCTAATATAGCTGTTTATATTAGCAGATTGCATCACTGCCCAAGCGCAAAGTGATTAACAAAGTGCTTGCAAAGTTGTGAAAAGCTCGTGCAAAGTTGTCAGATTTACATGGAAATGTTACCTATGTTGTTACATTATCGAGACCAGCAGTTAAATGTTCGCGAAAGTGAATAAATATGTCGTAAAAGTCGTTTGAATATCACAGTAGCCCCGAATGATGTAGAATTTTGAATCACTTCCAAATATTACATGGCCGCCAATAACGATAAATTTCAAAGGATTCTGATAGATGAGTGGTTAGGTGATCGACCTATTATGCAAGTAAAGTTTAATCGGTCGTGGTTAGTACTTGCATGGGAGACAACCTGAGCAAACTAGCTGGTAAGTTTTTTTTTTTTGCAGTCTGCACCTGTTTGGTTTAAGCTGTTAAAACAGCGTGCAAAGTTGTCCAAAGCGATTGCAAAGTTGGTAGATTTGCGTGTTTACTTGACCTAAGTTGTTTTTATATCGAACCCTGCAGTTATAACGTTTGAAAAATGAATAAAATCCATTTTAAGCCTCCCATGTTAGCAGACTGTCATGTGAGCCCGCCGTAATATGTACAAACACACCCTAAAAATGTGAAAAGCAATTAAAAAGTTGGTGGATTTGGGTGTATATTCCCCCTAAGACATTTCATATAGAACCCCGCAGTTAAATTTAGAACGAAAATATGAAAAATCTAATATAGCTATTTATATTAGCAGATTGCATCACTGCCCAAGCGCAAAGTGATTAACAAAGTGCCTGCAAAGTTGTTAAAAGCTCGTGCAAAGTTGTCAGATTTACATGGAAATGTTACCTATGTTGTTACATTATCGAGACCAGCAGTTAAATGTTCGCGAAAGTGAATAAATATGTCGTAAAAGTCGTTTGAATATCACAGTAGCCCCGAATGATGTAGAATTTTGAAACACTTCCAAACATTACATGGCCGCCAATAACGATAAATTTCAAAGGATTCTGATAGATGAGTGGTCAGGTGATCGACCTATTATGAAAGTAAAGTTTAATTGGTCGTGGTTAGTACTTGCATGGGAGACAACCTGGGCAAACTAGCTGGTAAGTTTTTTTTTTTTTTTTGCAGTCTGCACCTGTTTGGTTTAATGCTGTTAAAACAGCGTGCAAAGTTGCCCATAGCGATTGCAAAGTTGGTAGATTTGCGTGTTTACTTGACCTAAGTTGTTTTTATATCGAACCCTGCAGTTATAACGTATGAAAAATGAATAAAATCCATTTTAAGCCTCCCATGTTAGCAGACTGTCATGTGAGCCCGCCGTAATATGTACAAACATACCCTAAAAATGTGAAAAGCAATTAAAAAGTTGGTGGATTTGGGTGTATATTCCCCCTATGACATTTCATATAGAACCCCGCAGTTAAATTTAGAACGAAAATATGAAAAATCTAATATAGCTGTTTATATTAGCAGATTGCATCACTGCCCAAGCGCAAAGTGATTAACAAAGTGCTTGCAAAGTTGTGAAAAGCTCGTGCAAAGTTGTCAGATTTACATGGAAATGTTACCTATGTTGTTACATTATCGAGACCAGCAGTTAAATGTTCGCGAAAGTGAATAAATATGTCGTAAAAGTCGTTTGAATATCACAGTAGCCCCGAATGATGTAGAATTTTGAATCACTTCCAAATATTACATGGCCGCCAATAACGATAAATTTCAAAGGATTCTGATAGATGAGTGGTTAGGTGATCGACCTATTATGCAAGTAAAGTTTAATCGGTCGTGGTTAGTACTTGCATGGGAGACAACCTGAGCAAACTAGCTGGTAAGTTTTTTTTTTTTGCAGTCTGCACCTGTTTGGTTTAAGCTGTTAAAACAGCGTGCAAAGTTGTCCAAAGCGATTGCAAAGTTGGTAGATTTGCGTGTTTACTTGACCTAAGTTGTTTTTATATCGAACCCTGCAGTTATAACGTTTGAAAAATGAATAAAATCCATTTTAAGCCTCCCATGTTAGCAGACTGTCATGTGAGCCCGCCGTAATATGTACAAACACACCCTAAAAATGTGAAAAGCAATTAAAAAGTTGGTGGATTTGGGTGTATATTCCCCCTAAGACATTTCATATAGAACCCCGCAGTTAAATTTAGAACGAAAATATGAAAAATCTAATATAGCTATTTATATTAGCAGATTGCATCACTGCCCAAGCGCAAAGTGATTAACAAAGTGCCTGCAAAGTTGTGAAAAGCTCGTGCAAAGTTGTCAGATTTACATGAAAATGTTACCTATGTTGTTACATTATCGAGACCAGCAGTTAAATGTTCGCACAAGTGAATATATATGTCGTAAAAGTCGTTTGAATATCTCAGTGGCCCCGAAGGATGTAGAATTTTGAAACACTTCCAAACATTACATGGCCGCCAATAACGATAAATTTCAAAGGATTCTGATAGATGAGTGGTCAGGTGATCGATCTATTATGAAAGTAAAGTTTAATCGGTCGTGGTTAGTACTTGCATGGGAGACAACCTGAGCAAACTATCCGGTAAGTTTTTTTTTTTATTTTTTTGCAGTCTGCACCTGTTTGGTTTAATGCTGTTAAAACAGCGTGCAAAGTTGCCCAAAGCGATTGCAAAGTTGGTAGATTTGCGTGTTTACTTGACCTAAGTTGTTTTTATATCGAACCCTGCAGTTATAACGTATGAAAAATGAATAAAATCCATTTTAAGCCTCCCATGTTAGCAGACTGTCATGTGAGCCCGCCGTAATATGTACAAACACACCCTAAAAATGTGAAAAGCAATTAAAAAGTTGGTGGATTTGGGTGTATATTCCCCCTAAGACATTTCATATAGAACCCCGCAGTTAAATTTAGAACGAAAATATGAAAAATCTAATATAGCTATTTATATTAGCAGATTGCATCACTGCCCAAGCGCAAAGTGATTAACAAAGTGCCTGCAAAGTTGTTAAAAGCTCGTGCAAAGTTGTCAGATTTACATGGAAATGTTACCTATGTTGTTACATTATCGAGACCAGCAGTTAAATGTTCGCACAAGTGAATAGATATGTCGTAAAAGTCGTTTGAATATCACAGTGGCCCCGAAGGATGTAGAATTTTGAAACACTTCCAAACATTACATGGCCGCCAATAACGATACATTTCAAAGGATTCTGATAGATGAGTGGTCAGGTGATCGACCTATTATGAAAGTAAAGTTTAATCGGTCGTGGTTAGTACTTGCATGGGAGACAACCTGAGCAAACTAGCTGGTAATTTTTTTTTGCAGTCTGCACCTGTTTGGTTTAATGCTGTTAAAACAGCGTGCAAAGTTGCCCAAAGCGATTGCAAAGTTGGTAGATTTGCGTGTTTACTTGACCTAAGTTGTTTTTATATCGAACCCTGCAGTTATAACGTATGACAAATGAATACAATCCATTTTAAGCCTCCCATGTTAGCAGACTGTCATGTGAGCCCGCCGTAATATGTACAAACATACCCTAAAAATGTGAAAAGCAATTACAAATTTGGTGGATTTGGGTGTATATTCCCCCTAAGACATTTCATATAGAACCCCGCAGTTAAATTAAGAACGAAAATATGAAAAATCTAATATAGCTATTTATATTAGCAGATTGCATCGCTGCCAAAGCGCAAAGTGATTAACAAAGTGCTTACAAAGTTGTGAAAAGCTCGTGCAAAGTTGTCAGATTTACATGGAAATGTTACCTATTTTGTTACATTATCGAGACCAGCAGTTAAAAGTTCGCGAAAGTGAATAAGTATGTCGTAAAAGTCGTTTGAATATCACAGTGGCCCCCGAAGGATGTAGAATTGTGAAACACTTGCAAACATTAAATGGCCGCCAATAACGATAAATTTTAAAGGACTCTTATAGGTGAGTGGTCAGGTGATCGACCTATTATGCAAGTAAAGTTTAATCGGTCGTGGTTAGTACTTGCATGGGAGACAACCTGAGCAAACTAGCCGGTAAATTTGTTTTTTTTGCAGTCTGCACCTGTTTGGTTTAAGCTGTTAAAACAGCGTGCAAAGTTGTCCAATGCGATTGCAAAGTTGGTAGATTTGCGTGTTTACTTGACCTAAGTTGTTTTTATATCGAACCCTGCAGTTATAACGTATGAAAAATGAATAAAATCCATTTGAAGCCTCCCATGTTAGCAGACTGTCATGTGAGCCTGCCGTAATATGTACAAACACACCCTAAAAATGTGAAAAGCAATTAAAAAGTTGGTGGATTTGGGTATATATTCCCCCTAAGACATTTCATATAGAACCCCGCAGTTAAATTTAGAACGAAAATATGAAAAATCTAATATAGCTGTTTATATTAGCAGATTGCATCACTGCCCAAGCGCAAAGTGATTAACAAAGTGCTTGCAAAGTTGTGAAAAGCTCGTGCAAAGTTGTCAGATTTACATGGAAATGTTACCTATGTTGTTACATTATCGAGACGAGCAGTCAAATGTTCGCGAAAGTGAATAAATATGTCGTAAAAGTCGTTTGAATATCACAGTAGCCCCGAAGGATGTAGAATTTTGAAACACTTCCAAACATTACATGGCCGCCAATAACGATAAACTTCAAAGGATTCTGATAGATGAGTGGTCAGGTGATCGACCTATTATGAAAGTAAAGTTCAATCGGTCGTGGTTAGTATTTGCATGGGGAGCAAACTAGCCGGTAAGTTTTTTTTTTTTTTGGCAGTCTGCACCTGTTTGGTTTAAGCTGTTACAACAGCGTGCAATGTTGTCCAAAGCGATTGCAAAGTTGGTAGATTTGCGTGTTTACTTGACCTATGTTGTTTTTATATCGAACCCTGCAGTTATAACGTATGAAAAATGAATAAAATCCATTTGAAGCCTCCCATGTTAGCAGACTGTCATGTGAGCCCGCCGTAATATGTACAAACACACCCTAAAAATGTGAAAAGCAATTAAAAAGTTGGTTGATTTGGGTGTATATTCCCCTAAGACATTTCATATAGAACCCCGCAGTTAAATTTAGAACGAAAATATGAAAAATCTAATATAGCTATTTGTATTAGCAGATTGCATCGCTGCCCAAGCGCAAAGTGATTAACAAAGTGCTTACAAAGTTGTGAAAAGCTCGTGCAAAGTTGTCAGATTTACATGGAAATGTTACCTATGTTGTTACATTATCGAGACCAGCAGTTAAATGTTCGCAAAAGTGAATAGATATGTCGTAAAAGTCGTTTGAATATCACAGTGGCCCCGAAGGATGTAGAATTTTGAAACACTTCCAAACATTACATGGCCGCCAATAACAATAAATTTCGAAGGATTCTGATAGATGAGTGGTCAGGCGATCGACCTATTATGAAAGTAAAGTTTAATCGTTCGTGGTTAGTACTTGCATGGGAGACAACCTGAGCAAACTAGCCGGTAAGTTTTTTTTTAATTTTTTTGCAGTCTGCACCTGTTTGGTTTAATGCTGTTAAAACAGCGTGCAAAGTTGCCGAAAGCGATTGCAAAGTTGGTAGATTTGCGTGTTTACTTGACCTAAGTTGTTTTTATATCGAACCCTGCAGTTATAACGTATGAAAAATGAATAAAATCCATTTGAAGCCTCCCATGTTAGCAGACTGTCATGTGAGCCCGCCGTAATATGTACAAACACACCCTAAAAATGTGAAAAGCAATTAAAAAGTTGGTGGATTTGGGTGTATATTCCCCCTAAGACATTTCATATAGAACCCCGCAGTTAAATTTAGAACGAAAATATGAAAAATCTAATATAGCTATTTATATTAGCAGATTGCATCACTGCCCAAGCGCAAAGTGATTAACAAAGTGCCTGCAAAGTTGTGAAAAGCTCGTGCAAAGTTGTCAGATTTACATGGAAATGTTACCTATGTTGTTACATTATCGAGACCAGCAGTTAAATGTTCGCAAAAGTGAATAGATATGTCGTAAAAGTCGTTTGAATATCACAGTGGCCCCGAAGGATGTAGAATTTTGAAACACTTCCAAACATTACATGGCCGCCAATAACAATAAATTTCGAAGGATTCTGATAGATGAGTGGTCAGGCGATCGACCTATTATGAAAGTAAAGTTTAATCGGTCGTGGTTAGTACTTGCATGGGAGACAACCTGAGCAAACTAGCCGGTAAGTTTTTTTTTAATTTTTTTGCAGTCTGCACCTGTTTGGTTTAATGCTGTTAAAACAGCGTGCAAAGTTGCCGAAAGCGATTGCAAAGTTGGTAGATTTGCGTGTTTACTTGACCTAAGTTGTTTTTATATCGAACCCTGCAGTTATAACGTATGAAAAATGAATAAAATCCATTTGAAGCCTCCCATGTTAGCAGACTGTCATGTGAGCCCGCCGTAATATGTACAAACACACCCTAAAAATGTGAAAAGCAATTAAAAAGTTGGTGGATTTGGGTGTATATTCCCCCTAAGACATTTCATATAGAACCCCGCAGTTAAATTTAGAACGAAAATATGAAAAATCTAATATAGCTATTTGTATTAGCAGATTGCATCGCTGCCCAAGCGCAAAGTGATTAACAAAGTGCTTACAAAGTTGTGAAAAGCTCGTGCAAAGTTGTCAGATTTACATGGAAAAGTAACCTATTTTGTTACATTATCGAGACCAGCAGTTAAATGTTCGCAGAAGTGAATAGATATGTCGTAAAAGTCGTTTGAATATCACAGTGGCCCCGAAGGATGTAGAATTTTGAAACACTTCCAAATATTACATGGCCGCCAATAACGATAAATTTCAAAGGATTCTGATAGATGAGTGGTCAGGTGATCGACCTATTATGAAAGTAAAGTTTCATCGGTCGTGGTTAGTACTTGCATGGGAGACAACCTGAGCAAACTAGCCGGTAAGTTTTTTTTTTTTTTTTTGCAGTCTGCACCTGTTTGATTTAATGCTGTTAAAACAGCGTGCAAAGTTGCCCAAAGCGATTGCAAAGTTGGTAGATATGCGTGTTTACTTGACCTAAGTTGTTTTTATATCGAACCCTGCAGTTATAACGTATGAAAAATGAATACAATCCATTTTAAGCCTCCCATGTTGGCAGACTGTCATGTGAGCCCGCCGTTATATGTACAAACACACCCTAAAAATGTGAAAAGCAATTAAAAAGTTGGTGGATTTGGGTGTATATTCCCCTTAAGACATTTCATATAGAACCCCGCAGTTAAATTTAGAACGAAAATATGAAAAATCTAATATAGCTATTTATATTAGCAGATTGCATCGCTGCCCAAGCGCAAAGTGATTAACAAAGTGCTTACAAAGTTGTGAAAAGCTCGTGCAAAGTTGTCAGATTTACATGGAAATGTTACCTATTTTGATACATTATCGAGACCAGCAGTTAAAAGTTCGCGAAAGTGAATAAATATGTCGTAAAAGTCGTTTGAATATCACAGTGGCCCCCGAAGGATGTAGAATTTTGAAACACTTCCAAACATTAAATGTCCGCCAATAACGATAAATTTCAAAGGACTCTGATAGATGAGTGGTCAGGTGATCGACCTATTATGCAAGTAAAGTTTAATCGGTCGTGGTTAGTACTTGCATGGGAGACAACCTGAGCAAACTAGCCGGTAAGTTGTTTTTTTGCAGTCTGCACCTGTTTGGTTTAAGCTGTTAAAACAGCGTGCAAAGTTGTCCAAAGCGATTGCGACGTTGGTAGATTTGCGTGTTTACTTGACCTAAGTTGTTTTTATATCGAACCCTGCAGTTATATCGTATGAAAAATGAATAAAATCCATTTGAAGCCTCCCATGTTAGCAGACTGTCATGCGAGCCCGCCGTAATATGTACAAACACACCCTAAAAATGTGCAAAACAATTAAAAAGTTGGTGGATTTGCGTGTATATTCCCCCTATGACATTTCATATAGAACCCCGCAGTTAAATTTAGAATGAAAATATGAAAAATCTAATATAGCTATTTATATTAGCAGATTGCATCGCTGCCCAAGCGCAAAGTGATTAACAAAGTGCTTGCAAAGTTGTGAAAAGCTCGTGCAAAGTTGTCAGATTTACATGGAAATGTTACCTATGTTGTTACATTATCGAGACCAGCAGTTAAATGTTCGCAAAAGTGAATAGATATGTCGTAAAAGTCGTTTGAATATCACAATGGCCCCGAAGGATGTAGAATTTTGAAACACTTCCAAACATTACATGGCCGCCAATAACGATGAATTTCAAAGGATTCTGATAGATGAGTGGTCAGGTGATCGACGTATTATGAAAGTAAAGTTTAATCGGTCGTGGTTAGTACTTGCATGGGAGACAACCTGAGCAAACTAGCCGGTAAGTTTTTTTTTTGCAGTCATCACCTGTTTGGTTTAAGCTGTTAAAACAGCTCTGCAAAGTTGTCCAAAACGATTGCAAAGTTGGTAGATTTGCGTGTTTACTTGACCTAAGTCGTTTTTATATCGAACCCTGCAGTTATAACGTATGAAAAATGAATAAAATCCATTTGAAGCCTCCCATGTTAGCAGACTGTCATGTGAGCCCACCGTAATATGTACAAACACACCCTAAAAATGTGAAAAGCAATTAAAAAGTTGGTGGATTTGGTTGTATATTCCCCCTAAGACATTTCATATAGAACCCCGCAGTTAAATTTAGAACGAAAATATGAAAAATCTAATATAGCTATTTATATTAGCAGATTGCATCGCTGCCCAAGCGCAAAGAGATTAACAAAGTGCTTACAAAGTTGTGAAATGCTCGTGCAAAGTTGTCAGATTTACATGGAAATGTCACCTATTTTGATACATTATCGAGACCAGCAGTTAAAAGTTCGCGAAAGTGAATAAATATGTCGTAAAAGTCGTTTGAGTATCACAGTGGCCCCCGAAGGATGTAGAATTTTGAAACACTTCCAAACATTAAATGTCCGCCAATAACGATAAATTTCAAAGGACTCTGATAGATGAGTGGTCAGGTGATCGACCTATTATGCAAGTAAAGTTTAATCGGTCGTGGTTAGTACTTGCATGGGAGACAACCTGAGCAAACTAGCCGGTAATTTTTTTTTTTTTTTGCAGTCTGCACCTGTTTGGTTTAAGCTGTTAAAACAGCGTGCAAAGTTGTCCAAAGCGATTGCAAAGTTGGTAGATTTGCGTGTTTACTTGACCTAAGTTGTTTTTATATCGAACCCTGCAGTTATATCGTATGAAAAATGAATAAAATCCATTTGAAGCCTCCCATGTTAGCAGACTGTCATGCGAGCCCGCCGTAATATGTACAAACACACCCTAAAAATGTGAAAAGCAATTATAAAGTTGGTGGATTTGCGTGTATATTCCCCCTATGACATTTCATATAGAACCCCGCAGTTAAATTTCGAACGAAAATATGAAAAATCTAATATAGCTATTTATATTAGCAGATTGCATCACTGCCCAAGCGCAAAGTGATTAACAGAGTGCTTGCAAAGTTGTGAAAAGCTCGTGCAAAGTTGTCAGATTTACATGGAAATGTTACCTATGTTGTTACATTATCGAGACCAGCAGTTAAATGTTCGCGAAAGTGAATAAATATGTCGTAAAAGTCGTTTGAATATCACAGTGGCCCCGAAGGATGTAGAATTTTGAAACACTTCCAAACATTACATGGCCACCAATAACGATAAATTTCAAAGGATTCTGATAGATGAGTGGTCAGGTGATCGACCTATTATGAAAGTAAAGTTTAATCGGTCGTGGTTAGTACTTGCATGGGAGACAACCTGAGCAAACTAGCCGGTAAGTTTTTTTTTTTTTTTTTTGCAGTCATCACCTGTTTGGTTTAAGCTGTTAAAACAGCGTGCAAAGTTGTCCAAAGCGATTGCAAAGTTGGTAGATTTGCGTGTTTACTTGACCTAACTTGTTTTTATATCGAACCCTGCAGTTATAACGTATGAAAAATGAATAAAATCCATTTGAAGCCTCCCATGGTAGCAGACTGTCATGCGAGCCCGCCGTAATATGTACAAACACACCCTAAAAATGTGAAAAGCAATTAAAAAGTTGGTGAATTTGCGTGTATATTCCCCCTAAGATATTTCGTATAGAACCCCGCAGTTAAATTTAGAACGAAAATATGAAAAATCTAGTATAGCTATTTATATTAGCAGATTGCATCACTGCCCAAGCGCAAAGTGATTAACAAAGTGCGTGCAAAGTTGTGAAAAGCTCGTGCAAAGTTGTTAGATTTACATGGAAATGTTACCTATGTTGTTACATTATCGAGACCAGCAGTTAAATGTTCGCGAAAGTGAATAAACATGTCGTAAAAGTCGTTTGAATATCACTGTGGCCCCGAAGGATGTAGAATTTTGAAACACTTCCAAACATTACATGGCCGCCAATAACGATAACCTTCAAAGGATTCTGATAGATGAGTGGTCAGGTGATCGACCTATTATGAAAGTAAAGTTTAATTGGTCCTGGTTAGTACTTGCATGGGAGACAACCTGAGCAAACTAGCCGGTAAGTTTTTTTTTTTTGCAGTCTGCACCTGTTTGGTTTAAGCTGTTAAAACAGCGTGCAAAGTTGTCCAAAGCGATTGCAAAGTTGGTAGATTTGCGTGTTTACTTGACCTAAGTTGTTTTTATATCGAACCCTGCAGTTATATCGTATGAAAAATGAATAAAATCCATTTGAAGCCTCCCATGTTAGCAGACTGTCATGCGAGCCCGCCGTAATATGTACAAACACACCCTAAAAATGTGAAAAGCAATTATAAAGTTGGTGGATTTGCGTGTATATTCCCCCTATGACATTTCATATAGAACCCCGCAGTTAAATTTCGAACGAAAATATGAAAAATCTAATATAGCTATTTATATTAGCAGATTGCATCACTGCCCAAGCGCAAAGTGATTAACAGAGTGCTTGCAAAGTTGTGAAAAGCTCGTGCAAAGTTGTCAGATTTACATGGAAATGTTACCTATGTTGTTACATTATCGAGACCAGCAGTTAAATGTTCGCGAAAGTGAATAAATATGTCGTAAAAGTCGTTTGAATATCACAGTGGCCCCGAAGGATGTAGAATTTTGAAACACTTCCAAACATTACATGGCCACCAATAACGATAAATTTCAAAGGATTCTGATAGATGAGTGGTCAGGTGATCGACCTATTATGAAAGTAAAGTTTAATCGGTCGTGGTTAGTACTTGCATGGGAGACAACCTGAGCAAACTAGCCGGTAAGTTTTTTTTTTTTTTTTTTGCAGTCATCACCTGTTTGGTTTAAGCTGTTAAAACAGCGTGCAAAGTTGTCCAAAGCGATTGCAAAGTTGGTAGATTTGCGTGTTTACTTGACCTAACTTGTTTTTATATCGAACCCTGCAGTTATAACGTATGAAAAATGAATAAAATCCATTTGAAGCCTCCCATGGTAGCAGACTGTCATGCGAGCCCGCCGTAATATGTACAAACACACCCTAAAAATGTGAAAAGCAATTAAAAAGTTGGTGAATTTGCGTGTATATTCCCCCTAAGATATTTCGTATAGAACCCCGCAGTTAAATTTAGAACGAAAATATGAAAAATCTAATATAGCTATTTATATTAGCAGATTGCATCACTGCCCAAGCGCAAAGTGATTAACAAAGTGCGTGCAAAGTTGTGAAAAGCTCGTGCAAAGTTGTTAGATTTACATGGAAATGTTACCTATGTTGTTACATTATCGAGACCAGCAGTTAAATGTTCGCGAAAGTGAATAAACATGTCGTAAAAGTCGTTTGAATATCACTGTGGCCCCGAAGGATGTAGAATTTTGAAACACTTCCAAACATTACATGGCCGCCAATAACGATAAACTTCAAAGGATTCTGATAGATGAGTGGTCAGGTGATCGACCTATTATGAAAGTAAAGTTTAATTGGTCCTGGTTAGTACTTGCATGGGAGACAACCTGAGCAAACTAGCCGGTAAGTTTTTTTTTTTTGCAGTCTGCACCTGTTTGGTTTAAGCTGTTAAAACAGCGTGCAAAGTTGTCCAAAGCGATTGCAAAGTTAGTAGATTTGCGTGTTTACTTGACCTAAGTTGTTTTTATATCGAACCCTGCAGTTATAACGTATGAAAAATGAATAAAATCCATTTGAAGCCTCCCATGTTAACAGACTATCATGTGAGCCTGCCGTAATATGTACAAACACACCCTAAAAATGTGAAAAGCAATTAAAAAGTTGGTGGATTTGGGTGTATATTCCCCCTAAGACATTTCATATAGAACCCCGCAGTTAAATTTAGAACGAAAATATGAAAAATCTAATATAGCTATTTATATTAGCAGATTGCATCACTGCCCAAGCGCAAAGTGATTAACAAAGTGCTTGCAAAGTTGTGAAAAGCTCGTGCAAAGTTGTCAGATTTACATGGAAATGTTACCTATGTTGTTACATTATCGAGACCAGCAGTTAAATGTTCGCGAAAGTGAATAAACATGTCGTAAAAGTCGTTTGAATATCACAGTGGCCCCGAAGGATGTAGAATTCTGAAACACTTCCAAACATTACATGGCCGCCAATAACGATAAACTTCAAAGGATTCTGATAGATGAGTGATCATGTGATCGACCTATTATGAAAGTAAAGTTTAATTGGTAGTGGTTAGTACTTGCATGGGAGACAACCTGAGCAAACTAGCCGGTAAGTTTTTTTTTTTTTTGCAGTCTGCACCTGTTTGGTTTAAGCTGTTAAAACAGCGTGCAAAGTTGTCCAAAGCGATTGCAAAGTTAGTAGATTTGCGTGTTTACTTGACCTAAGTTGTTTTTATATCGAACCCTGCAGTTATAACGTATGAAAAATGAATAAAATCCATTTGAAGCCTCCCATGTTAACAGACTATCATGTGAGCCCACCGTAATATGTACAAACACACATTAAAAATGTGAAAAGCAATTAAAAAGTTGGTGGATTTGGGTGTATATTCCCCCTAAGACATTTCATATAGAACCCCGCAGTTAAATTTAGAACGAAAATATGAAAAATCTAATATAGCTATTTATATTAGCAGATTGCATCACTGCCCAAGCGCAAAGTGATTAACAAAGTGCTTGCAAAGTTGTGAAAAGCTCGTGCAAAGTTGTCAGATTTACATGGAAATGTTACCTATGTTGTTACATTATCGAGACCAGCAGTTAAATGTTCGCGAAAGTGAATAAATATTTCGTAAAAGTCGTTTGAATATCACAGTGGCCCCGAATGACGTAGAATTTTGAAACACTTCCAAACATTACATGGCCGCCAATAACGATAAATTTCGAAGAACTCTGATAGATGAGTGGTCAGGTGATCGACCTATTATGCAAGTAAAGTTTAATCGGTCGTGGTTAGTACTTGCATGGGAGACAACCTGAGCAAACTAGCCGGTAAGTTTTTTTTTGCAGTCTGCACCTGTTTGGTTTAAGCTGTTAAAACAGCGTGCAAAGTTATCCAAAGCGATTGCAAAGTTGGTAGATTTGCGTGTTTACTTGACCTAAGTTTTTTTTTATATCGAACCCTGCAGTTATAACGTATGAAAAATGAATAAAATCCATTTGAAGCCTCCCATGTTAGCAGACTGTCATGCGAGCCCGCCGTAATATGTACAAACACACCCTAAAAATGTGAAAAGCAATTAAAAAGTTGGTGAATTTGCGTGTATATTCCCCCTAAGACATTTCATATAGAACCCCGCAGTTAAATTTAGAACGAAAATATGAAAAATCTAATATAGCTATTTATAATAGCAGATTGCATCACTGCCCAGGCGCAAAGTGATTAACAAAGTGCTTGCAAAGTTGTGAAAAGCTCGTGCAAAGTTGTCAGATTTACATGGAAATGTTACCTATGTTGTTACATTATCGAGACCAGCAGTTAAATGTTCGCGAAAGTGAATAAATATGTCGTAAAAGTCGTTTGAATATCACAGTGGCCCCGAAGGATGTAGAATTTTGAAACACTTCCAAACATTACATGGCCGCCAATAACGATAAATTTCAAAGGATTCTGATAGATGAGTGGTCAGGTGATCGACCTATTATGAAAGTAAAGTTTAATCGGTCGTGGTTAGTACTTGCATGGGAGACAACCTGAGCAAACTAGCCGGTAAGTTTTTTTTTTTTTTTTTGCAGTCATCACCGTTTGGTTTAAGCTGTTAAAACAGCGTGCAAATTTGTCCAAAGCGATTGCAAAGTTGGTAGATTTGCGTGTTCTCTTGACCTAACTTGTTTTTATATCGAACCCTGCAGTTATAACGTATGAAAAATGAATAAAATCCATTTGAAGCCTCCCATGTTAGCAGACTGTCATGCGCGCCCGCCGTAATATGTACAAACACACCCTAAAAATGTGAAAAGCAATTAAAAAGTTGGTGAATTTGCGTGTATATTCCCCCTAAGATATTTCGTATAGAACCCCGCAGTTAAATTTAGAACGAAAATATGAAAAATCTAATATAGCTATTTATATTAGCAGATTGCATCACTGCCCAGGCGCAAAGTGATTAACAAAGTGCTTGCAAAGTTGTGAAAAGCTCGTGCAAAGTTGTCAGATTTACATGGAAATGTTACCTATGTTGTTACATTATCGAGACCAGCAGTTAAATGTTCGCAAAAGTGAATAAATATGTCGTAAAAGTCGTTTGAATATTACAGTGGCCCCGAAGGATGTAGAATTTTGAAACACTTCCAAACATTACATGGCCGCCAATAACGATAAATTTCAAAGGATTCTGATAGATGAGTGGTCAGGTGATCGACCTATTATGAAAGTAAAGTTTAATCGGTCGTGGTTAGTACTTGCATGGGAGACAACCTGAGCAAACTAGCCGGTAAGTTTTTTTTTTTTTTTGCAGTCATCACCTGTTTGGTTTAAGCTGTTAAAACAGCGTGCAAAGTTGTCCAAAGCGATTGCAAAGTTGGTAGATTTGCGTGTTTACTTGACCTAACTTGTTTTTATATCGAACCCTGCAGTTATAACGTATGAAAAATGAATAAAATCCATTTGAAGCCTCCCATGTTAGCAGACTGTCATGCGAGCCCGCCGTAATATGTACAAACACACCCTAAAAATGTGAAAAGCAATTAAAAAGTTGGTGAATTTGCGTGTATATTCCCCCTAAGATATTTCGTATAGAACCCCGCAGTTAAATTTAGAACGAAAATATGAAAAATCTAATATAGCTATTTATATTAGCAGATTGCATCACTGCCCAAGCGCAAAGTGATTAACAAAGTTCTTGCAAAGTTGTGAAAAGCTCGTGCAAAGTTGTTAGATTTACATGGAAATGTTACCTATGTTGTTACATTATCGAGACCAGCAGTTAAATGTTCGCGAAAGTGAATAAACATGTCGTAAAAGTCGTTTGAATATCACAGTGGCCCCGAAGGATGTAGAATTTTGAAACACTTCCAAACATTACATGGCCGCCAATAACGATAAACTTCAAAGGATTCTGATAGATGAGTGGTCAGGTGATCGACCTATTATGAAAGTAAAGTTTAATTGGTCCTGGTTAGTACTTGCATGGGAGACAACCTGAGCAAACTAGCCGGTAAGTTTTTTTTTTTTTTTTGCAGTCATCACCTGTTTGGTTTAAGCTGTTAAAACAGCGTGCAAAGTTGTCCAAAGCGATTGCAAAGTTGGTAGATTTGCGTGTTTACTTGACCTAAGTTGTTTTTATATCGAACCCTGCAGTTATAACGTATGAAAAATGAATAAAATCCATTTGAAGCCTCCCATGTTAGCAGACTGTCATGCGAGCCCGCCGTAATATGTACAAACACACCCTAAAAATGTGAAAAGCAATTAAAAAGTTGGTGAATTTGCGTGTATATTCCCCCTAAGATATTTCGTATAGAACCCCGCAGTTAAATTTAGAACGAAAATATGAAAAATCTAATATAGCTATTTATATTAGCAGATTGCATCACTGCCCAGGCGCAAAGTGATTAACAAAGTGCTTGCAAAGTTGTGAAAAGCTCGTGCAAAGTTGTCAGATTTACATGGAAATGTTACCTATGTTGTTACATTATCGAAACCAGCAGTTAAATGTTCGCGAAAGTGAATAAATATGTCGTAAAAGTCGTTTGAATATCACAGTGGCCCCGAAGGATGTAGAATTTTGAAACACTTCCAAACATTACATGGCCGCCAATAACGATAAATTTCAAAGGATTCTGTTAGATGAGTGGTCAGGTGATCGACCTATTATGAAAGTAAAGTTTAATCGGTCGTGGTTAGTACTTGCATGGGAGACAACCTGAGCAAACTAGCCGGAAAGTTTTTTTTTTTTGCAGTCTGCACCTGTTTGGTTTAAGCTGTTAAAACAGCGTGCAAAGTTATCCAAAGCGATTGCAAAGTTGGTAGATTTGCATGTTTACTTGACCTAAGTTGTTTTTATATCGAACCCTGCAGTTATAACGTATGAAAAATGAATAAAATCCATTTGAAGCCTCCCATGTTAGCAGACTGTCATGCGAGCCCGCCGTAATATGTACAAACACACCCTAAAAATGTGAAAAGCAATTAAAAAGTTGGTGAATTTGCGTGTATATTCCCCCTAAGACATTTCATATAGAACCCCGCAGTTAAATTTAGAACGAAAATATGAAAAATCTAATATAGCTATTTATATTAGCAGATTGCATCACTGCCCAAGCGCAAAGTGATTAACAAAGTGCTTGCAAAGTTGTGAAAAGCTCGTGCAAAGTTGTTAGATTTACATGGAAATGTTACCTATGTTGTTACATTATCGAGACCAGCAGTTAAATGTTCGCGAAAGTGAATAAACATGTCGTAAAAGTCGTTTGAATATCACAGTGGCCCCGAAGGATGTAGAATTTTGAAACACTTCCAAACATTACATGGCAGCCAATAACGATAAACTTCAAAGGATTCTGATAGATGAGTGGTCAGGTGATCGACCTATTATGAAAGTAATGTTTAATTGGTCGTGGTTAGTACTTGCATGGGAGACAACCTGAGCAAACTAGCCGGTAAGTTTTTTTTTTTTGCAGTCTGCACCTGTTTGGTTTAAGCTGTTAAAACAGCGTGCAAAGTTGTCCAAAGCGATTGCAAAGTTAGTAGATTTGCGTGTTTACTTGACCTAAGTTGTTTTTATATCGAACCCTGCAGTTATAACGTATGAAAAATGAATAAAATCCATTTGAAGCCTCCCATGTTAACAGACTATCATGTGAGCCCGCCGTAATATGTACAAACACACATTAAAAATGTGAAAAGCAATTAAAAAGTTGGTGGATTTGGGTGTATATTCCCCCTAAGACATTTCATATAGAACCCCGCAGTTAAATTTAGAACGAAAATATGAAAAATCTAATATAGCTATTTATATTAGCAGATTGCATCACTGCCCAAGCGCAAAGTGATTAACAAAGTGCTTGCAAAGTTGTGAAAAGCTCGTGCAAAGTTGTCAGATTTACATGGAAATATTACCTATGTTGTTACATTATCGAGACCAGCAGTTAAATGTTCGCGAAAGTGAATAAATATGTCGTAAAAGTCGTTTGAATATCATAGTGGCCCCGAAGGATGTGGAATTTTGAAACACTTCCACACATTAAATGGCCGCCAATAACGATAAATTTCTAAGGATTCTGATAGATGAGTGCTCAGGTGATCGACCTATTATGAAAGTAAAGTTTAATCGGTCGTGGTTAGTACTTGCATGGGAGACAACCTGAGCAAACTAGCCGGAAAGTTTTTTTTTTTGCAGTCTGCACCTGTTTGGTTTAAGCTGTTAAAACAGCGTGCACAGTTATCCAAAGTGATTGCAAAGTTGGTAGATTTGCATGTTTACTTGACCTAAGTTGTTTTTATATCGAACCCTGCAGTTATAACGTATGAAAAATGAATAAAATCCATTTGAAGCCTCCCATGTTAGCAGACTGTCATGCGAGCCCGCCGTAATATGTACAAACACATCCTAAAAATGTGAAAAGCAATTAAAAAGTTGGTGAATTTGCGTGTATATTCCCCCTAAGACATTTCATATAGAACCCTGCAGTTAAATTTAGAACGAAAATATGAAAAATCTAATATAGCTATTTATATTAGCAGATTGCATCACTGCCCAAGCGCAAAGTGATTAACAAAGTGCTTGCAAAGTTGTGAAAAGCTCGTGCAAAGTTGTTAGATTTACATGGAAATGTTACCTATGTTGTTACATTATCGAGACCAGCAGTTAAATGTTCGCGAAAGTGAATAAACATGTCGTAAAAGTCGTTTGAATATCACAGTGGCCCCGAAGGATGTAGAATTTTGAAACACTTCCAAACATTACATGGCCGCCAATAACGATAAACTTCAAAGGATTCTGATAGATGTGTGGTCAGGTGATCGACCTATTATGAAAGTAAAGTTTAATTGGTCGTGGTTAGTACTTGCATGGGAGACAACCTGAGCAAACTAGCCGGTAAGTTTTTTTTTTTTTTGCAGTCTGCACCTGTTTGGTTTAAGCTGTTAAAACAGCGTGCAAAGTTGTCCAAAGCGATTGCAAAGTTAGTAGATTTGCGTGTTTACTTGACCTAAGTTGTTTTTATATCGAACCCTGCAGTTATAACGTATGAAAAATGAATAACATCCATTTGAAGCCTCCCATGTTAACAGACTATCATGTGAGCCCGCCGTAATATGTACAAACACACATTAAAAATGTGAAAAGCAATTAAAAAGTTGGTGGATTTGGGTGTATATTCCCCCTAAGACATTTCATATAGAACCCCGCAGTTAAATTTAGAACGAAAATATGAAAAATCTAATATAGCTATTTATATTAGCAGATTGCATCACTGCCCAAGCGCAAAGTGATTAACAAAGTGCTTGCAAAGTTGTGAAAAGCTCGTGCAAAGTTGTCAGATTTACATGGAAATGTTACCTATGTTGTTACATTATCGAGACCAGCAGTTAAATGTTCGCGAAAGTGAATAAATATGTCGTAAAAGTCGTTTGAATATCATAGTGGCCCCGAAGGATGTGGAATTTTGAAACACTTCCACACATTAAATGGCCGCCAATAACGATAAATTTCAAAGGATTCCGATAGATGAGTAGTCAGGTGATCGACCTATTATGAAAGTAAAGTTTAATCGGTCGTGGTTAGTACGTGCATGGGCGACAACCTGAGCAAACTAGCCGGTAAGTTGTTTTTTTTTTTGCAGTCTGCACCTGTTTGGTTTAAGCTGTAAAACAGCGTGCAAAGTTGTCCAAAGCGATTTCAAAGTTGGTAGATTTGCGTGTTTACTTGACCTAAGTTGTTTTTATATCGAACCCTGCAGTTATAACGTATGAAAAATGAATAAAATCCATTTGAAGCCTCCCATGTTAGCAGACAGTCATGTGAGCCCGCCGTAATATGTACAAACACACCCTAAAAATGTTAAAAGCAATTAAAAAGTTGGTGGATTTGGGTGTATATTCCCCTAAGACATTTCATATAGACCCCCGCAGTTAAATTTAGAACGATAATATGAAAAATCTAATATAGCTATTTATATTAGCAGATTGCATCACTGCCCAAGCGCAAAGTGATTAACAAAGTGCTTGCAAAGTTGTGAAAAGCTCGTGCAAAGTTGTCAGATTTACATGGAAATGTTACCTATGTTGTTACATTATCGAGACCAGCAGTTAAATGTTCGCGAAAGTGAATAAATATGTCGTAAAAGTCGTTTGAATATCATAGTGGCCCCGAAGGATGTGAAATTTTGAAATACTTCCACACATTAAATGGCCGCCAATAACGATAAATTTCTAAGGATTCCGATAGATGAGTGGTCAGGTGATCGACCTATTATGAAAGTAAAGTTTAATCGGTCGTGGTTAGTACTTGCGTGGGAGACAACCTGAGCAATCTAGCAGGAAAGTTTTTTTTTTTGCAGTCTGCACCTGTTTGGTTTAAGCTGTTAAAACAGCGTGCAAAGTTGTCCAAAGCGATTGCAAAGTTGGTAGATTTGTGTGTTTACTTGACCTAAGTTGTTTTTATATCGAACCCTGCAGTTATAACGTATGAAAAATGAATAAAATCCATTTGAAGCCTCCCATGTTAACAGACTATCATGTGAGCCCGCCGTAATATGTACAAACACACATTAAAAATGTGAAAAGCAATTAAAAAGTTGGTGGATTTGGGTGTATATTCCCCCTAAGACATTTCATATAGAACCCCGCAGTTAAATTTAGAACGAAAATATGAAAAATCTAATATAGCTATTTATATTAGCAGATTGCATCACTGCCCAAGCGCAAAGTGATTAACAAAGTGCTTGCAAAGTTGTGAAAAGCTCGTGCAAAGTTGTCAGATTTACATGGAAATGTTACCTATGTTGTTACATTATCGAGACCAGCAGTTAAATGTTCGCGAAAGTGAATAAATATGTCGTAAAAGTCGTTTGAATATCATAGTGGCCCCGAAGGATGTGGAATTTTGAAACACTTCCACACATTAAATGGCCGCCAATAACGATAAATTTCTAAGGATTCTGATAGATGAGTGGTCAGGTGATCGACCTATTATGAAAGTAAAGTTTAATCGGTCGTGGTTAGTACTTGCATGGGAGACAACCTGAGCAAACTAGCCGGAAAGTTTTTTTTTTTTGCAGTCTGCACCTGTTTGGTTTAAGCTGTTAAAACAGCGTGCAAAGTTATCCAAAGCGATTGCAAAGATGGTAGATTTGCATGTTTACTCGACCTAAGTTGTTTTTATATCGAACCCTGCAGTTATAACGTATGAAAAATGAATAAAATCCATTTGAAGCCTCCCATGTTAGCAGACTGTCATGCGAGCCCGCCGTAATATGTACAAACACATCCTAAAAATGTGAAAAGCAATTAAAAAGTTGGTGAATTTGCGTGTATATTCCCCCTAAGACATTTCATATAGAACCCCGCAGTTAAATTTAGAACGAAAATATGAAAAATCTAATATAGCTATTTATATTAGCAGATTGCATCACTGCCCAAGCGCAAAGTGATTAACAAAGTGCTTGCAAAGTTGTGAAAAGCTCGTGCAAAGTTGTTAGATTTACATGGAAATGTTACCTATGTTGTTACATTATCGAGACCAGCAGTTAAATGTTCGCGAAAGTGAATAAATATGTCGTAAAAGTCGTTTGAATATCATAGTGGCCCCGAAGGATGTGAAATTTTGAAATACTTCCACACATTAAATGGCCGCCAATAACGATAAATTTCTAAGGATTCCGATAGATGAGTGGTCAGGTGATCGACCTATTATGAAAGTAAAGTTTAATCGGTCGTGGTTAGTACTTGCATGGGAGACAACCTGAGCAATCTAGCAGGAAAGTTTTTTTTTTTTGCAGTCTGCACCTGTTTGGTTTAAGCTGTTAAAACAGCGTGCAAAGTTATCCAAAGCGATTGCAAAGATGGTAGATTTGCATGTTTACTTGACCTAAGTTGTTTTTATATCGAACCCTGCAGTTATAACGTATGAAAAATGAATAAAATCCATTTGAAGCCTCCCATGTTAGCAGACTGTCATGCGAGCCCGCCGTAATATGTACAAACACATCCTAAAAATGTGAAAAGCAATTAAAAAGTTGGTGAATTTGCGTGTATATTCCCCCTAAGACATTTCATATAGAACCCCGCAGTTAAATTTAGAACGAAAATATGAAAAATCTAATATAGCTATTTATATTAGCAGATTGCATCACTGCCCAAGCGCAAAGTGATTAACAAAGTGCTTGCAAAGTTGTGAAAAGCTCGTGCAAAGTTGTTAGATTTACATGGAAATGTTACCTATGTTGTTACATTATCGAGACCAGCAGTTAAATGTTCGCGAAAGTGAATAAACATGTCGTAAAAGTCGTTTGAATATCACAATGGCCCCGAAGGATGTGAAATTTTGAAACACTTCCACACATTAAATGGCCGCCAATAACGATAAATTTCAAAGGATTCCGATAGATGAGTGGTCAGGTGATCGACCTATTATGAAAGTAAAGTTTAATCGGTCGTGGTTAGTACTTGCATGGGAGACAACCTGAGCAAACTAGCCGGAAAGCTTTTTTTTTTGCAGTCATCACCTGTTTGGTTTAAGCTGTAAAACAGCGTGCAAAGTTGTCCAAAGCGATTGCAAAGTTGGTAGATTTGCGTGTTTACTTGACCTAAGTTGTTTTTATATCGAACCCTGCAGTTATAACGTATGAAAAATGAATAAAATCCATTTGAAGCCTCCCATGTTAGCAGACAGTCATGTGAGCCCGCCGTAATATGTACAAACACACCCTAAAAATGTTAAAAGCAATTAAAAAGTTGGTGGATTTGGGTGTATATTCCCCTAAGACATTTCATATAGAACCCCGCAGTTAAATTTAGAACGATAATATGAAAAATCTAATATAGCTATTTATATTAGCAGATTGCATCACTGCCCAAGCGCAAAGTGATTAACAAAGTGCTTGCAAAGTTGTGAAAAGCTCGTGCAAAGTTGTCAGATTTACATGGAAATGTTACCTATGTTGTTACATTATCGAGACCAGCAGTTAAATGTTCGCGAAAGTGAATAAATATGTCGTAAAAGTCGATTGAATATCATAGTGGCCCCGAAGGATGTGAAATTTTGAAACACTTCCACACATTAAATGGCCGCCAATAACGATAAATTTCTAAGGATTCCGATAGATGAGTGGTCAGGTGATCGACCTATTATGAAAGTAAAGTTTAATCGGTCGTGGTTAGTACTTGCGTGGGAGACAACCTGAGCAATCTAGCAGGAAAGTTTTTTTTTTTTTGCAGTCTGCACCTGTTTGGTTTAAGCTGTTAAAACAGCGTGCAAAGTTATCCAAAGCGATTGCAAAGTTGGTAGATTTGCATGTTTACTTGACCTAAGTTGTTTTTATATCGAACCCTGCAGTTATAACGTATGAAAAATGAATAAAATCCATTTGAAGCCTCCCATGTTAGCAGACAGTCATGTGAGCCCGCCGTAATATGTACAAACACACCCTAAAAATGTTAAAAGCAATTAAAAAGTTGGTGGATTTGGGTGTATATTCCCCTAAGACATTTCATATAGAACCCCGCAGTTAAATTTAGAACGATAATATGAAAAATCTAATATAGCTATTTATATTAGCAGATTGCATCACTGCCCAAGCGCAAAGTGATTAACAAAGTGCTTGCAAAGTTGTGAAAAGCTCGTGCAAAGTTGTCAGATTTACATGGAAATGTTACCTATGTTGTTACATTATCGAGACCAGCAGTTAAATGTTCGCGAAAGTGAATAAATATGTCGTAAAAGTCGTTTGAATATCATAGTGGCCCCGAAGGATGTGAAATTTTGAAACACTTCCACACATTAAATGGCCGCCAATAACGATAAATTTCTAAGGATTCCGATAGATGAGTGGTCAGGTGATCGACCTATTATGAAAGTAAAGTTTAATCGGTCGTGGTTAGTACTTGCGTGGGAGACAACCTGAGCAATCTAGCAGGAAAGTTTTTTTTTTTTTTGCAGTCTGCACCTGTTTGGTTTAAGCTGTTAAAACAGCGTGCAAAGTTGTCCAAAGCGATTGCAAAGTTGGTAGATTTGTGTGTTTACTTGACCTAAGTTGTTTTTATATCGAACCCTGCAGTTATAACGTATGAAAAATGAATAAAATCCATTTGAAGCCTCCCATGTTAACAGACTATCATGTGAGCCCGCCGTAATATGTACAAACACACATTAAAAATGTGAAAAGCAATTAAAAAGTTGGTGGATTTGGGTGTATATTCCCCCTAAGACATTTCATATAGAACCCCGCAGTTAAATTTAGAACGAAAATATGAAAAATCTAATATAGCTATTTATATTAGCAGATTGCATCACTGCCCAAGCGCAAAGTGATTAACAAAGTGCTTGCAAAGTTGTGAAAAGCTCGTGCAAAGTTGTCAGATTTACATGGAAATGTTACCTATGTTGTTACATTATCGAGACCAGCAGTTAAATGTTCGCGAAAGTGAATAAATATGTCGTAAAAGTCGTTTGAATATCATAGTTGCCCCGAAGGATGTGGAATTTTGAAACACTTCCACACATTAAATGGCCGCCAATAACGATAAATTTCTAAGGATTCTGATAGATGAGTGGTCAGGTGATCGACCTATTATGAAAGTAAAGTTTAATCGGTCGTGGTTAGTACTTGCATGGGAGACAACCTGAGCAAACTAGTCGGAAAGTTTTTTTTTTTTTTTGCAGTCTGCACCTGTTTGGTTTAAGCTGTTAAAACAGCGTGCAAAGTTGTCCAAAGCGATTGCAAAGTTGGTAGATTTGCGTGTTTACTTGACCTAAGTTGTTTTTATATCGAACCCTGCAGTTATAACGTATGGAAAATGAATAAAATCCATTTGAAGCCTCCCATGTTAGCAGACTGTCATGTGAGCCCGCCGTAATATGTACAAACACACCCTAAAAATGTGAAAAGCAATTAAAAAGTTGGTGGATTTGGGTGTATATTCCCCTAAGACATTTCATATAGAACCCCGCAGTTAAATTTAGAACGATAATATGAAAAATCTAATATAGTTATTTATATTAGCAGATTGCATCACTGCCCAAGCGCAAAGTGATTAACAAAGTGCTTGCAAAGTTGTGAAAAGCTCGTGCAAAGTTGTCAGATTTACATGGAAATGTTACCTATGTTGTTACATTATCGAGACCAGCAGTTAAATGTTCGCGAAAGTGAATAAATATGTCGTAAAAGTCGTTTGAATATCATAGTGGCCCCGAAGGATGTGGAATTTTGAAACACTTCCACACATTAAATGGCCGCCAATAACGATAAATTTCAAAGGATTCCGATAGATGAGTGGTCAGGTGATCGACCTATTATGAAAGTAAAGTTTAATCGGTCGTGGTTTGTACTTGCGTGGGAGACAACCTGAGCAAACTAGCCGGAAAGTTTTTTTTTTTTTGCAGTCTGCACCTGTTTGGTTTAAGCTGTTAAAACAGCGTGCAAACTTGTCCAAAGCGATTGCAAAGTTGGTAGATTTGTGTGTTTACTTGACCTAAGTTGTTTTTATATCGAACCCTGCAGTTATAACGTATGAAAAATGAATAAAATCCATTTGAAGCCTCCCATGTTAGCAGACTGTCATGTGAGCCCGCCGTAATATGTACAAACACACCCTAAAAATGTGAAAAGCAATTAAAAAGTTGGTGGATTTGGGTGTATATTCCCCTAAGACATTTCATATAGAACCCCGCAGTTAAATTTAGAACGATAATATGAAAAATCTAATATAGTTATTTATATTAGCAGATTGCATCACTGCCCAAGCGCAAAGTGATTAACAAAGTGCTTGCAAAGTTGTGAAAAGCTCGTGCAAAGTTGTCAGATTTACATGGAAATGTTACCTATGTTGTTACATTATCGAGACCAGCAGTTAAATGTTCGCGAAAGTGAATAAATATGTCGTAAAAGTCGTTTGAATATCATAGTGGCCCCGAAGGATGTGGAATTTTGAAACACTTCCACACATTAAATGGCCGCCAATAACGATAAATTTCAAAGGATTCCGATAGATGAGTGGTCAGGTGATCGACCTATTATGAAAGTAAAGTTTAATCGGTCGTGGTTTGTACTTGCGTGGGAGACAACCTGAGCAAACTAGCCGGAAAGTTTTTTTTTTTTTGCAGTCTGCACCTGTTTGGTTTAAGCTGTTAAAACAGCGTGCAAACTTGTCCAAAGCGATTGCAAAGTTGGTAGATTTGTGTGTTTACTTGACCTAAGTTGTTTTTATATCGAACCCTGCAGTTATAACGTATGAAAAATGAATAAAATCCATTTGAAGCCTCCCATGTTAACAGACTATCATGTGAGCCCGCCGTAATATGTACAAACACACATTAAAAATGTGAAAAGCAATTAAAAAGTTGGTGGATTTGGGTGTATATTCCCCCTAAGACATTTCATATAGAACCCGGCAGTTAAATTTAGAACGAAAATATGAAAAATCTAATATAGCTATTTATATTAGCAGATTGCATCACTGCCCAAGCGCAAAGTGATTAACAAAGTGCTTGCAAAGTTGTGAACAGCTCGTGCAAAGTTGTCAGATTTACATGGAAATGTTACCTATGTTGTTACATTATCGAGACCAGCAGTTAAATGTTCGCGAAAGAGAATAAATATGTCGTAAAAGTCGTTTGAATATCATAGTGGCCCCGAAGGATGTGGAATTTTGAAACACTTCCACACATTAAATGGTCGCCAATAACGATAAATTTCAAAGGATTCTGATAGATGAGTGGTCAGGTGATCGACCTATTATGAAAGTAAAGTTTAATCGGTCGTGGTTAGTACTTGCATGGGAGACAACCTGAGCAAACTATCCGGTAATTTTTTTTTTTTTTTGCAGTCTGCACCTGTTTAGTTTAAGCTGTAAAACAGCGTGCAAAGTTGTCCAAAGCGATTGCAAAGTTGGTTGATTTGCGTGTTTACTTGACCTAAGTTGTTTTTATATCGAACCCTGCAGTTATAACGTATGAAAAATGAATAAAATCCATTTGAAGCCTCCCATGTTAGCAGACTGTCATGTGAGCCCGCCGTAATATGTACAAACACACCCTAAAAATGTGAAAAGCAATTAAAAAGTTGGTGGATTTGGGTGTATATTCCCCTAAGACATTTCATATAGAACCCCGCAGTTAAATTTAGAACGATAATATGAAAAATCTAATATAGTTATTTATATTAGCAGATTGCATCACTGCCCAAGCGCAAAGTGATTAACAAAGTGCTTGCAAAGTTGTGAAAAGCTCGTGCAAAGTTGTCAGATTTACATGGAAATGTTACCTATGTTGTTACATTATCGAGACCAGCAGTTAAATGTTCGCGAAAGTGAATAAATATGTCGTAAAAGTCGTTTGAATATCATAGTGGCCCCGAAGGATGTGGAATTTTGAAACACTTCCACACATTAAATGGCCGCCAATAACGATAAATTTCAAAGGATTCCGATAGATGAGTGGTCAGGTGATCGACCTATTATGAAAGTAAAGTTTAATCGGTCGTGGTTTGTACTTGCGTGGGAGACAACCTGAGCAAACTAGCCGGAAAGTTTTTTTTTTTTTGCAGTCTGCACCTGTTTGGTTTAAGCTGTTAAAACAGCGTGCAAACTTGTCCAAAGCGATTGCAAAGTTGGTAGATTTGTGTGTTTACTTGACCTAAGTTGTTTTTATATCGAACCCTGCAGTTATAACGTATGAAAAATGAATAAAATCCATTTGAAGCCTCCCATGTTAACAGACTATCATGTGAGCCCGCCGTAATATGTACAAACACACATTAAAAATGTGAAAAGCAATTAAAAAGTTGGTGGATTTGGGTGTATATTCCCCCTAAGACATTTCATATAGAACCCGGCAGTTAAATTTAGAACGAAAATATGAAAAATCTAATATAGCTATTTATATTAGCAGATTGCATCACTGCCCAAGCGCAAAGTGATTAACAAAGTGCTTGCAAAGTTGTGAACAGCTCGTGCAAAGTTGTCAGATTTACATGGAAATGTTACCTATGTTGTTACATTATCGAGACCAGCAGTTAAATGTTCGCGAAAGAGAATAAATATGTCGTAAAAGTCGTTTGAATATCATAGTGGCCCCGAAGGATGTGGAATTTTGAAACACTTCCACACATTAAATGGCCGCCAATAACGATAAATTTCAAAGGATTCTGATAGATGAGTGGTCAGGTGATCGACCTATTATGAAAGTAAAGTTTAATCGGTCGTGGTTAGTACTTGCATGGGAGACAACCTGAGCAAACTATCCGGTAATTTTTTTTTTTTTTTGCAGTCTGCACCTGTTTAGTTTAAGCTGTAAAACAGCGTGCAAAGTTGTCCAAAGCGATTGCAAAGTTGGTTGATTTGCGTGTTTACTTGACCTAAGTTGTTTTTATATCGAACCCTGCAGTTATAACGTATGAAAAATGAATAAAATCCATTTGAAGCCTCCCATGTTAGCAGACTGTCATGTGAGCCCGCCGTAATATGTACAAACACACCCTAAAAATGTGAAAAGCAATTAAAAAGTTGGTGGATTTGGGTGTATATTCCCCTAAGACATTTCATATAGAACCCCGCAGTTAAATTTAGAACGATAATATGAAAAATCTAATATAGCTATTTATATTAGCAGATTGCATCACTGCCCAAGCGCAAAGTGATTAACAAAGTGCTTGCAAAGTTGTGAAAAGCTCGTGCAAAGTTGTCAGATTTACATGGACATGTTACCTATGTTGTTACATTATCGAGACCAGCAGTTAAATGTTCGCGAAAGTGAATAAGTATGTCGTAAAAGTCGTTTGAATATCACAGTGACCCCGAAGGACGTAGAATTTTGAAACACTTCCAAACATTACATGGCCGCCAATAACGATAAATTTCGAAGAACTCTGATAGATGAGTGGTCAGGTGATCGACCTATTATGCAAGTAAAGTTTAATCGGTCGTGGTTAGTACTTGCATGGGAGACAACCTGAGCAAACTAGCCGGTAAGTTTTTTTTTGCAGTCTGCACCTGTTTGGTTTAAGCTGTTAAAACAGCGTGCAAAGTTATCCAAAGCGATTGCAAAGTTGGTAGATTTGCGTATTTACTTGACCTAAGTTTTTTTTATATCGAACCCTGCAGTTATAACGTATGAAAAATGAATAAAATCCATTTGAAGCCTCCCATGTTAGCAGACTGTCATGCGAGCCCGCCGTAATATGTACAAACACACCCTAAAAATGTGAAAAGCAATTAAAAAGTTGGTGAATTTGCGTGTATATTCCCCCTAAGACATTTCATATAGAACCCCGCAGTTAAATTTAGAACGAAAATATGAAAAATCTAATATAGCTATTTATAATAGCAGATTGCATCACTGCCCAGGCGCAAAGTGATTAACAAAGTGCTTGCAAAGTTGTGAAAAGCTCGTGCAAAGTTGTCAGATTTACATGGAAATGTTACCTATGTTGTTACATTATTGAGACCAGCAGTTAAATGTTCGCGAAAGTGAATAAATATGTCGTAAAAGTCGTTTGAATATCACAGTGGCCCCGAAGGATGTAGAATTTTGAAACACTTCCAAACATTACATGGCCGCCAATAACGATAAATTTCAAAGGATTCTGATAGATGAGTGGTCAGGTGATCGACCTATTATGAAAGTAAAGTTTAATCGGTCGTGGTTAGTACTTGCATGGGAGACAACCTGAGCAAACTAGCCGGTAAGTTTTTTTTTTTTTTTGCAGTCTGCACCTGTTTGGTTTAAGCTGTTAAAACAGCGTGCAAAGTTGTCCAAAGCGATTGCAAAGTTGGTAGATTTGCGTGTTTACTTGACCTAAGTTGTTTTTATATCGAACCCTGCAGTTATAACGTATGAAAAATGAATAAAATCCATTTGAAGCCTCCCATGTTAGCAGACTGTCATGTGAGCCCGCCGTAATATGTACAAACACACGCTAAAAATGTGAAAAGCAATTAAAAAGTTGGTGGATTTGGGTGTATATTCCCCCTAAGACATTTCATGTAGAACCCCGCAGTTAAATTTAGAACAAAAATATGAAAAATCTAATATAGCTATTTATATTAGCAGATTGCATCACTGCCCAAGCGCAAAGTGATTAACAAAGTGCTTGCAAAGTTTTGAAAAGCTCGTGCAAAGTTGTCAGATTTACATGGAAATGTTACCTATGTTGTTACATTATCGAGACCAGCAGTTTAATGTTCGCAAAAGTGAATAAATATGTCGTAAAAGTCGTTTGAATATCATAGTGGCCCCGAAGGATGTGGAATTTTGAAACACTTCCACACATTAAATCGCCGCCAATAACGATAAATTTCAAAGGATTCTGATAGATGAGTGGTCAGGTGATCGACCTATTATGAAAGTAAAGTTTAATCGGTCGTGGTTAGTACTTGCATGGGAGACAACCTGAGCAAACTAGCCGGAAAGTTTTTTTTTTTTTTGCAGTCTGCACCTGTTTGGTTTAAGCTGTTAAAACAGCGTGCAAAGTTGTCCAAAGCGATTGCAAAGTTGGTAGAGTTGCGTGTTTACTTGACCTAAGTTGTTTTTATATCGTACCCTGCAGTTATAACGTATGAAAAATTAATAAAATCCATTTGAAGCCTCCCATGTTAACAGACTATCATGTGAGCCCGCCTTAATATGTACAAACACACCCTAAAAATGTGAAAAGCAATTAAAAAGTTGGTGGATTTGGGTGTATATTCCCCCTAAGACATTTCATGTAGAACCCCGCAGTTAAATTTAGAACGAAAATATGAAAAATCTAATATAGCTATTTATATTAGCAGATTGCATCACTGCCCAAGCGCAAAGTGATTAACAAAGTGCTTGCAAAGTTGTGAAAAGCTCGTGCAAAGTTGTCAGATTTACATGGAAATGTTAACTATGTTGTTACATTATCGAGACCAGCAGTTAAATGTTCGCAAAAGTGAATAAATATGTCGTAAAAGTCGTTTGAATATCATAGTGGCCCCGAAGGATGTGGAATTTTGAAACACTTCCACACATTAAATCGCCGCCAATAACGATGAATTTCAAAGGATTCCGATAGATCCGGATTCCGGTCAGGTTATCGACCTATTATGAAAGTAAAGTTTAATCGGTCGTGGTTAGTACTTGCATGGGAGACAACCTGAGCAAACTAGCCGGTAAGTTTTTTTTTTTTTTGCAGTCTGCACCTGTTTGGTTTAAGCTGTTAAAACAGCGTGCAAAGTTGTCCAAAGCGATTGCAAAGTTGGTAGATTTGCGTGTTTACTTGACCTAAGTTGTTTTTATATCGAACCCTGCAGTTATAACGTATGAAAAATGAATAAAATCCATTTGAAGCCTCCCATGTTAGCAGACTGTCATGTGAGCCCGCCGTAATATGTACAAACACACCCTAAAAAAGTGAAAAGCAATTAAAAAGTTGGTGGATTTGGGTGTATATTCCCCTAAGACATTTCATATAGAACCCCGCAGTTAAATTTAGAACGATAATATGAAAAATCTAATATAGCTATTTATATTAGCAGATTGCATCACTGCCCAAGCGCAAAGTGATTAACAAAGTGCTTGCAAAGTTGTGAAAAGCTCGTGCAAAGTTGTCAGATTTACATGGAAATGTTACCTATGTTGTTACATTATCGAGACCAGCAGTTAAATGTTCGCAAAAGTGAATAAATATGTCGTAAAAGTCGTTTGAATATCATAGTGGCCCCGAAGGATGTGGAATTTTGAAACACTTCCACACATTAAATCGCCGCCAATAACGATAAATTTCAAAGGATTCCGATAGATGAGTGGTCAGGTGATCGACCTATTATGAAAGTAAAGTTTAATCGGTCGTGGTTAGTACTTGCATGGGAGACAACCTGAGCAAACTAGCCGGTAAGTTTTTTTTTTTTTTTTTTTTGCAGTCTGCACCTGTTTGGTTTAAGCTGTTAAAACAGCGTGCAAAGTTGTCCAAAGCGATTGCAAAGTTGGTAGATTTGCGTGTTTACTTGACCTAAGTTGTTTTTATATCGAACCCTGCAGTTATAACGTATGACAAATGAATAAAATCCATTTGAAGCCTCCCATGTTAGCAGACTGTCATGTGAGCCCGCCGTAATATGTACAAACACACCCTAAAAATGTGAAAAGCAATTTAAAAGTTGGTGGATTTGGGTGTATATTCCCCTAAGACATTTCATATAGAACCCCGCAGTTAAATTTAGAACGATAATATGAAAAATCTAATATAGCTATTTATATTAGCAGATTGCATCACTGCCCAAGCGCAAAGTGATTAACAAAGTGCTTGCAAAGTTGTGAAAAGCTCATACAAATGGAAATGTTACCTATGTTGTTACATTATCGAGACCAGCAGTTAAATGTTCGCGAAAGTGAATAAATATGTCGTAAAAGTCGTTTAAATATCATAGTGGCCCCGAAGGATGTGGAATTTTGAAACACTTCCACACATTAAATGGCCGCCAATAACGATAAATTTCTAATGATTCCGATAGATGAGTGGTCAGGTGATCGACCTATTATGAAAGTAACGTTTAATCGGTCGTGGTTAGTACTTGCGTGGAAGACAACCTGAGCAAACTAGCCGGAAAGTTTTTTTTGTTGCAGTCTGCACCTGTTTGGTTTAAGCTGTTAAAACAGCGTGCAAAGTTGTCCAAAGCGATTGCAAAGTTGGTAGATTTGCGTGTTTACTTGACCTAAGTTGTTTTTATATCGAACCCTGCAGTTATAACGTATGAAAAATGAATAAAATCCATTTGAAGCCTCCCATGTTAACAGACTATCATGTGAGCCCGCCGTAATATGTACAAACACACCCTAAAAATGTGAAAAGCAATTAAAAAGTTGGTGGATTTGGGTGTATATTCCCCCTAAGACATTTCATGTAGAACCCCGCAGTTAAATTTAGAACAAAAATATGAAAAATCTAATATAGCTATTTATATTAGCAGATTGCATCACTGCCCAAGCGCAAAGTGATTAACAAAGTGCTTGCAAAGTTTTGAAAAGCTCGTGCAAAGTTGTCAGATTTACATGGAAATGTTACCTATGTTGTTACATTATCGAGACCAGCAGTTAAATGTTCGCAAAAGTGAATAAATATGTCGTAAAAGTCGTTTGAATATCATAGTGGCCCCGAAGGATGTGGAATTTTGAAACACTTCCACACATTAAATCGCCGCCAATAACAATAAATTTCAAAGGATTCCGATAGATGAGTGGTCAGGTGATCGACCTATTATGAAAGTAAAGTTTAATCGGTTGTGGTTAGTACTTGCATGGGAGACAACCTGAGCAAACTAGCCGGTAAGTTTTTTTTTTTTTTTTTGCAGTCTGCACCTGTTTTGTTTAAGCTGTTAAAACAGCGTGCAAAGTTGTCCAAAGCGATTGCAAAGTTGGTAGATTTGCGTGTTTACTTGACCTAAGTTGTTTTTATATCGAACCCTGCAGTTATAACGTATGAAAAATGAATAAAATCCATTTGAAGCCTCCCATGTTAGCAGACTGTCATGTGAGCCCGCCGTAATATGTACAAACACACCCTAAAAATGTGAAAAGCAATTAAAAAGTTGGTGGATTTGGGTGTATATTCCCCTAAGACATTTCATATAGAACCCCGCAGTTAAATTTAGAACGATAATATGAAAAATCTAATATAGCTATTTATATTAGCAGATTGCATCACTGCCCAAGCGCAAAGTGATTAACAAAGTGCTTGCAAAGTTGTGAAAAGCTCGTGCAAAGTTGTCAGATTTACATGGAAATGTTACCTATGTTGTTACATTATCGAGACCAGCAGTTAAATGTTCGCAAAAGTGAATAAATATGTCGTAAAAGTCGTTTGAATATCATAGTGGCCCCGAAGGATGTGGAATTTTGAAACACTTCCACACATTAAATCGCCGCCAATAACGATAAATTTCAAAGGATTCCGATAGATGAGTGGTCAGGTGATCGACCTATTATGAAAGTAAAGTTTAATCGGTCGTGGTTTGTACTTGCGTGGGAGACAACCTGAGCAAACTAGCCGGAAAGTTTTTTTTTTTTTGCAGTCTGCACCTGTTTGGTTTAAGCTGTTAAAACAGCGTGCAAACTTGTCCAAAGCGATTGCAAAGTTGGTAGATTTGTGTGTTTACTTGACCTAAGTTGTTTTTATATCGAACCCTGCAGTTATAACGTATGAAAAATGAATAAAATCCATTTGAAGCCTCCCATGTTAACAGACTATCATGTGAGCCCGCCGTAATATGTACAAACACACATTAAAAATGTGAAAAGCAATTAAAAATTTGGTGGATTTGGGTGTATATTCCCCCTAAGACATTTCATATAGAACTCGGCAGTTAAATTTAGAACGAAAATATGAAAAATCTAATATAGCTATTTATATTAGCAGATTGCATCACTGCCCAAGCGCAAAGTGATTAACAAAGTGCTTGCAAAGTTGTGAAAAGCTCGTGCAAAGTTGTCAGATTTACATGGAAATGTTACCTATGTTGTTACATTATCGAGACCAGCAGTTAAATGTTCGCGAAAGAGAATAAATATGTCGTAAAAGTCGTTTGAATATCATAGTGGCCCCGAAGGATATGGAATTTTGAAACACTTCCACACATTAAATGGCCGCCAATAACGATAAATTTCAAAGGATTCTGATAGATGAGTGGTCAGGTGATCGACCTATTATGAAAGTAAAGTTTAATCGGTCGTGGTTAGTACTTGCATGGGAGACAACCTGAGCAAACTAGCCGGTAATTTTTTTTTTTTTTTGCAGTCTGCACCTGTTTAGTTTAAGCTGTAAAACAGCGTGCAAAGTTGTCCAAAGCGATTGCAAAGTTGGTTGATTTGCGTGTTTACTTGACCTAAGTTGTTTTTATATCGAACCCTGCAGTTATAACGTATGAAAAATGAATAAAATCCATTTGAAGCCTCCCATGTTAGCAGACTGTCATGTGAGCCCGCCGTAATATGTACAAACACACCCTAAAAATGTGAAAAGCAATTAAAAAGTTGGTGGATTTGGGTGTATATTCCCCTAAGACATTTCATATAGAACCCCGCAGTTAAATTTAGAACGATAATATGAAAAATCTAATATAGCTATTTATATTAGCAGATTGCATCACTGCCCAAGCGCAAAGTGATTAACAAAGTGCTTGCAAAGTTGTGAAAAGCTCGTGCAAAGTTGTCAGATTTACATGGACATGTTACCTATGTTGTTACATTATCGAGACCAGCAGTTAAATGTTCGCGAAAGTGAATAAGTATGTCGTAAAAGTCGTTTGAATATCACAGTGACCCCGAAGGACGTAGAATTTTGAAACACTTCCAAACATTACATGGCCGCCAATAACGATATATTTCAAAGGATTCTGATAGATGAGTGGTCAGGTGATCGACCTATTATGAAAGTAAAGTTTAATCGGTCGTGGTTAGTACTTGCATGGGAGACAACCTGAGCAAACTAGCCGGTAAGTTTTTTTTTTTTTTTTTGCAGTCTGCACCTGTTTGGTTTAAGCTGTTAAAACAACGTGCAAAGTTGTCCAAAGCGATTGCAAAGTTGGTAGATTTGCGTGTTTACTTGACCTAAGTTGTTTTTATATCGAACCCTGCAGTTATAACGTATGAAAAATGAATAAAATCCATTTGAAGCCTCCCATGTTAGCAGACTGTCATGTGAGCCCGCCGTAATATGTACAAACACACGCTAAAAATGTGAAAAGCAATTAAAAAGTTGGTGGATTTGGGTGTATATTCCCCCCAAGACATTTCATGTAGAACCCCGCAGTTAAATTTAGAACAAAAATATGAAAAATCTAATATAGCTATTTATATTAGCAGATTGCATCACTGCCCAAGCGCAAAGTGATTAACAAAGTGCTTGCAAAGTTTTGAAAAGCTCGTGCAAAGTTGTCAGATTTACATGGAAATGTTACCTATGTTGTTACATTATCGAGACCAGCAGTTTAATGTTCGCAAAAGTGAATAAATATGTCGTAAAAGTCGTTTGAATATCATAGTGGCCCCGAAGGATGTGGAATTTTGAAACACTTCCACACATTAAATCGCCGCCAATAACGATAAATTTCAAAGGATTCTGATAGATGAGTGGTCAGGTGATCGACCTATTATGAAAGTAAAGTTTAATCGGTCGTGGTTAGTACTTGCATGGGAGACAACCTGAGCAAACTAGCCGGAAAGTTTTTTTTTTTTTTTGCAGTCTGCACCTGTTTGGTTTAAGCTGTTAAAACAGCGTGCAAAGTTGTCCAAAGCGATTGCAAAGTTGGTAGAGTTGCGTGTTTACTTGACCTAAGTTGTTTTTATATCGTACCCTGCAGTTATAACGTATGAAAAATGAATAAAATCCATTTGAAGCCTCCCATGTTAACAGACTATCATGTGAGCCCGCCTTAATATGTACAAACACACCCTAAAAATGTGAAAAGCATTTAAAAAGTTGGTGGATTTGGGTGTATATTCCCCCTAAGACATTTCATGTAGAACCCCGCAGTTAAATTTAGAACGAAAATATGAAAAATCTAATATAGCTATTTATATTAGCAGATTGCATCACTGCCCAAGCGCAAAGTGATTAACAAAGTGCTTGCAAAGTTGTGAAAAGCTCGTGCAAAGTTGTCAGATTTACATGGAAATGTTAACAATGTTGTTACATTATCGAGACCAGCAGTTAAATGTTCGCAAAAGTGAATAAATATGTCGTAAAAGTCGTTTGAATATCATAGTGGCCCGAAGGATGTGGAATTTTGAAACACTTCCACACATTAAATCGCCGCCAATAACGATGAATTTCAAAGGATTCCGATAGATCCGGATTCCGGTCAGGTTATCGACCTATTATGAAAGTAAAGTTTAATCGGTCGTGGTTAGTACTTGCATGGGAGACAACCTGAGCAAACTAGCCGGTAAGTTTTTTTTTTTTTTTTGCAGTCTGCACCTGTTTGGTTTAAGCTGTTAAAACAGCGTGCAAAGTTGTCCAAAGCGATTGCAAAGTTGGTAGTTTTGCGTGTTTACTTGACCTAAGTTGTTTTTATATCGAACCCTGCAGTTATAACGTATGAAAAATGAATAAAATCCATTTGAAGCCTCCCATGTTAGCAGACTGTCATGTGAGCCCGCCGTAATATGTACAAACACACCCTAAAAAAGTGAAAAGCAATTAAAAAGTTGGTGGATTTGGGTGTATATTCCCCTAAGACATTTCATATAGAACCCCGCAGTTAAATTTAGAACGATAATATGAAAAATCTAATATAGCTATTTATATTAGCAGATTGCATCACTGCCCAATCGCAAAGTGATTAACAAAGTGCTTGCAAAGTTGTGAAAAGCTCGTGCAAAGTTGTCAGATTTACATGGAAATGTTACCTATGTTGTTACATTATCGAGACCAGCAGTTAAATGTTCGCAAAAGTGAATAAATATGTCGTAAAAGTCGTTTGAATATCATAGTGGCCCCGAAGGATGTGGAATTTTGAAACACTTCCACACATTAAATCGCCGCCAATAACGATAAATTTCAAAGGATTCCGATAGATGAGTGGTCAGGTGATCGACCTATTATGAAAGTAAAGTTTAATCGGTCGTGGTTAGTACTTGCATGGGAGACAACCTGAGCAAACTAGCCGGTAAGTTTTTTTTTTTTTTTTTTTTTGCAGTCTGCACCTGTTTGGTTTAAGCTGTTAAAACAGCGTGCAAAGTTGTCCAAAGCGATTGCAAAGTTGGTAGATTTGCGTGTTTACTTGACCTAAGTTGTTTTTATATCGAACCCTGCAGTTATAACGTATGACAAATGAATAAAATCCATTTGAAGCCTCCCATGTTAGCAGACTGTCATGTGAGCCCGCCGTAATATGTACAAACACACCCTAAAAATGTGAAAAGCAATTTAAAAGTTGGTGGATTTGGGTGTATATTCCCCTAAAACATTTCATATAGAACCCCGCAGTTAAATTTAGAACGATAATATGAAAAATCTAATATAGCTATTTATATTAGCAGATTGCATCACTGCCCAAGCGCAAAGTGATTAACAAAGTGCTTGCAAAGTTGTGAAAAGCTCATACAAATGGAAATGTTACCTATGTTGTTACATTATCGAGACCAGCAGTTAAATGTTCGCGAAAGTGAATAAATATGTCGTAAAAGTCGTTTAAATATCATAGTGGCCCCGAAGGATGTGGAATTTTGAAACACTTCCACACATTAAATGGCCGCCAATAACGATAAATTTCTAATGATTCCGATAGATGAGTGGTCAGGTGATCGACCTATTATGAAAGTAACGTTTAATCGGTCGTGGTTAGTACTTGCGTGGAAGACAACCTGAGCAAACTAGCCGGAAAGTTTTTTTTGTTGCAGTCTGCACCTGTTTGGTTTAAGCTGTTAAAACAGCGTGCAAAGTTGTCCAAAGCGATTGCAAAGTTGGTAGATTTGCGTGTTTACTTGACCTAAGTTGTTTTTATATCGAACCCTGCAGTTATAACGTATGAAAAATGAATAAAATCCATTTGAAGCCTCCCATGTTAACAGACTATCATGTGAGCCCGCCGTAATATGTACAAACACACCCTAAAAATGTGAAAAGCAATTAAAAAGTTGGTGGATTTGGGTGTATATTCCCCCTAAGACATTTCATGTAGAACCCCGCAGTTAAATTTAGAACAAAAATATGAAAAATCTAATATAGCTATTTATATTAGCAGATTGCATCACTGCCCAAGCGCAAAGTGATTAACAAAGTGCTTGCAAAGTTTTGAAAAGCTCGTGCAAAGTTGTCAGATTTACATGGAAATGTTACCTATGTTGTTACATTATCGAGACCAGCAGTTAAATGTTCGCAAAAGTGAATAAATATGTCGTAAAAGTCGTTTGAATATCATAGTGGCCCCGAAGGATGTGGAATTTTGAAACACTTCCACACATTAAATCGCCGCCAATAACGATAAATTTCAAAGGATTCCGATAGATGAGTGGTCAGGTGATCGACCTATTATGAAAGTAAAGTTTAATCGGTCGTGGTTAGTACTTGCATGGGAGACAACCTGAGCAAACTAGCCGGTAAGTTTTTTTTTTTTTTTTTGCAGTCTGCACCTGTTTTGTTTAAGCTGTTAAAACAGCGTGCAAAGTTGTCCAAAGCGATTGCAAAGTTGGTAGATTTGCGTGTTTACTTGACCTAAGTTGTTTTTATATCGAACCCTGCAGTTATAACGTATGAAAAATGAATAAAATCCATTTGAAGCCTCCCATGTTAGCAGACTGTCATGTGAGCCCGCCGTAATATGTACAAACACACCCTAAAAATGTGAAAAGCAATTAAAAAGTTGGTGGATTTGGGTGTATATTCCCCTAAGACATTTCATATAGAACCCCGCAGTTAAATTTAGAACGATAATATGAAAAATCTAATATAGCTATTTATATTAGCAGATTGCATCACTGCCCAAGCGCAAAGTGATTAACAAAGTGCTTGCAAAGTTGTGAAAAGCTCGTGCAAAGTTGTCAGATTTACATGGAAATGTTACCTATGTTGTTACATTATCGAGACCAGCAGTTAAATGTTCGCAAAAGTGAATAAATATGTCGTAAAAGTCGTTTGAATATCATAGTGGCCCCGAAGGATGTGGAATTTTGAAACACTTCCACACATTAAATCGCCGCCAATAACGATAAATTTCAAAGGATTCCGATAGATGAGTGGTCAGGTGATCGACCTATTATGAAAGTAAAGTTTAATCGGTCGTGGTTAGTACTTGCATGGGAGGCAACCTGAGCAAACTAGCCGGTAAGTTTTTTTTTTTTTTGAAGTCTGCACCTGTTTTGTTTAAGCTGTTAAAACAGCGTGCAAAGTTGTCCAAAGCGATTGCAAAGTTGGTAGATTTGCGTGTTTACTTGACCTAAGTTGTTTTTATATCGAACCCTGCAGTTATAACGTATGAAAAATGAATAAAATCCATTTGAAGCCTCCCATGTTAGCAGACTGTCATGTGAGCCCGCCGTAATATGTACAAACACACCCTAAAAATGTGAAAAGCAATTAAAAAGTTGGTGGATTTGGGTGTATATTCCCCTAAGACATTTCATATAGAACCCCGCAGTTAAATTTAGAACGATAATATGAAAAATCTAATATAGCTATTTATATTAGCAGATTGCATCACTGCCCAAGCGCAAAGTGATTAACAAAGTGCTTGCAAAGTTGTGAAAAGCTCGTGCAAAGTTGTCAGATTTACATGGAAATGTTACCTATGTTGTTACATTATCGAGACCAGCAGTTAAATGTTCGCGAAAGTGAATAAATATGTCGTAAAAGTCGTTTGAATATCATAGTGGCCCCGAAGGATAAGGAATTTTGAAACACTTCCACACATTAAATGGCCGCCAATAACGATAAATTTCTAAGGATTCCGATAGATGAGTGGTCAGGTGATCGACCTATTATGAAAGTAACGTTTAATCGGTCGTGGTTAGTACTTGCGTGGAAGACAACCTGAGCAAACTAGCCGGAAAGTTTTTTTTGTTGCAGTCTGCACCTGTTTGGTTTAAGCTGTTAAAACAGCGTGCAAAGTTGTCCAAAGCGATTGCAAAGTAGGTAGATTTGCGTGTTTACTTGACCTAAGTTGTTTTTATATCGAACCCTGCAGTTATAACGTATGAAAAATGAATAAAATCCATTTGAAGCCTCCCATGTTAACAGACTATCATGTGAGCCCGCCGTAATATGTACAAACACACCCTAAAAATGTGAAAAGCAATTAAAAAGTTGGTGGATTTGGGTGTATATTCCCCCTAAGACATTTCATGTAGAACCCCGCAGTTAAATTTAGAACAAAAATATGAAAAATCTAATATAGCTATTTATATTAGCAGATTGCATCACTGCCCAAGCGCAAAGTGATTAACAAAGTGCTTGCAAAGTTTTGAAAAGCTCGTGCAAAGTTGTCAGATTTACATGGAAATGTTACCTATGTTGTTACATTATCGAGACCAGCAGTTAAATGTTCGCAAAAGTGAATAAATATGTCGTAAAAGTCGTTTGAATATCATAGTGGCCCCGAAGGATGTGGAATTTTGAAACACTTCCACACATTAAATCGCCGCCAATAACGATAAATTTCAAAGGATTCCGATAGATGAGTGGTCAGGTGATCGACCTATTATGAAAGTAAAGTTTAATCGGCCGTGGTTAGTACTTGCATGGGAGACAACCTGAGCAAACTAGCCGGTAAGTTTTTTTTTTTTTTTTGCAGTCTGCACCTGTTTTGTTTAAGCTGTTAAAACAGCGTGCAAAGTTGTCCAAAGCGATTGCAAAGTTGGTAGATTTGCGTGTTTACTTGACCTAAGTTGTTTTTATATCGAACCCTGCAGTTATAACGTATGAAAAATGAATAAAATCCATTTGAAGCCTCCCATGTTAGCAGACTGTCATGTGAGCCCGCCGTAAAATGTACAAACACACCCTAAAAATGTGAAAAGCAATTAAAAAGTTGGTGGATTTGGGTGTATATTCCCCTAAGACATTTCATATAGAACCCCGCAGTTAAATTTAGAACGATAATATGAAAAATCTAATATAGCTATTTATATTAGCAGATTGCATCACTGCCCAAGCGCAAAGTGATTAACAAAGTGCTTGCAAAGTTGTGAAAAGCTCGTGCAAAGTTGTCAGATTTACATGGAAATGTTACCTATGTTGTTACATTATCGAGACCAGCAGTTAAATGTTCGCAAAAGTGAATAAATATGTCGTAAAAGTCGTTTGAATATCATAGTGGCCCCGAAGGATGTGGAATTTTGAAACACTTCCACACATTAAATCGCCGCCAATAACGATAAATTTCAAAGGATTCCGATAGATGAGTGGTCAGGTGATCGACCTATTATGAAAGTAAAGTTTAATCGGCCGTGGTTAGTACTTGCATGGGAGACAACCTGAGCAAACTAGCCGGTAAGTTTTTTTTTTTTTTTGCAGTCTGCACCTGTTTTGTTTAAGCTGTTAAAACAGCGTGCAAAGTTGTCCAAAGCGATTGCAAAGTTGGTAGATTTGCGTGTTTACTTGACCTAAGTTGTTTTTATATCGAACCCTGCAGTTATAACGTATGAAAAATGAATAAAATCCATTTGAAGCCTCCCATGTTAGCAGACTGTCATGTGAGCCCGCCGTAAAATGTACAAACACACCCTAAAAATGTGAAAAGCAATTAAAAAGTTGGTGGATTTGGGTGTATATTCCCCTAAGACATTTCATATAGAACCCCGCAGTTAAATTTAGAACGATAATATGAAAAATCTAATATAGCTATTTATATTAGCAGATTGCATCACTGCCCAAGCGCAAAGTGATTAACAAAGTGCTTGCAAAGTTGTGAAAAGCTCGTGCAAAGTTGTCAGATTTACATGGAAATGTTACCTATGTTGTTACATTATCGAGACCAGCAGTTAAATGTTCGCAAAAGTGAATAAATATGTCGTAAAAGTCGTTTGAATATCATAGTGGCCCCGAAGGATGTGGAATTTTGAAACACTTCCACACATTAAATCGCCGCCAATAACGATAAATTTCAAAGGATTCCGATAGATGAGTGGTCAGGTGATCGACCTATTATGAAAGTAAAGTTTAATCGGTCGTGGTTAGTACTTGCATGGGAGACAACCTGAGCAAACTAGCCGGTAAGTTTTTTTTTTTTTTGAAGTCTGCACCTGTTTTGTTTAAGCTGTTAAAACAGCGTGCAAAGTTGTCCAAAGCGATTGCAAAGTTGGTAGATTTGCGTGTTTACTTGACCTAAGTTGTTTTTATATCGAACCCTGCAGTTATAACGTATGAAAAATGAATAAAATCCATTTGAAGCCTCCCATGTTAGCAGACTGTCATGTGAGCCCGCCGTAATATGTACAAACACACCCTAAAAATGTGAAAAGCAATTAAAAAGTTGGTGGATTTGGGTGTATATTCCCCTAAGACATTTCATATAGAACCCCGCAGTTAAATTTAGAACGATAATATGAAAAATCTAATATAGCTATTTATATTAGCAGATTGCATCACTGCCCAAGCGCAAAGTGATTAACAAAGTGCTTGCAAAGTTGTGAAAAGCTCGTGCAAAGTTGTCAGATTTACATGGAAATGTTACCTATGTTGTTACATTATCGAGACCAGCAGTTAAATGTTCGCGAAAGTGAATAAATATGTCGTAAAAGTCGTTTGAATATCATAGTGGCCCCGAAGGATAAGGAATTTTGAAACACTTCCACACATTAAATGGCCGCCAATAACGATAAATTTCTAAGGATTCCGATAGATGAGTGGTCAGGTGATCGACCTATTATGAAAGTAAAGTTTAATCGGTCGTGGTTAGTACTTGCGTGGGAGACAACCTGAGCAAACTAACCGGAATTTTTTTTTTTTGCAGTCTCCACCTGTTTGGTTTAAGCTGTTAAAACAGCGTGCAAAGTTGTCCAAAGCGATTGCAAAGTTGGTAGATTTTGCGTGTTTACTTGACCTAAGTTGTTTTTATATCGAACCCTGCAGTTATAACGTATGAAAAATGAATAAAATCCATTTGAAGCCTCCCATGTTAACAGACTATCATGTGAGCCCGCCGTAATATGTACAAACACACCCTAAAAATGTGAAAAGCAATTAAAAAGTTGGTGGATTTGGGTGTATATTCCCCCTAAGACATTTCATGTAGAACCGCGCAGTTAAATTTAGAACGAAAATATGAAAAATCTAATATAGCTATTTATATTAGCAGATTGCATCACTGCCCAAGCGCAAAGTGATTAACAAAGTGCTTGCAAAGTTGTGAAAAGCTCGTGCAAAGTTGTTAGATTTACATGGAAATGTTACCTATGTTGTTACATTATCGAGACCAGCAGTTAAATGTTCGCGAAAGTGAATAAATATGTCGTAAAAGTCGTTTGAATATCATAGTGGCCCCGAAGGATGTGGAATTTTGAAACACTTCCACACATTAAATGGCCGCCAATAACGATAAATTTCTAAGGATTCCGATAGATGAGTGGTCAGGTGATCGACCTATTATGAAAGTAAAGTTTAATCGGTCGTGGTTAGTACTTGCATGGGAGACAACCTGAGCAAACTAGCCGGTAAGTTTTTTTTTTTTTTTTTTGAAGTCTGCACCTGTTTTGTTTAAGCTGTTAAAACAGCGTGCAAAGTTGTCCAAAGCGATTGCAAAGTTGGTAGATTTGCGTGTTTACTTGACCTAAGTTGTTTTTATATCGAACCCTGCAGTTATAACGTATGAAAAATGAATAAAATCCATTTGAAGCCTCCCATGTTAGCAGACTGTCATGTGAGCCCGCAGTAATATGTACAAACACACCCTAAAAATGTGAAAAGCAATTAAAAAGTTGGTGGATTTGGGTGTATATTCCCCTAAGACATTTCATATAGAACCCCGCAGTTAAATTTAGAACGATAATATGAAAAATCTAATATAGCTATTTATATTAGCAGATTGCATCACTGCCCAAGCGCAAAGTGATTAACAAAGTGCTTGCAAAGTTGTGAAAAGCTCGTGCAAAGTTGTCAGATTTACATGGAAATGTTACCAATGTTGTTACATTATCGAGACCAGCAGTTAAATGTTCGCGAAAGTGAATAAATATGTCGTAAAAGTCGTTTGAATATCATAGTGGCCCCGAAGGATGTGGAATTTTGAAACACTTCCACACATTAAACGGCCGCCAATAACGATAAATTTCTAAGGATTCCGATAGATGAGTGGTCAGGTGATCGACCTATTATGAAAGTAAAGTTTAATCGGTCGTGGTTAGTACTTGCGTGGGAGACAACCTGAGCAAACTAGCCGGAAAGTTTTTTTTTTCCAGTCTGCACCTGTTTGGTTTAAGCTGTTAAAACAGCGTGCAAAGTTGTCCAAAGCGATTGCAAAGTTGGTAGATTTGCGTGTTTACTTGACCTAAGTTGTTTTTATATCGAACCCTGCAGTTATAACGTATGAAAAATGAATAAAATCCATTTGAAGCCTCCCATGTTAACAGACTATCATGTGAGCCCGCCGTAATATGTACAAACACACCCTAAAAATGTGAAAAGCAATTAAAAAGTTGGTGGATTTGGGTGTATATTCCCCCTAAGACATTTCATGTAGAACCCCGCAGTTAAATTTAGAACGAAAATATGAAAAATCTAATATAGCTATTTATATTAGCAGATTGCATCACTGCCCAAGCGCAAAGTGATTAACAAAGTGCTTGCAAAGTTGTGAAAAGCTCGTGCAAAGTTGTCAGATTTACATGGAAATGTTACCTATGTTGTTACATTATCGGGACCAGCAGTTAAATGTTCGCAAAAGTGAATAAATATGTCGTAAAAGTCGTTTGAATATCATAGTGGCCCCGAAGGATGTGGAATTTTGAAACACTTCCACACATTAAATGGCCGCCAATAACGATAAATTTGTAAGGATTCCGATAGATGAGTGGTCAGGTGATCGACCTATTATGAAAGTAAAGTTTAATCGGTCGTGGTTAGTACTTGCGTGGGAGACAACCTGAGCAAACTAGCCGGAAAGTTTTTTTTTTTTTTGCAGTCTGCACCTGTTTGGTTTAAGCTGTTAAAACAGCGCGCAAAGTTGTCCAAAGCGATTGCAAAGTTGGTAGATTTGCGTGTTTACTTGACCTAAGTTGTTTTTATATCGAACCCTGCAGTTATAACGTATGAAAAATGAATAAAATCCATTTGAAGCCTCCCATGTTAACAGACTATCATGTGAGCCCGCCGTAATATGTACAAACACACCCTAAAAATGTGAAAAGCAATTAAAAAGTTGGTGGATTTGGGTGTATATTCCCCCTAAGACATTTCATGTAGAACCCCGCAGTTAAATTTAGAACGAAAATATGAAAAATCTAACATAGCTATTTATATTAGCAGATTGCATCACTGCCCAAGCGCAACGTGATTAACAAAGTGCTTGCAAAGTTGTGAAAAGCTCGTGCAAAGTTGTCAGATTTACATGGAGATGTTACCTATGTTGTTACATTATCGAGACCAGCAGTTAAATGTTCGCGAAAGTGAATAAACATGTCGTAAAAGTCGTTTGAATATCACAGTGGCCCCGAAGGATGTAGAATTTTGAAACACTTCCAAACATTACATGGCCGCCAATAACGATAAACTTCAAAGGATTCTGATAGATGAGTGGTCAGGTGATCGACCTATTATGAAAGTAAAGTTTAATCGGTCGTGGTTAGTACTTGCGTGGGAGACAACCTGAGCAAACTAGCCGGAAAGTTTTTTTTGTTGCAGTCTGCACCTGTTTGGTTTAAGCTGTTAAAACAGCGTGCAAAGTTGTCCAAAGCGATTGCAAAGTTGGTAGATTTGCGTGTTTACTTGACCTAAGTTGTTTTTATATCGAACCCTGCAGTTATAACGTATGAAAAATGAATAAAATCCATTTGAAGCCTCCCATGTTAACAGACTATCATGTGAGCCCGCCGTAATATGTACAAACACACCCTAAAAATGTGAAAAGCAATTAAAAAGTTGGTGGATTTGGGTGTATATTCCCCCTAAGACCTTTCATGTAGAACCCCGCAGTTAAATTTAGAACGAAAATATGAAAAATCTAATATAGCTATTTATATTAGCAGATTGCATCACTGCCCAAGCGCAAAGTGATTAACAAAGTGCTTGCAAAGTTGTGAAAAGCTCGTGCAAAGTTGTCAGATTTACATGGAAATGTTACCTATATTGTTACATTATCGAGACCAGCAGTTAAATGTTCGCAAAAGTGAATAAATATGTCGTAAAAGTCGTTTGAATATCATAGTCGCCCCGAAGGATGTGGAATTTTGAAACACTTCCACACATTAAATCGCCGCCAATAACGATAAATTTCAAAGGATTCCGATAGATGAGTGGTCAGGTGATCGACCTATTATGAAAGTAAAGTTTATTCGGTCGTGGTTAGTACTTGCATGGGAGACAACCTGAGCAAACTAGCCGGTAAGTTTTTTTTTTTTTTTGAAGTCTGCACCTGTTTTGTTTAAGCTGTTAAAACAGCGTGCAAAGTTGTCCAAAGCGATTGCAAAGTTGGTAGATTTGCGTGTTTACTTGACCTAAGTTGTTTTTATATCGAACCCTGCAGTTATAACGTATGAAAAATGAATAAAATCCATTTGAAGCCTCCCATGTTAGCAGACTGTCATGTGAGCCCGCAGTAATATGTACAAACACACCCTAAAAATGTGAAAAGCAATTAAAAAGTTGGTGGATTTGGGTGTATATTCCCCTAAGACATTTCATATAGAACCCCGCAGTTAAATTTAGAACGATAATATGAAAAATCTAATATAGCTATTTATATTAGCAGATTGCATCACTGCCCAAGCGCAAAGTGATTAACAAAGTGCTTGCAAAGTTGTGAAAAGCTCGTGCAAAGTTGTCAGATTTACATGGAAATGTTACCAATGTTGTTACATTATCGAGACCAGCAGTTAAATGTTCGCGAAAGTGAATAAATAAATATGTCGTAAAAGTCGTTTGAATATCATAGTGGCCCCGAAGGATGTGGAATTTTGAAACACTTCCACACATTAAACGGCCGCCAATAACGATAAATTTCTAAGGATTCCGATAGATGAGTGGTCAGGTGATCGACCTATTATGAAAGTAAAGTTTAATCGGTCGTGGTTAGTACTTGCGTGGGAGACAACCTAAGCAAACTAGCCGGAAAGTTTTTTTTTTTTGCAGTCTGCACCTGTTTGGTTTAAGCTGTTAAAACAGCGTGCAAAGTTGTCCAAAGCGATTGCAAAGTTGGGAGATTTGCGTGTTTACTTGACCTAAGTTGTTTTTATATCGAACCCTGCAGTTATAACGTATGAAAAACGAATAAAATCCATTTGAAGCCTCCCATGTTAGCAGACTGTCATGTGAGTCCGCCGTAATATGAACAAACACACCCTAAAAATGTGAAAAGCAATTAAAAAGTTGGTGGATTTGAGTGTATATTCCCCCTAAGTCATTTCATATGGAACCCCGCAGTTAAATTTTGAACGAAAATATGAAAAATCTAATATAGCTATTTATATTAGCAGATTGCATCACTGCCCAAGCGCAAAGTGATTAACAAAGTGCTTGCAAAGTTGTGAAAAGCTCGTGCAAAGTTGTCAGATTTACATGGAAATGTTACCTATGTTGTTACATTATCGAGACCAGCAGTTAAATGTTCGCGAAAGTGAATAAATATGTCGTAAAAGTCGTTTGAATATAACAGTGACCCCGAAGGATGTAGAAATTTGAAACACTTCCAAACATTACATGGCCGCCAATAACGATAAATTTCAAAGGATTCTGACAGATGAGTGGTCAGGTGATCGACCTATTATGAAAGTAAAGTTTAATCGGTCGTGGTTAGTACTTGCATGGGAGACAACCTGAGCACTCTAGCCGGTAAGTTTTTTTTTTTTTTTTTGCAGTCTGCACCTGTTTGGTTTAAGCTGTTAAACAGCGTGCAAAGTTGTCCAAAGCGATTGCAAAGTTGGTAGATTTGCGTGTTTGCTTGACCTAAGTTGTTTTTATATCGAACCCTGCAGTTATAACGTATGAAAAATGAATAATATCCATTTGAAGCCTCCCATGTTAGCAGACTGTCATGTGAGCCCGCCGTAATATGTACAAACACACCCTAAAAATGTGAAAAGCAATTAAAAAGTTGGTGGATTTGGGTGTATATTCCCCCTAAGACATTTCATATAGAACCCCGCAGTTAAATTTAGAACGAAAATATGAAAAATCTAATATAGCTATTTATATTAGCAGATTGCATCACTGCCCTAGCGCAAAGTGATTAACAAAGTGCTTGCAAAGTTGTGAAAAGCTCGTGCAAAGTTGTCAGATTTACATGGAAATGTTACCTATCTTGTTACATTATCGAGACCAGCAGTTAAATGTTCGCGAAAGTGAATAAATATGTCGTAAAAGTCGTTTGAATATCATAGTGGCCCCGAAGGATGTGGAATTTTGAAACACTTCCACACATTAAATGGCCGCCAATAACGATAAATTTCAAAGGATTCCGATAGATGAGTGGTCAGGTGATCGACCTATTATGAAAGTAAAGTTTAATCGGTCGTGGTTAGTACTTGCATGTGATACAACCTGAGCAAACTAGCCGGTAAGTTTTTTTTTTTTTTTGCAGTCTGCACCTGTTTGGTTTAAGCTGTTAAAACAGCGTGCAAAGTTGTCCAAAGCGATTGCAAAGTTGGTAGATTTGCGTGTTTACTTGACCTAAGTTGTTTTTATATCGAACCCTGCAGTTATAACATATGAAAAACGAATAAAATCCATTTGAAGCCTCCCATGTTAGCAGACTGTCATGTGAGCCCGCCGTAATATGTACAAACACACCCTAAAAATGTGAAAAGCAATTAAAAAGTTGGTGGATTTGGGTGTATATTCCCCTAAGACATTTCATATAGAACCCCGCAGTTAAATTTAGAACGATAATATGAAAAATCTAATATAGCTATTTATATTAGCAGATTGCATCACTGCCCAAGCGCAAAGTGATTAACAAAGTGCTTGCAAAGTTGTGAAAAGCTCGTGCAAAGTTGTCAGATTTACATGGAAATGTTACCTATGTTGTTACATTATCGAGACCAGCAGTTAAATGTTCGCGAAAGTGAATAAATATGTCGTAAAAGTCGTTTGAATAACATAGTGGCCCCGAAGGATGTGGAATTTTGAAACACTTCCACACATTAAATGGCCGCCAATAACGATAAATTTCAAAGGATTCTGATAGATGAGTGGTCAGGTGATCGACCTATTATGAAAGTAAAGTTTAATCGGTCGTGGTTAGTACTTGCATGGGAGACAACCTGAGCAAACTAGCCGGTAAGTTTTTTTTTGCAGTCTGCACCTGTTTGGTTTAAGCTGTTAAAACAGCGTGCAAAGTTGTCCAAAGCGATTGCAAAGTTGGTAGATTTGCGTGTTTACTTGACCTAATTTGTTTGTATATCGAACCCTGCAGTTATAACGTATGAAAAATGAATAAAATCCATTTGAAGCCTCCCATGTTAGCAGACTGTCATGTGAGTCCGCCGTAATATGAACAAACACACCCTAAAAATGTGAAAAGCAATTAAAAAGTTGGTGGATTTGGGTGTATAATCCGCTAAGACATTTCATATAGAACCCCGCAGTTAAATTTAGAACGATAATATGAAAAATCTAATATAGCTATTTATATTAGCAGATTGCATCACTGCCCAAGCGCAAAGTGATTAACAAAGTGCTTGCAAAGTTGTGAAAAGCTCGTGCAAAGTTGTCAGATTTACATGGAAATGTTACCTATGTTGTTACATTATCGAGACCAGCAGTTAAATGTTCGCGAAAGTGAATAAATATGTCGTAAAAGACGTTTGAATATCATAGTGGCCCCGAAGGATGTGGAATTTTGAAACACTTCCACACATTAAATGGCAGCCAATAACGATAAATTTCAAAGGATTCCGATAGATGAGTGGTCAGGTGATCGACCTATTATGAAAGTAAAGTTTAATCGGTCGTGGTTAGTACTTGCATGTGATACAACCTGAGCAAACTAGCCGGTAAGTTTTTTTTTTGCAGTCTGCACCTGTTTGGTTTAAGCTGTTAAAACAGCGTGCAAAATTGTCCAAAGCGATTGCAAAGTTGGTAGATTTGCGTGTTTACTTGACCTAAGTTGTTTTTATATCGAACCCTGCAGTTATAACTTATGAAAAATGAATAAAATCCATTTGAATCCTCCCATGTTAGCAGACTGTCATGTGAGCCCGCCGTAATATGTACAAACACACCCTAAAAATGTGAAAAGCAATTAAAAAGTTGGTGGATTTGGGTGTATATTCCCCCTAAGACATTTCATATAGAACCCCGCAGTTAAATTTAGAACGAAAATATGAAAAATCTAATATAGCTATTTATATTAGCAGATTGCATCACTGCCCTAGCGCAAAGTGATTAACAAAGTGCTTGCAAAGTTGTGAAAAGCTCGTGCAAAGTTGTCAGATTTACATGGAAATGTTACCTATCTTGTTACATTATCGAGACCAGCAGTTAAATGTTCGCGAAAGTGAATAAATATGTCGTAAAAGTCGTTTGAATATCATAGTGGCCCCGAAGGATGTGGAATTTTGAAACACTTCCACACATTAAATGGCCGCCAATAACGATAAATTTCAAAGGATTCCGATAGATGAGTGGTCAGGTGATCGACCTATTATGAAAGTAAAGTTTAATCGGTCGTGTTTAGTACTTGCATGGGAGACAACCTGAGCAAACTAGCCGGTAAATTTTTTTTTTTTTTTTTGCAGTCTGCACCTGTTTGGTTTAAGCTGTTAAAACAGCGTGCAAAGTTGTCCAAAGCGATTGCAAAGTTGGTAGATTTGCGTGTTTACTTGACCTAAGTTGTTTTTATATCGAACCCTGCAGTTATAACGTATGAAAAATGAATAAAATCCATTTGAAGCCTCCCATGTTAGCAGACTGTCATGTGAGCCCGCCGTAATATGTACAAACACACCCTAAAAATGTGAAAAGCAATTAAAAAGTTGGTGGATTTGGGTGTATATTCCCCTATGACATTTCATATAGAACCCCGCAGTTAAATTTAGAACGAAAATATGAAAAATCTAATATAGCTATTTATATTAGCAGATTGCATCACTGCCCAAACGCAAAGTGATTAACAAAGTGCTTGCAAAGTTGTGAAAAGCTCGTGCAAAGTTGTCAGATTTACATGGAAATGTTACCTATCTTGTTACATTATCGAGACCAGCAGTTAAATGTTCGCGAAAGTGAATACATATGTCGTAAAAGTCGTTTGAATATCATAGTGGCCCCGAAGGATGTGGAATTTTGAAACACTTCCACACATTAAATGGCCGCCAATAACGATGAATTTCAAAGGATTCCGATAGATGAGTGGTCAGGTGATCGACCTATTATGAAAGTAAACTTTAATCGGTCGTGGTTAGTACTTGCATGGGAGACAACCTGAGCAAACTAGCCGGTAAGTTTTTTTTTTTTTTTTGCAGTCTGCACCTGTTTGGTTTAAGCTGTTAAAACAGCGTGCAAAGTTGTCCAAAGCGATTGCAAAGTTGGTAGATTTGCGTGTTTACTTGACCTAAGTTGTTTTTATATCGAACCCTGCAGTTATAACGTATGAAAAATGAATAAAATCCATTTGAAGCCTCCCATGTTAGCAGACTGTCATGTGAGCCCGCCGTAATATGTACAAACACACCCTAAAAATGTGAAAAGCAATTAAAAAGTTGGTGGATTTGGGTGTATATTCCCCCTAAGACATTTCATATAGAACCCCGCAGTTAAATTTAGAACGAAAATATGAAAAATCTAATATAGCTATTTATAATAGCAGATTGCATCACTGCCCAAGCGCAATGTGATTAACAAAGTGCATACAAAGTTGTGAAAAGCTCGTGCAAAGTTGCCAGATTTACATGGAAATGTTACCTATGTTGTTACATTATCGAGACCAGCAGTTAAATGTTCGCAAAAGTGAATAAATATGTCGTAAAAGTCGTTTGAATATCACAGTGGCCCCCGAAGGATGTAGAATTTTGAAATACTTCAAAATATTAAATGGCCGCCAATAACGGTAAATTTCAAAGGACTCTGATAGATGAGTGGTCAGGTGTTCGACCTATTATGAAAGTAAAGTTTAATCGGTCGTGGTTAGTACTTGCATGGGAGCAAACTAGCCGGTAAGTTTTTTTTTGCAGTCTGCACCTGTTTGGTTTAAGCTGTTAAAACAGCGTGCAAAGTTGTCCAAAGCGATTGCAAAGTTGGTAGATTTGCGTGTTTACTTGACCTAATTTGTTTGTATATCGAACCCTGCAGTTATAACGTATGAAAAATGAATAAAATCCATTTGAAGCCTCCCATGTTAGCAGACTGTCATGTGAGTCCGCCGTAATATGAACAAACACACCCTAAAAATGTGAAAAGCAATTAAAAAGTTGGTGGATTTGGGTGTATATTCCGCTAAGACATTTCATATAGAACCCCGCAGTTAAATTTAGAACGATAATATGAAAAATCTAATATAGCTATTTATATTAGCAGATTGCATCACTGCCCAAGCGCAAAGTGATTAACAAAGTGCTTGCAAAGTTGTGAAAAGCTCGTGCAAAGTTGTCAGATTTACATGGAAATGTTACCTATGTTGTTACATTATCGAGACCAGCAGTTAAATGTTCGCGAAAGTGAATAAATATGTCGTAAAAGTCGTTTGAATATCATAGTGGCCCCGAAGGATGTGGAATTTTGAAACACTTCCACACATTAAATGGCAGCCAATAACGATAAATTTCAAAGGATTCCGATAGATGAGTGGTCAGGTGATCGACCTATTATGAAAGTAAACTTTAATCGGTCGTGGTTAGTACTTGCATGGGAGACAACCTGAGCAAACTAGCCGGTAAGTTTTTTTTTTTTTTTTGCAGTCTGCACCTGTTTGGTTTAAGCTGTTAAAACAGCGTGCAAAGTTGTCCAAAGCGATTGCAAAGTTGGTAGATTTGCGTGTTTACTTGACCTAAGTTGTTTTTATATCGAACCCTGCAGTTATAACGTATGAAAAATGAATAAAATCCATTTGAAGCCTCCCATGTTAGCAGACTGTCATGTGAGCCCGCCGTAATATGTACAAACACACCCTAAAAATGTGAAAAGCAATTAAAAAGTTGGTGGATTTGGGTGTATATTCCCCCTAAGACATTTCATATAGAACCCCGCAGTTAAATTTAGAACGAAAATATGAAAAATCTAATATAGCTATTTATAATAGCAGATTGCATCACTGCCCAAGCGCAATGTGATTAACAAAGTGCATACAAAGTTGTGAAAAGCTCGTGCAAAGTTGCCAGATTTACATGGAAATGTTACCTATGTTGTTACATTATCGAGACCAGCAGTTAAATGTTCGCAAAAGTGAATAAATATGTCGTAAAAGTCGTTTGAATATCACAGTGGCCCCCGAAGGATGTAGAATTTTGAAATACTTCAAAATATTAAATGGCCGCCAATAACGGTAAATTTCAAAGGACTCTGATAGATGAGTGGTCAGGTGTTCGACCTATTATGAAAGTAAAGTTTAATCGGTCGTGGTTAGTACTTGCATGGGAGCAAACTAGCCGGTAAGTTTTTTTTTGCAGTCTGCACCTGTTTGGTTTAAGCTGTTAAAACAGCGTGCAAAGTTGTCCAAAGCGATTGCAAAGTTGGTAGATTTGCGTGTTTACTTGACCTAATTTGTTTGTATATCGAACCCTGCAGTTATAACGTATGAAAAATGAATAAAATCCATTTGAAGCCTCCCATGTTAGCAGACTGTCATGTGAGTCCGCCGTAATATGAACAAACACACCCTAAAAATGTGAAAAGCAATTAAAAAGTTGGTGGATTTGGGTGTATATTCCGCTAAGACATTTCATATAGAACCCCGCAGTTAAATTTAGAACGATAATATGAAAAATCTAATATAGCTATTTATATTAGCAGATTGCATCACTGCCCAAGCGCAAAGTGATTAACAAAGTGCTTGCAAAGTTGTGAAAAGCTCGTGCAAAGTTGTCAGATTTACATGGAAATGTTACCTATGTTGTTACATTATCGAGACCAGCAGTTAAATGTTCGCGAAAGTGAATAAATATGTCGTAAAAGTCGTTTGAATATCATAGTGGCCCCGAAGGATGTGGAATTTTGAAACACTTCCACACATTAAATGGCAGCCAATAACGATAAATTTCAAAGGATTCCGATAGATGAGTGGTCAGGTGATCGACCTATTATGAAAGTAAAGTTTAATCGGTCGTGGTTAGTACTTGCATGTGATACAACCTGAGCAAACTAGCCGGTAAGTTTTTTTTTTGCAGTCTGCACCTGTTTGGTTTAAGCTGTTAAAACAGCGTGCAAAATTGTCCAAAGCGATTGCAAAGTTGGTAGATTTGCGTGTTTACTTGACCTAAGTTGTTTTTATATCGAACCCTGCAGTTATAACTTATGAAAAATGAATAAAATCCATTTGAATCCTCCCATGTTAGCAGACTGTCATGTGAGCCCGCCGTAATATGTACAAACACACCCTAAAAATGTGAAAAGCAATTAAAAAGTTGGTGGATTTGGGTGTATATTCCCCCTAAGACATTTCAAATAGAACCCCACAGTTAAATTTAGAACGAAAATATGAAAAATCTAATATAGCTATTTATAATAGCAGATTGCATCACTGCCCAAGCGCAATGTGATTAACAAAGTGCATACAAAGTTGTGAAAAGCTCGTGCAAAGTTGCCAGATTTACATGGAAATGTTACCTATGTTGTAACATTATCGAGACCAGCAGTTAAATGTTCGCAAAAGTGAATAAATATGTCGTAAAAGTCGTTTGAATATCATAGTGGCCCCGAAGGATGTGGAATTTTGAAACACTTCCACACATTAAATCGCCGCCAATAACGATAAATTTCAAAGGATTCCGATAGATGAGTGGTCAGGTGATCGACCTATTATGAAAGTAAAGTTTAATCGGTCGTGGTTAGTACTTGCATGGGAGACAACCTGTGCATACTAGCTGGTAAGTTTTTTTTTTTTTTTTGCAGTCTGCACCTGTTTGGTTTAAGCTGTTAAAACAGCGTGCAAAGTTGTCCAAAGCGATTGCAAAGTTGGTAGATTTGCGTGTTTACTTGACCTAAGTTGTTTTTATATCGAACCCTGCAGTTATAACGTATGAAAAACGAATAAAATCCATTTGAAGCCTCCCATGTTAGCAGACTGTCATGTGAGCCCGCCGTTTTATGTACAAACACACCCTAAAAATGTGAAAAGCAATTAAAAAGTTGGTGGATTTGGGTGTATATTCCCCTAAGACATTTCAAATAGAACCCCACAGTTAAATTTAGAACGAAAATATGAAAAATCTAATATAGCTATTTATAATAGCAGATTGCATCACTGCCCAAGCGCAATGTGATTAACAAAGTGCATACAAAGTTGTGAAAAGCTCGTGCAAAGTTGCCAGATTTACATGGAAATGTTACCTATGTTGTTACATTATCGAGACCAGCAGTTAAATGTTCGCAAAAGTGAATAAATATGTCGTAAAAGTCGTTTGAATATCATAGTGGCCCCGAAGGATGTGGAATTTTGAAACACTTCCACACATTAAATCGCCGCCAATAACGATAAATTTCAAAGGATTCCGATAGATGAGTGGTCAGGTGATTGACCTATTATGAAAGTAAAGTTTAATCGGTCGTGGTTAGTACTTGCATGGGAAACAACCTGAGCATACTAGCCGGTAAGTTTTTGTTTTTTTTTGCAGTCTGCACCTGTTTGGTTTAAGCTGTTAAAACAGCGTGCAAAGTTGTCCAAAGCGATTGCAAAGTTGGTAGATTTGCGTGTTTACTTGATCTAAGTTGTTTCTATATCGAACCCTGCAGTTATAACGTATGAAAAACGAATAAAATCCATTTGAAGCCTCCCATGTTAGCAGACTGTCATGTGAGCCCGCCGTAATATGTACAAACGCACCCTAAAAATGTGAAAAGCAATTAAAAAGTTGGTGGATTTGGGTGTATATTCCCCTAGGACATTTCATATAGAACCCCGCAGTTAAATTTAGAACGATAATATGAAAAATCTAATATAGCTATTTATATTAGCAGATTGCATCACTGCCCAAGCGCAAAGTGATTAACAAAGTGCTTGCAAAGTTGTGAAAAGCTCGTGCAAAGTTGTCAGATTTACATGGAAATGTTACCTATGTTGTTACATTATCGAGACCAGCAGTTAAATGTTCGCGAAAATGAATAAATATGTCGTAAAAGTCGTTTGAATATCATAGTGGCCCCGAAGGATGTGGAATTTTGAAACACTTCCACACATTAAATGGCAGCCAATAACGATAAATTTCAAAGGATTCCGATAGATGAGTGGTCAGGTGATCGACCTATTATGAAAGTAAAGTTTAATCGGTCGTGGTTAGTACTTGCATGTGATACAACCTGAGCAAACTAGCCGGTAAGTTTTTTTTTTGCAGTCTGCACCTGTTTGGTTTAAGCTGTTAAAACAGCGTGCAAAATTGTCCAAAGCGATTGCAAAGTTGGTAGATTTGCGTGTTTACTTGACCTAAGTTGTTTTTATATCGAACCCTGCAGTTATAACTTATGAAAAATGAATAAAATCCATTTGAATCCTCCCATGTTAGCAGACTGTCATGTGAGCCCGCCGTAATATGTACAAACACACCCTAAAAATGTGAAAAGCAATTAAAAAGTTGGTGGATTTGGGTGTATATTCCCCCTAAGACATTTCAAATAGAACCCCACAGTTAAATTTAGAACGAAAATATGAAAAATCTAATATAGCTATTTATAATAGCAGATTGCATCACTGCCCAAGCGCAATGTGATTAACAAAGTGCATACAAAGTTGTGAAAAGCTCGTGCAAAGTTGCCAGATTTACATGGAAATGTTACCTATGTTGTAACATTATCGAGACCAGCAGTTAAATGTTCGCAAATGTGAATAAATATGTCGTAAAAGTCGTTTGAATATCATAGTGGCCCCGAAGGATGTGGAAGTTTGAAACACTTCCACACATTAAATCGCCGCCAATAACGATAAATTTCAAAGGATTCCGATAGATGAGTGGTCAGGTGATCGACCTATTATGAAAGTAAAGTTTAATCGGTCGTGGTTAGTAATTGCATGGGAGACAACCTGTGCATACTAGCCGGTAAGTTTTTTTTTTTTTTTTTTGCAGTCTGCACCTGTTTGGTTTAAGCTGTTAAAACAGCGTGCAAAGTTGTCCAAAGCGATTGCAAAGTTGGTAGATTTGCGTGTTTATTTGACCTAAGTTGTTTTTATATCGAACCCTGCAGTTATAACGTATGAAAAACGAATAAAATCCATTTGAAGCCTCCCATGTTAGCAGACTGTCATGTGAGCCCGCCGTAATATGTACAAACACACCCTAAAAATGTGAAAAGCAATTAAAAAGTTGGTGGATTTGGGTGTATATTCCCCTAAGACATTTCATATAGAACCCCGCAGTTAAATTTAGAACGATAATATGAAAAATCTAATATAGCTATTTATATTAGCAGATTGCATCACTGCCCAAACGCAAAGTGATTAACAAAGTGCTTGCAAAGTTGTGAAAAGCTGGTGCAAAGTTGTCAGATTTACATGGAAATGTTACCTATGTTGTTACATTATCGAGACCAGCAGTTAAATGTTCGCGAAAGTGAATAAATATGTCGTAAAAGTCGTTTGAATATCACAGTGACCCCGAAGGATGTAGAATTTTGAAACACTTCCAAACATTACATGGCCGCCAATAACGATAAATTTCAAAGGATTCTGATAGATGAGTGGTCAGGTGATCGACCTATTATGAAAGTAAAGTTTAATCGGTCGTGGTTAGTACTTGCATGTGAGACAACCTGAGCAAACTAGCCGGTAAGTATTTTTTTTTTGCAGTCTGCACCTGTTTGGTTTAAGCTGTTAAACAGCGTGCAAAGTTGTCCAAAGCGATTGCAAAGTTGGTAGATTTGCGTGTTTGCTTGACCTAAGTTGTTTTTATATCGAACCCTGCAGTTATAACGTATGAAAAATGAATAAAATCCATTTGAAGCCTCCCATGTTAGCAGACTGTCATGTGAGCCCGCCGTAATATGTACAAACAAACCCTAAAAATGTGAAAAGCAATTAAAAAGTTGGTGGATTTGGGTGTATATTCCCCCTAAGACATTTCATATAGAACCCCGCAGTTAAATTTAGAACGAAAATATGAAAAATCTAATATAGCTATTTATATTAGCAGATTGCATCACTGCCCTAGCGCAAAGTGATTAACAAAGTGCTTGCAAAGTTGTGAAAAGCTCGTGCAAAGTTGTCAGATTTACATGGAAATGTTACCTATGTTGTTACATTATCGAGACCAGCAGTTAAATGTTCGCGAAAGTGAATAAATATGTCGTAAAAGTCGTTTGAATATCATAGTGGCCCCGAAGGATGTGGAATTTTGAAACACTTCCACACATTAAATGGCCGCCAATAACGATAAATTTCAAAGGATTCCGATAGATGAGTGGTCAGGTGATCGACCTATTATGAAAGTAAAGTTTAATCGGTCGTGGTTAGTACTTGCATGGGAGACAACCTGAGCAAACTAGCCGGTATGTTTTTTTTTTTTGCAGTCTGCACCTGTTTGGTTTAAGCTGTTAAAACAGCGTGCAAAGTTGTCCAAAGCGATTGCAAAGTTGGTAGATTTGCGTGTTTACTTGACCTAAGTTGTTTTTATATCGAACCCTGCAGTTATAACGTATGAAAAACGAATAAAATCCATTTGAAGCCTCCCATGTTAGCAGACTGTCAGGTGAGTCCGCCGTAATATGTACAAACACACCCTAAAAATGTGAAAAGCAATTAAAAAGTTGGTGGATTTGAGTGTATATTCCCCCTAAGTCATTTCATATGGAACCCCGCAGTTAAATTTAGAACGAAAATATGAAAAATCTAATATAGCTATTTATATTAGCAGATTGCATCACTGCCCAGGCGCAAAGTGATTAACAAAGTGTTTGCAAAGTTGTGAAAAGCTCGTGCAAAGTTGTCAGATTTACATGGAAATGTTACCTATGTTGTTACATTATCGAGACCAGCAGTTAAATGTTCGCGAAAGTGAATAAATATGTCGTAAAAGTCGTTTGAATATCACAGTGACCCCGAAGGATGTAGAATTTTGAAACACTTCCAAACATTACATGGCCGCCAATAACGATAAATTTCAAAGGATTCTGATAGATGAGTGGTCAGGTGATCGACCTATTATGAAAGTAAAGTTTAATCGGTCGTGGTTAGTACTTGCATGGGAGTCAAACTAGCCGGTAATTTTTTTTTTTTTGCAGTCTGCACCTGTTTGGTTTAAGCTGTTAAAACAGCGTGCAAAGTTGTTCAAAGCGATTGCAAAGTTGGTAGATTTGCGTGTTTACTTGACCTAAGTTGTTTTTATATCGAACCCTGCAGTTATAACGTATGAAAAACGAATAAAATCCATTTGAAGCCTCCCATGTTAGCAGACTGTCATGTGAGCCCGCCGTAATATGTACAAACACACCCTAAAAATGTGAAAAGCAATTAAAAAGTTGGTGGATTTGGGTGTATATTCCCCTAAGACATTTCATATAGAACCCCGCAGTTAAATTTTGAACGAAAATATGAAAAATCTAATATAGCTATTTATATTAGCAGATTGCATCACTGCCCAAGCGCAAAGTGATTAACAAAGTGCTTGCAAAGTTGTGAAAAGCTCGTGCAAAGTTGTCAGATTTACATGGAAATGTTACCTATGTTGTTACATTATCGAGACCAGCAGTTAAATGTTCGCGAAAGTGAATAAATATGTCGTAAAAGTCGTTTGAATATCACAGTGGCCCCGAAGGATGTGGAATTTTGAAACACTTCCACACATTAAATGGCCGCCAATAACGATAAATTTCAAAGGATTCTGATAGATGAGTGGTCAGGTGATCGACCTATTATGAAAGTAAAGTTTAATCGGTCGTGGTTAGTACTTGCATGGGAGACAACCTGAGCAAACCAGCCGGTAATTTTTTTTTTTTTGCAGTCTGCACCTGTTTGGTTTAAGCTGTTAAAACAGCGTGCAAAGTTGTCCAAAGCGATTGCAAAGTTGGTAGATTTGCGTGTTTACTTGACCTAACTTGTTTTTATATCGAACCCTGCAGTTATAACGTATGAAAAATGAATAAAATCCATTTGAAGCCTCCCATGTTAGCAGACTGTCATGCGAGCCCGCCGTAATATGTACAAACACACCCTAAAAATGTGAAAAGCAATTAAAAAGTTGGTGAATTTGCGTGTATATTCCCCCTAAGATATTTCGTATAGAACCCCGCAGTTAAATTTAGATCGAAAATATGAAAAATCTAATATAGCTATTTATATTAGCAGATTGCATCACTGCCCAGGCGCAAAGTGATTAACAAAGTGCTTGCAAAGTTGTGAAAAGCTCGTGCAAAGTTGTCAGATTTACATGGAAATGTTACCTATGTTGTTACATTATCGAGACCAGCAGTTAAATGTTCGCGAAAGTGAATAAATATGTCGTAAAAGTCGTTTGAATATCATAGTGGCCCCGAAGGATGTGGAATTTTGAAACACTTCCACACATTAAATGGCCGCCAATAACGATAAATTTCATAGGATTCTGATAGATGAGTGGTCAGGCGATCGACCTATTATGCAAGTAAAGTTTAATCGGTCGTGGTTAGTACTTGCATGGGAGACAACCTGAGCAAACTAGCCGGTAAGTTTTTTTTTTTTTGCAGTCTGCACCTGTTTGGTTTAAGCTGTTAAAACAGCGTGCAATGTTGTCCAAAGCGATTGCAAAGTTGGTAGATTTGCGTGTCTACTTGACCTAAGTTGTTTTTATATCGAACCCTGCAGTTATAACGTATGAAAAACGAATAAAATCCATTTGAAGCCTCCCATGTTAGCAGACTGTCATGTGAGCCCGCCGTAATATGTACAAACACACCCTAAAAATGTGAAAAGCAATTAAAAAGTTGGTGGATTTGGGTGTATATTCCCCTAAGACATTTCATATAGAACCCCGCAGTTAAATTTAGAACGATAATATGAAAAATCTAATATAGCTATTTATATTAGCAGATTGCATCACTGCCCAAACGCAAAGTGATTAACAAAGTGCTTGCAAAGTTGTGAAAAGCTGGTGCAAAGTTGTCAGATTTACATGGAAATGTTACCTATGTTGTTACATTATCGAGACCAGCAGTTAAATGTTCGCGAAAGTGAATAAATATGTCGTAAAAGTCGTTTGAATATCACAGTGACCCCGAAGGATGTAGAATTTTGAAACACTTCCAAACATTACATGGCCGCCAATAACGATAAATTTCAAAGGATTCTGATAGATGAGTGGTCAGGTGATCGACCTATTATGAAAGTAAAGTTTAATCGGTCGTGGTTAGTACTTGCATGTGAGACAACCTGAGCAAACTAGCCGGTAAGTATTTTTTTTTTGCAGTCTGCACCTGTTTGGTTTAAGCTGTTAAACAGCGTGCAAAGTTGTCCAAAGCGATTGCAAAGTTGGTAGATTTGCGTGTTTGCTTGACCTAAGTTGTTTTTATATCGAACCCTGCAGTTATAACGTATGAAAAATGAATAAAATCCATTTGAAGCCTCCCATGTTAGCAGACTGTCATGTGAGCCCGCCGTAATATGTACAAACAAACCCTAAAAATGTGAAAAGCAATTAAAAAGTTGGTGGATTTGGGTGTATATTCCCCCTAAGACATTTCATATAGAACCCCGCAGTTAAATTTAGAACGAAAATATGAAAAATCTAATATAGCTATTTATATTAGCAGATTGCATCACTGCCCTAGCGCAAAGTGATTAACAAAGTGCTTGCAAAGTTGTGAAAAGCTCGTGCAAAGTTGTCAGATTTACATGGAAATGTTACCTATGTTGTTACATTATCGAGACCAGCAGTTAAATGTTCGCGAAAGTGAATAAATATGTCGTAAAAGTCGTTTGAATATCATAGTGGCCCCGAAGGATGTGGAATTTTGAAACACTTCCACACATTAAATGGCCGCCAATAACGATAAATTTCAAAGGATTCCGATAGATGAGTGGTCAGGTGATCGACCTATTATGAAAGTAAAGTTTAATCGGTCGTGGTTAGTACTTGCATGGGAGACAACCTGAGCAAACTAGCCGGTATGTTTTTTTTTTTTGCAGTCTGCACCTGTTTGGTTTAAGCTGTTAAAACAGCGTGCAAAGTTGTCCAAAGCGATTGCAAAGTTGGTAGATTTGCGTGTTTACTTGACCTAAGTTGTTTTTATATCGAACCCTGCAGTTATAACGTATGAAAAACGAATAAAATCCATTTGAAGCCTCCCATGTTAGCAGACTGTCAGGTGAGTCCGCCGTAATATGTACAAACACACCCTAAAAATGTGAAAAGCAATTAAAAAGTTGGTGGATTTGAGTGTATATTCCCCCTAAGTCATTTCATATGGAACCCCGCAGTTAAATTTAGAACGAAAATATGAAAAATCTAATATAGCTATTTATATTAGCAGATTGCATCACTGCCCAGGCGCAAAGTGATTAACAAAGTGTTTGCAAAGTTGTGAAAAGCTCGTGCAAAGTTGTCAGATTTACATGGAAATGTTACCTATGTTGTTACATTATCGAGACCAGCAGTTAAATGTTCGCGAAAGTGAATAAATATGTCGTAAAAGTCGTTTGAATATCACAGTGACCCCGAAGGATGTAGAATTTTGAAACACTTCCAAACATTACATGGCCGCCAATAACGATAAATTTCAAAGGATTCTGATAGATGAGTGGTCAGGTGATCGACCTATTATGAAAGTAAAGTTTAATCGGTCGTGGTTAGTACTTGCATGGGAGTCAAACTAGCCGGTAATTTTTTTTTTTTGCAGTCTGCACCTGTTTGGTTTAAGCTGTTAAAACAGCGTGCAAAGTTGTCCAAAGCGATTGCAAAGTTGGTAGATTTGCGTGTTTACTTGACCTAAGTTGTTTTTATATCGAACCCTGCAGTTATAACGTATGAAAAACGAATAAAATCCATTTGAAGCCTCCCATGTTAGCAGACTGTCATGTGAGCCCGCCGTAATATGTACAAACACACCCTAAAAATGTGAAAAGCAATTAAAAAGTTGGTGGATTTGGGTGTATATTCCCCTAAGACATTTCATATAGAACCCCGCAGTTAAATTTTGAACGAAAATATGAAAAATCTAATATAGCTATTTATATTAGCAGATTGCATCACTGCCCAAGCGCAAAGTGATTAACAAAGTGCTTGCAAAGTTGTGAAAAGCTCGTGCAAAGTTGTCAGATTTACATGGAAATGTTACCTATGTTGTTACATTATCGAGACCAGCAGTTAAATGTTCGCGAAAGTGAATAAATATGTCGTAAAAGTCGTTTGAATATCACAGTGGCCCCGAAGGATGTGGAATTTTGAAACACTTCCACACATTAAATGGCCGCCAATAACGATAAATTTCAAAGGATTCTGATAGATGAGTGGTCAGGTGATCGACCTATTATGAAAGTAAAGTTTAATCGGTCGTGGTTAGTACTTGCATGGGAGACAACCTGAGCAAACCAGCCGGTAATTTTTTTTTTTTTGCAGTCTGCACCTGTTTGGTTTAAGCTGTTAAAACAGCGTGCAAAGTTGTCCAAAGCGATTGCAAAGTTGGTAGATTTGCGTGTTTACTTGACCTAACTTGTTTTTATATCGAACCCTGCAGTTATAACGTATGAAAAATGAATAAAATCCATTTGAAGCCTCCCATGTTAGCAGACTGTCATGCGAGCCCGCCGTAATATGTACAAACACACCCTAAAAATGTGAAAAGCAATTAAAAAGTTGGTGAATTTGCGTGTATATTCCCCCTAAGATATTTCGTATAGAACCCCGCAGTTAAATTTAGATCGAAAATATGAAAAATCTAATATAGCTATTTATATTAGCAGATTGCATCACTGCCCAGGCGCAAAGTGATTAACAAAGTGCTTGCAAAGTTGTGAAAAGCTCGTGCAAAGTTGTCAGATTTACATGGAAATGTTACCTATGTTGTTACATTATCGAGACCAGCAGTTAAATGTTCGCGAAAGTGAATAAATATGTCGTAAAAGTCGTTTGAATATCATAGTGGCCCCGAAGGATGTGGAATTTTGAAACACTTCCACACATTAAATGGCCGCCAATAACGATAAATTTCATAGGATTCTGATAGATGAGTGGTCAGGCGATCGACCTATTATGCAAGTAAAGTTTAATCGGTCGTGGTTAGTACTTGCATGGGAGACAACCTGAGCAAACTAGCCGGTAAGTTTTTTTTTTTTTTGCAGTCTGCACCTGTTTGGTTTAAGCTGTTAAAACAGCGTGCAATGTTGTCCAAAGCGATTGCAAAGTTGGTAGATTTGCGTGTCTACTTGACCTAAGTTGTTTTTATATCGAACCCTGCAGTTATAACGTATGAAAAATGAATAAAATCCATTTGAAGCCTCCCATGTTAGCAGACTGTCATGTGAGCCCGCCGTAATATGTACAAACAAACCCTAAAAATGTGAAAAGCAATTAAAAAGTTGGTGGATTTGGGTGTATAGTCCCCCTAAGACATTTCATATAGAACCCCGCAGTTAAATTTAGAACGAAAATATGAAAAATCTAATATAGCTATTTATATTAGCAGATTGCATCGCTGCCCAAGCGCAAAGTGATTAACAAAGTGCTTACAAAGTTGTGAAAAGTTCGTGCAAAGTTGTCACATTTACATGGAAATGTTACCTATTTTGTTACATTATCGAGACCAGCAGTTAAAAGTTCGCGAAAGTGAATAAATATGTCGTAAAAGTCGTTTGCATATCACAGTGGCCCCCGAAGAATGTAGAATTTTGAAACACTTCCAAACATTAAATGGCCGCCAATAACGATAAATTTCAAAGGACTCTAATAGATAAGTGGTGAGGTGATCGATCTATTATGCAAGTAAAGTTTAATCGGTCGTGGTTAGTACTTGCATGGGAGACAACCTGAGCAAACTAGCCGGTAAGTTTTTATTTTTTTTTGCAGTCTGCACCTGTTTGGTTTAAGCTGTTAAAACAGCGTGCAAAGTTGTCCAAAGCGATTGCAAAGTTGGTAGATTTGCGTGTTTACTTGACCTAAGTTGTTTTTATATCGAACCCTGCAGTTATAACGTATGAAAAATGAATAAAACCCATTTGAAGCCTCCCATGTTAGCAGACTGTCATGTGAGTCAGCCGTAATATGAACAAACACACCCTAAAAATGTGAAAAGCAATTAAAAAGTTGGTGGATTTGAGTGTATATTCCCCCTAAGTCATTTCATATGGAACCCCGCAGTTAAATTTAGAACGAAAATATGAAAAATATATATCTATTTATATTAGCAGATTGCATCACTGCCCAATCGCAAAGTGATTAACAAAGTGCTTGCAAAGTTGTGAAAAGCTCGGGCAAAGTTGTCAGATTTACATGGAAATGTTACATATTTTGTTACATTATCGAGACCAGCAGTTAAAAGTTCGCGAAAGTGAATAAATATGTCGTAAAAGTCGTTTGCATATGACAGTGGCCCCCGAAGGATGTAGAAATTTGAAACACTTCCAAACATTAAATGGCCGCCAATAACGATAAATTTCAAAAAGCTCTGATAGATAAGTGGTGAGGTGATCGATCTATTATGCAAGTAAAGTTTAATCGGTCGTGGTTAGTACTTGCATGGGAGACAACCTGAGCAAACTGGCCGGTAAGTTTTTTTTTTTTTGCAGTCTGCACCTGTTTGGTTTAAGCTGATAAAACTGCGTGCAAAGTTGTCCAAAGCGATTGCATAGTTGGTAGATTTGCGTGTTTACTTGACCTAAGTTGTTTTTATATCGAACCCTGCATTTATTACGTATGAAAAATGAATAAAATCCATTTGAAGCCTCCCATGTTAGCAGACTGTCATGTGAGTCAGCCGTAATATGAACAAACACACCCTAAAAATGTGAAAAGCAATTAAAAAGTTGGTGGATTTGAGTGTATATTCCCCCTAAGTCATTTCATATGGAACCCCGCAGTTAAATTTAGAACGAAAATATGAAAAATATATAGCTATTTATATTAGCAGATTGCATCACTGCCCAAGCGCAAAGTGATTAACAAAGTGCTTGCAAAGTTGTGAAAAGCTCGTGCAAAGTTGTCAGATTTACATGGAAATGTCACCTATGTTGTTACATTATCGAGACCAGCAGTTAAAAGTTCGCGAAAGTGAATAAATATGTCGTAAAAGTCGTTTGCATATCACAGTGGCCCCCGAAGGATGTAGAATTTTGAAACACTTTCAAACATTAAATGGCAGCCAATAACTATAAATTTCAAAGGACTCTGATAGATGAGTGGTCAGGTGATCGACCTATTATGCAAGTAAAGTTTTATCGGTCGTGGTTAGTACTTGCATGGGAGACAACCTGAGCAAACTAGCCGGTAAGTTTTTTTTTTTTTTTTTGCAGTCTGCACCTGTTTGGTTTAAGCTGTTAAAACAGCGTGCAAAGTTGTCCAAAGCGATTGCAAAGTTGGTAGATTTGCGTGTTTACTTGACTTAAGTTGTTTTTATATCGAACCCTGCAGTTATGACGTATGAAAAATGAATAAAATCCATTTGAAGCCTCCCATGTTAGCAGACTGTCATGTGAGCCCGCCGTTTTATGTACAAACACACCCTAAAAATGTGAAAAGCAATTAAAAAGTTGGTGGATTTGCGTGTATATTCCCCCTATGACATTTCATATAGAACCCCGCAGTTAAATTTAGAACGAAAATATGAAAAATCTAATATAGCTATTTATATTAGCAGATTGCATCACTGCCCAAGCGCAAAGTGATTAACAAAGTGCTTACAAAGTTGCGAAAAGCTCGTGCAAAGTTGTCAGATTTACATGGAAATGTTACATATTTTGTTACATTATCGAGACCAGCAGTTAAATGTTCGCGAAAGTGAATAAATATGTCGTAAAAGTCGTTTGAATATCACAGTGGCCCCCGAAGGATGTAGAATTTTGAAACACTTCCAAACATTAAATGGCCGCCAATAACGATAACTTTCAAAGAACTCTGATAGATGAGTGGTCAGGTGATCGACTTATTATGCAAGTAAAGTTTAATCGGTCGTGGTTAGTACTTGCATGGGAGACAACCTGAGCAAACTAGCAGGTAAGTTTTTTTTGCAGTCTGCACCTGTTTGGTTTAAGCTGTTAAAACAGCGTGCAAAGTTGTCCAAAGCGATTGCAAAGTTGGTAGATTTGCGTGTTTACTTGACCTAAGTTGTTTTTATATCGAACCCTGCAGTTATAACGTATGAAAAATGAATAAAATCCATTTGAAGCCTCCCATGTTAGCAGACTGTCATGTGAGCCCGCCGTAATATGTACAAACACACCCTAAAAATGTGAAAAGCAATTAAAAAGTTGGTGGATTTGGGTGTATATTCCCCTAAGACATTTCAAATAGAACCCCGCAGTTAAATTTTGAACGAAAATATGAAAAATCTAATATAGCTATTTATATTAGCAGATTGCATCACTGCCCAAGCGCAAAGTGATTAACAAAGTGCTTACAAAGTTGAGAAAAGCTCGTGCAAAGTTGTCAGATTTACATGGAAATGTTACCTATGTTGTTACATTATCGAGACCAGCAGTTAAATGTTCGCGAAAGTGAATAAATATGTCGTAAAAGTCGTTTGAATATCACAGTGGCCCCCGAAGGATGTAGAATTTTGAAATACTTCAAAACATTAAATGGCCGCCAATAACGGTAAATTTCAAAGAACTCTGATAGATGAGTGGCCAGGTGATCGACCTATTATGAAAGTAAAGTTTAATCGGTCGTGGTTAGTACTTGCATGTGATACAACCTGAGCATACTAGCCGGTAAGTTTTTTTTTTGCAGTCTGCACCTGCTTGGTTTAAGCTCTTAAAACAGCGTGCAAAGTTGTCCAAAGCGATTGCAAAGTTGGTAGATTTGCGTGTTTACTTGACCTAAGTTGTTTTTATATCGAACCCTGCATTTATTACGTATGAAAAATGAATAAAATCCATTTGAAGCCTCCCATGTTAGCAGACTGTCATGTGAGTCAGCCGTAATATGAACAAACACACCCTAAAAATGTGAAAAGCAATTAAAAAGTTGGTGGATTTGAGTGTATATTCCCCCTAAGTCATTTCATATGGAACCCCGCAGTTAAATTTAGAACGAAAATATGAAAAATATATAGCTATTTATATTAGCAGATTGCATCACTGCCCAAGCGCAAAGTGATTAACAAAGTGCTTGCAAAGTTGTGAAAAGCTCGTGCAAAGTTGTCAGATTTACATGGAAATGTTACCTATGTTGTTACATTATCGAGACCAGCAGTTAAAAGTTCGCGAAAGTGAATAAATATGTCGTAAAAGTCGTTTGCATATCACAGTGGCCCCCGAAGGATGTAGAATTTTGAAACACTTTCAAACATTAAATGGCAGCCAATAACTATTAATTTCAAAGGACACTGATAGATGAGTGGTCAGGTGATCGACCTATTATGCAAGTAAAGTTTTATCGGTCGTGGTTAGTACTTGCATGGGAGACAACCTGAGCAAACTAGCCGGTAAGTTTTTTTTTTTTTTTTTGCAGTCTGCACCTGTTTGGTTTAAGCTGTTAAAACAGCGTGCAAAGTTGTCCAAAGCGATTGCAAAGTTGGTAGATTTGCGTGTTTACTTGACTTAAGTTGTTTTTATATCGAACCCTGCAGTTATGACGTATGAAAAATGAATAAAATCCATTTGAAGCCTCCCATGTTAGCAGACTGTCATGTGAGCCCGCCGTTTTATGTACAAACACACCCTAAAAATGTGAAAAGCAATTAAAAAGTTGGTGGATTTGCGTGTATATTCCCCCTATGACATTTCATATAGAACCCCGCAGTTAAATTTAGAACGAAAATATGAAAAATCTAATATAGCTATTTATATTAGCAGATTGCATCACTGCCCAAGCGCAAAGTGATTAACAAAGTGCTTACAAAGTTGCGAAAAGCTCGTGCAAAGTTGTCAGATTTACATGGAAATGTTACATATTTTGTTACATTATCGAGACCAGCAGTTAAATGTTCGCGAAAGTGAATAAATATGTCGTAAAAGTCGTTTGAATATCACAGTGGCCCCCGAAGGATGTCGAATTTTGAAACACTTCCAAACATTAAATGGCCGCCAATAACGATAACTTTCAAAGAACTCTGATAGATGAGTGGTCAGGTGATCGACTTATTATGCAAGTAAAGTTTAATCGGTCGTGGTTAGTACTTGCATGGGAGACAACCTGAGCAAACTAGCAGGTAAGTTTTTTTTGCAGTCTGCACCTGTTTGGTTTAAGCTGTTAAAACAGCGTGCAAAGTTGTCCAAAGCGATTGCAAAGTTGGTAGATTTGCGTGTTTACTTGACCTAAGTTGTTTTTATATCGAACCCTGCAGTTATAACGTATGAAAAATGAATAAAATCCATTTGAAGCCTCCCATGTTAGCAGACTGTCATGTGAGCCCGCCGTAATATGTACAAACACACCCTAAAAATGTGAAAAGCAATTAAAAAGTTGGTGGATTTGGGTGTATATTCCCCTAAGACATTTCAAATAGAACCCCGCAGTTAAATTTTGAACGAAAATATGAAAAATCTAATATAGCTATTTATATTAGCAGATTGCATCACTGCCCAAGCGCAAAGTGATTAACAAAGTGCTTACAAAGTTGAGAAAAGCTCGTGCAAAGTTGTCAGATTTACATGGAAATGTTACCTATGTTGTTACATTATCGAGACCAGCAGTTAAATGTTCGCGAAAGTGAATAAATATGTCGTAAAAGTCGTTTGAATATCACAGTGGCCCCCGAAGGATGTAGAATTTTGAAATACTTCAAAACATTAAATGGCCGCCAATAACGGTAAATTTCAAAGGACTCTGATAGATGAGTGGCCAGGTGATCGACCTATTATGAAAGTAAAGTTTAATCGGTCGTGGTTAGTACTTGCATGAGATACAACCTGAGCATACTAGCCGGTAAGTTTTTTTTTTTGCAGTCTGCACCTTCTTGGTTTAAGCTCTTAAAACAGCGTGCAAAGTTGTCCAAAGCGATTGCAAAGTTGGTAGATTTGCGTGTTTACTTGACTTAAGTTGTTTTTATATCGAACCCTGCAGTTATAACGTATGAAAAATGAATAAAATCCATTTGAAGCCTCCCATTTTAGCAGACTGTCATGTGAGCCCGCCGTTTTATGTACAAACACACCCTAGAAATGTGAAAAGCAATTAAAAAGTTGGTGGATTTGCGTGTATATTCCCCCTATGACATTTCATATAGAACCTAGCAGTTAAATTTAAAACGAAAATATGAAAAATCTAATATAGCTATTTATATTAGCAGATTGCATCACTGCCCAAGCGCAAAGTGATTAACAAAGTGCTTACAAAGTTGCGAAAAGCTCGTGCAAAGTTGTCAGATTTACATGGAAATGTTACCTATGTTGTTACATTATCGAGACCAGCAGTTAAATGTTCGCGAAAGTGAATAAATATGTCGTAAAAGTCATTTGAATATCACAGTGGCCCCGAAGGATGTAGAATTTTGAAACACTTCCAAACATTACATGGCCGCCAATAACGATAAATTTTAAAGGATTCTGATAGATGAGTGGTCAGGTGATCGACCTATTATGAAAGTAAAGTTTAATCGGTCGTGGTTAGTACTTGCATGGGAGACAACCTGAGCAAACTAGCCGGTAAGTTTTTTTTTTTTTGCAGTCTGCACCTGTTTGGTTTAAGCTGTTAAAACAGCGTGCAAAGTTGTCCAAAGCGATTGCAAAGTTGGTAGATTTGCGTGTTTACTTGTCCTAAGTTGTTTTTATATCGAACCCTGCAGTTATAACGTATGAAAAATGAATAAAATTCATTTGAAGCCTCCCATGTTAGCAGACTGTCATGTGAGCCCGCCGTAATATGTACAAACACACCCTAAAAATGTGAAAAGCAATTAAAAAGTTGGTGGATTTGGGTGTATGTTCCCCTAAGACATTTCATATAGAACCCCGCAGTTAAATTTAGAACGAAAATATGAAAAATCTAATATAGCTATTTATATTAGCAGATTGCATCACTGCCCAAGCGCAAAGTGATTAACAAAGTGCTTACAAAGTTGCGAAAAGCTCGTGCAAAGTTGTCAGATTTACATGGAAATGTTACCTATGTTGTTACATTATCAAGACCAGCAGTTAAATGTTCGCGAAAGTGAATAAATATGTCGTAAAAGTCGTTTGAATATCACAGTGGCCCCGAAGGATGTAGAATTTTGAAACACTTCCAAACATTACATGGCCGCCAATAACGATAAATTTTAAAACATTATGATAGATGAGTGGTCAGGTGATCGACCTATTATGAAAGTAAAGTTTAATCGGTCGTGGTTAGTACTTGCATGGGAGACAACCTGAGCAAACTAGCCGGTAAGTTTTTTTTTTTTTGCAGTCTGCACCTGTTTGATTTAAGCTGTTAAAACAGCGTGCAAAGTTGTCCAAAGCGATTGCAAAGTTGGTAGATTTGCGTGTTTACTTGACCTAAGTTGTTTTTATATCGAACCTTGCAGTTATAACGTATGAAAAATGAATAAAATTCATTTGAAGCCTCCCATGTTAGCAGACTGTCATGTGAGCCCGCCGTAATATGTACAAACACACCCTAAAAATATGAAAAGCAATTAAAAAGTTGGTGGATTTGGGTGTATGTTCCCCCTAAGACATTTCATATAGAACCCCGCAGTTAAATTTAGAACGAAAATATGAAAAATCTAATATAGCTATCTATATTAGCAGATAGCATCACTGCCCAAGCGCAAAGTGATTAACAAAGTGCTTACAAAGTTGCGAAAAGCTCGTGCAAAGTTGTCAGATTTACATGGAAATGTTACCTATGTTGTTACATTATCGAGACCAGCAGTTAAATGTTCGCGAAAGTGAATAAATATGTCGTAAAAGTCGTTTGAATATCACAGTGGCCCCGAAGGATGTAGAATTTTGAAACACTTCCAAACATTACATGGCCGCCAATAACGATAAATTTTAAAACATTATGATAGATGAGTGGTCAGGTGATCGACCTATTATGAAAGTAAAGTTTAATCGGTCGTGGTTAGTACTTGCATGGGAGACAACCTGAGCAAACTAGCCGGTAAGTTTTTTTTTTTTTTTGCAGTCTGCACCTGTTTGGTTTAAGCTGTTAAAACAGCGTGCAAAGTTGTCCAAAGCGATTGCAAAGTTTGTAGATTTGCGTGTTTACTTGACCTAAGTTGTTTTTATATCGAACCCTGCAGTTATAACGTATGAAAAATGAATAAAATTCATTTGAAGCCTCCCATGTTAGCAGACTGTCATGTGAGCCCGCCGTAATATGTACAAACACACCCTAAAAATGTGAAAAGCAATTAAAAAGTTGGTGGATTTGGGTGTATGTTCCCCATAAGACATTTCATATAGAACCCCGCAGTTAAATTTAGAACGAAAATATGAAAAATCTAATATAGCTATTTATATTAGCAGATTGCATCGCTGCCCAAGCGCAAAGTGATTAACAAAGTGCTTACAAAGTTGTGAAAAGCTCGTGCAAAGTTGTCAGATTTACATGGAAATGTTACCTATGTTGTTACATTATCGAGACCAGCAGTTAAATGTTCGCGAAAGTGAATAAATATGTCGTAAAAGTCATTTGAATATCACAGTGGCCCCGAAGGATGTAGAATTTTGAAACACTTCCAAACATTACATGGCCGCCAATAACGATAAATTTTAAAGGATTCTGATAGATGAGTGGTCAGGTGATCGACCTATTATGAAAGTAAAGTTTAATCGGTCGTGGTTAGTACTTGCATGGGAGACAACCTGAGCAAACTAGCCGGTAATTTTTTTTTTTTTGCAGTCTGCACCTGTTTGGTTTAAGCTGTTAAAACAGCGTGCAAAGTTGTCCAAAGCGATTGCAAAGTTGGTAGATTTGCGTGTTTACTTGTCCTAAGTTGTTTTTATATCGAACCCTGCAGTTATAACGTATGAAAAATGAATAAAATTCATTTGAAGCCTCCCATGTTAGCAGACTGTCATGTGAGCCCGCCGTAATATGTACAAACACACCCTAAAAATGTGAAAAGCAATTAAAAAGTTGGTGGATTTGGGTGTATGTTCCCCTAAGACATTTCATATAGAACCCCGCAGTTAAATTTAGAACGAAAATATGAAAAATCTAATATAGCTATTTATATTAGCAGATTGCATCACTGCCCAAGCGCAAAGTGATTAACAAAGTGCTTACAAAGTTGCGAAAAGCTCGTGCAAAGTTGTCAGATTTACATGGAAATGTTACCTATGTTGTTACATTATCAAGACCAGCAGTTAAATGTTCGCGAAAGTGAATAAATATGTCGTAAAAGTCGTTTGAATATCACAGTGGCCCCGAAGGATGTAGAATTTTGAAACACTTCCAAACATTACATGGCCGCCAATAACGATAAATTTTAAAACATTATGATAGATGAGTGGTCAGGTGATCGACCTATTATGAAAGTAAAGTTTAATCGGTCGTGGTTAGTACTTGCATGGGAGACAACCTGAGCAAACTAGCCGGTAAGTTTTTTTTTTTTTTGCAGTCTGCACCTGTTTGATTTAAGCTGTTAAAACAGCGTGCAAAGTTGTCCAAAGCGATTGCAAAGTTGGTAGATTTGCGTGTTTACTTGACCTAAGTTGTTTTTATATCGAACCTTGCAGTTATAACGTATGAAAAATGAATAAAATTCATTTGAAGCCTCCCATGTTAGCAGACTGTCATGTGAGCCCGCCGTAATATGTACAAACACACCCTAAAAATGTGAAAAGCAATTAAAAAGTTGGTGGATTTGGGTGTATGTTCCCCCTAAGACATTTCATATAGAACCCCGCAGTTAAATTTAGAACGAAAATATGAAAAATCTAATATAGCTATCTATATTAGCAGATAGCATCACTGCCCAAGCGCAAAGTGATTAACAAAGTGCTTACAAAGTTGCGAAAAGCTCGTGCAAAGTTGTCAGATTTACATGGAAATGTTACCTATGTTGTTACATTATCGAGACCAGCAGTTAAATGTTCGCGAAAGTGAATAAATATGTCGTAAAAGTCGTTTGAATATCACAGTGGCCCCGAAGGATGTAGAATTTTGAAACACTTCCAAACATTACATGGCCGCCAATAACGATAAATTTTAAAACATTATGATAGATGAGTGGTCAGGTGATCGACCTATTATGAAAGTAAAGTTTAATCGGTCGTGGTTAGTACTTGCATGGGAGACAACCTGAGCAAACTAGCCGGTAAGTTTTTTTTTTTTTTGCAGTCTGCACCTGTTTGGTTTAAGCTGTTAAAACAGCGTGCAAAGTTGTCCAAAGCGATTGCAAAGTTTGTAGATTTGCGTGTTTACTTGACCTAAGTTGTTTTTATATCGAACCCTGCAGTTATAACGTATGAAAAATGAATAAAATTCATTTGAAGCCTCCCATGTTAGCAGACTGTCATGTGAGCCCGCCGTAATATGTACAAACACACCCTAAAAATGTGAAAAGCAATTAAAAAGTTGGTGGATTTGGGTGTATGTTCCCCATAAGACATTTCATATAGAACCCCGCAGTTAAATTTAGAACGAAAATATGAAAAATCTAATATAGCTATTTATATTAGCAGATTGCATCGCTGCCCAAGCGCAAAGTGATTAACAAAGTGCTTACAAAGTTGTGAAAAGCTCGTGCAAAGTTGTCAGATTTACATGAAAATGTTACCTATTTTGTTACATTATTGAGACCAGCAGTTAAAAGTTCGCGAAAGTAATAAATATGTCGTGAAAGTCGTTTGAATATCACAGTGGCCCCCGAAGGATGTAGAATTTTGAAACACTTCCAAATATTAAATGGCCGCCAATAACGATAAATTTCAAAGGACTCTGATAGATGAGTGGTCAGGTGATCGACCTTTTATGCAAGTAAAGTTTAATCGGTCGTGGTTAGTACTTGCATGGGAGAAAACCTGAGCAAACTAGCCGGTAAGTTTTCTTTTTTGCAGTCTGCACCTGTTTGGTTTAAGCTGTTAAAACAGCGTGCAAAGTTGTCCAAAGCGATTGCAAAGCTTTTAGATTTGCGTGTTTTCTTGACCTAAGTTGTTTTTATATCGAACCCTGCAGTTATAACGTATGAAAAATGAATAAAATCCATTTGAAGCCTCCCATGTTAGCAGACTGTCATGTGAGCCCGCCGTAATATGTACAAACACACCCTAAAAATGTGAAAAGCAATTAAAAAGTTGGTGGATTTGCGTGTATGTTCCTTCTATGACATTTCATATAGAACCCCGCAGTTAAATTTAGAACGAAAATATGAAAAATCTAATATAGCTATTTATATTAGCAGATTGCATCACTGCCCAAGCGCAAAGTGATTAACAAAGTGCTTACAAAGTTGCGAAAAGCTCGTGCAAAGTTGTCAGATTTACATGGAAATGTTACCTATGTTGTTACATTATCGAGACCAGCAGTTAAATGTTCGCGAAAGTGAATAAATATGTCGTAAAAGTCGTTTGAATATCACAGTGGCCCCGAAGGATGTAGAATTTTGAAACACTTCCAAACATTACATGGCCGCCAATAACGATAAATTTTAAAACATTATGATAGATGAGTGGTCAGGTGATCGACCTATTATGAAAGTAAAGTTTAATCGGTCGTGGTTAGTACTTGCATGGGAGACAACCTGAGCAAACTAGCCGGTAAGTTTTTTTTTTTTGCAGTCTGCACCTGTTTGGTTTAAGCTGTTAAAACAGCGTGCAAAGTTGTCCAAAGCGATTGCAAAGTTGGTAGATTTGCGTGTTTACTTGACCTAAGTTGTTTTTATATCGAACCCTGCAGTTATAACGTATGAAAAATGAATAAAATCCATTTGAAGCCTCCCATGTTAGCAGACTGTCATGTGAGCCCGCCGTAATATGTACAAACAAACCCTAAAAATGTGAAAAGCAATTAAAAAGTTGGTGGATTTGGGTGTATAGTCCCCCTAAGACATTTCATATAGAACCCCGCAGTTAAATTTAGAACGAAAATATGAAAAATCTAATATAGCTATTTATATTAGCAGATTGCATCGCTGCCCAAGCGCAAAGTGATTAACAAAGTGCTTACAAAGTTGTGAAAAGTTCGTGCAAAGTTGTCACATTTACATGGAAATGTTACCTATTTTGTTACATTATCGAGACCAGCAGTTAAAAGTTCGCGAAAGTGAATAAATATGTCGTAAAAGTCGTTTGCATATCACAGTGGCCCCCGAAGAATGTAGAATTTTGAAACACTTCCAAACATTAAATGGCCGCCAATAACGATAAATTTCAAAGGACTCTAATAGATAAGTGGTGAGGTGATCGATCTATTATGCAAGTAAAGTTTAATCGGTCGTGGTTAGTACTTGCATGGGAGACAACCTGAGCAAACTAGCCGGTAAGTTTTTATTTTTTTTTGCAGTCTGCACCTGTTTGGTTTAAGCTGTTAAAACAGCGTGCAAAGTTGTCCAAAGCGATTGCAAAGTTGGTAGATTTGCGTGTTTACTTGACCTAAGTTGTTTTTATATCGAACCCTGCAGTTATAACGTATGAAAAATGAATAAAACCCATTTGAAGCCTCCCATGTTAGCAGACTGTCATGTGAGTCAGCCGTAATATGAACAAACACACCCTAAAAATGTGAAAAGCAATTAAAAAGTTGGTGGATTTGAGTGTATATTCCCCCTAAGTCATTTCATATGGAACCCCGCAGTTAAATTTAGAACGAAAATATGAAAAATATATATCTATTTATATTAGCAGATTGCATCACTGCCCAATCGCAAAGTGATTAACAAAGTGCTTGCAAAGTTGTGAAAAGCTCGTGCAAAGTTGTCAGATTTACATGGAAATGTTACATATTTTGTTACATTATCGAGACCAGCAGTTAAAAGTTCGCGAAAGTGAATAAATATGTCGTAAAAGTCGTTTGCATATGACAGTGGCCCCCGAAGGATGTAGAAATTTGAAACACTTCCAAACATTAAATGGCCGCCAATAACGATAAATTTCAAAGGTCTCTGATAGATAAGTGGTGAGGTGATCGATCTATTATGCAAGTAAAGTTTAATCGGTCGTGGTTAGTACTTGCATGGGAGACAACCTGAGCAAACTGGCCGGTAAGTTTTTTTTTTTTTGCAGTCTGCACCTGTTTGGTTTAAGCTGATAAAACTGCGTGCAAAGTTGTCCAAAGCGATTGCATAGTTGGTAGATTTGCGTGTTTACTTGACCTAAGTTGTTTTTATATCGAACCCTGCATTTATTACGTATGAAAAATGAATAAAATCCACTTGAAGCCTCCCATGTTAGCAGACTGTCATGTGAGTCAGCCGTAATATGAACAAACACACCCTAAAAATGTGAAAAGCAATTAAAAAGTTGGTGGATTTGAGTGTATATTCCCCCTAAGTCATTTCATATGGAACCCCGCAGTTAAATTTAGAACGAAAATATGAAAAATATATAGCTATTTATATTAGCAGATTGCATCACTGCCCAAGCGCAAAGTGATTAACAAAGTGCTTGCAAAGTTGTGAAAAGCTCGTGCAAAGTTGTCAGATTTACATGGAAATGTTACCTATGTTGTTACATTATCGAGACCAGCAGTTAAAAGTTCGCGAAAGTGAATAAATATGTCGTAAAAGTCGTTTGCATATCACAGTGGCCCCCGAAGGATGTAGAATTTTGAAACACTTTCAAACATTAAATGGCAGCCAATAACTATAAATTTCAAAGGACTCTGATAGATGAGTGGTCAGGTGATCGACCTATTATGCAAGTAAAGTTTTATCGGTCGTGGTTAGTACTTGCATGGGAGACAACCTGAGCAAACTAGCCGGTAAGTTTTTTTTTTTTTTTTTGCAGTCTGCACCTGTTTGGTTTAAGCTGTTAAAACAGCGTGCAAAGTTGTCCAAAGCGATTGCAAAGTTGGTAGATTTGCGTGTTTACTTGACTTAAGTTGTTTTTATATCGAACCCTGCAGTTATGACGTATGAAAAATGAATAAAATCCATTTGAAGCCTCCCATGTTAGCAGACTGTCATGTGAGCCCGCCGTTTTATGTACAAACACACCCTAAAAATGTGAAAAGCAATTAAAAAGTTGGTGGATTTGCGTGTATATTCCCCCTATGACATTTCATATAGAACCCCGCAGTTAAATTTAGAACGAAAATATGAAAAATCTAATATAGCTATTTATATTAGCAGATTGCATCACTGCCCAAGCGCAAAGTGATTAACAAAGTGCTTACAAAGTTGCGAAAAGCTCGTGCAAAGTTGTCAGATTTACATGGAAATGTTACATATTTTGTTACATTATCGAGACCAGCAGTTAAATGTTCGCGAAAGTGAATAAATATGTCGTAAAAGTCGTTTGAATATCACAGTGGCCCCCGAAGGATGTAGAATTTTGAAACACTTCCAAACATTAAATGGCCGCCAATAACGATAACTTTCAAAGAACTCTGATAGATGAGTGGTCAGGTGATCGACTTATTATGCAAGTAAAGTTTAATCGGTCGTGGTTAGTACTTGCATGGGAGACAACCTGAGCAAACTAGCAGGTAAGTTTTTTTTGCAGTCTGCACCTGTTTGGTTTAAGCTGTTAAAACAGCGTGCAAAGTTGTCCAAAGCGATTGCAAAGTTGGTAGATTTGCGTGTTTACTTGACCTAAGTTGTTTTTATATCGAACCCTGCAGTTATAACGTATGAAAAATGAATAAAATCCATTTGAAGCCTCCCATGTTAGCAGACTGTCATGTGAGCCCGCCGTAATATGTACAAACACACCCTAAAAATGTGAAAAGCAATTAAAAAGTTGGTGGATTTGGGTGTATATTCCCCTAAGACATTTCAAATAGAACCCCGCAGTTAAATTTTGAACGAAAATATGAAAAATCTAATATAGCTATTTATATTAGCAGATTGCATCACTGCCCAAGCGCAAAGTGATTAACAAAGTGCTTACAAAGTTGAGAAAAGCTCGTGCAAAGTTGTCAGATTTACATGGAAATGTTACCTATGTTGTTACATTATCGAGACCAGCAGTTAAATGTTCGCGAAAGTGAATAAATATGTCGTAAAAGTCGTTTGAATATCACAGTGGCCCCCGAAGGATGTAGAATTTTGAAATACTTCAAAACATTACATGGCCGCCAATAACGATAAATTTTAAAGGATTCTGATAGATGAGTGGTCAGGTGATCGACCTATTATGAAAGTAAAGTTTAATCGGTCGTGGTTAGTACTTGCATGGGAGACAACCTGAGCAAACTAGCCGGTAAGTTTTTTTTTTTTGCAGTCTGCACCTGTTTGGTTTAAGCTGTTAAAACAGCGTGCAAAGTTGTCCAAAGCGATTGCAAAGTTGGTAGATTTGCGTGTTTACTTGTCCTAAGTTGTTTTTATATCGAACCCTGCAGTTATAACGTATGAAAAATGAATAAAATTCATTTGAAGCCTCCCATGTTAGCAGACTGTCATGTGAGCCCGCCGTAATATGTACAAACACACCCTAAAAATGTGAAAAGCAATTAAAAAGTTGGTGGATTTGGGTGTATGTTCCCCTAAGACATTTCATATAGAACCCCGCAGTTAAATTTAGAACGAAAATATGAAAAATCTAATATAGCTATTTATATTAGCAGATTGCATCACTGCCCAAGCGCAAAGTGATTAACAAAGTGCTTACAAAGTTGCGAAAAGCTCGTGCAAAGTTGTCAGATTTACATGGAAATGTTACCTATGTTGTTACATTATCAAGACCAGCAGTTAAATGTTCGCGAAAGTGAATAAATATGTCGTAAAAGTCGTTTGAATATCACAGTGGCCCCGAAGGATGTAGAATTTTGAAACACTTCCAAACATTACATGGCCGCCAATAACGATAAATTTTAAAACATTATGATAGATGAGTGGTCAGGTGATCGACCTATTATGAAAGTAAAGTTTAATCGGTCGTGGTTAGTACTTGCATGGGAGACAACCTGAGCAAACTAGCCGGTAAGTTTTTTTTTTTTGCAGTCTGCACCTGTTTGATTTAAGCTGTTAAAACAGCGTGCAAAGTTGTCCAAAGCGATTGCAAAGTTGGTAGATTTGCGTGTTTACTTGACCTAAGTTGTTTTTATATCGAACCTTGCAGTTATAACGTATGAAAAATGAATAAAATTCATTTGAATCCTCCCATGTTAGCAGACTGTCATGTGAGCCCGCCGTAATATGTACAAACACACCCTAAAAATGTGAAAAGCAATTAAAAAGTTGGTGGATTTGGGTGTATGTTCCCCCTAAGACATTTCATATAGAACCCCGCAGTTAAATTTAGAACGAAAATATGAAAAATCTAATATAGCTATCTATATTAGCAGATAGCATCACTGCCCAAGCGCAAAGTGATTAACAAAGTGCTTACAAAGTTGCGAAAAGCTCGTGCAAAGTTGTCAGATTTACATGGAAATGTTACCTATGTTGTTACATTATCGAGACCAGCAGTTAAATGTTCGCGAAAGTGAATAAATATGTCGTAAAAGTCGTTTGAATATCACAGTGGCCCCGAAGGATGTAGAATTTTGAAACACTTCCAAACATTACATGGCCGCCAATAACGATAAATTGTAAAACATTATGATAGATGAGTGGTCAGGTGATCGACCTATTATGAAAGTAAAGTTTAATCGGTCGTGGTTAGTATTTGCATGGGAGACAACCTGAGCAAACTAGCCGGTAAGTTTTTTTTTTTTTGCAGTCTGCACCTGTTTGGTTTAAGCTGTTAAAACAGCGTGCAAAGTTGTCCAAAGCGATTGCAAAGTTTGTAGATTTGCGTGTTTACTTGACCTAAGTTGTTTTTATATCGAACCCTGCAGTTATAACGTATGAAAAATGAATAAAATTCATTTGAAGCCTCCCATGTTAGCAGACTGTCATGTGAGCCCGCCGTAATATGTACAAACACACCCTAAAAATGTGAAAAGCAATTAAAAAGTTGGTGGATTTGGGTGTATGTTCCCCATAAGACATTTCATATAGAACCCCGCAGTTAAATTTAGAACGAAAATATGAAAAATCTAATATAGCTATTTATATTAGCAGATTGCATCGCTGCCCAAGCGCAAAGTGATTAACAAAGTGCTTACAAAGTTGTGAAAAGCTCGTGCAAAGTTGTCAGATTTACATGGAAATGTTACCTATGTTGTTACATTATCGAGACCAGCAGTTAAATGTTCGCGAAAGTGAATAAATATGTCGTAAAAGTCATTTGAATATCACAGTGGCCCCGAAGGATGTAGAATTTTGAAACACTTCCAAACATTACATGGCCGCCAATAACGATAAATTTTAAAGGATTCTGATAGATGAGTGGTCAGGTGATCGACCTATTATGAAAGTAAAGTTTAATCAGTCGTGGTTAGTACTTGCATGGGAGACAACCTGAGCAAACTAGCCGGTAAGTTTTTTTTTTTTTTGCAGTCTGCACCTGTTTGGTGTAAGCTGTTAAAACAGCGTGCAAAGTTGTCCAAAGCGATTGCAAAGTTGGTAGATTTGCGTGTTTACTTGTCCTAAGTTGTTTTTATATCGAACCCTGCAGTTATAACGTATGAAAAATGAATAAAATTCATTTGAAGCCTCCCATGTTAGCAGACTGTCATGTGAGCCCGCCGTAATATGTACAAACACACCCTAAAAATGTGAAAAGCAATTAAAAAGTTGGTGGATTTGGGTGTATGTTCCCCTAAGACATTTCATATAGAACCCCGCAGTTAAATTTAGAACGAAAATATGAAAAATCTAATATAGCTATTTATATTAGCAGATTGCATCACTGCCCAAGCGCAAAGTGATTAACAAAGTGCTTACAAAGTTGCGAAAAGCTCGTGCAAAGTTGTCAGATTTACATGGAAATGTTACCTATGTTGTTACATTATCAAGACCAGCAGTTAAATGTTCGCGAAAGTGAATAAATATGTCGTAAAAGTCGTTTGAATATCACAGTGGCCCCGAAGGATGTAGAATTTTGAAACACTTCCAAACATTACATGGCCGCCAATAACGATAAATTTTAAAACATTATGATAGATGAGTGGTCAGGTGATCGACCTATTATGAAAGTAAAGTTTAATCGGTCGTGGTTAGTACTTGCATGGGAGACAACCTGAGCAAACTAGCCGGTAAGTTTTTTTTTTTTTTGCAGTCTGCACCTGTTTGATTTAAGCTGTTAAAACAGCGTGCAAAGTTGTCCAAAGCGATTGCAAAGTTGGTAGATTTGCGTGTTTACTTGACCTAAGTTGTTTTTATATCGAACCTTGCAGTTATAACGTATGAAAAATGAATAAAATTCATTTGAAGCCTCCCATGTTAGCAGACTGTCATGTGAGCCCGCCGTAATATGTACAAACACACCCTAAAAATGTGAAAAGCAATTAAAAAGTTGGTGGATTTGGGTGTATGTTCCCCCTAAGACATTTCATATAGAACCCCGCAGTTAAATTTAGAACGAAAATATGAAAAATCTAATATAGCTATTTATATTAGCAGATTGCATCACTGCCCAAGCGCAAAGTGATTAACAAAGTGCTTACAAAGTTGCGAAAAGCTCGTGCAAAGTTGTCAGATTTACATGGAAATGTTACCTATGTTGTTACATTATCGAGACCAGCAGTTAAATGTTCGCGAAAGTGAATAAATATGTCGTAAAAGTCGTTTGAATATCACAGTGGCCCCGAAGGATGTAGAATTTTGAAACACTTCCAAACATTACATGGCCGCCAATAACGATAAATTTTAAAACATTATGATAGATGAGTGGTCAGGTGATCGACCTATTATGAAAGTAAAGTTTAATCGGTCGTGGTTAGTACTTGCATGGGAGACAACCTGAGCAAACTAGCCGGTAAGTTTTTTTTTTTTTTGCAGTCTGCACCTGTTTGATTTAAGCTGTTAAAACAGCGTGCAAAGTTGTCCAAAGCGATTGCAAAGTTGGTAGATTTGCGTGTTTACTTGACCTAAGTTGTTTTTATATCGAACCTTGCAGTTATAACGTATGAAAAATGAATAAAATTCATTTGAAGCCTCCCATGTTAGCAGACTGTCATGTGAGCCCGCCGTAATATGTACAAACACACCCTAAAAATGTGAAAAGCAATTAAAAAGTTGGTGGATTTGGGTGTATGTTCCCCCTAAGACATTTCATATAGAACCCCGCAGTTAAATTTAGAACGAAAATATGAAAAATCTAATATAGCTATCTATATTAGCAGATAGCATCACTGCCCAAGCGCAAAGTGATTAACAAAGTGCTTACAAAGTTGCGAAAAGCTCGTGCAAAGTTGTCAGATTTACATGGAAATGTTACCTATGTTGTTACATTATCGAGACCAGCAGTTAAATGTTCGCGAAAGTGAATAAATATGTCGTAAAAGTCGTTTGAATATCACAGTGGCCCCGAAGGATGTAGAATTTTGAAACACTTCCAAACATTACATGGCCGCCAATAACGATAAATTTTAAAACATTATGATAGATGAGTGGTCAGGTGATCGACCTATTATGAAAGTAAAGTTTAATCGGTCGTGGTTAGTACTTGCATGGGAGACAACCTGAGCAAACTAGCCGGTAAGTTTTTTTTTTTTTTGCAGTCTGCACCTGTTTGGTTTAAGCTGTTAAAACAGCGTGCAAAGTTGTCCAAAGCGATTGCAAAGTTTGTAGATTTGCGTGTTTACTTGACCTAAGTTGTTTTTATATCGAACCCTGCAGTTATAACGTATGAAAAATGAATAAAATTCATTTGAAGCCTCCCATGTTAGCAGACTGTCATGTGAGCCCGCCGTAATATATACAAACACACCCTAAAAATGTGAAAAGCAATTAAAAAGTTGGTGGATTTGGGTGTATGTTCCCCATAAGACATTTCATATAGAACCCCGCAGTTAAATTTAGAACGAAAATATGAAAAATCTAATATAGCTATTTATATTAGCAGATTGCATCGCTGCCCAAGCGCAAAGTGATTAACAAAGTGCTTACAAAGTTGTGAAAAGCTCGTGCAAAGTTGTCAGATTTACATGAAAATGTTACCTATTTTGTTACATTATCGAGACCAGCAGTTAAAAGTTCGCGAAAGTAATAAATATGTCGTGAAAGTCGTTTGAATATCACAGTGGCCCCCGAAGGATGTAGAATTTTGAAACACTTCCAAACATTAAATGGCCGCCAATAACGATAAATTTCAAAGGACTCTGATAGATGAGTGGTCAGGTGATCGACCTTTTATGCAAGTAAAGTTTAATCGGTCGTGGTTAGTACTTGCATGGGAGACAACCTGAGCAAACTAGCCGGTAAGTTTTCTTTTTTGCAGTCTGCACCTGTTTGGTTTAAGCTGTTAAAACAGCGTGCAAAGTTGTCCAAAGCGATTGCAAAGCTTTTAGATTTGCGTGTTTTCTTGACCTAAGTTGTTTTTATATCGAACCCTGCAGTTATAACGTATGAAAAATGAATAAAATCCATTTGAAGCCTCCCATGTTAGCAGACTGTCATGTGAGCCCGCCGTAATATGTACAAACACACCCTAAAAATGTGAAAAGCAATTAAAAAGTTGGTGGATTTGCGTGTATGTTCCTTCTATGACATTTCATATAGAACCCCGCAGTTAAATTTAGAACGAAAATATGAAAAATCTAATATAGCTATTTATATTAGCAGATTGCATCACTGCCCAAGCGCAAAGTGATTAACAAAGTGCTTACAAAGTTGCGAAAAGCTCGTGCAAAGTTGTCAGATTTACATGGAAATGTTACCTATGTTGTTACATTATCGAGACCAGCAGTTAAATGTTCGCGAAAGTGAATAAATATGTCGTAAAAGTCGTTTGAATATCACAGTGGCCCCGAAGGATGTAGAATTTTGAAACACTTCCAAACATTACATGGCCGCCAATAACGATAAATTGTAAAACATTATGATAGATGAGTGGTCAGGTGATCGACCTATTATGAAAGTAAAGTTTAATCGGTCGTGGTTAGTACTTGCATGGGAGACAACCTGAGCAAACTAGCCGGTAAGTTTTTTTTTTTTTTTTGCAGTCTGCACCTGTTTGGTTTAAGCTGTTAAAACAGCGTGCAAAGTTGTCCAAAGCGATTGCAAAGTTGGTAGATTTGCGTGTTTACTTGACCTAAGTTGTTTTTATATCGAACCCTGCAGTTATAACGTATGAAAAATGAATAAAATTCATTTGAAGCCTCCCATGTTAGCAGACTGTCATGTGAGCCCGCCGTAATATGTACAAACACACCCTAAAAATGTGAAAAGCAATTAAAAAGTTGGTGGATTTGGGTGTATGTTCCCCCTAAGACATTTCATATAGAACCCCGCAGTTAAATTTAGAACGAAAATATGAAAAATCTAATATAGCTATCTATATTAGCAGATAGCATCACTGCCCAAGCGCAAAGTGATTAACAAAGTGCTTACAAAGTTTAGCGAAAAGCTCGTGCAAAGTTGTCAGATTTACATGGAAATGTTACCTATGTTGTTACATTATCGAGACCAGCAGTTAAATGTTCGCGAAAGTGAATAAATATGTCGTAAAAGTCGTTTGAATATCACAGTGGCCCCGAAGGATGTAGAATTTTGAAACACTTCCAAACATTACATGGCCGCCAATAACGATAAATTTTAAAACATTATGATAGATGAGTGGTCAGGTGATCGACCTATTATGAAAGTAAAGTTTAATCGGTCGTGGTTAGTACTTGCATGTGATACAACCTGAGCAAACTAGCCGGTAAGTTTTTTTTTTTTTTTTGCAGTCTGCACCTGTTTGGTTTAAGCTGTTAAAACAGCGTGCAATGTTGTCCAAAGCGATTGCAAAGTTGGTAGATTTGCGTGTTTACTTGACCTAAGTTGTTTTTATATCGAACCCTGCAGTTATAACGTATGAAAAAAGAATAAAATTCATTTGAAGCTTCCCATGTTAGCAGACTGTCATGTAAGCCCGCCGTAATATGTACAAACACACCCTAAAAATGTGAAAAGCAATTAAAAAGTTGGTGGATTTGCGTGTATGTTCCCCATGTGACATTTCATATAGAACCCCGCAGTTAAATTTAGAACGAAAATATGAAAAATCTAATATAGCTATTTATATTAGCTGATTGCATCACTGCCCAAGCGCAAAGTGATTAACAAAGTGCTTACAAAGTTGCGAAAAGCTCGTGCAAAGTTGTCAGATTTACATGGAAATGTTACCTATGTTGTTACATTATCGAGACCAGCAGTTAAATGTTCCGAAAGTGAATAAATATGTCGTAATAGTCGTTTGAATATCACAGTGGCCCCGAAGGATGTAGAATTTTGAAACACTTCCAAACATTACATGGCCGCCAATAACGATAAATTTTAAAACATTATGATAGATGAGTGGTCAGGTGATCGACCTATTATGAAAGTAAAGTTTAATCGGTCGTGGTTAGTACTTGCATGGGAGACAACCTGAGCAAACTAGCCGGTAAGTTTTTTTTTTTTTTGCAGTCTGCACCTGTTTGATTTAAGCTGTTAAAACAGCGTGCAAAGTTGTCCAAAGCGATTGCAAAGTTGGTAGATTTGCGTGTTTACTTGACCTAAGTTGTTTTTATATCGAACCTTGCAGTTATAACGTATGAAAAATGAATAAAATTCATTTGAAGCCTCCCATGTTAGCAGACTGTCATGTGAGCCCGCCGTAATATGTACAAACACACCCTAAAAATGTGAAAAGCAATTAAAAAGTTGGTGGATTTGGGTGTATGTTCCCCCTAAGACATTTCATATAGAACCCCGCAGTTAAATTTAGAACGAAAATATGAAAAATCTAATATAGCTATCTATATTAGCAGATAGCATCACTGCCCAAGCGGAAAGTGATTAACAAAGTGCTTACAAAGTTGCGAAAAGCTCGTGCAAAGTTGTCAGATTTACATGGAAATGTTACCTATGTTGTTACATTATCGAGACCAGCAGTTAAATGTTCGCGAAAGTGAATAAATATGTCGTAAAAGTCGTTTGAATATCACAGTGGCCCCGAAGGATGTAGAACTTTGAAACACTTCCAAACATTACATGGCCGCCAATAACGATAAATTTTAAAACATTATGATAGATGAGTGGTCAGGTGATCGACCTATTATGAAAGTAAAGTTTAATCGGTCGTGGTTAGTACTTGCATGGGAGACAACCTGAGCAAACTAGCCGGTAAGTTTTTTTTTTTTTTGCAGTCTGCACCTGTTTGGTTTAAGCTGTTAAAACAGCGTGCAAAGTTGTCCAAAGCGATTGCAAAGTTTGTAGATTTGCGTGTTTACTTGACCTAAGTTGTTTTTATATCGAACCCTGCAGTTATAACGTATGAAAAATGAATAAAATTCATTTGAAGCCTCCCATGTTAGCAGACTGTCATGTGAGCCCGCCGTAATATGTACAAACACACCCTAAAAATGTGAAAAGCAATTAAAAAGTTGGTGGATTTGGGTGTATGTTCCCCATAAGACATTTCATATAGAACCCCGCAGTTAAATTTAGAACGAAAATATGAAAAATCTAATATAGCTATTTATATTAGCAGATTGCATCGCTGCCCAAGCGCAAAGTGATTAACAAAGTGCTTACAAAGTTGTGAAAAGCTCGTGCAAAGTTGTCAGATTTACATGAAAATGTTACCTATTTTGTTACATTATCGAGACCAGCAGTTAAAAGTTCGCGAAAGTAATAAATATGTCGTGAAAGTCGTTTGAATATCACAGTGGCCCCCGAAGGATGTAGAATTTTGAAACACTTCCAAACATTAAATGGCCGCCAATAACGATAAATTTCAAAGGACTCTGATAGATGAGTGGTCAGGTGATCGACCTTTTATGCAAGTAAAGTTTAATCGGTCGTGGTTAGTACTTGCATGGGAGACAACCTGAGCAAACTAGCCGGTAAGTTTTCTTTTTTGCAGTCTGCACCTGTTTGGTTTAAGCTGTTAAAACAGCGTGCAAAGTTGTCCAAAGCGATTGCAAAGCTTTTAGATTTGCGTGTTTTCTTGACCTAAGTTGTTTTTATATCGAACCCTGCAGTTATAACGTATGAAAAATGAATAAAATCCATTTGAAGCCTCCCATGTTAGCAGACTGTCATGTGAGCCCGCCGTAATATGTACAAACACACCCTAAAAATGTGAAAAGCAATTAAAAAGTTGGTGGATTTGCGTGTATGTTCCTTCTATGACATTTCATATAGAACCCCGCAGTTAAATTTAGAACGAAAATATGAAAAATCTAATATAGCTATTTATATTAGCAGATTGCATCACTGCCCAAGCGCAAAGTGATTAACAAAGTGCTTACAAAGTTGCGAAAAGCTCGTGCAAAGTTGTCAGATTTACATGGAAATGTTACCTATGTTGTTACATTATCGAGACCAGCAGTTAAATGTTCGCGAAAGTGAATAAATATGTCGTAAAAGTCGTTTGAATATCACAGTGGCCCCGAAGGATGTAGAATTTTGAAACACTTCCAAACATTACATGGCCGCCAATAACGATAAATTGTAAAACATTATGATAGATGAGTGGTCAGGTGATCGACCTATTATGAAAGTAAAGTTTAATCGGTCGTGGTTAGTACTTGCATGGGAGACAACCTGAGCAAACTAGCCGGTAAGTTTTTTTTTTTTTTGCAGTCTGCACCTGTTTGGTTTAAGCTGTTAAAACAGCGTGCAAAGTTGTCCAAAGCGATTGCAAAGTTGGTAGATTTGCGTGTTTACTTGACCTAAGTTGTTTTTATATCGAACCCTGCAGTTATAACGTATGAAAAATGAATAAAATTCATTTGAAGCCTCCCATGTTAGCAGACTGTCATGTGAGCCCGCCGTAATATGTACAAACACACCCTAAAAATGTGAAAAGCAATTAAAAAGTTGGTGGATTTGGGTGTATGTTCCCCCTAAGACATTTCATATAGAACCCCGCAGTTAAATTTAGAACGAAAATATGAAAAATCTAATATAGCTATCTATATTAGCAGATAGCATCACTGCCCAAGCGCAAAGTGATTAACAAAGTGCTTACAAAGTTGCGAAAAGCTCGTGCAAAGTTGTCAGATTTACATGGAAATGTTACCTATGTTGTTACATTATCGAGACCAGCAGTTAAATGTTCGCGAAAGTGAATAAATATGTCGTAAAAGTCGTTTGAATATCACAGTGGCCCCGAAGGATGTAGAATTTTGAAACACTTCCAAACATTACATGGCCGCCAATAACGATAAATTTTAAAACATTATGATAGATGAGTGGTCAGGTGATCGACCTATTATGAAAGTAAAGTTTAATCGGTCGTGGTTAGTACTTGCATGTGATACAACCTGAGCAAACTAGCCGGTAAGTTTTTTTTTTTTTTTTGCAGTCTGCACCTGTTTGGTTTAAGCTGTTAAAACAGCGTGCAATGTTGTCCAAAGCGATTGCAAAGTTGGTAGATTTGCGTGTTTACTTGACCTAAGTTGTTTTTATATCGAACCCTGCAGTTATAACGTATGAAAAAAGAATAAAATTCATTTGAAGCTTCCCATGTTAGCAGACTGTCATGTGAGCCCGCCGTAATATGTACAAACACACCCTAAAAATGTGAAAAGCAATTAAAAAGTTGGTGGATTTGCGTGTATGTTCCCCCTGTGACATTTCATATAGAACCCCGCAGTTAAATTTAGAACGAAAATATGAAAAATCTAATATAGCTATTTATATTAGCTGATTGCATCACTGCCCAAGCGCAAAGTGATTAACAAAGTGCTTACAAAGTTGCGAAAAGCTCGTGCAAAGTTGTCAGATTTACATGGAAATGTTACCTATGTTGTTACATTATCGAAACCAGCAGTTAAATGTTCGCGAAAGTGAATAAATATGTCGTAAAAGTCGTTTGAATATCACAGTGGCCCCGAAGGATGTAGAATTTTGAAACACTTCCAAACATTACATGGCCGCCAATAACGATAAATTTTAAAACATTATGATAGATGAGTGGTCAGGTGATCGACCTATTATGAAAGTAAAGTTTAATCGGTCGTGGTTAGTACTTGCATGTGATACAACCTGAGCAAACTAGCCGGTAAGTTTTTTTTTTTTTTTGCAGTCTGCACCTGTTTGGTTTAAGCTGTTAAAACAGCGTGCAATGTTGTCCAAAGCGATTGCAAAGTTGGTAGATTTGCGTGTTTACTTGACCTAAGTTGTTTTTATATCGAACCCTGCAGTTATAACGTATGAAAAATGAATAAAATCCATTTGAAGCCTCCCATGTTAGCAGACTGTCATGTGAGCCCGCCGCAATATGTACAAACACACCCTAAAAATGTGAAAAGCAATTAAAAAGTTGGTGGATTTGCGTGTATGTTCCCCCAGTGACATTTCATATAGAACCCCGCAGTTAAATTTAGAACGAAAATATGAAAAATCTAATATAGCTATTTATATTAGCAGATTACATCACTGCCCAAGCGCAAAGTGATTAACAAAGTGCTTACAAAGTTGTGAAAAGCTCGTGCAAAGTTGTCAGATTTACATGGAAATGTTACCTATGTTGTTACATTATCGAGACCAGCAGTTAAATGTTCGCGAAAGTGAATAAATATGTCGTAAAAGTCGTTTGAATATCACAGTGGCCCCCGAAGGATGTAGAATTTTGAAATACTTCAAAATATCAAATGGCCGCCAATAACGGTAAATTTCAAAGGTCTCTGATAGATAAGTGGTGATGTGATCGATCTATTATGCAAGTAAAGTTTAATCGGTCGTGGTTAGTACTTGCATGGGAGACAACCTGAGCAAACTAGCCGGTAAGTTTTTATTTTTTTTTTGCAGTCTGCACCTGTTTGGTTTAAGCTGTTAAAAGAGCATGCAATGTTGTCCAAAGCGATTGCAAAGTTGGTAGATTTGCGTGTTTAATTGACTTAAGTTGTTTTTATATCGAACCCTGCAGTTATAACGTATGAAAAATGAATAAAATCCATTTGAAGCCTCCCATGTTAGCAGACTGTCATGTGAGCCCGCCGTTTTATGTACAAACACACCCTAGAAATGTGAAAAGCAATTAAAAAGTTGGTGGATTTGCGTGTATATTCTCCCTATGACATTTCATATAGAACCTAGCAGTTAAATTTAAAACGAAAATATGAAAAATCTAATATAGCTATTTATATTAGCAGATTGCATCACTGCCCAAGCGCAAAGTGATTAACAAAGTGCTTACAAAGTTGCGAAAAGCTCGTGCAAAGTTGTCAGATTTACATGGAAATGTTACCTATGTTGTTACATTATCGAGACCAGCAGTTAAATGTTCCGAAAGTGAATAAATATGTCGTAAAAGTCGTTTGCATATCACAGTGGCCCCGAAGGATGTAGAATTTTGAAACACTTCCAAACATTACATGGCCGCCAATAACGATAAATTTTAAAGGATTCTGATAGATGAGTGGTCAGGTGATCGACCTATTATGAAAGTAAAGATTAATCGGTCGTGGTTAGTACTTGCATGGGAGACAACCTGAGCAAACTAGCCGGTAGGTTTTTTTTTTTTTTGCAGTCTGCACCTGTTTGGTTTAAGCTGTTAAAACAGCGTGCAAAGTTGTCCAAAGCGATTGCAAAGTTGGTAGATTTGCGTGTTTACTTGACCTAAGTTGTTTTTATAACGAACCCTGCAGTTATAACGTATGAAAAATGAATAAAATTCATTTGAAGCCTCCCATGTTAGCAGACTGTCATGTGAGCCCGCCGTAATATGTACAAACACACCCTAAAAATGTGAAAAGCAATTAAAAAGTTGGTGGATTTGGGTGTATGTTCCCCCTAAGACATTTCATATAGAACCCCGCAGTTAAATTTAGAACGAAAATATGAAAAATCTAATATAGCTATTTATATTAGCAGATTGCATCGCTGCCCAAGCGCAAAGTGATTAACAAAGTGCTTACAAAGTTGTGAAAAGCTCGTGCAAAGTTGTCAGATTTACATGAAAATGTTACCTATTTTGTTACATTATCGAGACCAGCAGTTAAAAGTTCGCGAAAGTAATAAATATGTCGTGAAAGTCGTTTGAATATCACAGTGGCCCCCGAAGGATGTAGAATTTTGAAATACTTCAAAACATTAAATGGCCGCCAATAACGGTAAATTTCAAAGGACTCTGATAGATGAGTGGTCAGGTGATCGACCTATTATGAAAGTAAAGTTTAATCGGTCGTGGTTAGTACTTGCATGTGATACAACCTGAGCATACTAGCCGGTAAGTTTTTTTTTTTTGCAGTCTGCACCTGTTTGGTTTAAGCTGTTAAAACAGCGTGCAAAGTTGTCCAAAGCGATTGCAAAGTTGGTAGATTTGCGTGTTTACTTGACCTAAGTTGTTTTTATATCAAACCCTGCAGTTATAACGTATGAAAAATGAATAAAATTCATTTGAAGCCTCCCATGTTAGCAGACTGTCATGTGAGCCCGCCGTAATATGTACAAACACACCCTAAAAATGTGAAAAGCAATTAAAAAGTTGGTGGATTTGGGTGTATGTTCCCCCTAAGACATTTCATATAGAACCCCGAAGTTAAATTTAGAACGAAAATATGAAAAATCTAATATAGCTATTTATATTAGCAGATTGCATCGCTGCCCAAGCGCAAAGTGATTAACAAAGTGCTTACAAAGTTGTGAAAAGCTCGTGCAAAGTTGTCAGATTTACATGAAAATGTTACCTATTTTGTTACATTATCGAGACCAGCAGTTAAAAGATCGCGAAAGTAATAAATATGTCGTGAAAGTCGTTTGAATATCACAGTGGCCCCCGAAGGATGTAGAATTTTGAAATACTTCAAAATTTCAAATGGCCGCCAATAACGGTGAATTTCAAAGGACTCTGATAGATGAGTGGTTAGGTGATCGACCTATTATGAAAGTAAAGTTTAATCGGTCGTGGTTAGTACTTGCATGTGATACATCCTGAGCAAACTAGCCGGTAGGTTTTTTTTTTTTTTTTTGCAGTCTGCACCTGTTTGGTTTAAGCTGTTAAAACAGCGTGCAAAGTTGTCCAAAGCGATTGCAAAGTTGGTAGATTTGCGTGTTTACTTGACCTAAGTTGTTTTTATATCGAACCCTGCAGTTATAACGTATGAAAAATGAATAAAATCCATTTGAAGCCTCCCATGTTAGCAGACTGTCATGTGAGCCCGCCGCAATATGTACAAACACACCCTAAAAATGTGAAAAGCAATTAAAAAGTTGGTGGATTTGCGTGTATGTTCCCCCAGTGACATTTCATATAGAACCCCGCAGTTAAATTTAGAACGAAAATATGAAAAATCTAATATAGCTATTTATATTAGCAGATTGCATCACTGCCCAAGCGCAAAGTGATTAACAAAGTGCTTACAAAGTTGTGAAAATCTCGTGCAAAGTTGTCAGATTTACATGGAAATGTTACCTATGTTGTTACATTATCGAGACCAGCAGTTAAATGTTCCGAAAGTGAATAAATATGTCGTAAAAGTCGTTTGAATATCACAGTGGCCCCGAAGGATGTAGAATTTTGAAACACTTCCAAACATTACATGGCCGCCAATAACGATAAATTTTAAAGGATTCTGATAGATGAGTGGTCAGGTGATCGACCTATTATGAAAGTAAAGTTTAATCGGTCGTGGTTAGTACTTGCATGGGAGACAACCTGAGCAAACTAGCCGGTAGGTTTTTTTTTTTTTTGCAGTCTGCACCTGTTTGGTTTAAGCTGTTAAAACAGCGTGCAAAGTTGTCCAAAGCGATTGCAAAGTTGGTAGATTTGCGTGTTTACTTGACCTAAGTTGTTTTTATATCGAACCCTGCAGTTATAACGTATGAAAAATGAATAAAATTCATTTGAAGCCTCCCATGTTAGCAGACTGTCATGTGAGCCCGCCGTAATATGTACAAACACACCCTAAAAATGTGAAAAGCAATTAAAAGGTTGGTGGATTTGGGTGTATGTTCCCCCTAAGACATTTCATATAGAACCCCGCAGTTAAATTTAGAACGAAAATATGAAAAATCTAATATTGCTATTTATATTAGCAGATTGCATCGCTGCCCAAGCGCAAAGTGATTAACAAAGTGCTTACAAAGTTGTGAAAAGCTCGTGCAAAGTTGTCAGATTTACATGAAAATGTTACCTATTTTGTTACATTATCGAGACCAGCAGTTAAAAGTTCGCGAAAGTAATAAATATGTCGTGAAAGTCGTTTGAATATCACAGTGGCCCCCGAAGGATGTAGAATTTTGAAACACTTCCAAACATTAAATGGGCGCCAATAACGATAAATTTCAAAGGACTCTGATAGATGAGTGGTCAGGTGATCGACCTATTATGCAAGTAAAGTTTAATCGGTCGTGGTTAGTACTTGCATGGGAGACAACCTGAGCAAACTGGCCGGTAAGTTTTCTTTTTTGCAGTCTGCACCTGTTTGGTTTAAGCTGTTAAAACAGCGTGCAAAGTTGTCCAAAGCGATTGCAAAGTTTTTAGATTTGCGTGTTTACTTGACCTAAGTTGTTTTCATATCGAACCCTGCAGTTATAACGTATGAAAAATGAATAAAATCCATTTGAAGCCTCCCATGTTAGCAGACTGTCATGTGAGCCCGCCGTAATATTTACAAACACACCCTAAATTGTGAAAAGCAATTAAAAAGTTGGTGGATTTGGGTGTATATTCCCCCTAAGACATTTCATATAGAACCCCGCAGTTAAATTTAGAACGAAAATATGAAAAATCTAATATAGCTATTTATATTAGCAGATTGCTTCGCTGCCCAAGCGCAAAGTGATTAACAAAGTGCTTACAAAGTTGTGAAAAGCTCGTGCAAAGTTGTCAGATTTACATGGAAATGTTACCTATTTTGTTACATTAACGAGAGCAGCAGTTAAAAGTTTGCGAAAGTAAATAAATATGTCGTAAAAGTCGTTTGAATATCACAGTGGCCCCCGAAGGATGTAGAATTTTGAAATACTTCAAAATATCAAATGGCCGCCAATAACGGTAAATTTCAAAGGACTCTGATAGATGAGTGGTCAGGTGATCGACCTATTATGAAAGTAAAGTTTAATCGGTCGTGGTTAGTACTTGCATGTGATACAACCTGAGCAAACTAGCCGGTAAGTTTTTTTTTTTTTTTTGCAGTCTTCACCTGCTTGGTTTAAGCTGTTAAAACAGCGTGCAAAGTTGTCCAAAGCGATTGCAAAGTTGGTAGATTTGCGTGTTTACTTGACCTAAGTTGTTTTTATATCAAACCCTGCAGTTATAACGTATGAAAAATGAATAAAATCCATTTGAAGCCTCCCATGTTAGCAGACTGTCATGTGAGCCCGCCGTAATATGTACAAACACACCCTAAAAATGTGAAAAGCAATTAAAAAGTTGGTGGATTTGCGTGTATGTTCCCCCTGTGACATTTCATATAGAACCCCGCAGTTAAATTTAGAACGAAAATATGAAAAATCTTATATAGCTATTTATATTAGCAGATTGCATCACTGCCCAAGCGCAAAGTGATTAACAAAGTGCTTACAAAGTTGTGAAAAGCTCGTGCAAAGTTGTCAGATTTACATGGAAATGTTACCTATGTTGTTACATTATCGAGACCAGCAGTTAAATGTTCGCGAAAGTGAATAAATATGTCGTAAAAGTCGTTTGAATATCACAGTGGCCCCCGAAGGATGTAGAATTTTGAAATACTTCAAAATATCAAATGGCCGCCAATAACGGTAAATTTCAAAGGACTCTGATAGATGAGTGGTCAGGTGATCGACCTATTATGAAAGTAAACTTTAATCGGTCGTGGTTAGTACTTGCATGTGATACAACCTGAGCAAACTAGCCGGTAAGTTTTTTTTTTTTTTTTTTGCAGTCTGCACCTGTTTGGTTTAAGCTGTTAAAACAGCGTGCAATGTTGTCCAAAGCGATTGCAAAGTTGGTAGATTTGCGTGTTTACTTGACCTAAGTTGTTTTTATATCGAACCCTGCAGTTATAACGTATGAAAAATGAATAAAATCCATTTGAAGCTTCCCATGTTAGCAGACTGTCATGTGAGCCCGCCGTAATATGTACAAACACACCCTAAAAATGTGAAAAGCAATTAAAAAGTTGGTGGATTTGCGTGTATGTTCCCCCTGTGACATTTCATATAGAACCCCGCAGTTAAATTTAGAACGAAAATATGAAAAATCTAATATAGCTATTTATATTAGCTGATTGCATCACTGCCCAAGCGCAAAGTGATTAACAAAGTGCTTACAAAGTTGCGAAAAGCTCGTGCAAAGTTGTCAGATTTACATGGAAATGTTACCTATGTTGTTACATTATCGAGACCAGCAGTTAAATGTTCCGAAAGTGAATAAATATGTCGTAAAAGTCGTTTGAATATCACAGTGGCCCCGAAGGATGTAGAATTTTGAAACACTTCCAAACATTACATGGCCGCCAATAACGATAAATTTTAAAGGATTCTGATAGATGAGTGGTCAGGTGATCGACCTATTATGAAAGTAAAGTTTAATCGGTCGTGGTTAGTACTTGCATGGGAGACAACCTGAGCAAACTAGCCGGTAAGTTTTTTTTTTTTTTTGCAGTCTGCACCTGTTTGGTTTAAGCTGTTAAAACAGCGTGCAAAGTTGTCCAAAGCGATTGCAAAGTTGGTAGATTTGCGTGTTTACTTGACCTAAGTTGTTTTTATATCGAACCCTGCAGTTATAACGTATGAAAAATGAATAAAATCCATTTGACGCCTCCCATGTTAGCAGACTGTCATGTGAGCCCGCCGTAATATGTACAAACACACCCTAAAAATGTGAAAAGCAATTAAAAAGTTGGTGGATTTGCGTGTATGTTCCCCCTGTGACATTTCATATAGAACCCCGCAGTTAAATTTAGAACGAAAATATGAAAAATCTTATATAGCTATTTATATTAGCAGATTGCATCACTGCCCAAGCGCAAAGTGATTAACAAAGTGCTTACAAAGTTGTGAAAAGCTCGTGCAAAGTTGTCAGATTTACATGGAAATGTTACCTATGTTGTTACATTATCGAGACCAGCAGTTAAATGTTCGCGAAAGTGAATAAATATGTCGTAAAAGTCGTTTGAATATCACAGTGGCCCCCGAAGGATGTAGAATTTTGAAATACTTCAAAATATCAAATGGCCGCCAATAACGGTAAATTTCAAAGGACTCTGATAGATGAGTGGTCAGGTGATCGACCTATTATGAAAGTAAAGTTTAATCGGTCGTGGTTAGTACTTGCATGTGATACAACCTGAGCAAACTAGCCGGTAAGTTTTTTTTTTTTTTTGCAGTCTGCACCTGTTTGGTTTAAGCTGTTAAAACAGCGTGCAATGTTGTCCAAAGCGATTGCAAAGTTGGTAGATTTGCGTGTTTACTTGACCTAAGTTGTTTTTATATCGAACCCTGCAGTTATAACGTATGAAAAATGAATAAAATCCATTTGAAGCTTCCCATGTTAGCAGACTGTCATGTGAGCCCGCCGTAATATGTACAAACACACCCTAAAAATGTGAAAAGCAATTAAAAAGTTGGTGGATTTGCGTGTATGTTCCCCCTGTGACATTTCATATAGAACCCCGCAGTTAAATTTAGAACGAAAATATGAAAAATCTAATATAGCTATTTATATTAGCTGATTGCATCACTGCCCAAGCGCAAAGTGATTAACAAAGTGCTTACAAAGTTGCGAAAAGCTCGTGCAAAGTTGTCAGATTTACATGGAAATGTTACCTATGTTGTTACATTATCGAGACCAGCAGTTAAATGTTCCGAAAGTGAATAAATATGTCGTAAAAATCGTTTGAATATCACAGTGGCCCCGAAGGATGTAGAATTTTGAAACACTTCCAAACATTACATGGCCGCCAATAACGATAAATTTTAAAGGATTCTGATAGATGAGTGGTCAGGTGATCGACCTATTATGAAAGTAAAGTTTAATCGGTCGTGGTTAGTACTTGCATGGGAGACAACCTGAGCAAACTAGCCGGTAAGTTTTTTTTTTTTTTTTTTTTGCAGTCTGCACCTGTTTGGTTTAAGCTGTTAAAACAGCGTGCAAAGTTGTCCAAAGCGATTGCAAAGTTGGTAGATTTGCGTGTTTACTTGACCTAAGTTGTTTTTATATCGAACCCTGCAGTTATAACGTATGAAAAATGAATAAAATTCATTTGAAGCCTCCCATGTTAGCAGACTGTCATGTGAGCCCGCCGTAATATGTACAAACACACCCTAAAAATGTGAAAAGCAATTAAAAAGTTGGTGGATTTGGGTGTATGTTCCCCCTAAGACATTTCATATAGAACCCCGCAGTTAAATTTAGAACGAAAATATGAAAAATCTAATATAGCTATTTATATTAGCAGATTGCATCGCTGCCCAAGCGCAAAGTGATTAACAAAGTGCTTACAAAGTTGTGAAAAGCTCGTGCAAAGTTGTCAGATTTCACATGGAAATGTTACCTATTTTGTTACATTATCGAGACCAGCAGTTAAAAGTTCGCGAAAGTAATAAATATGTCGTGAAAGTCGTTTGAATATCACAGTGGCCCCCGAAGGATGTAGAATTTTGAAACACTTCCAAACATTAAATGGCCGCCAATAACGATGAATTTCAAAGGACTCTGATAGATGAGTGGTCAGGTGATCGACCTATTATGCAAGCAAAGTTTAATCGGTCGTGGTTAGTACTTGCATGGGAGACAACCTGAGCAAACTAGATGGTAAGTTTTTTTTTTGCAGTCTGCACCTGTTTGGTTTAAGCTGTTAAAACAGCGTGCAAAGTTGTTCAAAGCGATTGCAAAGTTGTTAGATTTGCGTGTTTACTTGACCTAAGTTGTTTTTATATCGAACCCTGCAGTTATAACGTATGAAAAATGAATAAAATCCATTTGAAGCCTCCCATGTTAGCAGACTGTCATGTGAGCCCGCCGTAATATGTACAAACACACCCTAAAAATGTGAAAAGCAATTAAAAAGTTGGTGGATTTGCGTGTATGTTCCCCCTGTGACATTTCATCTTGAACCCCGCAGTTAAATTTAGAACGAAAATATGAAAAATCTAATATAGCTATTTATATTAGCAGATTGCATCACTGCCCAAGCGCAAAGTGATTAACAAAGTGCTTACAAAGTTGTGAAAAGCTCGTGCAAAGTTGTCAGATTTACATGGAAATGTTACCTATGTTGTTACATTATCGAGACCAGCAGATAAATGTTCGCAAAAGTGAATAAATATGTCGTAAAAGTCGTTTGAATATCACAGTGGCCCCCGAAGGATGTAGAATTTTGAAATACTTCAAAATATCAAATGGCCGCCAATAACGGTAAATTTCAAAGGACTCTGATAGATGAGTGGTCAGGTGATCGACCTATTATGAAAGTAAAGTTTAATTGGTCGTGGTTAGTACTTGCATGTGATACAACCTGAGCAAACTAGCCGGTAAGTTTTTTTTTTTTTTTGCAGTCTGCACCTGTTTGGTTTAAGCTGTTAAAACAGCGTGCAATGTTGTCCAAAGCGATTGCAAAGTTGGTAGATTTGCGTGTTTACTTGACCTAAGTTGTTTTTATATCGAACCCTGCAGTTATAACGTATGAAAAATGAATAAAATTCATTTGAAGCCTCCCATGTTAGCAGACTGTCATGTGAGCCCGCCGTAATATGTACAAACACACCCTAAAAATGTGAAAAGCAATTAAAAGGTTGGTGGATTTGGGTGTATGTTCCCCCTAAGACATTTCATATAGAACCCCGCAGTTAAATTTAGAACGAAAATATGAAAAATCTAATATTGCTATTTATATTAGCAGATTGCATCGCTGCCCAAGCGCAAAGTGATTAACAAAGTGCTTACAAAGTTGTGAAAAGCTCGTGCAAAGTTGTCAGATTTACATGAAAATGTTACCTATTTTGTTACATTATCGAGACCAGCAGTTAAAAGTTCGCGAAAGTAATAAATATGTCGTGAAAGTCGTTTGAATATCACAGTGGCCCCCGAAGGATGTAGAATTTTGAAACACTTCCAAACATTAAATGGCCGCCAATAACGATGAATTTCAAAGGACTCTGATAGATGAGTGGTCAGGTGATCGACCTATTATGCAAGCAAAGTTTAATCGGTCGTGGTTAGTACTTGCATGGGAGACAACCTGAGCAAACTAGATGGTAAGTTTTTTTTTTGCAGTCTGCACCTGTTTGGTTTAAGCTGTTAAAACAGCGTGCAAAGTTGTTCAAAGCGATTGCAAAGTTGTTAGATTTGCGTGTTTACTTGACCTAAGTTGTTTTTATATCGAACCCTGCAGTTATAACGTATGAAAAATGAATAAAATCCATTTGAAGCCTCCCATGTTAGCAGACTGTCATGTGAGCCCGCCGTAATATGTACAAACACACCCTAAAAATGTGAAAAGCAATTAAAAAGTTGGTGGATTTGCGTGTATGTTCCCCCTGTGACATTTCATCTTGAACCCCGCAGTTAAATTTAGAACGAAAATATGAAAAATCTAATATAGCTATTTATATTAGCAGATTGCATCACTGCCCAAGCGCAAAGTGATTAACAAAGTGCTTACAAAGTTGTGAAAAGCTCGTGCAAAGTTGTCAGATTTACATGGAAATGTTACCTATGTTGTTACATTATCGAGACCAGCAGTTAAATGTTCGCAAAAGTGAATAAATATGTCGTAAAAGTCGTTTGAATATCACAGTGGCCCCCGAAGGATGTAGAATTTTGAAATACTTCAAAATATCAAATGGCCGCCAATAACGGTAAATTTCAAAGGACTCTGATAGATGAGTGGTCAGGTGATCGACCTATTATGAAAGTAAAGTTTAATTGGTCGTGGTTAGTACTTGCATGTGATACAACCTGAGCAAACTAGCCGGTAAGTTTTTTTTTTTTTTTGCAGTCTGCACCTGTTTGGTTTAAGCTGTTAAAACAGCGTGCAATGTTGTCCAAAGCGATTGCAAAGTTGGTAGATTTGCGTGTTTACTTGACCTAAGTTGTTTTTATATCGAACCCTGCAGTTATAACGTATGAAAAATGAATAAAATTCATTTGAAGCCTCCCATGTTAGCAGACTGTCATGTGAGCCCGCCGTAATATGTACAAACACACCCTAAAAATGTGAAAAGCAATTAAAAGGTTGGTGGATTTGGGTGTATGTTCCCCCTAAGACATTTCATATAGAACCCCGCAGTTAAATTTAGAACGAAAATATGAAAAATCTAATATTGCTATTTATATTAGCAGATTGCATCGCTGCCCAAGCGCAAAGTGATTAACAAAGTGCTTACAAAGTTGTGAAAAGCTCGTGCAAAGTTGTCAGATTTACATGAAAATGTTACCTATTTTGTTACATTATCGAGACCAGCAGTTAAAAGTTCGCGAAAGTAATAAATATGTCGTGAAAGTCGTTTGAATATCACAGTGGCCCCCGAAGGATGTAGAATTTTGAAACACTTCCAAACATTAAATGGGCGCCAATAACGATAAATTTCAAAGGACTCTGATAGATGAGTGGTCAGGTGATCGACCTATTATGCAAGTAAAGTTTAATCGGTCGTGGTTAGTACTTGCATGGGAGACAACCTGAGCAAACTGGCCGGTAAGTTTTCTTTTTTGCAGTCTGCACCTGTTTGGTTTAAGCTGTTAAAACAGCGTGCAAAGTTGTCCAAAGCGATTGCAAAGTTTTTAGATTTGCGTGTTTACTTGACCTAAGTTGTTTTCATATCGAACCCTGCAGTTATAACGTATGAAAAATGAATAAAATCCATTTGAAGCCTCCCATGTTAGCAGACTGTCATGTGAGCCCGCCGTAATATTTACAAACACACTCTAAATTGTGAAAAGCAATTAAAAAGTTGGTGGATTTGGGTGTATATTCCCCCTAAGACATTTCATATAGAACCCCGCAGTTAAATTTAGAACGAAAATATGAAAAATCTAATATAGCTATTTATATTAGCAGATTGCTTCGCTGCCCAAGCGCAAAGTGATTAACAAAGTGCTTACAAAGTTGTGAAAAGCTCGTGCAAAGTTGTCAGATTTACATGGAAATGTTACCTATTTTGTTACATTAACGAGAGCAGCAGTTAAATGTTTGCGAAAGTAAATAAATATGTCGTAAAAGTCGTTTGAATATCACAGTGGCCCCCGAAGGATGTAGAATTTTGAAATACTTCAAAATATCAAATGGCCGCCAATAACGGTAAATTTCAAAGGACTCTGATAGATGAGTGGTCAGGTGATCGACCTATTATGAAAGTAAAGTTTAATCGGTCGTGGTTAGTACTTGCATGTGATACAACCTGAGCAAACTAGCCGGTAAGTTTTTTTTTTTTTTTTTGCAGTCTTCACCTGCTTGGTTTAAGCTGTTAAAACAGCGTGCAAAGTTGTCCAAAGCGATTGCAAAGTTGGTAGATTTGCGTGTTTACTTGACCTAAGTTGTTTTTATATCAAACCCTGCAGTTATAAAGTATGAAAAATGAATAAAATCCATTTGAAGCCTCCCATGTTAGCAGACTGTCATGTGAGCCCGCCGTAATATGTACAAACACACCCTAAAAATGTGAAAAGCAATTAAAAAGTTTGTGGATTTGCGTGTATGTTCCCCCTGTGACATTTCATATAGAACCCCGCAGTTAAATTTAGAACGAAAATATGAAAAATCTTATATAGCTATTTATATTAGCAGATTGCATCACTGCCCAAGCGCAAAGTGATTAACAAAGTGCTTACAAAGTTGTGAAAAGCTCGTGCAAAGTTGTCAGATTTACATGGAAATGTTACCTATGTTGTTACATTATCGAGACCAGCAGTTAAATGTTCGCGAAAGTGAATAAATATGTCGTAAAAGTCGTTTGAATATCACAGTGGCCCCCGAAGGATGTAGAATTTTGAAATACTTCAAAATATCAAATGGCCGCCAATAACGGTAAATTTCAAAGGACTCTGATAGATGAGTGGTCAGGTGATCGACCTATTATGAAAGTAAACTTTAATCGGTCGTGGTTAGTACTTGCATGTGATACAACCTGAGCAAACTAGCCGGTAAGTTTTTTTTTTTTTTTGCAGTCTGCACCTGTTTGGTTTAAGCTGTTAAAACAGCGTGCAATGTTGTCCAAAGCGATTGCAAAGTTGGTAGATTTGCGTGTTTACTTGACCTAAGTTGTTTTTATATCGAACCCTGCAGTTATAACGTATGAAAAATGAATAAAATCCATTTGAAGCTTCCCATGTTAGCAGACTGTCATGTGAGCCCGCCGTAATATGTACAAACACACCCTAAAAATGTGAAAAGCAATTAAAAAGTTGGTGGATTTGCGTGTATGTTCCCCCTGTGACATTTCATATAGAACCCCGCAGTTAAATTTAGAACGAAAATATGAAAAATCTAATATAGCTATTTATATTAGCTGATTGCATCACTGCCCAAGCGCAAAGTGATTAACAAAGTGCTTACAAAGTTGCGAAAAGCTCGTGCAAAGTTGTCAGATTTACATGGAAATGTTACCTATGTTGTTACATTATCGAGACCAGCAGTTAAATGTTCCGAAAGTGAATAAATATGTTGTAAAAGTCGTTTGAATATCACAGTGGCCCCGAAGGATGTAGAATTTTGAAACACTTCCAAACATTACATGGCCGCCAATAACGATAAATTTTAAAGGATTCTGATAGATGAGTGGTCAGGTGATCGACCTATTATGAAAGTAAACTTTAATCGGTCGTGGTTAGTACTTGCATGTGATACAACCTGAGCAAACTAGCCGGTAAGTTTTTTTTTTTTTTGCAGTCTGCACCTGTTTGGTTTAAGCTGTTAAAACAGCGTGCAATGTTGTCCAAAGCGATTGCAAAGTTGGTAGATTTGCGTGTTTACTTGACCTAAGTTGTTTTTATATCGAACCCTGCAGTTATAACGTATGAAAAATGAATAAAATCCATTTGAAGCTTCCCATGTTAGCAGACTGTCATGTGAGCCCGCCGTAATATGTACAAACACACCCTAAAAATGTGAAAAGCAATTAAAAAGTTGGTGGATTTGCGTGTATGTTCCCCCTGTGACATTTCATATAGAACCCCGCAGTTAAATTTAGAACGAAAATATGAAAAATCTAATATAGCTATTTATATTAGCTGATTGCATCACTGCCCAAGCGCAAAGTGATTAACAAAGTGCTTACAAAGTTGCGAAAAGCTCGTGCAAAGTTGTCAGATTTACATGGAAATGTTACCTATGTTGTTACATTATCGAGACCAGCAGTTAAATGTTCCGAAAGTGAATAAATATGTCGTAAAAGTCGTTTGAATATCACAGTGGCCCCGAAGGATGTAGAATTTTGAAACACTTCCAAACATTACATGGCCGCCAATAACGATAAATTTTAAAGGATTCTGATAGATGAGTGGTCAGGTGATCGACCTATTATGAAAGTAAAGTTTAATCGGTCGTGGTTAGTACTTGCATGGGAGACAACCTGAGCAAACTAGCCGGTAAGTTTTTTTTTTTTTTTTTTTGCAGTCTGCACCTGTTTGGTTTAAGCTGTTAAAACAGCGTGCAAAGTTGTCCAAAGCGATTGCAAAGTTGGTAGATTTGCGTGTTTACTTGACCTAAGTTGTTTTCATATCGAACCCTGCAGTTATAACGTATGAAAAATGAATAAAATCCATTTGAAGCCTCCCATGTTAGCAGACTGTCATGTGAGCCCGCCGTAATATGTACAAACACACCCTAAAAATGTGAAAAGCAATTAAAAAGTTGGTGGATTTGCGTGTATGTTCCCCCTAAGACATTTCATATAGAACCCCGCAGTTAAATTTAGAACGAAAATATGAAAAATCTTATATAGCTATTTATATTAGCAGATTGCATCACTGCCCAAGCGCAAAGTGATTAACAAAGTGCTTACAAAGTTGTGAAAAGCTCGTGCAAAGTTGTCAGATTTACATGAAAATGTTACCTATTTTGTTACATTATCGAGACCAGCAGTTAAAAGTTCGCGAAAGTAATAAATATGTCGTGAAAGTCGTTTGAATATCACAGTGGCCCCCGAAGGATGTAGAATTTTGAAACACTTCCAAACATTAAATGGGCGCCAATAACGATAAATTTCAAAGGACTCTGATAGATGAGTGGTCAGGTGATCGACCTATTATGCAAGTAAAGTTTAATCGGTCGTGGTTAGTACTTGCATGGGAGACAACCTGAGCAAACTGGCCGGTAAGTTTTCTTTTTTGCAGTCTGCACCTGTTTGGTTTAAGCTGTTAAAACAGCGTGCAAAGTTGTCCAAAGCGATTGCAAAGTTTTTAGATTTGCGTGTTTACTTGACCTAAGTTGTTTTCATATCGAACCCTGCAGTTATAACGTATGAAAAATGAATAAAATCCATTTGAAGCCTCCCATGTTAGCAGACTGTCATGTGAGCCCGCCGTAATATTTACAAACACACCCTAAATTGTGAAAAGCAATTAAAAAGTTGGTGGATTTGGGTGTATATTCCCCCTAAGACATTTCATATAGAACCCCGCAGTTAAATTTAGAACGAAAATATGAAAAATCTAATATAGCTATTTATATTAGCAGATTGCTTCGCTGCCCAAGCGCAAAGTGATTAACAAAGTGCTTACAAAGTTGTGAAAAGCTCGTGCAAAGTTGTCAGATTTACATGGAAATGTTACCTATTTTGTTACATTATCGAGAGCAGCAGTTAAATGTTTGCGAAAGTAAATAAATATGTCGTAAAAGTCGTTTGAATATCACAGTGGCCCCCGAAGGATGTAGAATTTTGAAATACTTCAAAATATCAAATGGCCGCCAATAACGGTAAATTTCAAAGGACTCTGATAGATGAGTGGTCAGGTGATCGACCTATTATGAAAGTAAAGTTTAATCGGTCGTGGTTAGTACTTGCATGTGATACAACCTGAGCAAACTAGCCGGTAAGTTTTTTTTTTTTTTTTTGCAGTCTTCACCTGCTTGGTTTAAGCTGTTAAAACAGCGTGCAAAGTTGTCCAAAGCGATTGCAAAGTTGGTAGATTTGCGTGTTTACTTGACCTAAGTTGTTTTTATATCAAACCCTGCAGTTATAACGTATGAAAAATGAATAAAATCCATTTGAAGCCTCCCATGTTAGCAGACTGTCATGTGAGCCCGCCGTAATATGTACAAACACACCCTAAAAGTGTGAAAAGCAATTAAAAAGTTGGTGGATTTGCGTGTATGTTCCCCCTGTGACATTTCATATAGAACCCCGCAGTTAAATTTAGAACGAAAATATGAAAAATCTTATATAGCTATTTATATTAGCAGATTGCATCACTGCCCAAGCGCAAAGTGATTAACAAAGTGCTTACAAAGTTGTGAAAAGCTCGTGCAAAGTTGTCAGATTTACATGGAAATGTTACCTATGTTGTTACATTATCGAGACCAGCAGTTAAATGTTCGCGAAAGTGAATAAATATGTCGTAAAAGTCGTTTGAATATCACAGTGGCCCCCGAAGGATGTAGAATTTTGAAATACTTCAAAATATCAAATGGCCGCCAATAACGGTAAATTTCAAAGGACTCTGATAGATGAGTGGTCAGGTGATCGACCTATTATGAAAGTAAACTTTAATCGGTCGTGGTTAGTACTTGCATGTGATACAACCTGAGCAAACTAGCCGGTAAGTTTTTTTTTTTTTTTTGCAGTCTGCACCTGTTTGGTTTAAGCTGTTAAAACAGCGTGCAATGTTGTCCAAAGCGATTGCAAAGTTGGTAGATTTGCGTGTTTACTTGACCTAAGTTGTTTTTATATCGAACCCTGCAGTTATAACGTATGAAAAATGAATAAAATCCATTTGAAGCTTCCCATGTTAGCAGACTGTCATGTGAGCCCGCCGTAATATGTACAAACACACCCTAAAAATGTGAAAAGCAATTAAAAAGTTGGTGGATTTGCGTGTATGTTCCCCCTGTGACATTTCATATAGAACCCCGCAGTTAAATTTAGAACGAAAATATGAAAAATCTAATATAGCTATTTATATTAGCTGATTGCATCACTGCCCAAGCGCAAAGTGATTAACAAAGTGCTTACAAAGTTGCGAAAAGCTCGTGCAAAGTTGTCAGATTTACATGGAAATGTTACCTATGTTGTTACATTATCGAGACCAGCAGTTAAATGTTCCGAAAGTGAATAAATATGTCGTAAAAGTCGTTTGAATATCACAGTGGCCCCGAAGGATGTAGAATTTTGAAACACTTCCAAACATTACATGGCCGCCAATAACGATAAATTTTAAAGGATTCTGATAGATGAGTGGTCAGGTGATCGACCTATTATGAAAGTAAAGTTTAATCGGTCGTGGTTAGTACTTGCATGGGAGACAACCTGAGCAAACTAGCCGGTAAGTTTTTTTTTTTTTTTTTTTTGCAGTCTGCACCTGTTTGGTTTAAGCTGTTAAAACAGCGTGCAAAGTTGTCCAAAGCGATTGCAAAGTTGGTAGATTTGCGTGTTTACTTGACCTAAGTTGTTTTTATATCGAACCCTGCAGTTATAACGTATGAAAAATGAATAAAATCCATTTGAAGCCTCCCATGTTAGCAGACTGTCATGTGAGCCCGCCGTAATATGTACAAACACACCCTAAAAATGTGAAAAGCAATTAAAAAGTTGGTGGATTTGCGTGTATGTTCCCCCTGTGACATTTCATATAGAACCCCGCAGTTAAATTTAGAACGAAAATATGAAAAATCTTATATAGCTATTTATATTAGCAGATTGCATCACTGCCCAAGCGCAAAGTGATTAACAAAGTGCTTACAAAGTTGTGAAAAGCTCGTGCAAAGTTGTCAGATTTACATGGAAATGTTACCTATGTTGTTACATTATCGAGACCAGCAGTTAAATGTTCGCGAAAGTGAATAAATATGTCGTAAAAGTCGTTTGAATATCACAGTGGCCCCCGAAGGATGTAGAATTTTGAAATACTTCAAAATATCAAATGGCTGCCAATAACGGTAAATTTCAAAGGACTCTGATAGATGAGTGGTCAGGTGATCGACCTATTATGAAAGTAAAGTTTAATCGGTCGTGGTTAGTACTTGCATGTGATACAACCTGAGCAAACTAGCCGGTAAGTTTTTTTTTTTTTTTTTGCAGTCTTCACCTGCTTGGTTTAAGCTGTTAAAACAGCATGCAAAGTTGTCCAAAGCGATTGCAAAGTTGGTAGATTTGCGTGTTTACTTGACCTAAGTTGTTTTTATATCGAACCCTGCAGTTATAACGTATGAAAAATGAATAAAATCCATTTGAAGCCTCCCATGTTAGCAGACTGTCATGTGAGCCCGCCGTAATATGTACAAACACACCCTAAAAATGTGAAAAGCAATTAAAAAGTTGGTGGATTTGCGTGTATGTTCCCCCTGTGACATTTCATATAGAACCCCGCAGTTAAATTTAGAACGAAAATATGAAAAATCTTATATAGCTATTTATATTAGCAGATTGCATCACTGCCCAAGCGCAAAGTGATTAACAAAGTGCTTACAAAGTTGTGAAAAGCTCGTGCAAAGTTGTCAGATTTACATGGAAATGTTACCTATGTTGTTACATTATCGAGACCAGCAGTTAAATGTTCCGAAAGTGAATAAATATGTCGTAAAAGTCGTTTGAATATCACAGTGGCCCCGAAGGATGTAGAATTTTGAAACACTTCCAAACATTACATGGCCGCCAATAACGATAAATTTTAAAGGATTCTGATAGATGAGTGGTCAGGTGATCGACCTATTATGAAAGTAAAGTTTAATCGGTCGTGGTTAGTACTTGCATGGGAGACAACCTGAGCAAACTAGCCGGTAAGTTTTTTTTTTTTTTTTTTTGCAGTCTGCACCTGTTTGGTTTAAGCTGTTAAAACAGCGTGCAAAGTTGTCCAAAGCGATTGCAAAGTTGGTAGATTTGCGTGTTTACTTGACCTAAGTTGTTTTTATATCGAACCCTGCAGTTATAACGTATGAAAAATGAATAAAATCCATTTGAAGCCTACCATGTTAGCAGACTGTCATGTGAGCCCGCCGTAATATGTACAAACACACCCTAAAAATGTGAAAAGCAATTAAAAAGTTGGTGGATTTGCGTGTATGTTCCCCCTGTGACATTTCATATAGAACCCCGCAGTTAAATTTAGAACGAAAATATGAAAAATCTTATATAGCTATTTATATTAGCAGATTGCATCACTGCCCAAGCGCAAAGTGATTAACAAAGTGCTTACAAAGTTGTGAAAAGCTCGTGCAAAGTTGTCAGATTTACATGGAAATGTTACCTATGTTGTTACATTATCGAGACCAGCAGTTAAATGTTCGCGAAAGTGAATAAATATGTCGTAAAAGTCGTTTGAATATCACAGTGGCCCCCGAAGGATGTAGAATTTTGAAATACTTCAAAATATCAAATGGCCGCCAATAACGGAAAATTTCAAAGGACTCTGATAGATGAGTGGTCAGGTGATCGACCTATTATGAAAGTAAAGTTTAATCGGTCGTGGTTAGTACTTGCATGTGATACAACCTGAGCAAACTAGCCGGTAAGTTTTTTTTTTTTTTTTTGCAGTCTTCACCTGCTTGGTTTAAGCTGTTAAAACAGCGTGCAAAGTTGTCCAAAGCGATTGCAAGGTTGGTAGATTTGCGTGTTTACTTGACCTAAGTTGTTTTTATATCGAACCCTGCAGTTATAACGTATGAAAAATGAATAAAATCCATTTGAAGCCTCCCATGTTAGCAGACTGTCATGTGAGCCCGCCGTAATATGTACAAACACACCCTAAAAATGTGAAAAGCAATTAAAAAGTTGGTGGATTTGCGTGTATGTTCCCCCTGTGACATTTCATATAGAACCCCGCAGTTAAATTTAGAACGAAAATATGAAAAATCTTATATAGCTATTTATATTAGCAGATTGCATCACTGCCCAAGCGCAAAGTGATTAACAAAGTGCTTACAAAGTTGTGAAAAGCTCGTGCAAAGTTGTCAGATTTACATGGAAATGTTACCTATGTTGTTACATTATCGAGACCAGCAGTTAAATGTTCGCGAAAGTGAATAAATATGTCGTAAAAGTCGTTTGAATATCACAGTGGCCCCCGAAGGATGTAGAATTTTGAAATACTTCAAAATATCAAATGGCCGCCAATAACGGTAAATTTCAAAGGACTCTGATAGATGAGTGGTCAGGTGATCGACCTATTATGAAAGTAAAGTTTAATCGGTCGTGGTTAGTACTTGCATGTGATACAACCTGAGCAAACTAGCCGGTAAGTTTTTTTTTTTTTTTGCAGTCTGCACCTGTTTGGTTTAAGCTGTTAAAACAGCGTGCAATGTTGTCCAAAGCGATTGCAAAGTTGGTAGATTTGCGTGTTTACTTGACCTAAGTTGTTTTTATATCGAACCCTGCAGTTATAACTATGAAAAATGAATAAAATTCATTTGAAGCTTCCCATGTTAGCAGACTGTCATATGAGCCCGCCGTAATATGTACAAACACACCCTAAAAATGTGAAAAGCAATTAAAAAGTTGGTGGATTTGCGTGTATGTTCCCCCTGTGACATTTCATATAGAACCCCGCAGTTAAATTTAGAACGAAAATATGAAAAATCTAATATAGCTATTTATATTAGCTGATTGCATCACTGCCCAAGCGCAAAGTGATTAACAAAGTGCTTACAAAGTTGCGAAAAGCTCGTGCAAAGTTGTCAGATTTACATGGAAATGTTACCTATGTTGTTACATTATCGAGACCAGCAGTTAAATGTTCCGAAAGTGAATAAATATGTCGTAAAAGTCGTTTGAATATCACAGTGGCCCCGAAGGATGTAGAATTTTGAAACACTTCCAAACATTACATGGCCGCCAATAACGATAAATTTTAAAGGATTCTGATAGATGAGTGGTCAGGTGATCGACCTATTATGAAAGTAAAGTTTAATCGGTCGTGGTTAGTACTTGCATGGGAGACAACCTGAGCAAACTAGCCGGTAAGTTTTTTTTTTTTTTTTGCAGTCTGCACCTGTTTGGTTTAAGCTGTTAAAACAGCGTGCAAAGTTGTCCAAAGCGATTGCAAAGTTGGTAGATTTGCGTGTTTACTTGACCTAAGTTGTTTTTATATCGAACCCTGCAGTTATAACGTATGAAAAATGAATAAAATTCATTTGAAGCCTCCCATGTTAGCAGACTGTCATGTGAGCCCGCCGTAATATGTACAAACACACCCTAAAAATGTGAAAAGCAATTAAAAAGTTGGTGGATTTGGGTGTATGTTCCCCCTAAGACATTTCATATAGAACCCCGCAGTTAAATTTAGAACGAAAATATGAAAAATCTAATATAGCTATTTATATTAGCAGATTGCATCGCTGCCCAAGCGCAAAGTGATTAACAAAGTGCTTACAAAGTTGTGAAAAGCTCGTGCAAAGTTGTCAGATTTCACATGGAAATGTTACCTATTTTGTTACATTATCGAGACCAGCAGTTAAAAGTTCGCGAAAGTAATAAATATGTCGTGAAAGTCGTTTGAATATCACAGTGGCCCCCGAAGGATGTAGAATTTTGAAACACTTCCAAACATTAAATGGCCGCCAATAACGATGAATTTCAAAGGACTCTGATAGATGAGTGGTCAGGTGATCGACCTATTATGCAAGCAAAGTTTAATCGGTCGTGGTTAGTACTTGCATGGGAGACAACCTGAGCAAACTAGATGGTAAGTTTTTTTTTTGCAGTCTGCACCTGTTTGGTTTAAGCTGTTAAAACAGCGTGCAAAGTTGTTCAAAGCGATTGCAAAGTTGTTAGATTTGCGTGTTTACTTGACCTAAGTTGTTTTTATATCGAACCCTGCAGTTATAACGTATGAAAAATGAATAAAATCCATTTGAAGCCTCCCATGTTAGCAGACTGTCATGTGAGCCCGCCGTAATATGTACAAACACACCCTAAAAATGTGAAAAGCAATTAAAAAGTTGGTGGATTTGCGTGTATGTTCCCCCTGTGACATTTCATCTTGAACCCCGCAGTTAAATTTAGAACGAAAATATGAAAAATCTAATATAGCTATTTATATTAGCAGATTGAATCACTGCCCAAGCGCAAAGTGATTAACAAAGTGCTTACAAAGTTGTGAAAAGCTCGTGCAAAGTTGTCAGATTTACATGGAAATGTTACCTATGTTGTTACATTATCGAGACCAGCAGTTAAATGTTCGCGAAAGTGAATAAATATGTCGTAAAAGTCGTTTGAATATCACAGTGGCCCCCGAAGGATGTAGAATTTTGAAATACTTCAAAATATCAAATGGCCGCCAATAACGGTAAATTTCAAAGTACTCTGATAGATGAGTGGTCAGGTGATCGACCTATTATGAAAGTAAAGTTTAATTGGTCGTGGTTAGTACTTGCGTGTGATACAACCTGAGCAAACTAGCCGGTAAGTTTTTTTTTTTTTTTGCAGTCTGCACCTGTTTGGTTTAAGCTGTTAAAACAGCGTGCAATGTTGTCCAAAGCGATTGCAAAGTTGGTAGATTTGCGTGTTTACTTGACCTAAGTTGTTTTTATATCGAACCCTGCAGTTATAACGTATGAAAAATGAATAAAATCCATTTGAAGCTTCCCATGTTAGCAGACTGTCATGTGAGCCCGCCGTTTTATGTACAAACACACCCTAAAAATGTGAAAAGCAATTATAAAGTTGGTGGATTTGCGTGTATGTTCCCCCTGTGACATTTCATATAGAACCCCGCAGTTAAATTTAGAACGAAAATATGAAAAATCTAATATAGCTATTTATATTAGCTGATTGCATCACTGCCCAAGCGCAAAGTGATTAACAAAGTGCTTACAAAGTTGCGAAAAGCTCGTGCAAAGTTGTCAGATTTACATGGAAATGTTACCTATGTTGTTACATTATCGAGACCAGCAGTTAAATGTTCCGAAAGTGAATAAATATGTCGTAAAAGTCGTTTGAATATCACAGTGGCCCCGAAGGATGTAGAATTTTGAAACACTTCCAAACATTACATGGCCGCCAATAACGATAAATTTTAAAGGATTCTGATAGATGAGTGGTCAGGTGATCGACCTATTATGAAACTAAAGTGTAATCGGTCGTGGTTAGTACTTGCATGGGAGACAACCTGAGCAAACTAGCCGGTAAGTTTTTTTTTTTTACAGTCTGCACCTGTTTGGTTTAAGCTGTTAAAACAGCGTGCAAAGTTGTCCAAAGCGATTGCAAAGTTGGTAGATTTGCGTGTTTACTTGACCTAAGTTGTTTTTATATCGAACCCTGCAGTTATAACGTATGAAAAACGAATAAAATCCATTTGAAGCCTCCCATGTTAGCAGACTGTCATGTGAGCCCGCCGTAATATGTACAAACACACCCTAAAAATGTGAAAAGCAATTAAAAAGTTGGTGGATTTGGGTGTATGTTCCCCCTAAGACATTTCATATAGAACCCCGCAGTTAAATTTAGAACGAAAATATGAAAAATCTAATATAGCTATTTATATTAGCAGATTGCATCGCTGCCCAAGCGCAAAGTGATTAACAAAGTGCTTACAAAGTTGTGAAAAGCTCGTGCAAAGTTGTCAGATTTCACATGGAAATGTTACCTATTTTGTTACATTATCGAGACCAGCAGTTAAAAGTTCGCGAAAGTAATAAATATGTCGTGAAAGTCGATTGAATATCACAGTGGCCCCCGAAGGATGTAGAATTTTGAAACACTTCCAAACATTAAATGGCCGCCAATAACGATGAATTTCAAAGGACTCTGATAGATGAGTGGTCAGGTGATCGACCTATTATGCAAGCAAAGTTTAATTGGTCGTGGTTAGTACTTGCATGGGAGACAACCTGAGCAAACTAGATGGTAAGTTTTTTTTTTGCAGTCTGCACCTGTTTGGTTTAAGCTGTTAAAACAGCGTGCAAAGTTGTTCAAAGCGATTGCAAAGTTGTTAGATTTGCGTGTTTACTTGACCTAAGTTGTTTTTATATCGAACCCTGCAGTTATAACGTATGAAAAACGAATAAAATCCATTTGAAGCCTCCCATGTTAGCAGACTGTCATGTGAGCCCGCCGTAATATGTACAAACACACCCTAAAAATGTGAAAAGCAATTAAAAAGTTGGTGGATTTGGGTGTATATTCCCCTAAGACATTTCATATAGAACCCCGCAGTTAAATTTAGAACGATAATATGAAAAATCTAATATAGCTATTTATATTAGCAGATTGCATCACTGCCCAAGCGCAAAGCAAAGTGATTAACAAAGTGCTTGCAAAGTTGTGAAAAGCTCGTGCAAAGTTGTCAGATTTACATGGAAATGTTACCTATTTTATTACATTGTCGAGACCAGCAGTTAAAAGTTCGCGAAAGTGAATAAATATGTCGTAAAAGTCGTTTGCATATCACAGTGGCCCCCGAAGGATGTAGAATTTTGAAACACTTCCAAACATTAAATGGCAGCCAATAACGATAAATTTCAAAGGACTCTGATAGATGAGTGGTCAGGTGATCGACCTATTATGCAAGTAAAGTTTAATCGGTCGTGGTTAGTACTTGCATGGGAGACAACCTGAGCAAACTAGCCGGTAAGTTTTTTTTTTTTTGCAGTCTGCACCTGTTTGGTTTAAGCTGTTAAAACAGCGTGCAAAGTTGTCCAAAGCGATTGCAAAGTTGGTAGATTTGCGTGTTTACTTGACCTAAGTTGTTTTTATATCGAACTCTGCAGTTATAACGTATGAAAAATGAATAAAATCCATTTGAAGCCTCCCATGTTAGCAGACTGTCATGTGAGCCCGCCGTAATATGTACAAACACACCCTAAAAATGTGAAAAGCAATTAAAAAGATGGTGGATTTGGGTGTATGTTCCCCCTAAGACATTTCATATAGAACCCCGCAGTTAAATTTAGAACGAAAATATGAAAAATCTAATATAGCTATTTATATTAGCAGATTGCATCGCTGCCCAAGCGCAAAGTGATTAACAAAGTGCTTACAAAGTTGTGAAAAGCTCGTGCAAAGTTGTCAGATTTACATGGAAATGTTACCTATTTTATTACATTATCGAGACCAGCAGTTAAAAGTTCGCGAAAGTGAATAAATATGTCGTAAAAGTCGTTTGCATATCACAGTGGCCCCCGAAGGATGTAGAATTTTGAAACACTTCCAAACATTAAATGGCAGCCAATAACGATAAATTTCAAAGGACTCTGATAGATGAGTGGTCAGGTGATCGACCTATTATGCAAGTAAAGTTTAATCGGTCGTGGTTAGTACTTGCATGGGAGACAACCTGAGCAAACTAGCCGGTAAGTTTTTTTTTTTTTGCAGTCTGCACCTGTTTGGTTTAAGCTGTTAAAACAGCGTGCAAAGTTGTCCAAAGCGATTGCAAAGTTGGTAGATTTGCGTGTTTACTTGACCTAAGTTGTTTTTATATCGAACTCTGCAGTTATAACGTATGAAAAATGAATAAAATCCATTTGAAGCCTCCCATGTTAGCAGACTGTCATGTGAGCCCGCCGTAATATGTACAAACACACCCTAAAAATGTGAAAAGCAATTAAAAAGATGGTGGATTTGGGTGTATGTTCCCCCTAAGACATTTCATATAGAACCCCGCAGTTAAATTTAGAACGAAAATATGAAAAATCTAATATAGCTATTTATATTAGCAGATTGCATCGCTGCCCAAGCGCAAAGTGATTAACAAAGTGCTTACAAAGTTGTGAAAAGCTCGTGCAAAGTTGTCAGATTTACATGGAAATGTTACCTATTTTGTTACATTATTGAGACCAGCAGTTAAAAGTTCGCGAAAGTGAATAAATATGTCGTAAAAGTCGTTTGCATATCACAGTGGCCCCCGAAGGATGTAGAATTTTGAAACACTTCCAAACATTAAATGGCCGCCAATAACGATAAATTTCAAAGGACTCTGATAGATAAGTGGTGATGTGATCGACCTATTATGCAAGTAAAGTTTAATCGGTCGTGGTTAGTACTTGCATGGGAGACAACCTGAGCAAACTAGCCGGTAAGTTTTTATTTTTTTTTTGCAGTCTGCACCTGTTTGGTTTAAGCTGTTAAATCAGCGTGCAAAGTTGTCCAAAGCGATTGCAAAGTTGGTAGATTTGCGTGTTTACTTGACCTAAGTTGTTTTTATATCGAACCCTGCAGTTATAACGTATGAAAAATGAATAAAATCCATTTGAAGCCCCCCATGTTAGCAGACTGTCATGTGAGCCCGCCGTAATATGTACAAACACACCCTAGAAATGTGTAAAGCAATTAAAAAGTTGGTGGATTTGGGTGTATGGTCCCCCTAAGACATTTCATATAGAACCCCGCAGTTAAATTTAGAACGAAAATATGAAAAAATCTAATATAGCTATTTATATTAGCAGATTGCATCGCTGCCCAAGCGCCAAGTGATTAACAAAGTGCTTACAAAGTTGTGAAAAGCTCGTGCAAAGTTGTCAGATTTACATGGAAATGTTACCTATTTTGTTACATTATCGAGACCAGCAGTTAAAAGTTCGCGAAAGTGAATAAATATGTCGTAAAGTCGTTTGCATATCACAGTGGCCCCCGAAGGATGTAGAATTTTGAAACACTTCCAAACATTAAATGGCCGCCAGTAACGATAAATTTCAAAGGACTCTGATAGATAAGTGGTGAGGTGATCGATCTATTATGAAAGTAAAGTTTAATCGGTCGTGGTTAGTACTTGCATGGGAGACAACCTGAGCAAACTAGCCGGTAAGTTTTTATTTTTTTTTGCAGTCTGCACCTGTTTGGTTTAAGCTGTTAAAACAGCGTGCAAAGTTGTCCAAAGCGATTGCAAAGTTGGTAGATTTGCGTGTTTACTTGACCTAAGTTGTTTTTATATCGAACCCTGCAGTTATAACGTATGAAAAATGAATAAAATCCATTTGAAGCCTCCCATGTTAGCAGACTGTAATGTGAGTCAGCCGTAATATGAACAAACACACCCTAAAAATGTGAAAAGCAATTAAAAAGTTGGTGGATTTGAGTGTATATTCCCATTAAGTCATTTCATAGGGAACCCCGCAGTTAAATTTAGCACGAAAATATGAAAAATCTAATATAGCTATTTATATTAGCAGATTGCATCGATGCCCAAGCGCAAAGTGATTAACAAAGTGCTTACAAAGTTGTGAAAAGCTCGTGCAAAGTTGTCAGATTTACATGGAAATGTTACCTATTTTGTTACATTATCGAGAGTAGCAGTTAAAAGTTCGCGAAAGTGAATAAATATGTCGTAAAAGTCGTTTGCATATCACAGTGGCCCCCGAAGGATGTAGAATTTTGAAACACTTCCAAACATTAAATGGCCGCCAATAACGATAAATTTCAAAGGACTCTGATAGATAAGTGGTGAGGTGATCGATCTATTATGCAAGTAAAGTTTAATCGGTCGTGGTTAGTACTTGCATGGGAGACAACCTGAGCAAACTAGCCGGTAAGTTTTTTTTTTTTGCAGTCTGCACCTGTTTGGTTTAAGCTGTTAAAACAGCGTGCAAAGTTGTCCAAAGCGATTGCAAAGTTGGTTGATTTGCGTGTTTACTTGACCTAAGTTGTTTTTATATCGAACCCTGCAGTTATAACGTATGGAAAATGAATAAAATCCATTTGAAGCCTCCCATGTTAGCAGACTGTCATGTGAGCCCGCCGTAATATGTACAAACACACCCTAAAAATGTGAAAAGCAATTAAAAAGTTGGTGGATTTGGGTGTATTTTCCCCCTAAGACATTTCATATAGAACCCCGCAGTTAAATTTAGAACGAAAATATGAAAAATCTAATATAGCTATTTATATTAGCAGATTGCATCGCTGCCCAAGCGCAAAGTGATTAACAAAGTGCTTACAAAGTTGTGAAAAGCTCGTGCAAAGTTGTCAGATTTACATGGAAATGTTACCTATTTTGTTACATTATTGAGACCAGCAGTTAAAAGTTCGCGAAAGTGAATAAATATGTCGTAAAAGTCGTTTGCATATCACAGTGGCCCCCGAAGGATGTAGAATTTTGAAACACTTCCAAACATTAAATGGCCGCCAATAACGATAAATTTCAAAGGACTCTGATAGATAAGTGGTGAGGTGATCGATCTATTATGCAAGTAAAGTTTAATCGGTCGTGGTTAGTACTTGCATGGGAGACAACCTGAGCAAACTAGCCGGTAAGTTTTTATTTTTATTTTTTGCAGTCTGCACCTGTTTGGTTTAAGCTGATAAAACAGCGTGCAAAGTTGTCCAAAGCGATTGCAAAGTTGGTAGATTTGCGTGTTTACTTGACCTAAGTTGTTTTTATATCGAACCCTGCAGTTATAACGTATGAAAAATGAATAAAATCCATTTGAAGCCTCCCATGTTAGCAGACTGTAATGTGAGTCAGCCGTAATATGAACAAACACACCCTAAAAATGTGAAAAGCAATTAAAAAGTTGGTGGATTTGAGTGTATATTCCCATTAAGTCATTTCATAGGGAACCCCGCAGTTAAATTTAGCACGAAAATATGAAAAATCTAATATAGCTATTTATATTAGCAGATTGCATCGATGCCCAAGCGCAAAGTGATTAACAAAGTGCTTACAAAGTTGTGAAAAGCTCGTGCAAAGTTGTCAGATTTACATGGAAATGTTACCTATTTTGTTACATTATCGAGAGTAGCAGTTAAAAGTTCGCGAAAGTGAATAAATATGTCGTAAAAGTCGTTTGCATATCACAGTGGCCCCCGAAGGATGTAGAATTTTGAAACACTTCCAAACATTAAATGGCCGCCAATAACGATAAATTTCAAAGGACTCTGATAGATAAGTGGTGAGGTGATCGATCTATTATGCAAGTAAAGTTTAATCGGTCGTGGTTAGTACTTGCATGGGAGACAACCTGAGCAAACTAGCCGGTAAGTTTTTTTTTTTTGCAGTCTGCACCTGTTTGGTTTAAGCTGTTAAAACAGCGTGCAAAGTTGTCCAAAGCGATTGCAAAGTTGGTTGATTTGCGTGTTTACTTGACCTAAGTTGTTTTTATATCGAACCCTGCAGTTATAACGTATGGAAAATGAATAAAATCCATTTGAAGCCTCCCATGTTAGCAGACTGTCATGTGAGCCCGCCGTAATATGTACAAACACACCCTAAAAATGTGAAAAGCAATTAAAAAGTTGGTGGATTTGGGTGTATTTTCCCCCTAAGACATTTCATATAGAACCCCGCAGTTAAATTTAGAACGAAAATATGAAAAATCTAATATAGCTATTTATATTAGCAGATTGCATCGCTGCCCAAGCGCAAAGTGATTAACAAAGTGCTTACAAAGTTGTGAAAAGCTCGTGCAAAGTTGTCAGATTTACATGGAAATGTTACCTATTTTGTTACATTATTGAGACCAGCAGTTAAAAGTTCGCGAAAGTGAATAAATATGTCGTAAAAGTCGTTTGCATATCACAGTGGCCCCCGAAGGATGTAGAATTTTGAAACACTTCCAAACATTAAATGGCCGCCAATAACGATAAATTTCAAAGGACTCTGATAGATAAGTGGTGAGGTGATCGATCTATTATGCAAGTAAAGTTTAATCGGTCGTGGTTAGTACTTGCATGGGAGACAACCTGAGCAAACTAGCCGGTAAGTTTTTATTTTTATTTTTTGCAGTCTGCACCTGTTTGGTTTAAGCTGATAAAACAGCGTGCAAAGTTGTCCAAAGCGATTGCAAAGTTGGTAGATTTGCGTGTTTACTTGACCTAAGTTGTTTTTATATCGAACCCTGCAGTTATAACGTATGAAAAATGAATAAAATCCATTTGAAGCCTCCCATGTTAGCAGACTGTAATGTGAGTCAGCCGTAATATGAACAAACACACCCTAAAAATGTGAAAAGCAATTAAAAAGTTGGTGGATTTGAGTGTATATTCCCATTAAGTCATTTCATAGGGAACCCCGCAGTTAAATTTAGCACGAAAATATGAAAAATCTAATATAGCTATTTATATTAGCAGATTGCATCGATGCCCAAGCGCAAAGTGATTAACAAAGTGCTTACAAAGTTGTGAAAAGCTCGTGCAAAGTTGTCAGATTTACATGGAAATGTTACCTATTTTGTTACATTATCGAGAGTAGCAGTTAAAAGTTCGCGAAAGTGAATAAATATGTCGTAAAAGTCGTTTGCATATCACAGTGGCCCCCGAAGGATGTAGAATTTTGAAACACTTCCAAACATTAAATGGCCGCCAATAACGATAAATTTCAAAGGACTCTGATAGATAAGTGGTGAGGTGATCGATCTATTATGCAAGTAAAGTTTAATCGGTCGTGGTTAGTACTTGCATGGGAGACAACCTGAGCAAACTAGCCGGTAAGTTTTTTTTTTTTGCAGTCTGCACCTGTTTGGTTTAAGCTGTTAAAACAGCGTGCAAAGTTGTCCAAAGCGATTGCAAAGTTGGTTGATTTGCGTGTTTACTTGACCTAAGTTGTTTTTATATCGAACCCTGCAGTTATAACGTATGGAAAATGAATAAAATCCATTTGAAGCCTCCCATGTTAGCAGACTGTCATGTGAGCCCGCCGTAATATGTACAAACACACCCTAAAAATGTGAAAAGCAATTAAAAAGTTGGTGGATTTGGGTGTATTTTCCCCCTAAGACATTTCATATAGAACCCCGCAGTTAAATTTAGAACGAAAATATGAAAAATCTAATATAGCTATTTATATTAGCAGATTGCATCGCTGCCCAAGCGCAAAGTGATTAACAAAGTGCTTACAAAGTTGTGAAAAGCTCGTGCAAAGTTGTCAGATTTACATGGAAATGTTACCTATTTTGTTACATTATTGAGACCAGCAGTTAAAAGTTCGCGAAAGTGAATAAATATGTCGTAAAAGTCGTTTGCATATCACAGTGGCCCCCGAAGGATGTAGAATTTTGAAACACTTCCAAACATTAAATGGCCGCCAATAACGATAAATTTCAAAGGACTCTGATAGATAAGTGGTGAGGTGATCGATCTATTATGCAAGTAAAGTTTAATCGGTCGTGGTTAGTACTTGCATGGGAGACAACCTGAGCAAACTAGCCGGTAAGTTTTTATTTTTATTTTTTGCAGTCTGCACCTGTTTGGTTTAAGCTGATAAAACAGCGTGCAAAGTTGTCCAAAGCGATTGCAAAGTTGGTAGATTTGCGTGTTTACTTGACCTAAGTTGTTTTTATATCGAACCCTGCAGTTATAACGTATGAAAAATGAATAAAATCCATTTGAAGCCTCCCATGTTAGCAGACTGTAATGTGAGTCAGCCGTAATATGAACAAACACACCCTAAAAATGTGAAAAGCAATTAAAAAGTTGGTGGATTTGAGTGTATATTCCCATTAAGTCATTTCATAGGGAACCCCGCAGTTAAATTTAGCACGAAAATATGAAAAATCTAATATAGCTATTTATATTAGCAGATTGCATCGATGCCCAAGCGCAAAGTGATTAACAAAGTGCTTACAAAGTTGTGAAAAGCTCGTGCAAAGTTGTCAGATTTACATGGAAATGTTACCTATTTTGTTACATTATCGAGAGTAGCAGTTAAAAGTTCGCGAAAGTGAATAAATATGTCGTAAAAGTCGTTTGCATATCACAGTGGCCCCCGAAGGATGTAGAATTTTGAAACACTTCCAAACATTAAATGGCCGCCAATAACGATAAATTTCAAAGGACTCTGATAGATAAGTGGTGAGGTGATCGATCTATTATGCAAGTAAAGTTTAATCGGTCGTGGTTAGTACTTGCATGGGAGACAACCTGAGCAAACTAGCCGGTAAGTTTTTTTTTTTTGCAGTCTGCACCTGTTTGGTTTAAGCTGTTAAAACAGCGTGCAAAGTTGTCCAAAGCGATTGCAAAGTTGGTTGATTTGCGTGTTTACTTGACCTAAGTTGTTTTTATATCGAACCCTGCAGTTATAACGTATGGAAAATGAATAAAATCCATTTGAAGCCTCCCATGTTAGCAGACTGTCATGTGAGCCCGCCGTAATATGTACAAACACACCCTAAAAATGTGAAAAGCAATTAAAAAGTTGGTGGATTTGGGTGTATTTTCCCCCTAAGACATTTCATATAGAACCCCGCAGTTAAATTTAGAACGAAAATATGAAAAATCTAATATAGCTATTTATATTAGCAGATTGCATCGCTGCCCAAGCGCAAAGTGATTAACAAAGTGCTTACAAAGTTGTGAAAAGCTCGTGCAAAGTTGTCAGATTTACATGGAAATGTTACCTATTTTGTTACATTATTGAGACCAGCAGTTAAAAGTTCGCGAAAGTGAATAAATATGTCGTAAAAGTCGTTTGCATATCACAGTGGCCCCCGAAGGATGTAGAATTTTGAAACACTTCCAAACATTAAATGGCCGCCAATAACGATAAATTTCAAAGGACTCTGATAGATAAGTGGTGAGGTGATCGATCTATTATGCAAGTAAAGTTTAATCGGTCGTGGTTAGTACTTGCATGGGAGACAACCTGAGCAAACTAGCCGGTAAGTTTTTATTTTTATTTTTTGCAGTCTGCACCTGTTTGGTTTAAGCTGATAAAACAGCGTGCAAAGTTGTCCAAAGCGATTGCAAAGTTGGTAGATTTGCGTGTTTACTTGACCTAAGTTGTTTTTATATCGAACCCTGCAGTTATAACGTATGAAAAATGAATAAAATCCATTTGAAGCCTCCCATGTTAGCAGACTGTAATGTGAGTCAGCCGTAATATGAACAAACACACCCTAAAAATGTGAAAAGCAATTAAAAAGTTGGTGGATTTGAGTGTATATTCCCATTAAGTCATTTCTTAGGGAACCCCGCAGTTAAATTTAGCACGAAAATATGAAAAATCTAATATAGCTATTTATATTAGCAGATTGCATCGATGCCCAAGCGCAAAGTGATTAACAAAGTGCTTACAAAGTTGTGAAAAGCTCGTGCAAAGTTGTCAGATTTACATGGAAATGTTACCTATTTTGTTACATTATCGAGAGTAGCAGTTAAAAGTTCGCGAAAGTGAATAAATATGTCGTAAAAGTCGTTTGCATATCACAGTGGCCCCCGAAGGATGTAGAATTTTGAAACACTTCCAAACATTAAATGGCCGCCAATAACGATAAATTTCAAAGGACTCTGATAGATAAGTGGTGAGGTGATCGATCTATTATGCAAGTAAAGTTTAATCGGTCGTGGTTAGTACTTGCATGGGAGACAACCTGAACAAACTAGCCGGTAAGTTTTTATTTTTATTTTTTGCAGTCTGCACCTGTTTGGTTTAAGCTGATAAAACAGCGTGCAAAGTTGTCCAAAGCGATTGCAAAGTTGGTAGATTTGCGTGTTTACTTGACCTAAGTTGTTTTTATATCGAACCCTGCAGTTATAACGTATGAAAAATGAATAAAATCCATTTGAAGCCTCCCATGTTAGCAGACTGTAATGTGAGTCAGCCGTAATATGAACAAACACACCCTAAAAATGTGAAAAGCAATTAAAAAGTTGGTGGATTTGAGTGTATATTCCCATTAAGTCATTTCATAGGGAACCCCGCAGTTAAATTTAGCACGAAAATATGAAAAATCTAATATAGCTATTTATATTAGCAGATTGCATCGATGCCCAAGCGCAAAGTGATTAACAAAGTGCTTACAAAGTTGTGAAAAGCTCGTGCAAAGTTGTCAGATTTACATGGAAATGTTACCTATTTTGTTACATTATCGAGAGTAGCAGTTAAAAGTTCGCGAAAGTAAATAAATATGTCGTAAAAGTCGTTTGCATATCACAGTGGCCCCCGAAGGATGTAGAATTTTGAAACACTTCCAAACATTAAATGGCCGCCAATAACGATAAATTTCAAAGGACTCTGATAGATAAGTGGTGAGGTGATCGATCTATTATGCAAGTAAAGTTTAATCGGTCGTGGTTAGTACTTGCATGGGAGACAACCTGAGCAAACTAGCCGGTAAGTTTTTTTTTTTTGCAGTCTGCACCTGTTTGGTTTAAGCTGTTAAAACAGCGTGCAAAGTTGTCCAAAGCGATTGCAAAGTTGGTTGATTTGCGTGTTTACTTGACCTAAGTTGTTTTTATATCGAACCCTGCAGTTATAACGTATGAAAAATGAATAAAATCCATTTGAAGCCTCCCATGTTAGCAGACTGTCATGTGAGCCCGCCGTAATATGTACAAACACACCCTAAAAATGTGAAAAGCAATTAAAAAGTTGGTGGATTTGGGTGTATGTTCCCCCTAAGACAATTCATATAGAACCCCGCAGTTAAATTTAGAACGAAAATATGAAAAATCTAATATAGCTATTTATATTAGCAGATTGCATCGCTGCCCAAGCGCAAAGTGATTAACAAAGTGCTTACAAAGTTGTGAAAAGCTCGTGCAAAGTTGTCAGATTTACATGGAAATATTACCTATTTTGTTACATTATCGAGACCGGCAGTTAAAAGTTCGCGAAAGTGAATAAATATGTCGTAAAAGTCGTTTGCATATCACAGTGGCCCCCGAAGGATGTAGAATTTTGAAACACTTCCAAACATTAAATGGCAGCCAATAACGATAAATTTCAAAGGACTCTGATAGATGAGTGGTCAGGTGATCGACCTATTATGCAAGTAAAGTTTTATCGGTCGTGGTTAGTACTTGTATGGGAGACAACCTGAGCAAACTAGCCGGTAAGTTTTTTTTTTTTTTTTTTGCAGTCTGCACCTGTTTGGTTTAAGCTGTTAAAACAGCGTGCAAAGTTGTCCAAGGCGATTGCAAAGTTGGTAGATTTGCTTGTTTACTTGACCTAAGTTGTTTTTATATCGAACCCTGCAGTTATAACGTATGAAAAATGAATAAAATCCATTTGAAGCCTCCCATGTTAGCAGACTGTCATGTGAGCCCGCCGTAATATGTACAAACACACCCTAAAAATGTGAAAAGCAATTAAAAAGTTGGTGGATTTGGGTGTATGTTCCCCCAAGACATTTCATATAGAACCCCGCAGTTAAATTTAGAACGAAAATATGAAAAATCTAATATAGCTATTTATATTAGCAGATTGCATCGATGCCCAAGCGCAAAGTGATTAACAAAGTGCTTACAAAGTTGTGAAAAGCTCGTGCAAAGTTGTCAGATTTACATGGAAATGTTACCTATTTTGTTACATTATCGAGAGTAGCAGTTAAAAGTTCGCGAAAGTGAATAAATATGTCGTAAAAGTCGTTTGCATATCACAGTGGCCCCCGAAGGATGTAGAATTTTGAAACACTTCCAAACATTAAATGGCCGCCAATAACGATAAATTTCAAAGGACTCTGATAGATAAGTGGTGAGGTGATCGATCTATTATGCAAGTAAAGTTTAATCGGTCGTGGTTAGTACTTGCATGGGAGACAACCTGAGCAAACTAGCCGGTAAGTATTTATTTTTTTTTGCAGTCTGCACCTGTTTGGTTTAAGCTGATAAAACAGCGTGCAAAGTTGTCCAAAGCGATTGCAAAGTTGGTAGATTTGCGTGTTTACTTGACCTAAGTTGTTTTTATATCGAACCCTGCAGTTATAACGTATGAAAAATGAATAAAATCCATTTGAAGCCTCCCATGTTAGCAGACTGTCATGTGAGCCCGCCGTAATATGTACAAACACACCCTAAAAATGTGAAAAGCAATTAAAAAGTTGGTGGATTTGGGTGTATGTTCCCCCTAAGACAATTCATATAGAACCCCGCAGTTAAATTTAGAACGAAAATATGAAAAATCTAATATAGCTATTTATATTAGCAGATTGCATCGATGCCCAAGCGCAAAGTGATTAACAAAGTGCTTACAAAGTTGTGAAAAGCTCGTGCAAAGTTGTCAGATTTACATGGAAATGTTACCTATTTTGTTACATTATCGAGAGTAGCAGTTAAAAGTTCGCGAAAGTGAATAAATATGTCGTAAAAGTCGTTTGCATATCACAGTGGCCCCCGAAGGATGTAGAATTTTGAAACACTTCCAAACATTAAATGGCCGCCAATAACGATAAATTTCAAAGGACTCTGATAGATAAGTGGTGAGGTGATCGATCTATTATGCAAGTAAAGTTTAATCGGTCGTGGTTAGTACTTGCATGGGAGACAACCTGAGCAAACTAGCCGGTAAGTATTTTTTTTTTTTTGCAGTCTGCACCTGTTTGGTTTAAGCTGATAAAACAGCGTGCAAAGTTGTCCAAAGCGATTGCAAAGTTGGTAGATTTGCGTGTTTACTTGACCTAAGTTGTTTTTATATCGAACCCTGCAGTTATAACGTATGAAAAATGAATAAAATCCATTTGAAGCCTCCCATGTTAGCAGACTGTCATGTGAGTCAGCCGTAATATGAACAAACACACCCTAAAAATGTGAAAACAAATTAAAAAGTTGGTGGATTTGAGTGTATATTCCCCCTAAGTCATTTCATATGGAACCCCGCAGTTAAATTTAGAACGAAAATATGAAAAATATATAGCTAATTATATTAGCAGATTGCATCACTGCCCAAGCGCAAAGTGATTAACAAAGTGCTTGCAAAGTTGTGAAAAGCTCGTGCAAAGTTGTCAGATTTACATGGAAATGTTACCTATGTTGTTACATTATCGAGACCAGCAGTTAAATGTTCGCGAAAGTGAATAAATATGTCGTAAAAGTCGTTTGAATATCACAGTGGCCCCGAAGGATGTAGAATTTTGAAACACTTCCAAACATTACATGGCCGCCAATAACGATAAATTTTAAAGGATTCTAATAGATGAGTGGTCAGGTGATCGACCTATTAAGAAAGTAAAGTTTAATCGGTCGTGGTTACTTGCATGGGAGACAACCTGAGCAAACTAGACGGTAAGTTTTTTTTTTTTTTTTGCAGTCTGCACCTGTTTGGTTTAAGCTGTTAAAACAGCGTGCAAAGTTGTCCAAAGCGATTGCAAAGTTGGTAGATTTGCATGTTTACTTGACCTAAGTTGATTTTATATCGAAGCCTGCAGTTATAACGTATGAAAAATGAATAAAATCCATTTGAAGCCTTCCCTGCTAGCAGACTGTCATGTGAGCCCGCCGTAATATGTACAAACACACCCTAAAAATGTGAAAAGCAATTAAAAAGTTGGTGGATTTGGGAGTATGTTCCCCTAAGACATTTCATATAGAACCCCGCAGTTAAATTTAGAACGAAAATATGAAAAATCTAATATAGCTATTTATATTAGCAGATTGCATCGCTGCCCAAGCGCAAAGTGATTAACAAAGTGCTTACAAAGTTGTGAAAAGCTCGTGCAAAGTTGTCAGATTTACATGGAAATGTTACCCATTTTGTTACATTATCGAGACCAGCAGTTAAAAGTTCGCGAAAGTGAATAAATATGTCGTAAAAGTCGTTTGCGTATCACAGTGGCCCCTGAAGGATGTAGAATTTTGAAACACTTCCAAACATTAAATGGCAGCCAATAACGATAAATTTCAAAGGACTCTGATAGATGAGTGGTCAGGTGATTGACCTATTATGCAAGTAAAGTTTTATCGGTCGTGGTTAGTACTTGCATGGGAGACAACCTGAGCAAACTAGCCGTTAAGTTTATTTTTTTTTTTGCAGTCTGCACCTGTTTGGTTTAAGCTGTTAAAACAGCGTGCAAAGTTGTCCAAAGCGATTGCAAAGTTGGTAGATTTGCGTGTTTACTTGACTTAAGTTGTTTTTATATCGAACCCTGCAGTTATAACGTATGAAAAATGAATAAAATCCATTTGAAGCCTCCCATGTTAGCAGACTGTCATGTGAGCCCGCCGTTTTATGTACAAACACACCCTAAAAATGTGAAAAGCAATTAAAAAGTTGGTGGATTTGCGTGTATATTCCCCCTATGACATTTCATATAGAACCCCGCAGTTAAATTTAGAACGAAAATATGAAAAATCTAATATAGCTATTTATATTAGCAGATTGCATCACTGCCCAAGCGCAAAGTGATTAACAAAGTGCTTACAAAGTTGCGAAAAGCTCGTGCAAAGTTGTCAGATTTACATGGAAATGTTACCTATGTTGTTACATTATCGAGACCAGCAGTTAAATGTTCGCGAAAGTGAATAAATATGTCGTTAAAGTCGTTTGAATATCACAGTGGCCCCCAAAGGATGTAGAATTTTGAAACACTTCCAAACATTAAATGGCCGTCAATAACAATAAATTTCAAAGGACTCTGATAGATAAGTGGTGAGGTGATCGATCTATTATGCAAGTAAAGTTTAATCGGTCGTGGTTAGTACTTGCATGGGAGACAACCTGAGCAAACTAGCCGGTAAGTATTTATTTTTTTTTGCAGTCTGCACCTGTTTGGTTTAAGCTGATAAAACAGCGTGCAAAGTTGTCCAAAGCGATTGCAAAGTTGGTAGATTTGCGTGTTTACTTGACCTAAGTTGTTTTTATATCGAACCCTGCAGTTATAACGTATGAAAAATGAATAAAATCCATTTGAAGCCTCCCATGTTAGCAGACTGTCATGTGAGCCCGCCGTAATATGTACAAACACACCCTAAAAATGTGAAAAGCAATTAAAAAGTTGGTGGATTTGGGTGTATGTTCCCCCTAAGACAATTCATATAGAACCCCGCAGTTAAATTTAGAACGAAAATATGAAAAATCTAATATAGCTATTTATATTAGCAGATTGCATCGCTGCCCAAGCGCAAAGTGATTAACAAAGTGCTTACAAAGTTGTGAAAAGCTCGTGCAAAGTTGTCAGATTTACATGGAAATATTACCTATTTTGTTACATTATCGAGACCGGCAGTTAAAAGTTCGCGAAAGTGAATAAATATGTCGTAAAAGTCGTTTGCATATCACAGTGGCCCCCGAAGGATGTAGAATTTTGAAACACTTCCAAACATTAAATGGCAGCCAATAACGATAAATTTCAAAGGACTCTGATAGATGAGTGGTCAGGTGATCGACCTATTATGCAAGTAAAGTTTTATCGGTCGTGGTTAGTACTTGTATGGGAGACAACCTGAGCAAACTAGCCGGTAAGTTTTTTTTTTTTTTTTGCAGTCTGCACCTGTTTGGTTTAAGCTGTTAAAACAGCGTGCAAAGTTGTCCAAGGCGATTGCAAAGTTGGTAGATTTGCGTGTTTACTTGACCTAAGTTGTTTTTATATCGAAGCCTGCAGTTATAACGTATGAAAAATGAATAAAATCCATTTGAAGCCTCCCATGTTAGCAGACTGTCATGTGAGCCCGCCGTTTTATGTACAAACACACCCTAAAAATGTGAAAAGCAATTAAAAAGTTGGTGGATTTGCGTGTATATTCCCCCTATGACATTTCATATAGAACCCCGCAGTTAAATTTAGAACGAAAATATGAAAAATCTAATATAGCTATTTATATTAGCAGATTGCATCACTGCCCAAGCGCAAAGTGATTAACAAAGTGCTTACAAAGTTGCGAAAAGCTCGTGCAAAGTTGTCAGATTTACATGGAAATGTTACCTATGTTGTTACATTATCGAGACCAGCAGTTAAATGTTCGCGAAAGTGAATAAATATGTCGTAAAAGTCGTTTGAATATCACAGTGGCCCCCAAAGGATGTAGAATTTTGAAACACTTCCAAACATTAAATGGCCGTCAATAACGATAAATTTCAAAGGACACTCATAGATAAGTGGTGAGGTGATCGATCTATTATGCAAGTAAAGTTTAATCGGTCGTGGTTAGTACTTGCATGGGAGACAACCTGAGCAAACTAGCCGGTAAGTATTTATTTTTTTTTGCAGTCTGCACCTGTTTGGTTTAAGCTGATAAAACAGCGTGCAAAGTTGTCCAAAGCGATTGCAAAGTTGGTAGATTTGCGTGTTTACTTGACCTAAGTTGTTTTTATATCGAACCCTGCAGTTATAACGTATGAAAAATGAATAAAATCCATTTGAAGCCTCCCATGTTAGCAGACTGTCATGTGAGCCCGCCGTAATATGTACAAACACACCCTAAAAATGTGAAAAGCAATTAAAAAGTTGGTGGATTTGGGTGTATGTTCCCCCTAAGACAATTCATATAGAACCCCGCAGTTAAATTTAGAACGAAAATATGAAAAATCTAATCTAGCTATTTATATTAGCAGATTGCATCGCTGCCCAAGCGCAAAGTGATTAACAAAGTGCTTACAAAGTTGTGAAAAGCTCGTGCAAAGTTGTCAGATTTACATGGAAATATTACCTATTTTGTTACATTATCGAGACCGGCAGTTAAAAGTTCGCGAAAGTGAATAAATATGTCGTAAAAGTCGTTTGCATATCACAGTGGCCCCCGAAAGATGTAGAATTTTGAAACACTTCCAAACATTAAATGGCAGCCAATAACGATAAATTTCAAAGGACTCTGATAGATGAGTGGTCAGGTGATCGACCTATTATGCAAGTAAAGTTTTATCGGTCGTGGTTAGTACTTGTATGGGAGACAACCTGAGCAAACTAGCCGGTAAGTTTTTTTTTTTTTTTGCAGTCTGCACCTGTTTGGTTTAAGCTGTTAAAACAGCGTGCAAAGTTGTCCAAGGCGATTGCAAAGTTGGTAGATTTGCGTGTTTACTTGACCTAAGTTGTTTTTATATCGAACCCTGCAGTTATAACGTATGAAAAATGAATAAAATCCATTTGAAGCCTCCCATGTTAGCAGACTGTCATGTGAGCCCGCCGTTTTATGTACAAACACACCCTAAAAATGTGAAAAGCAATTAAAAAGTTGGTGGATTTGCGTGTATATTCCCCCTTTGACATTTCATATAGAACCCCGCAGTTAAATTTAGAACGAAAATATGAAAAATCTAATATAGCTATTTATATTAGCAGATTGCATCACTGCCCAAGCGCAAAGTGATTAACAAAGTGCTTACAAAGTTGCGAAAAGCTCGTGCAAAGTTGTCAGATTTACATGGAAATGTTACCTATGTTGTTACATTATCGAGACCAGCAGTTAAATGTTCGCGAAAGTGAATAAATATGTCGTAAAAGTCGTTTGAATATCACAGTGGCCCCCAAAGGATGTAGAATTTTGAAACACTTCCAAACATTAAATGGCCGTCAATAACGATAAATTTCAAAGGACACTCATAGATGAGTGGTCAGGTGATCGACCTATTATGCAAGTAAAATTTAATCGGTCGTGGTTAGTACTTGCATGGGAGACAACCTGAGCAAACTAGCCGGTAAGTTTTTTTTTTTTTTTTTTTGCAGTCTGCACCTGTTTGGTTTAAGCTGTTAAAACAGCGTGCAAAGTTGTTCAAGGCGATTGCAAAGTTGGTAGATTTGCGTGTTTACTTGACCTAAGTTGTTTTTATATCGAACCCTGCAGTTATAACGTATGAAAAATGAATAAAATCCATTTGAAGCCTCCCATGTTAGCAGACTGTCATGTGAGCCCGCCGTAATATGTACAAACACACCCTAAAAATGTGAAAAGCAATTAAAAAGTTGGTGGATTTGGGTGTATGTTCCCCCCAAGACATTTCATATAGAACCCCGCAGTTAAATTTAGAACGAAAATATGAAAAATCTAATATAGCTATTTATATTAGCAGATTGCATCGATGCCCAAGCGCAAAGTGATTAACAAAGTGCTTACAAAGTTGTGAAAAGCTCGTGCAAAGTTGTCAGATTTACATGGAAATGTTACCTATTTTGTTACATTATCGAGAGTAGCAGTTAAAAGTTCGCGAAAGTGAATAAATATGTCGTAAAAGTCGTTTGCATATCACAGTGGCCCCCGAAGGATGTAGAATTTTGAAACACTTCCAAACATTAAATGGCCGCCAATAACGATAAATTTCAAAGGACTCTGATAGATAAGTGGTGAGGTGATCGATCTATTATGCAAGTAAAGTTTAATCGGTCGTGGTTAGTACTTGCATGGGAGACAACCTGAGCAAACTAGCCGGTAAGTATTTATTTTTTTTTGCAGTCTGCACCTGTTTGGTTTAAGCTGATAAAACAGCGTGCAAAGTTGTCCAAAGCGATTGCAAAGTTGGTAGATTTGCGTGTTTACTTGACCTAAGTTGTTTTTATATCGAACCCTGCAGTTATAACGTATGAAAAATGAATAAAATCCATTTGAAGCCTCCCATGTTAGCAGACTGTCATGTGAGCCCGCCGTAATATGTACAAACACATCCTAAAAATGTGAAAAGCAATTAAAAAGTTGGTGGATTTGGGTGTATGTTCCCCCTAAGACAATTCATATAGAACCCCGCAGTTAAATTTAGAACGAAAATATGAAAAATCTAATATAGCTATTTATATTAGCAGATTGCATCGCTGCCCAAGCGCAAAGTGATTAACAAAGTGCTTACAAAGTTGTGAAAAGCTCGTGCAAAGTTGTCAGATTTACATGGAAATATTACCTATTTTGTTACATTATCGAGACCGGCAGTTAAAAGTTCGCGAAAGTGAATAAATATGTCGTAAAAGTCGTTTGCATATCACAGTGGCCCCCGAAGGATGTAGAATTTTGAAACACTTCCAAACATTAAATGGCAGCCAATAACGATAAATTTCAAAGGACTCTGATAGATGAGTGGTCAGGTGATCGACCTATTATGCAAGTAAAGTTTTATCGGTCGTGGTTAGTACTTGTATGGGAGACAACCTGAGCAAACTAGCCGGTAAGTTTTTTTTTTTTTTGCAGTCTGCACCTGTTTGGTTTAAGCTGTTAAAACAGCGTGCAAAGTTGTCCAAGGCGATTGCAAAGTTGGTAGATTTGCGTGTTTACTTGACCTAAGTTGTTTTTATATCGAACCCTGCAGTTATAACGTATGAAAAATGAATAAAATCCATTTGAAGCCTCCCATGTTAGCAGACTGTCATGTGAGCCCGCCGTAGTATGTACAAACACACCCTAAAAATGTGAAAAGCAATTAAAAAGTTGGTGGATTTGGGTGTATGTTCCCCCCAAGACATTTCATATAGAACCCCGCAGTTAAATTTAGAACGAAAATATGAAAAATCTAATATAGCTATTTATATTAGCAGATTGCATCGATGCCCAAGCGCAAAGTGATTAACAAAGTGCTTACAAAGTTGTGAAAAGCTCGTGCAAAGTTGTCAGATTTACATGGAAATGTTACCTATTTTGTTACATTATCGAGAGTAGCAGTTAAAAGTTCGCGAAAGTGAATAAATATGTCGTAAAAGTCGTTTGCATATCACAGTGGCCCCCGAAGGATGTAGAATTTTGAAACACTTCCAAACATTAAATGGCCGCCAATAACGATAAATTTCAAAGGACTCTGATAGATAAGTGGTGAGGTGATCGATATATTATGCAAGTAAAGTTTAATCGGTCGTGGTTAGTACTTGCATGGGAGACAACCTGAGCAAACTAGCCGGTAAGTATTTATTTTTTTTTGCAGTCTGCACCTGTTTGGTTTAAGCTGATAAAACAGCGTGCAAAGTTGTCCAAAGCGATTGCAAAGTTGGTAGATTTGCGTGTTTACTTGACCTAAGTTGTTTTTATATCGAACCCTGCAGTTATAACGTATGAAAAATGAATAAAATCCATTTGAAGCCTCCCATGTTAGCAGACTGTCATGTGAGTCAGCCGTAATATGAACAAACACACCCTAAAAATGTGAAAACAAATTAAAAAGTTGGTGGATTTGAGTGTATATTCCCCCTAAGTCATTTCATATGGAACCCCGCAGTTAAATTTAGAACGAAAATATGAAAAATATATAGCTAATTATATTAGCAGATTGCATCACTGCCCAAGCGCAAAGTGATTAACAAAGTGCTTGCAAAGTTGTGAAAAGCTCGTGCAAAGTTGTCAGATTTACATGAAAATGTTACCTATGTTGTTACATTATCGAGACCAGCAGTTAAATGTTCGCGAAAGTGAATAAATATGTCGTAAAAGTCGTTTGAATATCACAGTGGCCCCGAAGGATGTAGAATTTTGAAACACTTCCAAACATTACATGGCCGCCAATAACGATAAATTTTAAAGGATTCTGATAGATGAGTGGTCAGGTGATCGACCTATTAAGAAAGTAAAGTTTAATCGGTCGTGGTTACTTGCATGGGAGACAACCTGAGCAAACTAGACGGTAAGTTTTTTTTTTTTTTTTTGCAGTCTGCACCTGTTTGGTTTAAGCTGTTAAAACAGCGTGCAAAGTTGTTCAAAGCGATTGCAAAGTTGGTAGATTTGCATGTTTACTTGACCTAAGTTGTTTTTATATCGAAGCCTGCAGTTATAACGTATGAAAAATGAATAAAATCCATTTGAAGCCTCCCATGTTAGCAGACTGTCATGTGAGCCCGCCGTAATATGTACAAACACACCCTAAAAATGTGAAAAGCAATTAAAAAGTTGGTGGATTTGGGAGTATGTTCCCCCTAAGACATTTCATATAGAACCCCGCAGTTAAATTTAGAACGAAAATATGAAAAATCTAATATAGCTATTTATATTAGCAGATTGCATCGCTGCCCAAGCGCAAAGTGATTAACAAAGTGCTTACAAAGTTGTGAAAAGCTCGTGCAAAGTTGTCAGATTTACATGGAAATGTTACCTATTTTGTTACATTATCGAGACCAGCAGTTAAAAGTTCGCGAAAGTGAATAAATATGTCGTAAAAGTCGTTTGCGTATCACAGTGGCCCCCGAAGGATGTAGAATTTTGAAACACTTCCAAACATTAAATGGCAGCCAATAACGATAAATTTCAAAGGACTCTGATAGATGAGTGGTCAGGTGATTGACCTATTATGCAAGTAAAGTTTTATCGGTCGTGGTTAGTACTTGCATGGGAGACAACCTGAGCAAACTAGCCGTTAAGTTTTTTTTTTTTTTTGCAGTCTGCACCTGTTTGGTTTAAGCTGTTAAAACAGCGTGCAAAGTTGTCCAAAGCGATTGCAAAGTTGGTAGATTTGCGTGTTTACTTGACTTAAGTTGTTTTTATATCGAACCCTGCAGTTATAACGTATGAAAAATGAATAAAATCCATTTGAAGCCTCCCATGTTAGCAGACTGTCATGTGAGCCCGCCGTTTTATGTACAAACACACCCTAAAAATGTGAAAAGCAATTAAAAAGTTGGTGGATTTGCGTGTATATTCCCCCTATGACATTTCATATAGAACCCCGCAGTTAAATTTAGAACGAAAATATGAAAAATCTAATATAGCTATTTATATTAGCAGATTGCATCACTGCCCAAGCGCAAAGTGATTAACAAAGTGCTTACAAAGTTGCGAAAAGCTCGTGCAAAGTTGTCAGATTTACATGGAAATGTTACCTATGTTGTTACATTATCGAGACCAGCAGTTAAATGTTCGCGAAAGTGAATAAATATGTCGTAAAAGTCGTTTGAATATCACAGTGGCCCCCAAAGGATGTAGAATTTTGAAACACTTCCAAACATTAAATGGCCGTCAATAACGATAAATTTCAAAGGACACTCATAGATGAGTGGTCAGGTGATCGACCTATTATGCAAGTAAAATTTAATCGGTCGTGGTTAGTACTTGCATGGGAGACAACCTGAGCAAACTAGCCGGTAAGTTTTCTTTTTTGCAGTCTGCACCTGTTTGGTTTAGGCTGTTAAAACAGCGTGCAAAGGTGTCCAAAGCGATTGCAAAGTTTTTAGATTTGCGTGTTTACTTGACCTAAGTTGTTTTTATATCGAACCCAGCAGTTATAACGTATGAAAAATGAATAAAATCCATTTGAAGCCTCCCATGTTAGCAGACTGTCATGTGAGCCCGCCGTAATATTTACAAACACACCCTAAATTGTGAAAAGCAATTAAAAAGTTTGTGGATTTGGTTGTATATTCCCCCTAAGACATTTCATATAGAACCCCGCAGTTAAATTTAGAACGAAAATATGAAAAATCTAATATAGCTATTTATATTAGCAGATTGCATCGCTGCCCAAGCGCAAAGTGATTAACAAAGTGCTTACAAAGTTGTGAAAAGCTCGTGCAAAGTTGTCAGATTTACATGGAAATGTTACCTATTTTGTTACATTATCGAGAGCAGCAGTTAAAAGTTTGCGAAAGTAAATAAATATGTCGTAAAAGTCGTTTGAATATCACAGTGGCCCCCGAAAGATGTAGAATTTTGAAACACTTCCAAACATTAAATGGCCGCCAATAACGATAAATTCCAAAGGACTCTGATAGATAAGTGGTGAGGTGATCGATCTATTATGCAAGTAAAGTTTAATCGGTCGTGGTTAGTACTTGCTTGGGAGACAACCTGAGCAAACTAGCCGGTAAGTTTTTTTGTTTTTTTTGCAGTCTGCACCTGTTTGGTTTAAGCTGATAAAACAGCGTGCAAAGTTGTCCAAAGCGATTGCAAAGTTGGTAGATTTGCGTGTTTACTTGACCTAAGTTGTTTTTATATCGAATCCTGCAGTTATAACGTATGAAAAATGAATAAAATCCATTTGAAGCCTCCCATGTTAGCAGACTGTCATGTGAGCCCGCCGTAATATGTACAAACACACCCTAAAAATGTGAAAAGCAATTAAAAAGTTGGTGGATTTGCGTGTATGTTCCCCCTGTGACATTTCATATAGAACCCCGCAGTTAAATTTAGAACGAAAATATGAAAAATCTAATATAGCTATTTATATTAGCAGATTGCATCACTGCCCAAGCGCAAAGGGATTAACAAAGTGCTTACAAAGTTGTGAAAAGCTCGTGCAAAGTTGTCAGATTTACATGGAAATGTTACCTATGTTGTTACATTATCGAGACCAGCAGTTAAATGTTCGCGAAAGTGAATAAATATGTCGTAAAAGTCGTTTGAATATCACAGTGGCCCCCGAAGGATGTAGAATTTTGAAATACTTCAAAACATTAAATGGCCGCCAATAACGGTAAATTTCAAAGGACTCTGATAGATGAGTGGTCAGGTGATCGACCTATTATGAAAGTAAAGTTTAATCGGTCGTGGTTAGTACTTGCATGTGATACAACCTGAGCAAACTAGCCGATAAGTTTTTTTTTTTTTTTTTGCAGTCTGCACCTGTTTGGTTTAAGCTGTTAAAACAGCGTGCAAAGTTGTCCAAAGCGATTGCAAAGTTGGTAGATTTGCGTGTTTACTTGACCTAAGTTGTTTTTATATCGAACCCTGCAGTTATAACGTATGAAAAATGAATAAAATCCATTTGAAGCCTCCCATGTTAGCAGACTGTCATGTGAGCCCGCCGTAATATGTACAAACACACCCTAAAAATGTGAAAAGCAATTACAAAGTTGGTGGATTTGCGTGTATGTTCCCCCCTGTGACATTTCATATAGAACCCCGCAGTTAAATTTAGAACGAAAATATGAAAAATCTAATATAGCTATTTATATTAGCAGATTGCATCGCTGCCCAAGCGCAAAGTGATTAACAAAGTGCTTACAAAGTTGTGAAAAGCTCGTGCAAAGTTGTCAGATTTACATGGAAATGTTACCTATTTTGTTACATTATCGAGAGCAGCAGTTAAATGTTCGCGAAAGTGAATAAATATGTCGTAAAAGTCGTTTGAATATCACAGTGGCCCCCGAAGGATGTAGAATTTTGAAATACTTCAAAACATTAAATGGCCGCCAATAACGGTAAATTTCAAAGGACTCTGATAGATGAGTGGTCAGGTGATCGACCTATTATGAAAGTAAAGTTTAATCGGTCGTGGTTAGACTTGCATGTGATACAACCTGAGCAAACTAGCCGATAAGTTTTTTTTTTTTTTTTTGCAGTCTGCACCTGTTTGGTTTAAGCTGTTAAAACAGCGTGCAAAGTTGTCCAAAGCGATTGCAAAGTTGGTAGATTTGCGTGTTTACTTGACCTAAGTTGTTTTTATATCGAACCCTGCAGTTATAACGTATGAAAAATGAATAAAATCCATTTGAAGCCTCCCATGTTAGCAGACTGTCATGTGAGCCCGCCGTAATATGTACAAACACACCCCAAAAATGTGAAAAGCAATTACAAAGTTGGTGGATTTGCGTGTATATTCCCCCTATGACATTTCATATAGAACCCCGCAGTTAAATTTAGGACGAAAATATGAAAAATCTAATATAGCTATTTATATTAGCAGATTGCATCACTGCCCTAGCGCAAAGTGATTAACAAAGTGCTTACAAAGTTGTGAAAAGCTCGTGCAAAGTTATTATTAAAAGATTATTAGTCAGATTTACATGGTTCTATTATTAGTCAGATTTACATGGAAATGTTACCTATTTTGTTACATTATCGAGACCAGCAGTTAAAAATTCGCGAAAATAATAAATATGTCGTGAAAGTCGTTTGAATATCACAGTGGCCCCCGAAGGATGTAGAATTTTGAAACACTTCCAAACATTAAATGGCCGCCAATAACGATAAATTTCAAAGGACTCTGATAGATGAGTGGTCAGGTGATCGACCTATTATGCAAGTAAAGTTTAATCGGTCGTGGTTAGTACTTGCATGGGAGACAACCTGAGCAAACTAGCCGGTAAGTTTTCTTTTTTGCAGTCTGCACCTGTTTGGTTTAAGCTGTTAAAACAGCGTGCAAAGTTGTCCAAAGCGATTGCAAAGTTTTTAGATTTGCGTGTTTACTTGACCTAAGTTGTTTTTATATCGAACCCTGCAGTTATAACGTATGAAAAATGAATAAAATCCATTTGAAGCCTCCCATGTTAGCAGACTGTCATGTGAGCCCGCCGTAATATTTACAAACACACCCTAAATTGTGAAAAGCAATTAAAAAGTTGGTGGATTTGGGTGTATATTCCCCCTAAGACATTTCATATAGAACCCCGCAGTTAAATTTAGAACGAAAATATGAAAAATCTAATATAGCTATTTATATTAGCAGATTGCATCGCTGCCCAAGCGCAAAGTGATTAACAAAGTGCTTACAAAGTTGTGAAAAGCTCGTGCAAAGTTGTCAGATTTACATGAAAATGTTACCTATTTTGTTACATTATCGAGAGCAGCAGTTAAAAGTTTGCGAAAGTAAATAAATATGTCGTAAAAGTCGTTTGAATATCACAGTGGCCCCCGAAGGATGTAGAATTTTGAAACACTTCCAAACATTAAATGGCCGCCAATAACGATAAATTTCAAAGGACTCTGATAGATGAGTGGTCAGGTGATCGACCTATTATGCAAGTAAAGTTTAATCGGTCGTGGTTAGTACTTGCATGGGAGACAACCTGAGCAAACTAGACGGTAAGTTTTTTTTTTTTTTGCAGTCTGCACCTGTTTGGTTTAAGCTGTTAAAACAGCGTGCAAAGTTGTCCGAAGCGATTGCAAAGTTGGTAGATTTGCGTGTTTACTTGACCTAAGTTGTTTTTATATCGAACCCTGCAGTTATAACGTATGAAAAATGAATAACATCCATTTGAAGCCTCCCATGTTAGCAGACTGTCATGTGAGCCCGCCGTATTATGTACAAACACACCCTAAAAATGTGAAAAGCAATTAAAAAGTTGGTGGATTTGCGTGTATATTCCCCTATGACATTTCATATAGAACCCCGCAGTTAAATTTAGAACGAAAATATGAAAAATCTAATATAGCTATTTATATTAGCAGATTGCATCACTGCCCAAGCGCAAAGTGATTAACAAAGTGCTTACAAAGTTGTGAAAAGCTCGTGCAAAGTTGTCAGATTTACATGGAAATGTTACCTATGTTGTTACATTATCGAGACCAGCAGTTAAATGTTCGCGAAAGTGAATAAATATGTCGTAAAAGTCGTTTGAATATCACAGTGGCCCCCGAAGGATGTAGAATTTTGAAATACTTCAAAACATTAAATGGCCGCCAATAATGGTAAATTTCAAAGGACTCTGATAGATGAGTGGTCAGGTGATCTACCTATTATGAAAGTAAAGTTTAATCGGTCGTGGTTAGTACTTGCATGTGATACAACCTGAGCAAACTAGCTGGTAAGTTTTTTTTTTTTTGCAGTCTCCACCTGTTTGGTTTAAGCTTTTAAAACAGCGTGCAAAGTTGTCCAAAGCGATTGCAAAGTTGGTAGATTTGCGTGTTTACTTGACTTAAGTTGTTTTTATATCGAACCCTGCAGTTATAACGTATGAAAAATGAATAAAATCCATTTGAAGCCTCCCATGTTAGCAGACTGTCATGTGAGCCCGCCGTTTTATGTACAAACACACCCTAAAAATGTGAAAAGCAATTAAAAAGTTGGTGGATTTGCGTGTATATTCCCCCTATGACATTTCATATAGAACCCCGCAGTTAAATTTAGAACGAAAATATGAAAAATCTAATATAGCTATTTATATTAGCAGATTGCATCACTGCCCAAGCGCAAAGTGATTAACAAAGTGCTTACAATGTTGCGAAAAGCTCGTGCAAAGTTGTCAGATTTACATGGAAATGTTACCTATGTTGTTACATTATCGAGACCAGCAGTTAAATGTTCGCGAAAGTGAATAAATATGTCGTAAAAGTCGTTTGAATGTCACAGTGGCCCCCGAAGGATGTAGAATTTTGAAACACTTCCAAACATTAAATGGCCGCCAATAACGGTAAATTTCAAAGGACTCTGATAGATGAGTGGTCAGGTGATCGACCTATTATGCAATTAAAGTTTAATCGGTCGTGGTTAGTACTTGCATGGGAGACAACCTAAGCAAACTAGCCGGTAAGTTTTTTTTTGCAGTCTGCACCTGTTTGGTTTAAGCTGTTAAAACAGTGTGCAATGTTGTCCAAAGCGATTGCAAAGTTGGTAGATTTGCGTGTTTACTTGACCTAAGTTGTTTTTATATCGACCCTGCAGTTATAACGTATGAAAAATGAATAAAATCCATTTGAAGCCTCTTATGTCAGCAGACTGTCATGTGAGCCCGCCGTAATATGTACAAACACACCCTAAAAATGTGAAAAGCAATTAAAAAGTTGGTAGATTTGCGTGTATATTCCCCCTATGACATTTCATATAGAACCCCGCAGTTAAATTTAGAACGAAAATATGAAAAATCTAATATAGCTATTTATATTAGCAGATTGCATCACTGCCCAAACGCAAAGTGATTAACAAAGTGCTTACAAAGTAGTGAAAAGCTCGTGCAAAGTTGTCAGATTTACATGGAAATATTACCTATGTTGTTACATTATCGAGACCAGCAGTTAAATGTTCGCGAAAGTGATTAAATATGTCGTAAAAGTCGTTTGAATATCACAGTGGCCCCCGAAGGATGTAGAATTTTGAAATACTTCAAAATATTAAATGGTCGCCAATAACGGTAAATTTCAAAGGACTCTGATAGATGAGTGGTCAGGTGATCGACCTATTATGCAATTAAAGTTTAATCGGTCGTGGTTAGTACTTGCATGGGAGACAACCTGAGCAAACTAGCCGGTAAGTTTTTTTTTGCAGTCTGCACCTGTTTGGTTTAAGCTGTTAAAACAGCGTGCAATGTTGTCCAAAGCGATTGCAAAGTTGGTAGATTTGCGTGTTTACTTGACCTAAGTTTTTTTATATCGAACCCTGCAGTTATAACGTATGAAAAATGAATAAAATCCATTTGAAGCCTCCCATGTTAGCAGACTGTCATGTGAGCCCGCCGTAATATGTACAAACACACCCTAAAAATGTGAAAAGCAATTAAAAAGTTGGTGGATTTGCGTGTATATTCCCCCTATGACATTTCATATAGAACCCCGCAGTTAAATTTAGAACGAAAATATGAAAAATCTAATATAGCTATTTATATTAGCAGATTGCATCACTGCCCAAGCGCAAAGTGATTAACAAAGTGCTTACAATGTTGCGAAAAGCGCGTGCAAAGTTGTCAGATTTACATGGAAATGTTACCTATGTTGTTACATTATCGAGACCAGCAGTTAAATGTTCGCGAAAGTGAATAAATATGTCGTAAAAGTCGTTTGAATGTCACAGTGGCCCCCGAAGGATGTAGAATTTTGAAACACTTCCAAACATTAAATGGCCGCCAATAACGGTAAATTTCAAAGGACTCTGATAGATGAGTGGTCAGGTGATCGACCTATTATGCAATTAAAGTTTAATCGGTCGTGGTTAGTACTTGCATGGGAGACAACCTGAGCAAACTAGCCGGTGTGTTTTTTTTTTGCAGTCTGCACCTGTTTGGTTTAAGCTGTTAAAACAGCGTGCAATGTTGTCCAAAGCGATTGCAAAGTTGGTAGATTTGCGTGTTTACTTGACCTAAGTTGTTTTTATATCGAACCCTGCAGTTATAACGTATGAAAAATGAATAAAATCCATTTGAAGCCTCTTATGTTAGCAGACTGTCATGTGAGCCCGCCGTAATATGTACAAACACACCCTAAAAATGTGAAAAGCAATTAAAAAGTTGGTAGATTTGCGTGTATATTCCCCCTATGACATTTCATATAGAACCCCGCAGTTAAATTTAGAACGAAAATATGAAAAATCTAATATAGCTATTTATATTAGCAGATTGCATCACTGCCCAAGCGCAAAGTGATTAACAAAGTGCTTACAAAGTAGTGAAAAGCTCGTGCAAAGTTGTCAGATTTACATGGAAATGTTACCTATGTTGTTACATTATCGAGACCAGCAGTTAAATGTTCGCGAAAGTGAATAAATATGTCGTAAAAGTCGTTTGAATATCACAGTGGCCCCCGAAGGATGTAGAATTTTGAAATAATTCAAAATATTAAATGGCCGCCAATAACGGTAAATTTCAAAGGACTCTGATAGATGAGTGGTCAGGTGATCGACCTATTATGCAATTAAAGTTTAATCGGTCGTGGTTAGTACTTGCATGGGAGACAACCTGAGCAAACTAGCCGGTAAGTTTTTTTTTTGCAGTCTGCACCTGTTTGGTTTAAGCTGTTAAAACAGCGTGCAATGTTGTCCAAAGCGATTGCAAAGTTGGTAGATTTGCGTGTTTACTTGACCTAAGTTTTTTTATATCGAACCCTGCAGTTATAACGTATGAAAAATGAATAAAATCCATTTGAAGCCTCTTATGTTAGCAGACTGTCATGTGAGCCCGCCGTAATATGTACAAACACACCCTAAAAATGTGAAAAGCAATTAAAAAGTTGGTAGATTTGCGTGTATATTCCCCCTATTACATTTCATATAGAACCCCGCAGTTAAATTTAGAACGAAAATATGAAAAATCTAATATAGCTATTTATATTAGCAGATTGCATCACTGCCCAAGCGCAAAGTGATTAACAAAGTGCTTACAAAGTTGTGAAAAGCTCGTGCAAAGTTGTCAGATTTACATGGAAATGTTACCTATGTTGTTACATTATCGAGACCAGCAGTTAAATGTTCGCGAAAGTGAATAAATATGTCGTAGAAGTCGTTTGAATATCACAGTGGCCCCCGAAGGATGTAGAATTTTGAAATACTTCAAAACATTAAATGGCCGCCAATAATGGTAAATTTCAAAGGACTCTGATAGATGAGTGGTCAGGTGATCGACCTATTATGAAAGTAAAGTTTAATCTTGTCGTGGTTAGTACTTGCATGTGATACAACCTGAGCATACTAGCCGGTAAGTCTGCACCTGTTTGGTTTAAGCTGTTAAAACAGCGGGCAAAGTTGTCCAAAGCGATTGCAAAGTTGGTAGATTTGCGTGTTTACTTGACCTAAGTTGTTTTTATATCGAACCCTGCAGTTATAACGTATGAAAAATGAATAAAATCCATTTGAAGCCTCTTATGTTAGCAGACTGTCATGTGAGCCCGCCGTAATATGTACAAACACACCCTAAAAATGTGAAAAGCAATTAAAAAGTTGGTAGATTTGGGTGTATATTCCCCCTATGACATTTCATATAGAACCCCGCAGTTAAATTTAGAACGAAAATATGAAAAATCTAATATAGCTATTTATATTAGCAGATTGCATCACTGCCCAAGCGCAAAGTGATTAACAAAGTGCTTACAAAGTTGTGAAAAGCTCGTGCAAAGTTGTCAGATTTACATGGAAATGTTACCTATGTTGTTACATTATCGAGACCAGCAGTTAAATGTTCGCGAAAGTGAATAAATATGTCGTAAAAGTCGTTTGAATATCACAGTGGCCCCCGAAGGATGTAGAATTTTGAAATACTTCAAAATATTAAATGGCCGCCAATAACGGTAAATTTCAAAGGACTCTGATAGATGAGTGGTCAGGTGATCGACCTATTATGAAAGTAAAGTTTAATCGATCGTGGTTAGTACTTGCATGTGATACAACCTGAGCAAACTAGCCGGTAAGTTTTTTTTTTTTTTTTGCAGTCTGCACCTGTTTGGTTTAAGCTGTTAAAACAGCGTGCAATGTTGTCCAAAGCGATTGCAAAGTTGGTAGATTTGCGTGTTTACTTGACCTAAGTTGTTTTTATATCGAACCCTGTAGTTATAACTTATGAAAAATGAATAAAGTCCATTTGAAGCCTCCCATGTTAGCAGACTGTCATGTGAGCCCGCCGTAATATGTACAAACACACCCTAAAAATGTGAAAAGCAATTAAAAAGTTGGTGGATTTGCGTGTATATTCCCCCTAAGACATTTCATATAGAACCCAAAAGTTAAATTTAGAACGAAAATATGAAAAATCTAATATAGCTATTTATATTAGCAGATTGCATCACTGCCCAAGCGCAAAGTGATTAACAAAGTGCTTACAAAGTTGCGAAAAGCTCGTGCAAAGTTGTCAGATTTACATGGAAATGTTACCTATGTTGTTACATTATCGAGACCAGCAGTTAAATGTTCGCGAAAGTGAATAAATATGTCGTAAAAGTCGTTTGAATGCCACAGTGGCCCCCGAAGGATGTAACATTTTGAAACACTTCCAAACATTAAATGGCCGCCAATAACGATAAATTGTAAAGGACTCTGATAGATAAGTGGTCAGGTGATCGACCTATTATGCAAGTAAAGTTTAATTGGTCGTGGTTAGTACTTGCATGGGAGACAACCTGAGCAAACTAGCCGGCAAGTTTTTTTTTTTTGCAGTCTGCACCTGTTTGGTTTAAGCTGTTAAAACAGCGTGCAAAGTTGTCCAAAGCGATTGCAAAGTTGGTAGATTTGCGTGTTTACTTGACCTAAGTTGTTTTTATATCGAACCCTGCAGTTATAACGTATGAAAAATGAATAAAATCCATTTGAAGCCTCCCATGTTAGCAGACTGTCATGTGAGCCCGCCGTAATATGTACAAACACACCCTACAAATGTGAAAAGCAATTAAAAAGTTGGTGGATTTGCGTGTATATTCCCCCTATTACATTTCATATAGAACCCCGCAGTTAAATTTAGAACGAAAATATGAAAAATCTAATATAGCTATTTATATTAGCAGATTGCATCACTGCCCAAGCGCAAAGTGATTAACAAAGTGCTTACAAAGTTGTGAAAAGCTCGTGCAAAGTTGTCAGATTTACATGGAAATGTTACCTATGTTGTTACATTATCGAGACCAGCAGTTAAATGTTCGCGAAAGTGAATAAATATGTCGTAGAAGTCGTTTGAATATCACAGTGGCCCCCGAAGGATGTAGAATTTTGAAATACTTCAAAACATTAAATGGCCGCCAATAATGGTAAATTTCAAAGGACTCTGATAGATGAGTGGTCAGGTGATCGACCTATTATGAAAGTAAAGTTTAATCTTGTCGTGGTTAGTACTTGCATGTGATACAACCTGAGCATACTAGCCGGTAAGTCTGCACCTGTTTGGTTTAAGCTGTTAAAACAGCGGGCAAAGTTGTCCAAAGCGATTGCAAAGTTGGTAGATTTGCGTGTTTACTTGACCTAAGTTGTTTTTATATCGAACCCTGCAGTTATAACGTATGAAAAATGAATAAAATCCATTTGAAGCCTCTTATGTTAGCAGACTGTCATGTGAGCCCGCCGTAATATGTACAAACACACCCTAAAAATGTGAAAAGCAATTAAAAAGTTGGTAGATTTGGGTGTATATTCCCCCTATGACATTTCATATAGAACCCCGCAGTTAAATTTAGAACGAAAATATGAAAAATCTAATATAGCTATTTATATTAGCAGATTGCATCACTGCCCAAGCGCAAAGTGATTAACAAAGTGCTTACAAAGTTGTGAAAAGCTCGTGCAAAGTTGTCAGATTTACATGGAAATGTTACCTATGTTGTTACATTATCGAGACCAGCAGTTAAATGTTCGCGAAAGTGAATAAATATGTCGTAGAAGTCGTTTGAATATCACAGTGGCCCCCGAAGGATGTAGAATTTTGAAATACTTCAAAACATTAAATGGCCGCCAATAATGGTAAATTTCAAAGGACTCTGATAGATGAGTGGTCAGGTGATCGACCTATTATGAAAGTAAAGTTTAATCTTGTCGTGGTTAGTACTTGCATGTGATACAACCTGAGCATACTAGCCGGTAAGTCTGCACCTGTTTGGTTTAAGCTGTTAAAACAGCGGGCAAAGTTGTCCAAAGCGATTGCAAAGTTGGTAGATTTGCGTGTTTACTTGACCTAAGTTGTTTTTATATCGAACCCTGCAGTTATAACGTATGAAAAATGAATAAAATCCATTTGAAGCCTCTTATGTTAGCAGACTGTCATGTGAGCCCGCCGTAATATGTACAAACACACCCTAAAAATGTGAAAAGCAATTAAAAAGTTGGTAGATTTGCGTGTATATTCCCCCTATGACATTTCATATAGAACCCCGCAGTTAAATTTAGAACGAAAATATGAAAAATCTAATATAGCTATTTATATTAGCAGATTGCATCACTGCCCAAGCGCAAAGTGATTAACAAAGTGCTTACAAAGTTGTGAAAAGCTCGTGCAAAGTTGTCAGATTTACATGGAAATGTTACCTATGTTGTTACATTATCGAGACCAGCAGTTAAATGTTCGCGAAAGTGAATAAATATGTCGTAAAAGTCGTTTGAATATCACAGTGGCCCCCGAAGGATGTAGAATTTTGAAATACTTCAAAATATTAAATGGCCGCCAATAACGGTAAATTTCAAAGGACTCTGATAGATGAGTGGTCAGGTGATCGACCTATTATGAAAGTAAAGTTTAATCGATCGTGGTTAGTACTTGCATGTGATACAACCTGAGCAAACTAGCCGGTAAGTTTTTTTTTTTTTTTTTTGCAGTCTGCACCTGTTTGGTTTAAGCTGTTAAAACAGCGTGCAATGTTGTCCAAAGCGATTGCAAAGTTGGTAGATTTGCGTGTTTACTTGACCTAAGTTGTTTTTATATCGAACCCTGTAGTTATAACTTATGAAAAATGAATAAAAACCATTTGAATCCTCCCATGTTAGCAGACTGTCATGTGAGCCCGCCGTAATATGTACAAACACACCCTAAAAATGTGAAAAGCAATTAAAAAGTTGGTGGATTTGGGTGTATATTCCCCCTAAGACATTTCATATAGAACCCCGCAGTTAAATTTAGAACGAAAATATGAAAAATCTAATATAGCTATTTATAATAGCAGATTGCATCACTGCCCAAGCGCAATGTGATTAACAAAGTGCATACAAAGTTGTGAAAAGCTCGTGCAAAGTTACCAGATTTACATGGAAATGTTACCTATGTTGTTACATTATCGTGACCAGCAGTTAAAAGTTCGCGAAAGTGAATAAATATGTCGTAAAGGGCGTTTGAATATCACAGTGGCCCCCGAAGGATGTAGAATTTTGAAATACTTCAAAATATTAAATGGCCGCCAATAACGGTAAATTTCAAAGGACTCTGATAGATGAGTGGTCAGGTGATCGACCTATTATGAAAGTAAAGTTTAATCGGTCGTGGTTAGTACTTGCATGGGAGACAACCTGAGCAAACTAGCTGGTAAGTTTTTTTTTTTTTTTGCAGTCATCGCCTGTTTGGTTTAAGCTGTTAAAACAGCGTGCAAAGTTGTCCAAAGCGATTGCAAAGTTGGTAGATTTGCGTGTTTGCTTGACCTAAGTTGTTTTTATATCGAACCCTGCAGTTATAACTTATGAAAAATGAATAAAATCCATTTGAAGCCTCCCATGTTAGCAGACTGTCATGAGAGCCCGCCGTAATATGTACAAACACACCCTAAAAATGTGAAAAGCAATTAAAAAGTTGGTGGATTTGCGTGTATATTCCCCCTAAGACATTTCATATAGAACCCAAAAGTTAAAATTAGAACGAAAATATGAACAATCTAATATAGCTATTTATATTAGCAGATTGCATCACTGCCCAAGCGCAAAGTGATTAACAAAGTGCTTACAAAGTTGCGAAAAGCTCGTGCAAAGTTGTCAGATTTACATGGAAATGTTACCTATGTTGTTACATTATCGAGACGAGCAGTTAAATGTTCGCGAAAGTGAATAAATATGTCGTAAAAGTCGTTTGAATGTCACAGTGGCCCCCGAAGGATGTAAAATTTTGAAACACTTCCAAACATTAAATGGCCGCCAATAACGATAAATTGTAAAGGACTCTGATAGATAAGTGGTCAGGTGATCGACCTATTATGCAAGTAAAGTTTAATCGGTCGTGGTTAGTACTTGCATGGGAGACAACCTGAGCAAACTAGCCGGTAAGTTTTTTTTTTGCAGTCTGCACCTGTTTGGTTTAAGCTGTTAAAACAGCGTGCAAAGTTGTCCAAAGCGATTGCAAAGTTGGTAGATTTGCGTGTTTACTTGACCTAAGTTGTTTTTATATCGAACCCTGCAGTATAACGTATGATAAATGAATAAAATCCATTTGAAGCCTCCCATGTTAGCAGACTGTCATGTGAGCCCGCCGTAATATGTACAAACGCACCCTACAAATGTGAAAAGCAATTAAAAAGTTGGTGGATTTGCGTGTATATTCCCTCATTACATTTCATATAGAACCCCGCAGTTAAATTTAGAACGAAAATATGAAAAATCTAATATAGCTATTTATATTAGCAAATTGCATCACTGCCCAAGCGCAAAGTGATTAACAAAGTGCTTACAAAGTTGTGAAAAGCTCGTGCAAAGTTGTCAGATTTACATGGAAATGTTACCTATGCTGTTACATTATCGAGACCAGCAGTTAAATGTTCGCGAAAGTGAATAAATATGTCGTAAAAGTCGTTTGAATATCACAGTGGCCCCCGAAGGATGTAGAATTTTGAAATACTTCAAAACATTAAATGGCCGCCAATAATGGTAAATTTTAAAGGACTCTGATAGATGAGTGGTCAGGTGATCGACCTATTATGAAAGTAAAGTTTAATCTTGTCGTGGTTAGTACTTGCATGTGATACAACCTGAGCATACTAGCCGGTAAGTCTACACCTGTTTGGTTTAAGCTGTTAAAACAGCGGGCAAAGTTGTCCAAAGCGATTGCAAAGTTGGTAGATATGCGTGTTTACTTGACCTAAGTTGTTTTTATATCGAACCCTGCAGTTATAACGTATGAAAAATGAATCAAATCCATTTGAAGCCTCTTATGTTAGCAGACTGTCATGTGAGCCCGCCGTAATATGTAGAAACACACCCTAAAAATGTGAAAAGCAATTAAAAAGTTGGTAGATTTGCGTGTATATTCCCCCTATGACATTTCATATAGAACCCCGCAGTTAAATTTAGAACGAAAATATGAAAAATCTAATATAGCTATTTATATTAGCAGATTGCATCACTGCCCAAGCGCAAAGTGATTAACAAAGTGCTTACAAAGTTGTGAAAAGCTCGTGCAAAGTTGTCAGATTTACATGGAAATGTTACCTATGTTGTTACATTATCGAGACCAGCAGTTAAATGTTCGCGAAAGTGAATAAATATGTCGTAAAAGTCGTTTGAATATCACAGTGGCCCCCGAAGGATGTAGAATTTTGAAATACTTCAAAATATTAAATGGCCGCCAATAACGGTAAATTTCAAAGGACTCTGATAGATGAGTGGTCAGGTGATCGACCTATTATGAAAGTAAAGTTTAATCGGTCGTGGTTAGTACTTGCATGGGAGACAACCTGAGCAAACTAGCTGGTAAGTTTTTTTTTTTTTTTTGCAGTCATCGCCTGTTTGGTTTAAGCTGTTAAAACAGCGTGCAAAGTTGTCCAAAGCGATTGCAAAGTTGGTAGATTTGCGTGTTTACTTGACCTAAGTTGTTTTTATATCGAACCCTGCAGTTATAACTTATGAAAAATGAATAAAATCCATTTGAAGCCTCCCATGTTAGCAGACTGTCATGTGAGCCCGCCGTAATATGTACAAACACACCCTAAAAATGTGAAAAGCAATTAAAAAGTTGGTGGATTTGCGTGTATATTCCCCCTAAGACATTTCATATAGAACCCAAAAGTTAAATTTAGAACGAAAATATGAAAAATCTAATATAGCTATTTATATTAGCAGATTGCATCTCTGCCCAAGCGCAAAGTGATTAACAAAGTGCTTACAAAGTTGCGAAAAGCTCGTGCAAAGTTGTCAGATTTACATGGAAATGTTACCTATGTTGTTACATTATCGAGACCAGCAGTTAAATGTTCGCGAAAGTGAATAAATATGTCGTAAAAGTCGTTTGAATGTCACAGTGGCCCCCGAAGGATGTAAAATTTTGAAACACTTCCAAACATTAAATGGCCGCCAATAACGATAAATTGTAAAGGACTCTGATAGATAAGTGGTCAGGTGATCGACCTATTATGCAAGTAAAGTTTAATCGGTCGTGGTTAGTACTTGCATGGGAGACAACCTGAGCAAACTAGCCGGTAAGTTTTTTTTTTTGCAGTCTGCACCTGTTTGGTTTAAGCTGTTAAAACAGCGTGCAAAGTTGTCCAAAGCGATTGCAAAGTTGGTAGATTTGCGTGTTTACTTGACCTAAGTTGTTTTTATATCGAACCCTGCAGTATAACGTATGAAAAATGAATAAAATCCATTTGAAGCCTCCCATGTTAGCAGACTGTCATGTGAGCCCGCCGTAATATGTACAAACGCACCCTACAAATGTGAAAATCAATTAAAAAGTTGGTGGATTTGCGTGTATATTCCCTCATTACATTTCATATAGAACCCCGCAGTTAAATTTAGAACGAAAATATGAAAAATCTAATATAGCTATTTATATTAGCAAATTGCATCACTGCCCAAGCGCAAAGTGATTAACAAAGTGCTTACAAAGTTGTGAAAAGCTCGTGCAAAGTTGTCAGATTTACATGGAAATGTTACCTATGTTGTTACATTATCGAGACCAGCAGTTAAATGTTCGCGAAAGTGAATAAATATGTCGTAAAAGTCGTTTGAATATCACAGTGGCCCCCGAAGGATGTAGAATTTTGAAATACTTCAAAACATTAAATGGCCGCCAATAATGGTAAATTTCAAAGGACTCAGATAGATGAGTGGTCAGGTGATCGACCTATTATGAAAGTAAAGTTTAATCTTGTCGTGGTTAGTACTTGCATGTGATACAACCTGAGCATACTAGCCGGTAAGTCTACACCTGTTTGGTTTAAGCTGTTAAAACAGCGGGCAAAGTTGTCCAAAGCGATTGCAAAGTTGGTAGATTTGCGTGTTTACTTGACCTAAGTTGTTTTTATATCGAACCCTGCAGTTATAACGTATGAAAAATGAATAAAATCCATTTGAAGCCTCTTATGTTAGCAGACTGTCATGTGAGCCCGCCGTAATATGTACAAACACACCCTAAAAATGTGAAAAGCAATTAAAAAGTTGGTAGATTTGCGTGTATATTCCCCCTATGACATTTCATATAGAACCCCGCAGTTAAATTTGGAACGAAAATATGAAAAATCTAATATAGCTATTTATATTAGCAGATTGCATCACTGCCCAAGCCCAAAGTGATTAACAAAGTGCTTACAAAGTTGTGAAAAGCTCGTGCAAAGTTGTCAGATTTACATGGAAATGTTACCTATGTTGTTACATTTTCGAGACCAGCAGTTAAATGTTCGCGAAAGTGAATAAATATGTCGTAAAAGTCGTTTGAATATCACAGTGGCCCCGAAGGATGTAGAATTTTGAAATACTTCAAAACACTAAATGGCCGCCAATAACGGCAATTTTCCAAAGACTCTGATAGATGAGTGGTTAGGTGATCGACCTATTATGAAAGTAAAGTTTAATCGGTCGTGGTTAGTACTTGCATGGGAGACAACCTGAGCAAACTAGCCGGTAATTTTTTTTTTTCTTTTTGCAGTCTGCACCTGTTTGGTTTAAGCTGTTAAAACAGCGTGCTAAGTTGTCCAAAGCGATTGCAAAGTTGGTAGATTTGCGTGTTTACTTGACCTAAGTTGTTTTCATAACGAACCCTGCAGTTATAACGTATGAAAAATGAATAAAATCCATTTGAAGACTCCCATGTTAGCAGACTGTCATGCGAGCCCGCCGTAATATGGACAAACACACCCTAAAAATGTGAAAAGCAATTAAAAAGTTGGTGGATTTGCGTGTATATTCCCCCTATGACATTTCATATAGAACCCCGCAGTTAAATTTAGAACGAAAATATGAAAAATCTAATATAGCTATTTATATTAGCAGATTGCATCACTGCCCAAGCGCAAAGTGATTAACAGAGTGCTTACAAAGTTGTAAAAAGCTCGTGCAAAGTTGTCAGATTTACATGGAAATGTTACCTATGTTGTTACATTATCGAGACCAGCAGTTAAATGTTCGCGAAAGTGAATAAATATGTCGTAAAAGTCGTTTGAATATCATAGTGGCCCCGCAGGATGTAGAATTTTGAAACACTTCCACACATTAAATGGCCGCCAATAAAGAAAATTTTCAAAGGATTTTGATAGATGAGTGGTCAGGTGATCGACCTATTATGAAAGTAAAGTTTAATCGGTCGTGGTTAGTACTTGCATGTGATACAACCTGAGCAAACTAGCCGGTAAGTTTTTTTTTTTTTTTTGCAGTCTGCACCTGTTTGGTTTAAGCTGTTAAAACAGCGTGCAATGTTGTCCAAAGCGATTGCAAAGTTGGTAGATTTGCGTGTTTACTTGACCTAAGTTGTTTTTATATCGAACCCTGCAGTTATAACTTATGAAAAATGAATAAAATCCATTTGAATCCTCCCCTGTTAGCAGACTGTCATGTGAGCCCGCCGTAATATGTACAAACACACCCTAAAAATGTGAAAAGCAATTAAAAAGTTGGTGGATTTGGGTGTATATTCCCCCTAAGACATTTCAAATAGAACCCCACAGTTAAATTTAGAACGAAAATATGAAAAATCTAATATAGCTATTTATAATAGCAGATTGCATCACTGCCCAAGCGCAATGTGATTAACAAAGTGCATACAAAGTTGTGAAAAGCTCGTGCAAAGTTGTCAGATTTACATGGAAATGTTACCTATGTTGTTACATTATCGAGACGAGCAGTTAAATGTTCGCGAAAGTGAATAAATATGTCGTAAAAGTCGTTTGAATATCACAATGGCCCCCGATGGATGTAGAATTTTGAAATACTTCAAAACACTAAATGGCCGCCAATAACGGCAATTTTCCAAAGACTCTGATAGATGAGTGGTTAGGTGATCGACCTATTATGAAAGTAAAGTTTAATCGGTCGTGGTTAGTACTTGCATGGGAGACAACCTGAGCAAACTAGCCGGTAATTTTTTTTTTTCTTTTTGCAGTCTGCACCTGTTTGGTTTAAGCTGTTAAAACAGCGTGCTAAGTTGTCCAAAGCGATTGCAAAGTTGGTAGATTTGCGTGTTTACTTTACCTAAGTTGTTTTTATATCGAACCCTGCAGTTTTAACGTATGAAAAATGAATAAAATCCATTTGAAGCCTCCCATGTTAGCAGACTGTCATGTGAGCCCGCCGTAATATGTACAAACACACCCTACAAATGTGAAAAGCAATTAAAAAGTTGGTGGATTTGCGTGTATATTCCCCCTATTACATTTCATATAGAACCCCGCAGTTAAATTTAGAACGAAAATATGAAAAATCTAATATAGCTATTTATATTAGCAGATTGCATCACTGCCCAAGCGCAAAGTGATTAACAAAGTGCTTACAAAGTTGTGAAAAGCTCGTGCAAAGTTGTCAGATTTACATGGAAATGTTACCTATGTTGTTACATTATCGAGACCAGCAGTTAAATGTTCGCGAAAGTGAATAAATATGTCGTAGAAGTCGTTTGAATATCACAGTGGCCCCCGAAGGATGTAGAATTTTGAAATACTTCAAAACATTAAATGGCCGCCAATAATGGTAAATTTCAAAGGACTCTGATAGATGAGTGGTCAGGTGATCGACCTATTATGAAAGTAAAGTTTAATCTTGTCGTGGTTAGTACTTGCATGTGATACAACCTGAGCATACTAGCCGGTAAGTCTGCACCTGTTTGGTTTAAGCTGTTAAAACAGCGGGCAAAGTTGTCCAAAGCGATTGCAAAGTTGGTAGATTTGCGTGTTTACTTGACCTAAGTTGTTTTTATATCGAACCCTGCAGTTATAACGTATGAAAAATGAATAAAATCCATTTGAAGCCTCTTATGTTAGCAGACTGTCATGTGAGCCCGCCGTAATATGTACAAACACACCCTAAAAATGTGAAAAGCAATTAAAAAGTTGGTAGATTTGCGTGTATATTCCCCCTATGACATTTCATATAGAACCCCGCAGTTAAATTTAGAACGAAAATATGAAAAATCTAATATAGCTATTTATATTAGCAGATTGCATCACTGCCCAAGCGCAAAGTGATTAACAAAGTGCTTACAAAGTTGTGAAAAGCTCGTGCAAAGTTGTCAGATTTACATGGAAATGTTACCTATGTTGTCACATTATCGAGACCAGCAGTTAAATGTTCGCGAAAGTGAATAAATATGTCGTAAAAGTCGTTTGAATATCACAGTGGCCCCCGATGGATGTAGAATTTTGAAATACTTCAAAACACTAAATGGCCGCCAATAACGGTAATTTTCCAAAGACTCTGATAGATGAGTGGTTAGGTGATCGACCTATTATGAAAGTAAAGTTTAATCGGTCGTGGTTAGTACTTGCATGGGAGACAACCTGAGCAAACTAGCCGGTAATTTTTTTTTTCTTATTGCAGTCTGCACCTGTTTGGTTTAAACTGTTAAAACAGCGTGCTAAGTTGTCCAAAGCGATTGCAAAGTTGGTAGATTTGCGTGTTTACTTTACCTAAGTTGTTTTTATATCGAACCCTGCAGTTTTAACGTATGAAAAATGAATAAAATCCATTTGAAGCCTCCCATGTTAGCAGACTGTCATGTGAGCCCGCCGTAATATGTACAAACACACCCTACAAATGTGAAAAGCAATTAAAAAGTTGGTGGATTTGCGTGTATATTCCCCCTATTACATTTCATATAGAACCCCGCAGTTAAATTTAGAACGAAAATATGAAAAATCTAATATAGCTATTTATATTAGCAGATTGCATCACTGCCCAAGCGCAAAGTGATTAACAAAGTGCTTACAAAGTTGTGAAAAGCTCGTGCAAAGTTGTCAGATTTACATGGAAATGTTACCTATGTAGTTACATTATCGAGACCAGCAGTTAAATGTTCGCGAAAGTGAATAAATATGTCGTAGAAGTCGTTTGAATATCACAGTGGCCCCCGAAGGATGTAGAATTTTGAAATACTTCAAAACATTAAATGGCCGCCAATAATGGTAAATTTCAAAGGACTCTGATAGATGAGTGGTCAGGTGATCGACCTATTATGAAAGTAAAGTTTAATCTTGTCGTGGTTAGTACTTGCATGTGATACAACCTGAGCATACTAGCCGGTAAGTCTGCACCTGTTTGGTTTAAGCTGTTAAAACAGCGGGCAAAGTTGTCCAAAGCGATTGCAAAGTTGGTAGATTTGCGTGTTTACTTGACCTAAGTTGTTTTTATATCGAACCCTGCAGTTATAACGTATGAAAAATGAATAAAATCCATTTGAAGCCTCTTATGTTAGCAGACTGTCATGTGAGCCCGCCGTAATATGTACAAACACACCCTAAAAATGTGAAAAGCAATTAAAAAGTTGGTAGATTTGCGTGTATATTCCCCCTATGACATTTCATATAGAACCCCGCAGTTAAATTTAGAACGAAAATATGAAAAATCTAATATAGCTATTTATATTAGCAGATTGCATCACTGCCCAAGCGCAAAGTGATTAACAAAGTGCTTGAAATGTTGTAAAAAGCTCGTGCAAAGTTGTCAGATTTACATGGAAATGTTACCTATGTTGTTACATTATCGAGACCAGCAGTTAAATGTTCGCGAAAGTGAATAAATATGTCGTAAAAGTCGTTTGAATATCACAGTGGCCCCCGAAGGATGTAGAATTTTGAAATACTTCAAAATATTAAATGGCCGCCAATAACGGTAAATTTCAAAGGACTCTGATAGATGAGTGGTCAGGTGATCGACCTATTATGAAAGTAAAGTTTAATCGGTCGTGGTTAGTACTTGCATGTGATACAACCTGAGCAAACTAGCCGGTAAGTTTTTTTTTTTTTTTTTTGCAGTCTGCACCTGTTTGGTTTAAGCTGTTAAAACAGCGTGCAATGTTGTCCAAAGCGATTGCAAAGTTGGTAGATTTGCGTGTTTACTTGACCTAAGTTGTTTTTATATCGAACCCTGCAGTTATAACGTATGAAAAATGAATAAAATCCATTTGAATCCTCCCATGTTAGCAGACTGTCATGTGAGCCCGCCGTAATATGTACAAACACACCCTAAAAATGTGAAAAGCAATTAAAAAGTTGGTGGATTTGGGTGTATATTCCCCCTAAGACATTTCAAATAGAACCCCACAGTTAAATTTAGAACGAAAATATGAAAAATCTAATATAGCTATTTATAATAGCAGATTGCATCACTGCCCAAGCGCAATGTGATTAACAAAGTGCATACAAAGTTGTGAAAAGCTCGTGCAAAGTTGCCAGATTTACATGGAAATGTTACCTATGTTGTTACATTATCGTGACCAGCAGTTAAAAGTTCGCGAAAGTGAATAAATATGTCGTAAAAGTCGTTTGAATATCACAGTGGCCCCCGAAGGATGTAGAATTTTGAAACACTTTCAAACATTAAATGACCGCCAATAACGATAAATTTCAAAGGGCTCTGATAGATGAGTGGTCAGGTGATCGACCTATTATAAAAGTAAAGTTTAATCGGTCGTGGTTAGTACTTGCATGGGAGACAACCTGAGCAAACTAGCCGGTAAGTTTTTTTTTTCTTTTTGCAGTCTGCACCTGTTTGGTTTAAGCTGATAAAATAGCGTGCAAAGTTGTCCAAAGCGATTGCAAATTTGGTAGATTTGCGTGTTTACTTTACCTAAGTTGTTTTTATATCGAACCCTGCAGTTTTAACGTATGACAAATGAATAAAGTCCATTTGAAGCCTCCCATGTTAGCAGACTGTCATGTGAGCCCGCCGTAATATGTACAAACACACCCTAAAAATTCGAAAAGCAATTAAAAAGTTGGTGGATTTGCGTGTATATTCCCCCTAAGACATTTCATATAGAACCCAAAAGTTAAATTTAGAACGAAAATATGAAAAATCTAATATAGCTATTTATATTAGCAGATTGCATCACTGCCCAAGCGCAAAGTGATTAACAAAGTGCTTACAAAGTTGCGAAAAGCTCGTGCAAAGTTGTCAGATTTACATGGAAATGTTACCTATGTTGTTACATTATCGAGACCAGCAGTTAAATGTTCGCGAAAGTGAATAAATATGTCGTAAAAGTCGTTTGAATGTCACAGTGGCCCCCGAAGGATGTAAAATTTTGAAACACTTCCAAACATTAAATGGCCGCCAATAACGATAAATTGTAAAGGACTCTGATAGATAAGTGGTCAGGTGATCGACCTATTATGCAAGTAAAGTTTAATCGGTCGTGGTTAGTACTTGCATGGGAGACAACCTGAGCAAACTAGCCGGTAAGTTTTTTTTTTTTGCAGTCTGCACCTGTTTGGTTTAAGCTGTTAAAACAGCGTGCAAAGTTGTCCAAAGCGATTGCAAAGTTGGTAGATTTGCGTGTTTACTTGACCTAAGTTGTTTTTATATCGAACCCTGCAGTATAACGTATGAAAAATGAACAAAAACCATTTGAAGCCTCCCATGTTAGCAGACTGTCATGTGAGCCCGCCGTAATATGTACAAACACACCCTACAAATGTGAAAAGCAATTAAAAAGTTGGTGGATTTGCGTGTATATTCCCCCTATTACATTTCATATAGAACCCCGCAGTTAAATTTAGAACGAAAATATGAAAAATCTAATATAGCTATTTATATTAGCAAATTGCATCACTGCCCAAGCGCAAAGTGATTAACAAAGTGCTTACAATGTTGAGAAAAGCTCGTGCAAAGTTGTCAGATTTACATGGAAATGTTACCTATGTTGTTACAAAGTTGTGAAAAGCTCGTGCAAAGTTGTCAGATTTACATGGAAATGTTACCTATGTTGTTACATTATCGAGACCAGCAGTTAAATGTTCGCGAAAGTGAATAAATATGTCGTAAAAGTCGTTTGAATATCACAGTAGCCCCGAAGGATGTAGAATTTTGAAACACTTCCAAACATTACATGGCCGCCAAAAACGATAAATTTCAAAGGATTGTGATAGATGAGTGGTCAGGTGATCGACCTATTATGAAAGTAAAGTTTAATCGGTCGTGGTTAGTACTTGCATGGGAGACAACCTAAGCAAACTAGCCGGTAAGTTTTTTTTTTTTTTTTGCAGTCTGAACCTGTTTGGTTTAAGCTGTTAAAACAGCGTGCAAAGTTGTCCAAAGCGATTGCAAAGTTGGTAGATTTGCGTGTTTACTTGACCTAAGTTGTTTTTATATCGAACCCTGCAGTTATAACGTATGAAAAATGAATAAAATCCATTTGAAGCCTCCCATGTTAGCAGACTGTCATGTGAGCCCGCCGTAATATGTACAAACACACCCTAAAAATGTGAAAAGCAATTAAAAAGTTGGTGGATTTGGGTGTATATTCCCCCTAATACGTTTCATATAGAACCCCGCAGTTAAATTTAGAACGAAAATATGAAAAATCTAATATAGCTGTTTATATTAGCAGATTGCATCGCTGCCCAAGCGCAAAGTGATTAACAAAGTGCTTGCAAAGTTGTGAAAAGCTCGTGCAAAGTTGTCAGATTTACATGGAAATGTTACCTATGTTGTTACATTATCGAGACCAGCAGTTAAATGTTCGCGAAAGTGAATAAATATGTCGTAAAAGTCGTTTGAATATCACAGTGGCCCCCGAAGGATGTAGAATTTTGAAACACTTCCAAACATTAAATGGCCGCCAATAACGATAAATTTCAAAGGACTCTGATAGATGAGTGGTCAGGTGATCGACCTATTATGAAAGTAAAATTTAATCGGTCGTGGTTAGTACTTGCATGGGAGACAACCTGAGCAAACTAGCCGGTAAGTTTTCTTTTTGCAGTCTGCACCAGTTTGGTTTAAGCTGTTAAAACAGCGTGCAAAGTTGTCCAAAGCGATTGCAAAATTGGTAGATTTGCGTGTTTACTTGACCTAAGTTGTTTTTATATCGAACCCTGCAGTTATAACGTATGAAAAATGAATAAAATCCATTTGAAGCCTCCCATGTTAGCAGACTGTCATGTGAGCCCGCCGTAATATGTACAGACACACCCTAAAATGTGAAAAGCAATTAAAAAGTTGGTGGATTTGGGTGTTTATTCCCCCTAAGACATTTCATATAGAACCCTGCAGTTAAATTTAGAACGAAAATATGAAAAATCTAATATAGCTGTTTATATTAGCAGATTGCATCACTGCCCAAGCGCAAAGTGATTAACAAAGTGCTTGCAAAGTTGTGAAAAGCTCGTGCAAAGTTGTCAGATTTACATGGAAATGTTACCTATGTTGTTACATTATCGAGACCAGCAGTTAAATGTTCGCGAAAGTGAATAAATATGTCGTAAAAGTCGTTTGAATATCACAGTGCCCCGAAGGATGTAGAATTTTGAAACACTTCCAAACATTAAATGGCCGCCAATAACGATAAATTTCAAAGGATTCTGATAGATGAGTGGTAAGGTGATCGACCTATTATGAAAGTAAAGTTTAATCGGTCGTGGTTAGTACTTGCATGGGAGACAACCTAAGCAAACTAGCCGGTAAGTTTTTTTTTTTTGCAGTCTGCACCTGTTTGGTTTAAGCTGTTAAAACAGCGTGCAAAGTTGTCCAAAGCGATTGCAAAGTTGGTAGATTTGCGTGTTTACTTGACCTAAGTTGTTTTTATATCGAACCCTGCAGTTATAACGTATGAAAAATGAATAACATCCATTTGAAGCCTCCCATGTTAGCAGACTGTCATGTGAGCCCGCCGTAATATGTACAAACACACCCTAAAAATGTGAAAAACAATTAAAAATTTAGTGGATTTGGGTGTATATTCACCCTAAGACATTTCATATAGAACCCCGCAGTTAAATTTAGAACGAAAATATGAAAAATCTAATATAGCTATTTATATTAGCAGATTGCATCGCTGCCCAAGCGCAAAGTGATTAACAAAGTGCTTACAAAGTTGTGAAAAGCTCGTGCAAAGTTGTCAGATTTACATGGACATGTTACCAACATTGTTACTTTATCGAGACCAGCAGTTAAATGATCGCGAAAGTGAATAAATATGTCGTAAAATTCGTTTGAATATTACAGTGGCCCCCGATGGATGTAGAATTTTGAAACACTTCCAAACATTAAATGGCCGCCAATAACGATAAATTTCGAAGAACTCTGATAGATGAGTGGTCAGGTGATCGACCTATTATGCAAGTAAAGTTTAATCGGTCGTGGTTAGTACTTGCATGGGAGACAACCTGAGCAAACTTGCCGGTAAGTTTTTTTTTTGCAGTCTGCACCTGTTTGGTTTAAACTGTTAAAACAGCGTGCAAAAGTGTCCAAAGCGATTGCAAAGTTGGTAGATTTGCGTGTTTACTTGACCTAAGTTGTTTTTATATCGCACCCAGCAGTTATAACGTATGAAAAATGAATAAAATCCATTTGAAGCCTCCCATGTTAGCAGACTGTCATGTGAGCCCGCCGTAATATGTACAAACACACCCTAAAAATGTGAAAAGCAATTAAAAAGTTGGTGGATTTGGGTGTATATTCCCCCTAAGACATTTCATATAGAACCCCGCAGTTAAATTTAGAACGAAAATATGAAAAATCTAATATAGCTGTTTATATTAGCAGATTGCATCACTGCCCAAGCGCAAAGTGATTAACAAAGTGCTTGCAAAGTTGTGAAAAGCTCGTGCAAAGTTGTCAGATTTACATGGAAATGTTACCTATGTTGTTACATTATCGAGACCAGCAGTTAAATGTTCGCGAAAGTGAATAAATATGTCGTAAAAGTCGTTTGAATATCACAGTAGCCCCGAAGGATGTAGAATTTTGAAACACTTCCAAACATTACATGGCCGCCAAAAACGATAAATTTCAAAGGATTGTGATAGATGAGTGGTCAGGTGATCGACCTATTATGAAAGTAAAGTTTAATCGGTCGTGGTTAGTACTTGCATGGGAGACAACCTAAGCAAACTAGCCGGTAAGTTTTTTTTTTTTTTTTGCAGTCTGAACCTGTTTGGTTTAAGCTGTTAAAACAGCGTGCAAAGTTGTCCAAAGCGATTGCAAAGTTGGTAGATTTGCGTGTTTACTTGACCTAAGTTGTTTTTATATCGAACCCTGCAGTTATAACGTATGAAAAATGAATAAAATCCATTTGAAGCCTCCCATGTTAGCAGACTGTCATGTGAGCCCGCCGTAATATGTACAAACACACCCTAAAAATGTGAAAAGCAATTAAAAAGTTGGTGGATTTGGGTGTATATTCCCCCTAATACGTTTCATATAGAACCCCGCAGTTAAATTTAGAACGAAAATATGAAAAATCTAATATAGCTGTTTATATTAGCAGATTGCATCGCTGCCCAAGCGCAAAGTGATTAACAAAGTGCTTGCAAAGTTGTGAAAAGCTCGTGCAAAGTTGTCAGATTTACATGGAAATGTTACCTATGTTGTTACATTATCGAGACCAGCAGTTAAATGTTCGCGAAAGTGAATAAATATGTCGTAAAAGTCGTTTGAATATCACAGTGGCCCCCGAAGGATGTAGAATTTTGAAACACTTCCAAACATTAAATGGCCGCCAATAACGATAAATTTCAAAGGACTCTGATAGATGAGTGGTCAGGTGATCGACCTATTATGAAAGTAAAATTTAATCGGTCGTGGTTAGTACTTGCATGGGAGACAACCTGAGCAAACTAGCCGGTAAGTTTTCTTTTTGCAGTCTGCACCAGTTTGGTTTAAGCTGTTAAAACAGCGTGCAAAGTTGTCCAAAGCGATTGCAAAATTGGTAGATTTGCGTGTTTACTTGACCTAAGTTGTTTTTATATCGAACCCTGCAGTTATAACGTATGAAAAATGAATAAAATCCATTTGAAGCCTCCCATGTTAGCAGACTGTCATGTGAGCCCGCCGTAATATGTACAGACACACCCTAAAATGTGAAAAGCAATTAAAAAGTTGGTGGATTTGGGTGTATATTCCCCCTAAGACATTTCATATAGAACCCTGCAGTTAAATTTAGAACGAAAATATGAAAAATCTAATATAGCTGTTTATATTAGCAGATTGCATCACTGCCCAAGCGCAAAGTGATTAACAAAGTGCTTGCAAAGTTGTGAAAAGCTCGTGCAAAGTTGTCAGATTTACATGGAAATGTTACCTATGTTGTTACATTATCGAGACCAGCAGTTAAATGTTCGCGAAAGTGAATAAATATGTCGTAAAAGTCGTTTGAATATCACAGTGCCCCGAAGGATGTAGAATTTTGAAACACTTCCAAACATTAAATGGCCGCCAATAACGATAAATTTCAAAGGATTCTGATAGATGAGTGGTAAGGTGATCGACCTATTATGAAAGTAAAGTTTAATCGGTCGTGGTTAGTACTTGCATGGGAGACAACCTAAGCAAACTAGCCGGTAAGTTTTTTTTTTTTGCAGTCTGCACCTGTTTGGTTTAAGCTGTTAAAACAGCGTGCAAAGTTGTCCAAAGCGATTGCAAAGTTGGTAGATTTGCGTGTTTACTTGACCTAAGTTGTTTTTATATCGAACCCTGCAGTTATAATGTATGAACAATGAATAAAATCCATTTGAAGCCTCCCATGTTAGCAGACTGCCATGTGAGCCCGCCGTAATATGTACAAACACACCCTAAAATGTGAAAAGCAATTAAAAAGTTGGTGGATTTGGGTGTATATTCCCCCTAAGACATTTCATATAGAACCCCGCAGTTAAATTTAGAACGAAAATATGAAAAATCTATTATAGCTGTTCATATTAGCAGATTGCATCACTGCCCAAGCGCAAAGTGATTAACAAAGTGCTTGCAAAGTTGTGAAAAGCTCGTGCAAAGTTGTCAGATTTACATGGAAATGTTACCTATGTTGTTACATTATCGAGACCAGCAGTTAAATGTTCGCGAAAGTGAATAAATATGTCGTAAAAATCGTTTGAATATCACAGTAGCCCCGAAGGATGTAGAATTTTGAAACACTTCCAAACATTACATGGCCGCCAATAACAATAAATTTCAAAGCATTCTGATAGATGAGTGGTCAGGTGATCGACCTATTATGAAAGTAAAGTTTAATCGGTCGCGGTTAGTACTTGCATGGGAGACAACCTAAGCAAACTAGCCGGTAAGTTTTTTTTTTTTTTTGCAGTCTGCACCTGTTTGGTTTAAGCTGTTAAAACAGCGTGCAAAGTTGTCCAAAGCGATTGCAAAGTTGGTAGATTTGCGTGTTTACTTGACCTAAGTTGTTTTTATATCGAACCCTGCAGTTATAATGTATGAACAATGAATAAAATCCATTTGAAGCCTCCCATGTTAGCAGACTGTCATGTGAGCCCGCCGTAATATGTACAAACACACCCTAAAATGTGAAAAGCAATTAAAAAGTTGGTGGATTTGGGTGTATATTCCCCCTAAGACATTTCATATAGAACCCCGCAGTTAAATTTAGAACGAAAATATGAAAAATCTAATATAGCTGTTTATATTAGCAGATTGCATCACTGCCCAAGCGCAAAGTGATTAACAAAGTGCTTGCAAAGTTGTGAAAAGCTCGTGCAAAGTTGTCAGATTTACATGGAAATGTTACCTATGTTGTTACATTATCGAGACCAGCAGTTAAATGTTCGCGAAAGTGAATAAATATGTCGTAAAAGTTGTTTGAATATCACAGTGGCCCCCGATGGATGTAGAATTTTGAAATACTTCAAAACACTAAGTGGCCGCCAATAACGGTAAATTTCAACGGACTCTGATAGATGAGTGGTCAGGTGATCGACCTATTATGAAAGTAAAGTTTAATCGGTGGTGGTTAGTACTTGCATGGAAGACAACCTGAGCAAACTAGCCGATGAGTTTTTTGTGTTTTTTTTTGCAGTCTGCACCTGTTTGGTTTAAGCTGTTAAAACAGCGTGCAAAGTTGTACAAAGCGATTGCAAAGTTGGTAGATTTGCGTGTTTACTTGACCTAAGTTGTTTTTATATCGAACCCTGCAGTTATAACGTATGAAAAGTAAATAAAATCCATTTGAAGCCTCCCATGTTAGCAGACTGTCATGTGAGCCCGCCGTAATATGTACAAACACACCCTAAAAATGTGAAAAGCAATTAAAAAGTTGGTGGAATTGGGTGTATATTCCCCCTAAGAGATTTCATATAGAACCCCGCAGTTAAATTTAGAACGAAAATATGAAAAATATAATATAGCTATTTATATTAGCAGATTGCATCACTGCCCAAGCGCAAAGTGATTAACAAAGTGCTTGCAAAGTTGTGAAAAGCTCGTGCAAAGTTGTCAGATTTACATGGAAATGTTACCTATGTTGTTACATTATCGAGACCAGCAGTTAAATGTTCGCAAAAGTGAATAGATATGTCGTAAAAGTCGTTTGAATATCACAGTGGCCCGGAAGGATGTAGAATTTTGAAACACTTCCAAACATTACATGGCCGTCAATAACGATAAATTTCAAAGGATTCTGATAGATGAGTTGTCAGGTGATCGACCTATTATGAAAGTAAAGTTTAATCGGTCGTGGTTAGTACTTGCATGGGAGACAACCTGCGCAAAGTAGCCGGTAAGTTTTTTTTTTTTTTTGAAGTCTTCACCTGTTTGGTTTAAGCTGTTAAAAGAGCGTGCAAAGTTGTCCAAAGCGATTGCAAAGTTGGTAGATTTGCGTGTTTACTTGACCTAAGTTGTTTTTATATCGAACCCTGCAGTTATAACGTATGAAAAATGAATAAAATCCATTTGAAGCCTCCCATGTTAGCAGACTGTCATGTGAGCCCGCCGTAATATGTACAAACACACCCTAAACATGTGAAAAGCAATTAAAAAGTTGGTGGATTTGGGTGTATATTCCCCCTAAGACATTTCATATTGAACCTCGCAGTTAAATTTAGAACGAAAATATGAAAAATCTAATATAGCTGTTTATATTAGCAGATTGCATCGCTGCCCAAGCGCAAAGTGATTAACAAAGTGCTTGCAAAGTTGTGAAAAGCTCGTGCAAAGTTGTCAGATTTACATGGAAATGTTACCTATGTTGTTACATTATCGAGACCAGCAGTTAAATGTTCGCGAAAGTGAATAAATATGTCGTAAAAGTCGTTTGAATATCACAGTGGCCCCCGAAGGATGTAGAATTTTGAAACACTTCCAAACATTAAATGGCCGCCAATAACGATAAATTTCAAAAAAACTCTGATAGATGAGTGGTCAGGTGATCGACCTATTATGAAAGTAAAATTTAATCGGTCGTGGTTAGTACTTGCATGGGAGACAACCTGAGCAAACTAGCCGGTAAGTTTTTTTTTTGCAGTCTGCACCTGTTTGGTTTAAGCTGTTAAAACAGCGTGCAAAGATGTCCAAAGCGATTGCAAAGTTGGTAGATTTGCGTGTTTACTTGACCTAAGTTGATTTTATATCGAACCCTGCAGTTATAACGTATGAAAAATGAATAAAATCCATTTGAAGCCTCCCATGTTAGCAGACTGTCATGTGAGCCCGCCGTAATATGTACAAACACACCCTAAAAATGTGAAAAGCAATTACAAATTTGGTGGATTTGGGTGTATATTCCCCCTAAGACATTTTATATAGAACCCCGCAGTTAAATTTAGAACGAAAATATGAAAAATCTAATATAGCTATTTATATTAGCAGATTGCATCACTGCTCAAGCGCAAAGTGATTAACAGAGTGCTTACAAAGTTGTGAAAAGCTTGTGCAAAGTTGTCAGATTTACATGGAAATGTTACCTATGTTGTTACATTATCGAGACCAGCAGTTAAATGTTCGCGAAAGTGAATAAATATGTCGTAAAAGTCGTTTGAATATCATAGTGGCCCCGAAGGATGTAGAATTTTGAAACACTTCCAAACATTACATGGCCGCCAATAACTATAAATTTCAAAGGATTCTGATAGATGAGTGGGCAGGTGATCGACCTAATATGAAAGTAAAGTTTAATCGGTCGTGGTTAGTACTTGCATCGGAGACAACCTGAGCAAACTAGCCGGTAAGTTTTTTTTTTTTTTGCAGTCTTCACCAATTTGGTTTAAGCTGTTAAAACAGCGTGCAAAGTTGTCCAAAGCGATTGCAAAGTTGGTAGATTTTCGTGTGTCCATGACCTAAGTTGTTTTTATATCGAACCCTGCAGTTATAACGTATGAAAAATGAATAAAATCCATTTGAAGCCTCCCATGTTAGCAGACTGTCATGTGAGCCCGCCGTAATATGTACAAACACACCCTAAAAATGTGAAAAGCAATTAAAAAGTTGGTGGATTTGGGTGTATATTCCCCCTAATACATTTCATATAGAACCCCGCAGTTAAATTTAGAACGAAAATATGAAAAATCTAATATAGCTGTTTATATTAGCAGATTGCATCGCTGCCCAAGCGCAAAGTGATTAACAAAGTGCTTGCAAAGTTGTGAAAAGCTCGTGCAAAGTTGTCAGATTTACATGGAAATGTTACCTATGTTGTTACATTATCGAGACCAGGAGTTAAATGTTCGCGAAAGTGAATAAATATGTCGTAAAAGTCGTTTGAATATCACAGTGGCCCCCGAAGGATGTAGAATTTTGAAACACTTCCAAACATTTAATGGCCGCCAATAACAATAAATTTCAAAGGATTCTGATAGATGAGTGGTCAGGTGATCGACCTATTATGAAAGTAAAGTTTAATCGGTCGCGGTTAGTACTTGCATGGGAGACAACCTAAGCAAACTAGCCGGTAAGTTTTTTTTTTTTGCAGTCTGCACCTGTTTGGTTTAAGCTGTTAAAACAGCGTGCAAAGTTGTCCAAAGCGATTGCAAAGTTGGTAGATTTGCGTGTTTACTTGACCTAAGTTGTTTTTATATCGAACCCTGCAGTTATAATGTATGAACAATGAATAAAATCCATTTGAAGCCTCCCATGTTAGCAGACTGTCATGTGAGCCCGCCGTAATATGAACAAACACACCCTAAAATGTGAAAAGCAATTAAAAAGTTGGTGGATTTGGGTGTATATTCCCCCTAAGACATTTCATATAGAACCCCGCAGTTAAATTTAGAACGAAAATATGAAAAATCTAATATAGCTGTTTATATTAGCAGATTGCATCACTGCCCAAGCGCAAAGTGATTAACAAAGTGCTTGCAAAGTTGTGAAAAGCTCGTGCAAAGTTGTCAGATTTACATGGAAATGTTACCTATGTTGTTACATTATCGAGACCAGCAGTTAAATGTTCGCGAAAGTGAATAAATATGTCGTAAAAGTTGTTTGAATATCACAGTGGCCCCCGATGGATGTAGAATTTTGAAATACTTCAAAACACTAAGTGGCCGCCAATAACGGTAAATTTCAACGGACTCTGATAGATGAGTGATCAGGTGATCGACCTATTATGAAAGTAAAGTTTAATCGGTGGTGGTTAGTACTTGCATGGAAGACAACCTGAGCAAACTAGCCGATGAGTTTTTTGTGTTTTTTTTTGCAGTCTGCACCTGTTTGGTTTAAGCTGTTAAAACAGCGTGCAAAGTTGTCCAAAGCGATTGCAAAGTTGGTAGATTTGCGTGTTTACTTGACCTAAGTTGTTTTTATATCGAACCCTGCAGTTATAACGTATGAAAAGTAAATAAAATCCATTTGAAGCCTCCCATGTTAGCAGACTGTCATGTGAGCCCGCCGTAATATGTACAAACACACCCTAAAAATGTGAAAAGCAATTAAAAAGTTGGTGGAATTGGGTGTATATTCCCCTAAGAGATTTCATATAGAACCCCGCAGTTAAATTTAGAACGAAAATATGAAAAATATAATATAGCTATTTATATTAGCAGATTGCATCACTGCCCAAGCGCAAAGTGATTAACAAAGTGCTTGCAAAGTTGTGAAAAGCTCGTGCAAAGTTGTCAGATTTACATGGAAATGTTACCTATGTTGTTACATTATCGAGACCAGCAGTTAAATGTTCGCAAAAGTGAATAGATATGTCGTAAAAGTCGTTTGAATATCACAGTGGCCCCGAAGGATGTAGAATTTTGAAACACTTCCAAACATTACATGGCCGTCAATAACGATAAATTTCAAAGGATTCTGATAGATGAGTTGTCAGGTGATCGACCTATTATGAAAGTAAAGTTTAATCGGTCGTGGTTAGTACTTGCATGGGAGACAACCTGCGCAAAGTAGCCGGTAAGTTTTTTTTTTTTTTGCAGTCTTCACCTGTTTGGTTTAAGCTGTTAAAAGAGCGTGCAAAGTTGTCCAAAGCGATTGCAAAGTTGGTAGATTTGCGTGTTTACTTGACCTAAGTTGTTTTTATATCGAACCCTGCAGTTATAACGTATGAAAAATGAATAAAATCCATTTGAAGCCTCCCATGTTAGCAGACTGTCAGGTGAGCCCGCCGTAATATGTACAAACACACCCTAAACATGTGAAAAGCAATTAAAAAGTTGGTGGATTAGGGTGTATATTCCCCCTAAGACATTTCATATTGAACCTCGCAGTTAAATTTAGAACGAAAATATGAAAAATCTAATATAGCTGTTTATATTAGCAGATTGCATCGCTGCCCAAGCGCAAAGTGATTAACAAAGTGCTTGCAAAGTTGTGAAAAGCTCGTGCAAAGTTGTCAGATTTACATGGAAATGTTACCTATGTTGTTACATTATCGAGACCAGCAGTTAAATGTTCGCGAAAGTGAATAAATATGTCGTAAAAGTCGTTTGAATATCACAGTGGCCCCCGAAGGATGTAGAATTTTGAAACACTTCCAAACATTAAATGGCCGCCAATAACGATAAATTTCAAAAAACTCTGATAGATGAGTGGTCAGGTGATCGACCTATTATGAAAGTAAAATTTAATCGGTCGTGGTTAGTACTTGCATGGGAGACAACCTGAGCCAACTAGCCGGTAAGTTGTTTTTTTGCAGTCTGCATCTGTTTGGTTTAAGCTGTTAAAACAGCGTGCAAAGTTGTCCAAAGCGATTGCAAAGTTGGTAGATTTGCGTGTTTACTTGACCTAAGTTGATTTTATATCGAACCCTGCAGTTATAACGTATGAAAAATGAATAAAATCCATTTGAAGCCTCCCATGTTTGCAGACTGTCATGTGAGCCCGCCGTAATATGTACAAACACACCCTAAAAATGTGAAAAGCAATTACAAATTTGGTGGATTTGGGTGTATATTCCCCCTAAGACATTTTATATAGAACCCCGCAGTTAAATTTAGAACGAAAATATGAAAAATCTAATATAGCTATTTATATTAGCAGATTGCATCACTGCTCAAGCGCAAAGTGATTAACAGAGTGCTTACAAAGTTGTGAAAAGCTTGTGCAAAGTTGTCAGATTTACATGGAAATGTTACCTATGTTGTTACATTATCGAGACCAGCAGTTAAATGTTCGCGAAAGTGAATAAATATGTCGTAAAAGTCGTTTGAATATCATAGTGGCCCCGAAGGATGTAGAATTTTGAAACACTTCCAAACATTACATGGCCGCCAATAACTATAAATTTCAAAGGATTCTGATAGATGAGTGGGCAGGTGATCGACCTATTATGAAAGTAAAGTTTAATCGGTCGTGGTTAGTACTTGCATCGGAGACAACCTGAAACACTCCGATAAACACTTTTCATTTTCCGATAACAAGAGTGTTTAAGTAATTTTATCAAGTAAATATGCATCTATAAAAAAGAATCCCAAGATTTGCATTTATTATATATAAATTATAGTATTCACTGGTTACATGAATGTCACCATTTTTTTTTCGTACTTATAATCACTATCTAGGAAGTGCAAGCAAGTTTTGATAAAAAAATCCTGAAGTTATATAGTATTTTCAACAACTGACAAGAAATTGAAGGTATTCTTGTTTTTCCACGATTGTTGGGGGGATTGAAGGCATTCCAGTAACCGACAATTGTCTAGAATTGAAGGCATTCCAGTAACCGACAATTGTCGAGAATTAAAGGCATTCCAGTAACCGACAATTGTCGAGTATTGAAGGCATTCCAGTAACCGACAATTGTCGAGAATTAAAGGCATTCCAGTAACCGACAATTGTCGAGAATTGAAGGCATTCCAGTAACCGACAATTGTCGAGAATTGAAGGCATTCCAGTAACCGACAAATGTCGAGAATTGAAGGCATTCCAGTAACCGACAAATGTCGAGTATTGAAGGCATTCCAGTATTTGACAATTGTCGGGAATTGAAGGCATTCCAGTAACCGACAATTGTCAAGTATTGAAGGCATTCCAGTAACCGACAATTGTCGAGAATTGAAGGCATTCCAGTAACCGACAATTGTCGAGAATTGAAGGCATTCCAGTAACCGACAAATGTCGAGTATTGAAGGCATTCCAGTATTCGACAATTGTCGGGAAATTGAAGGTTTTCTTATTTATTTTATACACTAGTAGCTTCATGGTTTTCGCTGTGAGTAGGGTTTTGTTGAAGTAACTGGTCCTTTCATTGGAGTTGCAAATCAACGAGTTTCTTTAAGAGCTGTTAACTTGTCCTTATGATGTGTGCAGTTCCTAAATAATAACTCATTCTTAGCCATGGAATAAAGAAATGTATATGTACCAGTATATATATATATATTTTAATTATTACTAATGTATTACATAACAAAAAATGAAAATGTGTTTCTATTCTAAATATTTAAAGTAAATTTAGTTCACTCCCAGCATCAATCTTGCAATGAAACAATTACATCATCATATTTTTCATGTAGGATGATCTGAGTTTCTTTACTCAGCATGTTCCTGCCATTTAAAGAAAACCCCCAATATATTGCTGCTTCCACTGGCTCTTCATCCTGGTAAGGTACCCTTTTTCGGCCCTGGAATAGGTAAAATGGCTTCCACGAGCCTTTGTACCAGTGTATAATAAACTTGTCATCGTCTCGACTCAACACTTTACCAATTTGTGGTATTTCATCATATTCTGGACAGTAAACAGCAATCATGTCATTAACTGCAATGGAGTTGTAATTATCGACATGATCTGCCATCACTGGCATGCCACCAGTTACAGTTACCTTTGAAGATAATGAGAAAAATGTGTAAGTAAGTAAGATATGATGAATATATGATGTTTAACAAACAATATGTAATTATTTTTTTAAAGTTATACTAAGTACTGCAGTTGTCCAGGTAAGCACCCTTGCCGGGCAGCTGCCCCAATTTAGATACAAGAAATTGAGGTCATGTCCGGGCATATGCCCTAGTGGTCTTTTTATACACTTTTAATAGAAAAAATAACAAAAACCTATTTATTGTTTTAACAGTTGACCTCCTTGCAGTTTGTTGTGATTCTGATAAAAATTCTTGAAAAATAAATGTCAATTGCGTAAAACTAAGGCTGAACGAGAAATAGCTAATTTACATTCTGCCTTCAGGGGAGCGCGTTCTCCACCGTTTATGTCATTTATTTTTTATCAAAATCATAACAGTCAGCATGTTTACAAAAATGTATATTAAATTTAAAACGGTAGTTCTCTTTTTGTAATATGTCGTGTTTCTTTAGAAATGATCTTGCAGTATCAAGAGCCTTGAAGCAAGTGTCACACTCGCTTTAGCGTCATTGACAATGAAACCAATGTTGCAATACTGTAGTAACTCGTACATGGGAGAGTGGCATGTTGTTTTGGCTTTATAAAATATTCAGGGATGAGAATGAGAATTTTCAGCTGAAAGTAAAGTAGCCGGGGTCCAAGCTGACATTGATAACGACTTCCGAGTCTTTGTCCAAGACATTGGCTCTAGGCAACAGGGCAGCTCACTCAGAGCAAACCCAGCCAATCATGTTAATCGTTACATATTACTTCAAACACTTGGAAACCACTTCAGATTTTACGATTGCACTGAAAAGAGTCACGAACACGCCGCATTGGAGACACCGCGAGTTGTCTCCCTTCGACCGTACACTGATACAGACTTCTTGCAGCTGACACAATGACCCGACAGCATGTTTACTTCCAGTGAATAAAGACGATTTGTATTCTGACCCCCCTCCCCTAAAATTTTCTCCTCGAATTTAGATGTTTCAGAAAATCGACCCCTGGGGCTTAGAAATCCGCGGAAAATGTTCATCCCTGAATATTTGGTAGCAGCTTGCGAATCAATAACTGGGGCCAGCAATTTTGATTTGACCCAGTGTTCTTCCCAGGCCTCTGAAGCAACAATACCGTGGCGCTTAGACACTCGGCTGTGAAGTCTGTAAGAAGTTACAAAGTCTTTCAAGCGTGCAGAGCCTCCAAATCCAACAAAAAATACTAGAGTAGCAATATTTTGCTCATTGCACGCAACGGCAACAATGTGACAAAACAAGTCTCAGTCGGGAAGACACACTCGATTTGCTGTACTCTATTTGTTATCACTCAATCGCCAGTGACATTAATTACCCCAAAATTAAGTCACATTGGAAAGAAAAGTGTAAATAATTCAACTGTAGACGAGACGGACGAAGAAAAAACAAACCCTGTCCTCTAGAAATTTCCTCATTCATAGAGTGTCTCAGTACCAAAGAAAGCCGCCTAAGGCGACATAATGTATGTTGTGATATTGTGACTGATGTGTGCGCCGCCACCTTTGTTACCTTGGTCAGAACCCCAGGGTTCATGTTTTTCTGCAATGTTTAAAAACAACATCTCGTAGGTGATTTTGATGTAATGTCTAATTTGTCAAAACTGGAAATAATTTTACGCAGTTTAACCCCTGAAATTTTAGTTTATTTGTCACATCATAAGCAATAAATTATATATATAAATTGTTATACTTCTAATGTTGCATATCGTTCATTGCAAGTTTTCAATTGGCATTCTATTTTTTGTCTCAGCTTGATCTGAGTGTTTGTCAAGTTTTGCGAATTTTTGATTGTTTATGTTTGTGGTGAGAAAACTTGTCATATCTATAAAATAAAAAAATATTCTACTTACTCTAGGACAGGGCAGAGTTAGTCTTTCTTCAATGTCCATCACATTCTGCCCTACTCCGGGGTCTTCTATTTGATTTCTCAAATTTCTTTTTTCAACAGCATGATCTTTTAAATCATACAAGATCCATGAACTTGGAGTTTCACTCGGCACCTATACCAAACAAATAGTTTTACTGAATTACTGTCCAAGTGTGAGAAAGTATATACTTTCTGAAGGATACAAATACTTGTTTTTTAATATATGACAAATGAAATGTCAACATTCATTAGCTTATTTTGTAAGATTGGGTCAAAATGTGTGATGCATTATTGGCCTTAAAGTGTAATGAATTGGAACAATGAACTTTTTTTGAGTGCAAAATTTATTTATAAACAACATTATGGAAAAAAATCAAGTGAAAAATGTACATAAATTAAATAAACGATCAATAATAATGTTCTGGATAAGGAAACGCCCACGTCCAATTTCTTGGCTGACTCAGAACGAGTCCCCAGCTAGAGAACGTAATTAGCATACAAGGGTGATTTGTGGCGTCACGGCGGTGAATTTGTCATAGTTTCACAATGGTCGCTATATGCATGCAGTGCTCAGAAAGTGACATGGAGTCTGTCTTATCGTCTGACGAGAGTTATGAGATCGAGGAATATGACGACAACGAGAGATGTCACGATTTTGTTTTAGAGTGCCAGGAACAAATTGGCCCATACAGGTTTGAACCTGCGAGAAAAATATGCTATGTGGGTGTCCGTGTACCTCCCCCCAAAATGACCGTGAGATTTAGGCACAGGCTTTGAACATCATGACCGAAAATATTAACGTTGTTATTTTTATTAAACTTCACCTGAACAATGTATCGGTAATGTTAGGAAATCTGCAATCTAAAATGTAAATTTTTGTGCGTCCGATAGATAGCGTGTTCTATCTCCTGCTTTATGGTCCCGTTGGTGGCGCCATTTCGGCAACACTCGTAATGCCGAAATAAAAAGGTGACAGGAGAGGGGGGCATGGCGCGATTTTGGAATATCATTAACTGTTTACCCAATTTACAACCAAATTTGTATCAAGTTTGAAATGCACCAACAGACGAAAGAACCCAGTTCGCAACGTCCACGACTGTGTCCTGTTGGGGGGCTAATTGAACACTCAGTAGTAAATACTTAGTTTGAACAAGTTGACCTGAACTGTATTCTTTGACCTGATAGGTCAAGTCGTAAATCAAAATGTTGGATGGTGCCTATGTGTTTGAATTACCGTAGGTCATTTATATATGTTAATGACAGTTTAGTGCAACACGGAAAAGATTTACTGATGTTGTGAAGCGTTCTTTTAGCTTTAATTTTGATGGAAAATGGCATTTTTTTAAATCAAGAAATTTCAAAGCTAGACTGAGCATTGCAGAAAAATTTAACACTTTTTATGGTGATAACAGCTCATTGTTGAACTGAAGATTACCCATTCACGCTTAGCCATGATCATACATCATACTCTTGAATAGGTGTCAATTAGACCCTTAATCTAGATGGTCAGGAAATTAGAGACTCTACAATATTAATTATTTGTTACCTTTTCAAGTTCCTTCACATTAGTGAAAAAGTCATTCCACCATTGTACTGCTGCTACTGGTAATTTCATTCCATATCGCCTTGGGATATCAAGGTTTAATGCATCAGCATCCATCTTTTCCAGACTTGGAATAACAAATGAAGGAACATCATCTCTGCCTGGAATACTCTTTAAACAATATTTACAAAAACAAGTTAGTAAAAATTATTGCTATTTTTTATTCAACATTGTCTTTTTTGCACAATATAAAGCAAACAAAGCATGGATCACAATTTAGAGAATATAAAGCAACTCCCATAACACAAAATTTGTATGTAAAAATTAAGATTATATGTATATTTTGCATTAAAAGTAAAATATTTAGCATCATATAGTCGAGCATTTAGAATTTGAGAACATATATGCGTATATATGCTATGAAAAAGAAATATGTAGGCTAAGGGAAGACAACACATGGATAATAAAGCCAGAATGGTATGGCTTTTTCCCCACTGCCAATCAGTAGCATTAGCTGTACTAAAATTGTGATCAAAGTAACCTGTAGCTAAAGTATCAACACATTTAGCTGCTATTTAACTACTTTTTTGGGTTCAAGTTGCCATGATTGATATCTGTAACAATGATCACCTTCCAGGTCTTGTAAAATAAGTAACTGAAGATTCTTTTTTTTTCTCTGACTTTGTGAAAAACATACCTTCAGGCATCTTAGACCTGGAACTTGATCCCCATTGGCATCTATTGTGGTTGGCTGCCATTTGTCTGTACACCACAATCTGTATTGCATGTAGGCTCTTCCTCCCACCTTATGAAAACGAAAATTGTGTGGCTTGGAGTGGCCCTGCATTTTTCCTGTTATGTGAGGTAATAACCAATCCTTAATGTTATACAAAGGTTTTTTTAATAAGCCACAGGACTTGATTGGTGGTGTGTATGATGCTGTAACAGTTTCTTCAAGATCTGTCAAAAAAAAAATGCAGATCAATTGGTTGAGCAGTATAATGATAAATAATGTCCAAATCGTGTCACTGATTTTATTTTCTGTATACTATAAAATACTAAATGGCTTGAAATTTATTTTCACTGAAGAGGTGACACTCCCCCCCCCCCCGAGCATTTTATATGCAGTTCATCATAATCAGTGGAAATAAACTCCATACAAAACAGTTAAAATGCTATTTTCAGCGAAAATGTAATGTAGCTAGAGTAAGGGATTTCTAATCATAGTTTCAGATTAATTTTTTGAACCATTAATTTAAAAAACAATGCTTACAGTTTGGGTTATTTCTTTCTGTTGAAAATGTGATTTTTTTTTTCCTTTTTGGGTTAAAATCAAAAATGATTAATCAACAAATAACTTGACACATCTGTCTACCGATCACCTTTGACCAGAAACAGTAAAAGTCCAAGATTCGACTGAAAGTATAGACTGAACCAAAATTACAAGTCACAATTTTCAAATTATGTCTGAACGGAAAATATGCCCCAGTTAAAACAAACTTGTCTTCTATTAGTAGCCATTAAGTGAATAATAGCAAATGTTGTACCATCTAAATAGCACATCAGGTTTGATGTGTCATTTCCGAACACGAACGTACCATCTATAGTGTATGTATTCCTGTGTCCTAGTTTTGTGGATATCTTGGAAAACATCTGGTCCACATTCTCGTGAGTGTGACCCACTGGTAGGAAGCTGACAAAAATCTATGAAAAAAAAAATTGTATTTGTGCATGCACTAATGTAAATTACAGGGGTGTTTCTATGGTCAAAATAAGTAATATTTTAAAAAAATTGTGGGTGTACATATGCTTCTATTGGAGATGTGTTTTCAATATAGCAAATATGATACATGACTGTTGTAAGTACATGTAAATAAGAATGGCCTAAATCATTCTCAATTCACTGGAGGAGACAGCAAATGTTGATTACTAGCCGAAGCACTCGGATGGTATCACTAAAAATTTGTTAATATTGTGTTCCAATTACCAAAAATAATTACAAAATATTATCTGGTCTAACATACCTCTTCAAATACATTTATTTCTACCATTAACTCCATCAATGACAATAAGAAACGATTCTTATTTTCTCGAAAACAATTGTCTAACTGAAGGTACAACACTTTGGCCAAATGGGTCTTAACTTCACTCAGTACGTCGAGCAAGATATTCATCGTTAAATTGGAATCATGAGGTATTTGATTAACATCAATATGAGCAAAAGGTATTTTACCACTAGTAACACCTGTGTGAACAATGGAACCTGAAAAGTAAAAAAAAAAAAATTACATGAATAGTATGCCATGTTTGAATAAGAAAGTTCATTCTTGTGAAATAATGTATTACACCAGTATATTACTTGTTGTATGAAGAAGAATTAAGTGAAATAAAGAATGACTAGCTGTTGTACAGTTACTACCGGATTCGACTGATACCCCGCCCATCCTAAACTCCGCCCATGGGCAATGTTTCAAATAGTGGGCGATGTTTTGGTCATAATCTTGTATTGACGTGTTTTTTGTCCAAAAAAGACGTTCCTTTCAGTTAACCTCCAGTTAATTTTTTGCATTCATGGTATTTGTGAGAGTTGAAAGATTTTTTGAACAAATGACAAGTAACTATATTGATTTGTGTCAAGCTGGGTGACCCGAATTTAAATATCAGTGCATGAACTCTGGAGGTCATTGCCCAATGCCGCACGTGATTCAAACGGATGGTTATTAGAGAATTCAGTTGAAATAGACGTGAATAATGCGATCAAGGTGCGCTTACAAGAGTTTATTATATTATAGTAAAATTTAACTTGACGCATGTTATGGTTTATATTACATATTCACTTCATTTCGAATAAAATAATTCACCATTGGAACATCGATGAATTTCAAGTATTTAAAATATTTTCTCGACTTTCTGTAGATACCTGACTACTATCCTTTTTAATGATTTAAATGCACCTATGTTTATGTTTGCGTAATTATTACGAATGCAACGCATTATCAAGTTGGTAATATTGAAATATTCTCAGACCCAATACCCCGGGTCAGTGCCCTAACAATAGTAAAAAATAACTTGAGTTTGCGTAATTATCATGAAAGCAACACATTACAAAGTTGAAATATTCAGAGCCGGTACAATATTGTAAACAAATTTGCGTAATTAGAAAAACAGCAAAGAAGTACTTGAAGTTCAATTGCGTTCCAAAATGATGTCGCTGATCACTCAGTTGTCGCAGCGTGTGTTGTGTCATGTCCATGATGCAACCTGTTTCGACTTTGGCTTTTCATTCTTAGTGTACCGTAAAAACTTGATTAATTCGCGGTAGTGAAAATAATTATTTTTTCAAGTGTGCAAATTAATAGCGTAAAAACAGAAATTATTGGTTTTTGGTTTCACTATTTAGAAGAGTTTGAATTTAAAAATGAAACATTCTCAAAATGCAAATGCTGCAGACTAAAAAGAAACAAACTGTAAAAGGTTAAATGAAACTCATTTGAAGCGTTTCAGCCAGGATTATGTTCACGACTTTCATGATCGTATTTACCGGTAATACAAAATTATCCTTCAAAAAATCGACCACGTAATTATTTGGCGGATTGCTGGTTATTATTCCGACCATCAGCTTCTACAACGTTTACATTTACAGTAATAAACAAACAAATAACACTTCTGAGCGTTCATCAAAGTTACGACGTTACATAACTTACTTTGCGATGTTATACACCGGTAATACCAACAATTCCTCTTACTCAGTCATGATGCCATGCAAAAAAATGTTACTTCTTTTTTATATGAAAAAAAAACGTAAAATATGAATCAGTTTTATCGGGAGCAATTATTTTTGATCACTCGATCACTTCGGTGAAAAACACAGACCTGCCATGATAGTTGTGACGCATCAGTTCACCGGCATGTGTCCTTTGACCCGATGGGTCAAAAACGCCATTAACCAATCAGAATGCTGCATGGTAATGCCGGTAGAACACAAAGTTTTCCATTGCGGAAGTAAAGCGATGTCGTAGCACGATGTGTTGGTATGGATTTCAGATGAAAACTGCATGATGGTTTTCGAAAGAGGTGATTAGCAATTTTTAAAAGGTAAAAGAATTTTTTTACATGATTCACTATGATAACAGTTCAAATGTATTTTAACCAATCACGCAATATGCACGTTGTTTCTTGAGTAGTGTAAACTGATCATGAACTCCTCTTTGCCCATGTTATATCGGGGTGGAATTGATTTTGAAAGAATTTTAGTTTTCCTTCTAAAGACTGCGTCTATCGTCAGAAAGTATTTACTTACAAACAAAGAGGTGCTAATTTTACAAAATTTACTTGTATCGTTTAAAGCCTCTACCACATCGTACGACTATGTCTATTGTTTACAAATTATTATCCACGACCGGCAGGATGCCAGTCGGTCAGTACTAAGTATAATAACAATATGACAATAGCCCTGGTCGGAAGCCTTTCCCGTAGTAGACGCTAGTCTTGAGAGCCGGTCGGGCCACCAGCGTAACGAAGATCTCCAATGAAAAAAGCACTGTGGCAGTCTTTCTAATCACTGTGGCGGTGTCAGACCGGTGTGGCGGCAAATCGAAGCACTGTGGCGGGACCGCCACGCTGTTTACATCCTGGGGAGAACACTGGCCTGGTATATCCGGACAAACACCCACCCCTATTTGTTGGCAATTTTCCATGTTCAGGACCCTGGGCTTTTACCCCGATAAATACAGTAATTTTGTACCACCAGAATTTACAAGGTTAACATTATCTCCAGTAACGAATGTATTCAATCGTGTGCAAACTCACAAAGAAAAACATTTTCTGCTATGTTGTTTTTTTTGTACAATTTGACCTGCAAAGTTTTTTTTGACCTGATAGGTCAGGTCTGTTATGATTCAATCAAAATGATGTATCGAACCTATCCTTTCTCTGGGAATTTCTGAAGGCATTCTTGGTAACGCTTGGTATCGTAATGCGAAAGTGAATCTTTGATGTTGAAGTAGATTTGTTACCAGGTCATTGGTAGGTGAAGTTTACACACGGTTACACACTCACAATAAACACATATTATATAAATTTGATTACCAGTATTCAAACAAGCAGCCTGTCGGCTGAGATAGCTCCGCTGTTAGCAATGCACATGGCAATTAAAGAACAGAAGATATCATTAGAAAACGAACAAATCTGAGAGAGGTCCACATGTAGTACCTATATGTATAATATATCAAAGCAATTGGACTTGCGGTTTTCAACAAGAAGTCGAAAATATCACTTTTTACCAAAAATTACAAAAATATTCATCAAAATTAGAGAATTAAAGATATCATTATGAAATGAACAAATCTGAGAGAGGTCCACATGTAGTACCTATATATGTAATATCAAAGCAATTGGACTTGCAGTTTTCAACAAGAAGTCGAAAATATCACTTTTTACCAAAAATTACAAAAATATTCATCAAAATTAGAGAATTAAAGATATCATTATGAAATGAACAAATCTGAGAGAGGTCCACATGTAGTACCTATATATGTAATATCAAAGCAATTGGACTTGCGGTTTTCAACAAGAAGTCGAAAATATCACTTTTTACCAAAAATTACAAAAATATTCACCAAAATTAGAGAATTGAAGATATCATTACAAAATGAACAAATCTGAGAGAGGTCGACATGTAGTACCTATATATGTAATATCAAAGCAATTGGACTTGCGGTTTTCAACAAGAAGTCGAAAATATCACTTTTTACCAAAAATTACAAAAATATTCACCAAAATTAGAGAATTAAAGATATCATTACAAAATGAACAAATCTGAGAGAGGTCCACATGTAGTACCTATATATGTAATATCAAAGCAATTGGACTTGCGGTTTTCAACAAGAAGTCGAAAATATCACTTTTTACCAAAAATTACAAAAATATTCACCAAAATTAGAGAATTGAAGATATCATTACAAAATGAACAAATCTGAGAGAGGTCGACATGTAGTACCTATATATGTAATATCAAAGCAATTGGACTTGCGGTTTTCAACAAGAAGTCGAAAATATCACTTTTTACCAAAAATGACAAAAATATTCACCAAAATTAGAGAATTAAAGATATCATTACAAAATGAACAAATCTGAGAGAGGTCCACATGTAGTACCTATATATGTAATATCAAAGCAATTGCACTTGCGGTTTTCAATAAGAAGTCGAAAATATCACTTTTTACTAAAAATGACAAAAATATTCACCAAAATTAGAGAATTGAAGATATCATCATGAAATAAACAAATCTGAGAGAGGTCTACCCAAGGTACATATACACCAAGTATCAAAGCATTCAGGCTTGTAGTTTTCAAGAAGAAGTCGAAAAAGTAAAACATTGACACGGACGACGACGGACGACGACGACGGACAATCACTCATATGATAAGCTCCGCTCGACAAAGTCGACAGCGGAGCTAAAAAGTCAAACAGTGATCAAAAACCAGGTTCTATAAATAAAAAGTCAAATTTAGGGCATTTTGGTGGGTTGAACGCTTAGCTGAATGTGAAACCAAACATAGAAATATTCCACAAGTGGGGAGGGGGGGGTGATTAGCCAAGCAAGAGTGCTAAGCAGGTCGAGTACAGTATTAGTCAGCTGCAGCATTTACTATACAGCACAGAAAGAAATTAAAAGTTATGTACTACAGAAAATAGCATTATTAGCGATAATGTTAATATACAACATTGATGGCTGCTATTCTGATAGCTAATAGTAACTACCTAAAGCAGCAAAATTACTGTGTAAAAATGTGGCAAGCTATATTCTGAATATGTTATACAGGCTGACAGACGCTTAAAACTAACTCACCTGTAATATGCGTTCTTAGCTTTAACAGATTGGAAGTAGCTTTGTCTTCAGTCATCAAATGAGGCAAGTCAGTCTTATTTTGGTCCATGCCATCAATAATTATGGTTAACAATTCTTCTGGTTCCTTTTCAGCCTTTTCTCTGTGGTAATGGTATCGCTTTCGTTCTTTTCTTTATTATATATGTATAAAAAAAAACATAGGATATGCATTGCAATAACAAAGCTTAGTTCATTATAGAATCAATCTGATACAACATGAATTATCTGTTAATATTATAATTACCAACAAATATACACTAAAAACAATATTAGGTCAGACTTTTATTATCCTTTGTTTCGCGAACCCGCCGAATGAACAGGAGTCGAAAATGAAATAAAAATAAAATTTTATTTCAGTGTAATTCCTCACGCCCGCCGACTTGTAAGCGCAAAAAATTGCTAACAAAATATTATTTTTATCTTCATTTATTTGCCTTATTACTACCTTATACTAAAATGTTTCTTTTTAATTTTTGTTATACATTTTTCGCTTGGAAAGGTATTCACGCTAAATTTTGGATTTGGTAAATAGTCAATCACCCTTTGGTTATTACACAGGGACTGTGGTTATTACAGGTATCACTGATTTTTCGCCGCCGGGGGGAATCACTTTCCAAATTTTGGTTTTGCTGGTGCCTCTAACAAATAACCTATCCTAATTTTGGCCTCCACCCTTTTTCGCTCGAAAGGCAAAGGCGATAAAACTAGATTCTCGAGGACACAGATCGTTTGGATCAGACGATTTCTTTTGTTTCGATTCGTTGTATGCATAGAAACATGGCAACATTGTTTTTGGTGAATATATAACATGTTCTGTTCCAAAAAAGGATTTTGATAAGTATAACAATTCCTTACTGAAACACTTCCTGTAATCTCTAAAATTTTACAATGCCATGCCATGTCAAAGTGGATGTATGCGACTATGAATATCACAGCAGTGACTGTGTGTAGTAATTATGACAATAAATAGTGTACAAGCTGAGATTTTGGCGGATAAAAGTCAAAAACTCGAACCGGGGAAAGGGACGTGCTACTAATCTTGAATAATTAACTACTGTCAATCAAAGTCACGTGATGTTGAACCACTGAAACAGGATGCGTCATAGGCTATGCAAGTTATTAACAACATTCATTAGCATAGCCCCACCTCCAATTCACACTTGCCCGGGGCAAGTGAATTGGGCCTTTATGTGACTGATGAAAAGCAATGCCATTGGAAATGAGACAAAGTTTAAAAAAAAGGGCCAAACATGAAATGGGTGCTAAATACCAATAACACACTAAATACTACTACAGGTAAGATACATTGATTAACTACAAATTGCAATTCACAGGGAAATTTACAGCAATAAATCTATCACTAGGAGGGAATAATACTTACTCTACTTGGTCCATATGAAGTTTCAGAAGACCATTAATCTTTTCTCTTTCAAAATTAGTAGTAGCTTTTTCATACAATTCCTTAAGGTTAGTACATATTGTACATTTTGCAAATCCACTTTTCTAAAAAATTAAAAATCACCAAAAAAAGGTATTTGCATCAAGAGTTTGTGTATGATTCAACAGTGAAGATAATGATAATGACTTTGATGTTTTCCAACAGGCACAAATAATTTTAAATTTTGGCAATTTGTAAACACAATGTAAAATGTGCATATTATTTGTGATGATTTGTTTCTTCATTGTAAAAGTGATGTGGAAATCAATGACAATGGAAGTAATTTTGCAATTTTATTTTCCTGAAAATTAATATTCCCCTAAATCTGTCACATGGTGAATGCCCATCCCAATAATACACAAGATTTTGGAGCCGAGTACCCAGGATGCAAAATGAGTTTGGTAACACTGACTTTGAATATGAACTGAAATTTGTTAATTCAAACAAACGGGAACATACCTTACAGATCTTAAACTCAGGAAGGTGCATTTTCCATACTCTAGTAAAATGATCATAACATATGATACCATTTTCTGAAATGCCTCGAGCTAGAAATTCATTTCTCATTCTTGCATGTAATGAAGTTTTGGAATAGCAGCAGGGCAAATGAATTTCAGAATTGTGCGGCATATAGTCACCAATGCGTTCAAATAAGAAGCGCATCCATCCAATTGCTGCAGTTGTCTTATCCCTGGATCCAGTTCTTCCACAATTTTTGTGTGTTATTGTTATGATACCTAAACAATAATAACAATAAAATACTAATTGAACAAGTCATTGTTAATGGTAGATTAGTTAGAATTGTTATAATTGTATGATAGAAAAAGAAAAAGAAAAAAACAGACCACAAGAGTTCACATTTATTTGTCTAAATGCTTATTTTTAGTGCATCTCTACAAATCAGAATTACCTCAAGTTAGTACTTTCAATGTCTGAAGTTTACTACTTTGTACAAGGCATGTGTGAGTTATACTGAGATACAATTTATTTTCGTCATTTTAATATTTTCCAGCAGGTTTTCAGGGTTCACAAATTTACAAGCAAAACAATAAGTTCATTGTTATTTTACACACATTCATATAGATTTAATTTAGTTGATTTTACTCATTGACAAAAAAATTTGATCAAACTCAAGTTTATGTATGAAGTATAAAGTTACAAATGTATCTTTAAATTACAATAACAATAGTGGTATTCAGGCTACACTATAGTAAGGATTAAGATTACAGATAATCCCACATGTTTGTGTATCACCTACTCACAGTTGTGTTCAGGCACAAGAAAGACTATAGGGAGTTGAGTTTGTTTATGTTTGGTCTTAATGCAATAGGTGTGTAGCTTGTGGCCAAATAAACAAGAACTTAGTCTTTCCTAGATTTTACTATGAAACTAAAAAAAAAACAAAAACAAAAAACAGTGGGTGAACAGACATTGTCCTTCCTGTTTTTTGTTTTTTTTTTCAGTTCCATGATTTTACCAACAAGTTTTGTGAAATCAAAGTTTTTGCTGTAACTCCCGGTAGATAATCAAATGTATCTCATGAAAACATGCATGACCACTTAACATGTGCTAAGGTGATAGTAATAGTATAGTTTACTAGTATTTTATTTGACCCAAATTAATGAACTGGAAATACATTAACCATGGTCAATAATCATACACAAAAAAACACAATAACACAAAATGCGGATATAAAAAATAAAATGTTAAAACGAATAACACTAACAATTATAAGGTATTACATTGTAAAATTATGTTGATAAACTTTCCTAGACTATTGGCAATGAAACTGTCTTAATCCCATATTATGCACAAACATATCTTCTTTCAGTAATTTTAAAATATTATCATTGTATGAGTATTCTAAAAGTAGCTACATGCCTTTACAGTTTCATCCAGTTTGCAGTCAAAAAGAGCATGCATTTCATCACTAATAGACTGACCAGAACACAATGTGCAAAATCTTTGCTCTGAAGGTATTTTTTGGTATCTTAATTTTTCAATTGGTAATTTATATGCTGAAATTCTAAATTTGGTTACACTTACTCTGTGATTTAAATTATTAATTTTATTCAGATATGGTTCAAATTCATAATGTATTTATTGTAAATACGTAGTTTATTATGTTCCCTTTTGGATAGAGTTGGTAACCAAATTTGTTCATAGTAAATTATTTTAAGATTGTTTCTAAAAATGCTAGCATTATGATCCGTATCATATACAGAGATCATTCATGATGTGTGATCAAGAAGTGAAAAGTTGCAAGTCTATAACTTGAACACCAAATAAACTGTTGATAACAAAGAAAATTAAAAAAAAATCACTTGAGTTATATTTCACCTTCTTATGGATTATCTTAGATTTAGTGAGGATTAAGAAGCTATCAAAATAAATCATAACATGTTCCTAGGGCGATAGTATAATTGAAAAAGTAGAAAAAAAAAACTGAAAATACAGAATACACATTCAATTTTAAAGTAATTTTTTATCTGGTTGAAAGAAACATACCTTGAATAAACTTGTCTTTACAGCTCTTCCAACGATCTTCGGTGACGTTGTGAACTATCTGCCAAGATTTCGGACAAACGCGCTTCCCTTTTAAAATAAGATTTGTTTCAACCACCACTTTATCTTTCACGGTCTTTGTGAATGAATGTTCCCGGATTGTATCTAAAATGAACTGTGACTGACTGGTTTCAGATGGCAACATTTTGAAGCAACGTTCGGACGAGATAACATCATTTTTCGATAAACTATCGAGGCATTTTTCTTCGCAGCATTCTTTACTTAGAACTCTGAGAGGGTTCTGTATAGGCTGACTTATACGACGTCGCTTCAATGTCGGCGGTCTTTCTGGCGTCGACGTTTTTCTCGGAGTCAAGTCAACTTCAATATCGCTATCGAACTGTGCACTGCCGAAGCTTAATTCATCTCCCCCTGATAGGAGATTAAAATTGTTCTCTTCATAAACAGTACCAGAACCTAAAGTGTCGAAACCTTCGAAGTCACTGTCAAATTGTGTGCTTGCATGCGACCGAGACAGTCCGACAAGAGTCAGTGGGCTCCCGCATGTAAATGAAAAAGAGTGCAATTCTGATATTGTGGAATCTGCCTGGGTTGATGAATTCGAAATGTTCACGACACTCATACTGAAGATAAGAGAAGAAAAATACTTGACTAACACATTGGCGAATACAAATTGTAGTTGCTACGAGTAGTATCACAGGATTGAACACAAACGCACTGGTCACTAGTAAATTAAAATAGCGCGCGAGACGCGACCTGCACAGCCAACAAATTAGGACCAAACTATTTTTGGTTAATGGGGAACATAGCTATAGTACGACCGAGGCACGGAGTGTCATGCTGTTTAATTAGTTGACATTAATTATTATACTGAATGTTTGATAATGGAAAAAATATGTAGGAATGTTTAATGGTTTAATGTTCTAACAATTCTGTCACAGAAAGCAGTAGCATCACAAAATAGGAGGCGACACCACCTTGATATACTAATTTGCATTTCAAAGTTTGCCTTATTCAATGAGGATCGCTTCATCACGTTACTGAAAACAAAATAAACTAAGAGTGTATTGGATGTTTATTCGTGGCATCATTGCATAATGTTTGTTTATCCGGGAGAAGTATATATTGCTGACCAAGGGCGTTCAACTACTATCTACGCTTGTCGTCTCAAAGAACACTCGTATATCTACCTAGCTCCGTCTTGTTACCCAGCGCAGTCGCCAATATCATCGTCAGCTGATTCTAGCAATGATGCAAGATCGTGCTGTCGTCAAAAGGAAACGTGTTTGGTGGTTGGCTGAGGAAGATAATGGTATTTATGTTTACGTTGAAGAAGGAGAGGGAACTTTCCGTAAAGTTTCTAAACTCATCAACAAGAAAACTGAAGAACCGTTGCAACATGTAAAAGGGTGCAGGGCCTATAAAGACGTGTATATAAAGGTAAATATATTTATTAAGTTCGTTGTGTATATATTTAGCGTATATGCCTGCTATAAAACATTCTATGTAACAGATCCTAAATTCATTTCATAGACCGAAAGGTCTAGCTAAATCAAGTTAATAGGAAGTTATCGCTTTACAATACTCTATAATTTTTTGATGTTAGAAAATACTTAGTAGGTGAGACAACAATGGAAAGTTACTAATACATGCATGCAAGCCATGTACTATAATCTCAAACTCAAACATACATGTTTTAATAGTTTCATTGTTGTGTTAATTAAAACCCAAATGTCTTTGTACAAAGGAGTAAATCATTATTATCTTTTCACCATCAGTTTCTTTATTCACCACAAAATAGTCCGATTTATAGTCAAATTAGGCAAAACCCCAAAATTTACTATATTATTCCTGTTGGGTCCAAAATTTGGGCTTATTTTTAAAAAATATTGATGAAAGTAAGAAAAGAAAGTACAGAAAAATGTTGGCCAGAAAGTCTGGTGGTTAAAAAGTTGAATCATTGGGGTTGTTCAAGAGACAACATTTCCACTGATCTCTAAGACAAGCCTACGTCACAAACTGGTCAAAATCCCCCAAACATTGCCAGCAACCAATCACAGACTAGCTTAAACAATAGCTTTCCCTGACGATAATACTTAGCAACGTTATTTCCCCCACGCTTACTTAAAAAATCTTTTGTTTTTGTCTCGTTTCTGGTTCCGGTCTGTCTTGGATAATTGTCAGTCTTTCACAAAACAAACTGTGATTGTGAAGTACAGAATTGAATTCACTATGTTCAATGATATGAACATTTTCAAAATTTCAACACACTTATAATAATATTATAATAGAGTATATAACAACCAGTAACAATACATGTTGTTTTTTCACAGTTTCTATTTCATCCAAAGAATAATGATAAACCAGAAGCATATTTACTTGAACGAGAAAAGTTTGACTGCAACCGTTCTGATTTCAGTAGAAAGCTGAAAGAAAGTGCAAGTACTTTAGAGTTTGTGACAATGTTCAATGACTTATTCAGTTCAATGAATGCGTCTTCTAGTTTTGGATCAACATCACCGGAGAGATTGTCACATTCAAGTAGCATTAGTGATTCGGGTAGTGCGAGTCCCACTGAGGCTGTTCATATAAGGTTAGTAACGATATATGCTTCAAATAATGTTTTAATTCACGAGTAACAAATACAATACTATACAAACTAATCATTGACTGTTGCATCTTGTAACACTATATGACAGAACCAAGTAGTTTTCGAAAGATACTGACCAGTGAAAGAATTTTTTATTATTCAGGGATTAAAATTATACAATATTTGCTTATTAGAAGTACAGTGTAAATTGTAATTTTACTAATTTTCATTTCTGATTCTCATTCTCACCAAATGGTCAAAAAAATTCTGACATATATGCTTGGTATTTACATATTATTAAGTGTATGTGCTTTTATTAGAACAAATATGGTATTATGACAATTACAGATTAATTCACTCACCAGCTTTGTTACATAGAACTATAAGTTTAAACAGGTCACAGATGAAGTATGCTGTATTGATCAATCACACCACAGAATTAAATGCTTTTATTTTTTTCAGTATGTTGGAAATTACATCAAAAAAGAAGAGTAAAAAAAGGAGTTTGACAAAGTCGGTCGAAATTAGTAGTTCTGTATTAAAAAAGCAGAGGACCTCAAACTCCAATGAAACTGACCAAGAAATAATTGCTGCTGAGGTAACAGGAGCTTATTGTGGTATGTTTTGTTCCTACTCAAAGTGGTGGAAGGTGGTTATTTTGCCTGTTCTCTAATTATAGTGAATATTTTTGACTTCTTGAAAATGGCTAGTATAATCGCTTTAATATTTTATATGCAGACATGACCAACTGTAAATCAAGCCTCAAGGAATGTAATTTTTTCAACAACAAAAAATGGCTTGATAATAATAATTTCTATGCTATATGTTTTGCATAAAAAAATTGAAGTGCAAATTCAAATGATACAAATTAAACTTTTTTTTGAATAACAAAAAATAATACAGTTATATTTTATATTTTTTTCAATTTAATTTGATTAGCCATTTAATAATAGTTTTACAATCATACACAGACATCGTAAAAAGCAAAGTTGATGAGAATAAACCATTTTTGTCATTTTTGAAAAAAATCGCCTTGATAAGGTGTGTATATGCACCTTTGGTAGATTTCTATCATATTTGTTCATTTTAAAAATGCTACTTTCAACTTGAAAACTGCCAGCCACATTGCATTGATTCTTAATATGTATTTTGATTCACCTGCGGTATACTATATTTGTCCTCTCTAAGAACCATTTACAAACAATTTCAGTAACTACCAGGGTATGCTTGATTTATGATAATAGGATTATGCTCTGTTGAGACAGAAAAGCAATTTTGACTCGCAGCTCACTTGTCATGAAAGCATTACATTGTTTTATATCCATGTTTCCAGTACAGACGCCACATACATTGACTGGTGTTAATACATCTTTAACCAATTATGTTCAATCTTAGCACATAGATAAAACAGTATAAACTACCAAAAGAAATACTTGTGTCTACATTTCGTGGTTGCTCTGTGTTGCATTTTTACCATTAACATTGGCATGTTTATAATAGTCTCACTGTGTTTTTATGTTTTAAAGGTATGTTCCAAATTGACATTGCGGTTCTGCAAATCAGGGACCAGATCCGGGAGTCAGATCCTGTGTTTTTAAAGAGCCTTGTGACAAATATGGTAGAGTTTGCAGATGAGGCATATCAGCCTCTCTGTGTTGTGGTTAAGGAAGTTGGATCTGCTGCAGACTTTGACAAGAAAAAGGTAACTAAAAGTGTTATTGTCATTAATTATTTGTGCTACCCGTATGTTTTATTTTGTATATTACTGGTACCTTCTCCTCCCAATGATTTAGGTATGTCTGTCAAAGCTTTCAACTTGCAATGTGTTATGTGTATTTTCAGTGTTATTTTCCAAATATTATATAAAAAAGTTGTAGTGATAACAAGTGTTATATTAGAAGATGTGTGCTATACTCCTATCAAAACAAATTACTGTAAAATATTTAATTTTAGCTTGCAACTAATTCGCTATTTTCACTGAAGGAATGATTCAGTGAAAATAAAATCCAGCAAATATACTTTATTTTCTGATAAAAAAAATCAGTGAAAATAAACTCCATACAAATCATCAAAAAAGTCTTTTCAGCCAGCAAAAATTAATTCCAGCTAAAATAAAGTATTTTACAGTATATCATTTGATTTTTTTGTAGGTGAATGGATACAACTATCATGTAATTGGTGGTCAGCACTGCTTGTTAGCTACCAAGGAGATAGCTAAAACTGCCAAGTACCTGGCTGACGAAAGATTCAAAAGCCGAAACTGTGTAGTATATGCTGGCTTGACTACTGAGCAGCAAAGATGGCTTGCTGTGAAACACAATTCAACAGGTGAATTCAGACATGCCATCACATTAAAAGACAAGGTATGTTTACTAATTCAGAAACACTTTTGGTTTGCCAATGACAAGACATGTTTTGCAATGCCACAACATTTATTTTAACCATTGTAAATGTACTTTCTTACCAGTGTGGAAATTTTAAACAAATTGACAATACATCAAATACAAAGTTGATAGTTTTACCAATCATCCATCACCTATAAATTTCTTATTTTTACGATAATGTACTTTTGTCTTTCTCTCTGATTTTCATGATCTACAGGTTGATGTTTGTAGACGGCATAGAGGAGATGTACCAGATGAAGACAAGTTTCGATGGAAGGCTTCCTGTGGTCTTATTCTAAATGAGGTACTACTAAATTTTAAAATGTAGCATGTAGTTGAATGAATGAATGTGATAAATGATTTCTATCATTCATCACACGCTTCAGGGCTGTCATTAAAATATTGCCTATTGACGAAATTTTACCAAAGCGAGAAATTATATGACTACATTTGACTTTTTTTTATTCTGAACAAAACGGGTGAGCATGAATCAAACAATACACCGGTAAAGTTATGCACCAGTAATGTTGTTTGTAGTTAACCATTTTCTCACCACTGTTTCTGATCACAAAATTGTTACCGGTAAGTTGTGTGCAGTTTCTGAGTACTAATAGCACTATATTTCATCTCAGACTAGTAATACAACAGACTTGCAATGCGGCGTTGTTTGTAATGTGTGCCATGTTTGTTTAGGTTATCAGTTCTTATCGTACCAAGTAAATGTTGCTGAGCAACAAGATTTTCGTTAGATCTCACAATATAATACGAGATAAATTCATATTACAATCAACTATCGCGATGCATCGCAAGACATAAAGACAGAAAGTGGCATAGATGACAGTAATTGTCTGTGAACTTTGAAAATGGCATTTACAGAGAAATTTAGCGAATCTGAGTACGATAATTACGAGTGGGAAGTTATTTTAGGAGAGCATTTTGACGTACATAATGGCAATTTCTAGATCGGCAACCCCTGAGCGATCTCGTGTTTTTCATTTCTTAAAATTAGGAATAAATAGAATTATACTGGCCTATTTTTATACAAAACTATGACGGAAACAAAATCAGTGAAACTCAAAATAGCAACAATACTGACACACAACAGACCATTGAAACAGTCACTGCACAACGCGTAGATCGCGCACTACGAAGTCGAATGTGACAAAAATAACACACCTCCAGTTTTTACCATTACCGGATTACGCTGATACGCTGAGAGATATCATGTACATGACACTAGCTATCCCATGTTTCAGCATCCCGGAACACGAAAACTAAACAGGTAACACACAAAGAGGTATGATCATTCAAAACGCAGCGATATGCTCTCTCTCAAAAAATATTGGAAACCTTCCGCAAAATCCGCAACAGCGAGAAATATCGTTTCAAAGTTGCTCATCATATATTCAAAAACTATTTGAGGTGAACACTAAGACATTCAGTTACTTGTAACTCACCTGATTCTTGATAGATTCTTAAAATTCTTACACAGCTGCAAAGGTCAAAATGTCCAGAAGCATCTCCCGCTTTTTTTTTTAAAATGTCCGAATCCGTTTTACGAAAAAATACACAATTTCCGAAGAAGCGCGAATATGCAGAATATGCAGTGTTTGGTAAACTTCAACGGTGTCTATGCAAATGCTACAGAGCGTGGCACACATAGCATATACAATTAAGCCGATTAACACCTTAAACAATAGGCATTGCGAGTCTGTTGTGTTACTAGTTTTTTTTCATCAATATCCTTTATATTCTTGGCACCATGTTTACTGTATTTTTTTTATTTTTTTTTTTAGAAAAAAGGAAGCCAGAACCTTGAGGTTGTATGTTATCTGGCATCTCTTAATCCAGAAAGTTATGGAATATTAAAGGAAATTTTTGAAATGTATGAAGAGGGATCTCTAAAGAAACAAAAGCGTAAAAATGAAAATAAGTCAAATCCTGACATACCACCATATGTGTTTAGACCATTAAGATCATTGGACAATGAAACTGTGACATTATTACTAAAAGATGTAAAAGAAAAAAAATTATCAATTCAAGAATTAAAAGAAGAGTCACAATCATTGTACAAAATGTCACATGTGCAGAAGGCATTTGTACAATTAATGGATTTAAACTCATGGGATGAAGCTGTGGCAAAGTTCCCAACAGAAACAACGAGAGATGCCCTGGTTAGGTTTTCTACTGAAAAATTTCGCCCAACCATCCCAGACATCTTTGTAAACCATTGCCAAAGACTCCGTATTGAGAATCTGTCAGACAGCAGAGAGAAAACACCTGCCATTATTCATGGCAGAAATTCTGTCAAAGCGTTTATTGTAAATGGAAACTCAATGGAGATAGTTCCTGAAGAACTCACTAAAATTACAGGGCATGTTACTGGTTTTGACCTTGTAATTTTAGACACACCACAGGTGAGATGTTTTTTTTTTATTCAAAATAGTTGTACATTGCTCTTCTATATTAAGGGTCACATTAGTTCACAGGTCACAAGACGTGTTCTGATCGCAGTAAAACCTTTAAATGTAAGCAATAGCTAATAGTTGATATTTTACTGATTCAAATTAATAAATTTTGGTTGCATTAGGTTTTTTGTTAAAGTTTCTTGTGAAATGTTTGTAAGCCTAAAGTGTTTTGATGCATACCCAAAATGTGGCCATATCTGCAATAATAGAGCTTTCATGCAATTTAATATAAATGTTATTTTTTTTAATTGCAGAATTGGCAAGAGAAAGACATGCAATCCTTTTTAGTAACAGTTAAAAATGTCAATATAACCGCACGTCTGCCTAATTACTGTATGACCGTGTTATGCGAAATGGAAAATCTGCCCACTATAAAGCTACAGCTAACTGCAGCTGGATGTACCAAAGTTGACACAGCATTCTACTATGTGGAAGATGCAATATCAGGTAAGATTGTAGTTCTAAAAATCATTCATTACACAGTTGTGTATAGTTATGTAATTGAAAATTGAATATTTATCTAATTAGCACTTATTAACCTGACTTTTAGTGCATGTTATTATGGCAATTTGATACTCCGATGTGAAAAAATATGTGCACATACAAAGAGACAAAAAGATGCATTTTGACACATGCTTTTAAAAAAAAAGGAGGCCCCAGCTGTTAAGTATCTTCTGGCATTACTGGAATTGGCAGCGATAAATATGTACAAAAAAACGATGCGCAAAACTACGTGTGAAAATTACTGATCTTAAAATTAGACTAGGTGTGGGAGGTCTTATTCACTACATTTTGTTCTTATATAGTTTTCACTCCTTGTGGTGCTGTGAACACAATTTTTCATAACACCTACATCGTACACTGATTCTGTACGAAAATATCATTGTTGTGTAACTCTTGAGAAAAACAATACAGCCAATAAACTTTGACTTTGTGTTTATTTTTTCTCTCATAGATTCTGTTACACTGACAAACTCCGTCCATCCAGTGGTTGTAGGGTATTGGGCAAGTGATGGGAAGATTAAAAGAACTAGCCTTAACATCACAGATGAGTTACCAAGTAACAGGCACAACTTTTGGAAAACGGTAAAGCCTGTCTTGGATAAAGATGGAGATGGTGTCATTGTCAACAGCACCCAGAAGAATGTAGCACTATTTGAAAAAATGATTGAAGTGTTTACATACCCAAACCAATGGGTGCTTGATGCATGTTGTGGAACAGGTTAGTTAATGCACTACAGTTACACCTGTTTGATAAAAGATTTTTGTTCATTTGCAATAGTTGAGATATTATAATTTTATTATACATTTACAATGGTTAAAATAAATGTTGTGGCATTGCAAAACATGTCTTGTCATAAGTTGTTCTGAGTTGATCAAGTAGAGCTGAAAAATCAAAAATCAAACATTTCTGGCATTTCGGATCCATATCTCAGCTGTAATGGATTTTGTTCTAACTTCGTACATACATTGGACATTATGGGGCCATGATGCTTGTCATTTTGTTTTCCAGATGTGATTCAAAATGGTTGGAAGGTGGCCATTTAATAAATGCGGTTCTAGTGTCATATCTCTGGCATGCTTTGAGTCATTATGTTCAAATTTCATATATTCATTATGTCATAGATATGCAGATGCATTGGTTTGACTACGCAATTCAAAATGACCAACCGGTGGCCATTTTGTTTTTATTAATGCTGTTATAGAGCAATATCTCTCAACATGGACAAGTACTCGTTTGACGATCAGTTACAAGGTGACTGAATGTCGGTCAATTTAATGTTAAAAAAAATCATAATCAAGCATCAGCTTCATAGCTCTGACATGTTTATGTGTCATGAATGGCTGTTCATTTGTGTCATTTTAGCAACTCGGTTCATCCGGTGTACTTATATTCCTTTTTTCTTGCTAGGATCTGCCATTATTGCTGCAATGAAATGTGGAAGAAACTGCATAGGATTTGATATTGATGAAAAACAAGTTCAACATGCGCTGATAAAATGTGATTCTCTCATTATTAGTGATGCAGAGGATAGTGAAGCAGAAGATTTATAAAATTTAGTCATATTGACTCTGTCATAACATTTTGTCTTCTTGTTATTATACAAGAAACATGAACATTAATTAATTTTCCATGTAATTGTGATGACTTTTTATTTATTCTTCTACGTATAATACTTTATGTAATATTTTATTGCTTTATTCCAAAATTGTATACTCACATTGGCCATAAAAAGAAAAATTGTTGCATTGTTTGTGTCCATGCATGCATTTGTTTTAGCAAGATTCTCAGTGGAGAGATGTTGTATTAGTTATGCTATGTTTTTTATCATTTGAAGCTTTGTTTTTTAATAAAACATCTGACATCAAATAGTGTTTTGTGGTATCATTTTGGTTACTTAATCAAAGCCTGCTTTTGCTTTTCATAATTTTCATGTCCTTTTCCATACTTGACAATTGTTGATTTTTCAGGTTCCTCCCAATACTTACAATTGTCAATATTTATAATCAGTTTTTGTTGAGTTTCAAAGATGACCCTAAAGTCAAAATTTGTCAAGTGTTGTTGAGCACCTGAAAAATATCAATACTTGACAACTGTCTGCCTTTTAAGTCCTTTTTGATATTAGACAATTGTTGAATTTTTCTTAGATACAAGACGGATGCTGACCTTTCGGGTCAACTTTTCAGGGTTTTTTTATGTTCGGTAATTGCCAATTTTCCCTGTCATTTTTAATATTCAACAATTGTCAACCTTTCCGGCCCTTACTGATACTCGACAATTGTTGACTTTTTGGGTCCTTCCCAATACTCGACAATTGTTGACTTTTTGGGTCCTTCTCAATACTCGACAATTGTCGACTTCTTGGGTCCTTCCCAATACTCGACAATTGTCGACTTCTTGGGTCCTTCCCAATACTCGACGATTGTCGACTTTTTGGGTCCTTCCCAACACTTGACAATTGTCATTTTTTTTTTATTCTTCCCAATGCTCAACAATTGTCGACTTCTTGGGTCCTTCCCAATACTCGACAATTGTCGACTTCTTAGGTCCTTCCCAATACTCGACAATTGTCGACTTCTTGGGTCCTTCCCAATACTCGACAATTGTCGACTTCTTGGGTCCTTCCCAATACTCGACAATTGTCGACTTTGCAGGTCCTTCCCAATACTCGACAATTGTCGACATTTTAAATTTGACTAAGTAGCTGGTAATTAGGTGACTTTAGGTTCTTACTGATGCTTCGGAATTGTCTAATTTTTGGGTCCTTTCTGATACTCGTCTGTGCGAAGCTTTTCCACATGAAAAATCCACCACTTTGCTTTTTTAGATGCAGAATGTGATATTCAGCAAAAATGTTCTACTTACTTTAACATCTTTTTATGTTTTGTAGTTATTCGTATTAAAAGTGGGTGTAATGCCAAGATGATTGTATGGTTATTGCAAAAAAACGTTGTTTCATTTATATATAGGTTATTTAACTTTACATATTGGGAATTTTTCAATGTTATTCGGGTTCACATCTAATGTATCATATCTCAAGATGTTAACTATGAAAAAATGAGGAGAATAGTGAAACTATAGATTTTCAAATGTTCACATGTGATCAAAAATTAATATACAAATTACTGGTTTCAATATGCAATACATTCAATCGTATTTTTTTCCTAGCACATTTCAAAAAGTTTTAGCCGAAATGAGGTAATTTTATTTTTTTCTTTCAAAAAAGTAAAGAATTCCACAATGTCGGAAAAGGTAAAGTGTTTATCGTAGTGTTCTGAGCAAACTAGCCGGTAAGTTTTTTTTTTTTTGCAGTCTTCACCAATTTGGTTTAAGCTGTTAAAACAGCGTGCAAAGTTGTCCAAAGCGATTGCAAAGTTGGTAGATTTTCGTGTGTCCATGACCTAAGTTGTTTTTATATCGAACCCTGCAGTTATAACGTATGAAAAATGAATAAAATCCACTTGAAGCCTCCCATGTTAGCAGACTGTCATGTGAGCCCGCCGTAATATGTACAAACACACCCTAAAAATGTGAAAAGCAATTAAAAAGTTGGTGGATTTGGGTGTATATTCCCCCTAATACATTTCATATAGAACCCCGCAGTTAAATTTAGAACGAAAATATGAAAAATCTAATATAGCTGTTTATATTAGCAGATTGCATAGCTGCCCAAGCGCAAAGTGATTAACAAAGTGCTTGCAAAGTTGTGAAAAGCTCGTGCAAAGTTGTCAGATTTACATGGAAATGTTACCTATGTTGTTACATTATCGAGACCAGCAGTTAAATGTTCGCGAAAGTGAATAAATATGTCGTAAAAGTCGTTTGAATATCACAGTGGCCCCCGAAGGATGTAGAATTTTGAAACACTTCCAAACATTAAATGGCCGCCAATAACGATACATTTCAAAGGACTCTGATAGATGAGTGGTCAGGTGATCGACCTGTTATGAAAGTAAAATTTAATCGGTCGTGGTTAGTACTTGCATGGGAGACAACCTGAACAAACTAGCCGGTAAGTTTTTTTTTTGCAGTCTGCACCTGTTTGGTTTAAGCTGTTAAAACAGCGTGCAAAGTTGTCCAAAGCGATTGCAAAGTTGGTAGATTTGCGTGTTTACTTGACCTAAGTTGTTTTTATATCGAACCCTGCAGTTATAACGTATGAAAAATGAATAAAATCCATTTGAAGCCTCCCATGTTAGCAGACTGTCATGTGAGCCCGCCGTAATATGTACAAACACACCCTAAAAATGTGAAAAGCAATTAAAAAGTTGGTGGATTTGGGTGTATATTCCCCCTAATACATTTCATATAGAACCCCGCAGTTAAATTTAGAACGAAAATATGAAAAATCTAATATAGCTGTTTATATTAGCAGATTGCATCGCTGCCCAAGCGCAAAGTGATTAACAAAGTGCTTGCAAAGTTGTGAAAAGCTCGTGCAAAGTTGTCAGATTTACATGGAAATGTTACCTATGTTGTTACATTATCGAGACCAGCAGTTAAATGTTCGCGAAAGTGAATAAATATGTCGTAAAAGTCGTTTGAATATCACAGTGGCCCCCGAAGGATGTAGAATTTTGAAACACTTCCAAACATTAAATGGCCGCCAATAACGATAAATTTCAAAGGACTCTGATAGATGAGTGGTCAGGAGATCGACCTATTATGAAAGTAAAATTTAATCGGTCGTGGTTAGTACTTGCATGGTAGACAACCTGAACAAACTAGCCGGTAAGTTTTGTTTTGCAGTCTGCACCTGTTTGGTTTAAGCTGTTAAAACAGCGTGCAAATTTGTCCAAAGCGATTGCAAAGTTGGTAGATTTGCGTGTTTACTTGACCTAAGTTGTTTTTATATCGAACCCTGCAGTTATAATGTATGAACAATGAATAAAATCCATTTGAAGCCTCCCATGTTAGCAGACTGTCATGTGAGCCCGCCGTAATATGTACAAACACACCCCAAAAATGTGAAAAGCAATTAAAAAGTTGGTGGAATTGGGTGTATATTCCCCCTAAGACATTTCATATAGAACCCCGCAGTTAAATTTAGAACGAAAATATGAAAAATCTAATATAGCTATTTATATTAGGAGATTGCATCACTGCCCAAGTGCAAAGTGATTAACAAAGTGCTTGCAAAGTTGTGAAAAGCTCGTGCAAAGTTGTCAGATTTACATGGAAATGTTACCTATGTTGTTACATTATCGAGACCAGCAGTTAAATGTTCGCAAAAGTGAATAGATATGTCGTAAAAGTCGTTTGAATATCACAGTGGCCCCGAAGGATGTAGAATTTTGAAACACTTCCAAACATTACATGGCCGCCAATAACGATAAATTTCAAAGGATTCTGATAGATGAGTTGTCAGGTGATCGACCTATTATGAAAGTAAAGTTTAATCGGTCGTGGTTAGTACTTGCATCGGAGACAACCTGAGCAAACTAGCCGGTAAGTTTTTTTTTTTTGCAGTCTTCACCAATTTGGTTTAAGCTGTTAAAACAGCGTGCAAAGTTGTCCAAAGCGATTGCAAAGTTGGTAGATTTTCGTGTGTCCATGACCTAAGTTGTTTTTATATCGAACCCTGCAGTTATAACGTATGAAAAATGAATAAAATCCATTTGAAGCCTCCCATGTTAGCAGACTGTCATGTGAGCCCGCCGTAATATGTACAAACACACCCTAAAAATGTGAAAAGCAATTAAAAAGTTGGTGGATTTGGGTGTATATTCCCCCTAATACATTTCATATAGAACCCCGCAGTTAAATTTAGAACGAAAATATGAAAAATCTAATATAGCTGTTTATATTAGCAGATTGCATCGCTGCCCAAGCGCAAAGTGATTAACAAAGTGCTTGTAAAGTTGTGAAAAGCTCGTGCAAAGTTGTAAGATTTACATGGAAATGTTACCTATGTTGTTACATTATCGAGACCAGCAGTTAAATGTTCGCGAAAGTGAATAAATATGTCGTAAAAGTCGTTTGAATATCACAGTGGCCCCCGAAGGATGTAGAATTTTGAAACACTTCCAAACATTAAATGGCCGCCAATAACGATAAATTTCAAAGGACTCTGATAGATGAGTGGTCAGGTGATCGACATATTATAAAAGTAAAATTTAATCGGTCGTGGTTAGTACTTGCATGGGAGACAACCTGAGCAAACTAGCCGATGAGTTGTTTTTTTTGCAGTCTGCACCTGTTTGGTTTAAGCTGTTAAAACAGCGTGCAAAGTTGTCCAAAGCGATTGCAACATTGGTAGATTTGCGTGTTTATTTGACCTAAGTTGTTTTTATATCGAACCCTGCAGTTATAACGTATGAAAAATGAATAAAATCCATTTGAAGCCTCCCATGTTAGCAGACTGTCATGTGAGCCCGCCGTAATATGTACAAACACACCCTAAAATGTGAAAAGCAATTAAAAAGTTGGTGGATTTGGGTGTATATTCCCCCTAAGACATTTCATATAGAACCCCGCAGTTAAATTTAGAACGAAAATATGAAAAATCTAATATAGCTGTTTATATTAGCAGATTGCATCACTGCCCAAGCGCAAAGTGATTAACAAAGTGCTTGCAAAGTTGTGAAAAGCTCGTGCAAAGTTGTCAGATTTACATGGAAATGTTACCTATGTTGTTACATTATCGAGACCAGCAGTTAAATGTTCGCGAAAGTGAATAAATATGTCGTAAAAGTCGTTTGAATATCACAGTGGCCCCCGATGGATGTAGAATTTTGAAATACTTCAAAACACTAAGTGGCCGCCAATAACGGTAAATTTCAACGGACTCTGATAGATGATTGGTCAGGTGATCGACCTATTATGAAAGTAAAGTTTAATCGGTGGTGGTTAGTACTTGCATGGGAGACAACCTGAGCAAACTAGCCGATGAGTTGTTTTTTTTGCAGTCTGCACCTGTTTGGTTTAAGCTGTTAAAACAGCGTGCAAAGTTGTCCAAAGCGATTGCAAAGTTGGTAGATTTGCGTGTTTACTTGACCTAAGTTGTTTTTATATCGAACCCTGCAGTTATAATGTATGAACAATGAATAAAATCCATTTGAAGCCTCCCATGTTAGCAGACTGTCATGTGAGCCCGCCGTAATATGTACAAACACACCCTAAAATGTGAAAAGCAATTAAAAAGTTGGTGGATTTGGGTGTATATTCCCCCTAAGACATTTCATATAGAACCCCGCAGTTAAATTTAGAACGAAAATATGAAAAATCTAATATAGCTATTTATATTAGGAGATTGCATCACTGCCCAAGCGCAAAGTGATTAACAAAGTGCTTGCAAAGTTGTGAAAAGCTCGTGCAAAGTTGTCAGATTTACATGGAAATGTTACCTATGTTGTTACATTATCGAGACCAGCAGTTAAATGTTCGCAAAAGTGAATAGATATGTCGTAAAAGTCGTTTGAATATCACAGTGGCCCCGAAGGATGTAGAATTTTGAAACACTTCCAAACATTACATGGCCGCCAATAACGATAAATTTCAAAGGATTCTGATAGATGAGTTGTCAGGTGATCGACCTATTATGAAAGTAAAGTTTAATCGGTCGTGGTTAGTACTTGCATCGGAGACAACCTGAGCAAACTAGCCGGTAAGTTTTTTTTTTTTTTGCAGTCTTCACCAATTTGGTTTAAGCTGTTAAAACAGCGTGCAAAGTTGTCCAAAGCGATTGCAAAGTTATTAGATTTTCGTGTGTCCATGACCTAAGTTGTTTTTATATCGAACCCTGCAGTTATAACGTATGAAAAATGAATAAAATCCATTTGAAGCCTCCCATGTTAGCAGACTGTCATGTGAGCCCGCCGTAATATGTACAAACACACCCTAAAAATGTGAAAAGCAATTAAAAAGTTGGTGGATTTGGGTGTATATTCCCCCTAATACATTTCATATAGAACCCCGCAGTTAAATTTAGAACGAAAATATGAAAAATCTAATATAGCTGTTTATATTAGCAGATTGCATCGCTGCCCAAGCGCAAAGTGATTAACAAAGTGCTTGCAAAGTTGTGAAAAGCTCGTGCAAAGTTGTCAGATTTACATGGAAATGTTACCTATGTTGTTACATTATCGAGACCAGCAGTTAAATGTTCGCGAAAGTGAATAAATATGTCGTAAAAGTCGTTTGAATATCACAGTGGCCCCCGAAGGATGTAGAATTTTGAAACACTTCCAAACATTAAATGGCCGCCAATAACGATAAATTTCAAAGGACTCTGATAGATGAGTGGTCAGGTGATCGACCTATTATGAAAGTAAAATTTAATCGGTCGTGGTTAGTACTTGCATGGGAGACAACCTGAACAAACTAGCCGGTAAGTTTTTTTTTTGCAGTCTGCACCTGTTTGGTTTAAGCTGTTAAAACAGCGTGCAAAGTTGTCCAAAGCGATTGCAAAGTTGGTAGATTTGCGTGTTTACTTGACCTAAGTTGTTTTTATATCGAACCCTGCAGTTATAATGTATGAACAATGAATAAAATCCATTTGAAGCCTCCCATGTTAGCAGACTGTCATGTGAGCCCGCCGTAATATGTACAAACACACCCTAAAATGTGAAAAGCAATTAAAAAGTTGGTGGATTTGGGTGTATATTCCCCCTAAGACATTTCATATAGAACCCCGCAGTTAAATTTAGAACGAAAATATGAAAAATCTAATATAGCTATTTATATTAGGAGATTGCATCACTGCCCAAGCGCAAAGTGATTAACAAAGTGCTTGCAAAGTTGTGAAAAGCTCGTGCAAAGTTGTCAGATTTACATGGAAATGTTACCTATGTTGTTACATTATCGAGACCAGCAGTTAAATGTTCGCAAAAGTGAATAGATATGTCGTAAAAGTCGTTTGAATATCACAGTGGCCCCGAAGGATGTAGAAATTTGAAACACTTCCAAACATTACATGGCCGCCAATAACGATAAATTTCAAAGGATTCTGATAGATGAGTTGTCAGGTGATCGACCTATTATGAAAGTAAAGTTTAATCGGTCGTGGTTAGTACTTGCATGGGAGACAACCTGCGCAAAGTAGCCGGTAAGTTTTTTTTTTTTTGCAGTCTTCACCTGTTTGGTTTAAGCTGTTAAAAGAGAGTGCAAAGTTGTCCAAAGCGTTTGCAAAGTTGGTAGATTTGCGTGTTTACTTGACCTAAGTTGTTTTTATATCGAACCCTGCAATTATAACGTATGAAAAATGAATAAAATCCATTTGCAGCCTCCCATGTTAGCAGACTGTCATGTGAGCCCGCCGTAATATGTACAAACACACCCTAAAAATGTGAAAAGCAATTAAAAAAGTTGGTGGATTTGGGTGTATATTCCCCCTAAGACATTTCATATAGAACCACGCAGTTAAATTTAGAACGAAAATATGAAAAATCTAATACAGCTGTTTATATTAGCAGATTGCATCACTGTCCAAGCGCAAAGTGATTAACAAAGTGCTTACAAAGTTGTGAGAAGCTCGTGCAAAGTTGTCAGATTTACATGGAAATGTTACCTATGTAGTTACATTATCGAGACCAGCAGTTAAATGTTCGCGAAAGTGAATAAATATGTCGTAAAAGTCGTTTGAATATCACAGTAGCCCCGAAGGACGTAGAATTTTGACACACTTCAAAACATTATATGGCCGCCAATAACAATAAATTTCAAAGGATTCTGATAGATGAGTGGTCAGGTGATCGACCTATTATGAAAGAAAGTTTAATCGGTCGTGGTTAGTACTTGCATGAGAGACAACCTGAGATAACTAGCCGGTAAGTTTTCTTTTTTTTTGCAGTCTGCACCTGTTTGGTTTAAGCTATTAAAACAACGTGCAAAGTTGTCCAAAGTGATTGCAAAATTGGTAGATTTACGTGTTTACTTGACCTAAGTTGTTTTTATATCGAACCCTGCAGTTATAACGTATGAAAAATGAATAAAATCCATTTGAAGCCTCCTATGTTAGCAGACTGTCATGTGAGCACGCCGAAATATGTACAAACACACCCTAAACATGTGAAAAGCAATTAAAAAGTTGGTGGATTTGGGTGTATATTCCCCCTAAGACATTTCACATAGAACCCCGCAGTTAAATTTAGAACGAAAATATGAAAAATCTAATATAGCTGTTTATATTAGCAGATTGCATCGCTGCCCAAGCGCAAAGTGATTAACAAAGTGCTTGCAAAGTTGTGAAAAGCTCGTGCAAAGTTGTCAGATTTACATGGAAATGTTAACTATGTTGTTACATTATCGAGACCAGCAGTTAAATGTTCGCGAAAGTGAATAAATATGTCGTAAAAGTCGTTTGAATATCACAGTGGCCCCCGAAGGATGTAGAATTTTGAAACACTTCCAAACATTAAATGGCCGCCAATAACGATAAATTTCAAAGGATTCTGATAGATGAGTTGTCAGGTGATCGACCTATTATGAAAGTAAAGTTTAATCGGTCGTGGTTAGTACTTGCATCGGAGACAACCTGAGCAAACTAGCCGGTAAGTTTTTTTTTTTTTGCAGTCTTCACCAATTTGGTTTAAGCTGTTAAAACAGCGTGCAAAGTTGTCCAAAGCGATTGCAAAGTTATTAGATTTTCGTGTGTCCGTGACCTAAGTTGTTTTTATATCGAACCCTGCAGTTATAACGTATGAAAAATGAATAAAATCCATTTGAAGCCTCCCATGTTAGCAGACTGTCATGTGAGCCCGCCGTAATATGTACAAACACACCCTAAAAATGTGAAAAGCAATTAAAAAGTTGGTGGATTTGGGTGTATATTCCCCCTAATACATTTCATATAGAACCCCGCAGTTAAATTTAGAACGAAAATATGAAAAATCTAATATAGCTGTTTATATTAGCAGATTGCATCGCTGCCCAAGCGCAAAGTGATTAACAAAGTGCTTGCAAAGTTGTGAAAAGCTCGTGCAAAGTTGTCAGATTTACATGGAAATGTTACCTATGTTGTTACATTATCGAGACCAGCAGTTAAATGTTCGCGAAAGTGAATAAATATGTCGTAAAAGTCGTTTGAATATCACAGTGGCCCCCGAAGGATGTAGAATTTTGAAACACTTCCAAACATTAAATGGCCGCCAATAACGATAAATTTCAAAGGACTCTGATAGATGAGTGGTCATGTGATCGACCTATTATGAAAGTAAAATTTAATCGGTCGTGGTTAGTACTTGCATGGGAGACAACCTGAGATAACTAGCCGGTAAGTTTTTTTTTTGCAGTCTGCACCTGTTTGGTTTAAGCTATTAAAACAACGTGCAAAGTTGTCCAAAGTGATTGCAAAATTGGTAGATTTACGTGTTTACTTGACCTAAGTTGTTTTTATATCGAACCCTGCAGTTATAACGTATGAAAAATGAATAAAATCCATTTGAAGCCTCCTATGTTAGCAGACTGTCATGTGAGCCCGCCGTAATATGTACAAACACACCCTAAAATGTGAAAAGCAATTAAAAAGTTGGTGGATTTGGGTGTATATTCCCCCTAAGACATTTCACATAGAACCCCGCAGTTAAATTTAGAACGAAAATATGAAAAATCTAATACAGCTGTTTATATTAGCAGATTGCATCGCTGCCCAAGCGCAAAGTGATTAACAAAGTGCTTGCAAAGTTGTGAAAAGCTCGTGCAAAGTTGTCAGATTTACATGGAAATGTTACCTATGTTGTTACATTATCGAGACCAGCAGTTAAATGTTCGCAAAAGTGAATAGATATGTCGTAAAAGTCGTTTGAATATCACAGTGGCCCCCGAAGGATGTAGAATTTTGAAACACTTCCAAACATTAAATGGCCGCCAATAACGATAAATTTCAAAGGATTCTGATAGATGAGTTGTCAGGTGATCGACCTATTATGAAAGTAAAGTTTAATCGGTCGTGGTTAGTACTTGCATCGGAGACAACCTGAACAAACTAGCCGATGAGTTTTTTTTTTTTTTTTGCAGTCTGCACCTGTTTGGTTTAAGCTGTTAAAACAGCGTGCAAAGTTGTCCAAAGCGATTGCAAAGTTGGTAGATTTGCGTGTTTACTTGACCTAAGTTGTTTTTATATCGAACCCTGCAGTTATAATGTATGAACAATGAATAAAATCCATTTGAAGCCTCCCATGTTAGCAGACTGTCATGTGAGCCCGCCGTAATATGTACAAACACACCCTAAAATGTGAAAAGCAATTAAAAAGTTGGTGGATTTGGGTGTATATTCCCCCTAAGACAATTCATATAGAACCCCGCAGTTAAATTTAGAACGAAAATATGAAAAATCTAATATAGCTGTTTATATTAGCAGATTGCATCACTGCCCAAGCGCAAAGTGATTAACAATGTGCTTGCAAAGTTGTGAAAAGCATGTGCAAAGTTGTCAGATTTACATGGAAATGTTACCTATGTTGTTACATTATCGAGACCAGTAGTTAAATGTTCGCGAAAGTGAATAAATATGTCGTAAAAGTCGTTTGAATATCACAGTAGCCCCGAAGGATGTAGAATTTTGAAACACTTCCAAACATTACATGGCCGCCAATAACGATAAATTTCAAAGGATTCTGATAGATGAGTGGTCAGGTGATCGACCTATTATGAAAGTAAAGTTTAATCGGTCGTGGTTAGTACTTGCATGGGAGACAACCTAAGCAAACTAGCCGGTAATTTTTTTTTTTGCAGTCTGCACCTGTTTGGTTTAAGCTGTTAAAACAGCGTGCAAAGTTGTCCAAAGCGATTGCAAAGTTGGTAGATTTGCGTGTTTACTTGACCTAAGTTGTTTTTATATCGAACCCTGCAGTTATAATGTATGAACAATGAATAAAATCCATTTGAAGCCTCCCATGTTAGCAGACTGTCATGTGAGCCCGCCGTAATATGTACAAACACACCCTAAAATGTGAAAAGCAATTAAAAAGTTGGTGGATTTAGGTGTATATTCCCCCTAAGACATTTCATATAGAACCCCGCAGTTAAATTTAGAACGAAAATATGAAAAATCTAATATAGCTGTTTATATTAGCAGATTGCATCACTGCCCAAGCGCAAAGTGATTAACAAAGTGCTTGCAAAGTTGTGAAAAGCTCGTGCAAAGTTGTCAGATTTACATGGAAATGTTACCTATGTTGTTACATTATCGAGACCAGCAGTTAAATGTTCGCGAAAGTGAATAAATATGTCGTAAAAGTCGTTTGAATATCACAGTGGCCCCCGATGGATGTTGAATTTTGAAATACTTCAAAACACTAAGTGGCCGCCAATAACGGTAAATTTCAACGGACTCTTATAGATGAGTGGTCAGGTGATCGACCTATTATGAAAGTAAAGTTTAATCGGTGGTGGTTAGTACTTGCATGATAGACAACCTGAGCAAACTAGCCGATGAGTTGTTTTTTTTTTTTTGCAGTCTGCACCTGTTTGGTTTAAGCTGTTAAAACAGCGTGCAAAGTTGTCCATAGCGATTGCAAAGTTGGTAGATTTGCGTGTTTATTTGACCTAAGTTGTTTTTATATCGAACCCTGCAGTTATAACGTATGAAAAATGAATAAAATCCATTTGAAGCCTCCCATGTTAGCAGACTGTCATGTGAGCCCGCCGTAATATGTACAAACACACCCTAAAAATGTGAAAAAGCAATTAAAAAGTTGGTGGAATTGGGTGTATATTCCCCCTAAGACATTTCATATAGAACCCCGCAGTTAAATTTAGAACGAAAATATGAAAAATCTAATATAGCTATTTATATTAGCAGATTGCATCACTGCCCAAGCGCAAAGTGATTAACAAAGTGCTTGCAAAGTTGTGAAAAGCTCGTGCAAAGTTGTCAGATTTACATGGAAATGTTACCTATGTTGTTACATTATCGAGACCAGCAGTTAAATGTTCGCAAAAGTGAATAGATATGTCGTAAAAGTCGTTTGAATATCACAGTGGCCCCGAAGGATGTAGAATTTTGAAACACTTCCAAACATTTACATGGCCGCCAATAACGATAAATTTCAAAGGATTCTGATAGATGAGTTGTCAGGTGATCGACCTATTATGAAAGTAAAGTTTAATCGGTCGTGGTTAGTACTTGCATCGGAGACAACCTGAACAAACTAGCCGATGAGTTTTTTTTTTTTTTTTGCAGTCTGCACCTGTTTGGTTTAAGCTGTTAAAACAGCGTGCAAAGTTGTCCAAAGCGATTGCAAAGTTGGTAGATTTGCGTGTTTACTTGACCTAAGTTGTTTTTATATCGAACCCTGCAGTTATAATGTATGAACAATGAATAAAATCCATTTGAAGCCTCCCATGTTAGCAGACTGTCATGTGAGCCCGCCGTAATATGTACAAACACACCCTAAAATGTGAAAAGCAATTAAAAAGTTGGTGGATTTGGGTGTATATTCCCCCTAAGACAATTCATATAGAACCCCGCAGTTAAATTTAGAACGAAAATATGAAAAATCTAATATAGCTGTTTATATTAGCAGATTGCATCACTGCCCAAGCGCAAAGTGATTAACAATGTGCTTGCAAAGTTGTGAAAAGCATGTGCAAAGTTGTCAGATTTACATGGAAATGTTACCTATGTTGTTACATTATCGAGACCAGTAGTTAAATGTTCGCGAAAGTGAATAAATATGTCGTAAAAGTCGTTTGAATATCACAGTAGCCCCGAAGGATGTAGAATTTTGAAACACTTCCAAACATTACATGGCCGCCAATAACGATAAATTTCAAAGGATTCTGATAGATGAGTGGTCAGGTGATCGACCTATTATGAAAGTAAAGTTTAATCGGTCGTGGTTAGTACTTGCATGGGAGACAACCTAAGCAAACTAGCCGGTAATTTTTTTTTTTGCAGTCTGCACCTGTTTGGTTTAAGCTGTTAAAACAGCGTGCAAAGTTGTCCAAAGCGATTGCAAAGTTGGTAGATTTGCGTGTTTACTTGACCTAAGTTGTTTTTATATCGAACCCTGCAGTTATAATGTATGAACAATGAATAAAATCCATTTGAAGCCTCCCATGTTAGCAGACTGTCATGTGAGCCCGCCGTAATATGTACAAACACACCCTAAAATGTGAAAAGCAATTAAAAAGTTGGTGGATTTAGGTGTATATTCCCCCTAAGACATTTCATATAGAACCCCGCAGTTAAATTTAGAACGAAAATATGAAAAATCTAATATAGCTGTTTATATTAGCAGATTGCATCACTGCCCAAGCGCAAAGTGATTAACAAAGTGCTTGCAAAGTTGTGAAAAGCTCGTGCAAAGTTGTCAGATTTACATGGAAATGTTACCTATGTTGTTACATTATCGAGACCAGCAGTTAAATGTTCGCGAAAGTGAATAAATATGTCGTAAAAGTCGTTTGAATATCACAGTGGCCCCCGATGGATGTTGAATTTTGAAATACTTCAAAACACTAAGTGGCCGCCAATAACGGTAAATTTCAACGGACTCTTATAGATGAGTGGTCAGGTGATCGACCTATTATGAAAGTAAAGTTTAATCGGTGGTGGTTAGTACTTGCATGATAGACAACCTGAGCAAACTAGCCGATGAGTTGTTTTTTTTTTTTTGCAGTCTGCACCTGTTTGGTTTAAGCTGTTAAAACAGCGTGCAAAGTTGTCCATAGCGATTGCAAAGTTGGTAGATTTGCGTGTTTATTTGACCTAAGTTGTTTTTATATCGAACCCTGCAGTTATAACGTATGAAAAATGAATAAAATCCATTTGAAGCCTCCCATGTTAGCAGACTGTCATGTGAGCCCGCCGTAATATGTACAAACACACCCTAAAAATGTGAAAAAGCAATTAAAAAGTTGGTGGAATTGGGTGTATATTCCCCCTAAGACATTTCATATAGAACCCCGCAGTTAAATTTAGAACGAAAATATGAAAAATCTAATATAGCTATTTATATTAGCAGATTGCATCACTGCCCAAGCGCAAAGTGATTAACAAAGTGCTTGCAAAGTTGTGAAAAGCTCGTGCAAAGTTGTCAGATTTACATGGAAATGTTACCTATGTTGTTACATTATCGAGACCAGCAGTTAAATGTTCGCAAAAGTGAATAGATATGTCGTAAAAGTCGTTTGAATATCACAGTGGCCCCGAAGGATGTAGAATTTTGAAACACTTCCAAACATTTACATGGCCGCCAATAACGATAAATTTCAAAGGATTCTGATAGATGAGTTGTCAGGTGATCGACCTATTATGAAAGTAAAGTTTAATCGGTCGTGGTTAGTACTTGCATGGGAGACAACCTGCGCAAAGTAGCCGATAAGTTTTTTTTTTTTTTTTGCAGTCTGCACCTGTTTGGTTTAAGCTGTTAAAAGAGCGTGCAAAGTTGTCCAAAGCGTTTGCAAAGTTGGTAGATTTGCGTGTTTACTTGACCTAAGTTGTTTTTATATCGAACCCTGCAATTATAACGTATGAAAAATGAATAAAATCCATTTGCAGCCTCCCATGTTAGCAGACTGTCATGTGAGCCCGCCGTAATATGTACAAACACACCCTAAAAATGTGAAAAGCAATTAAAAAAGTTGGTGGATTTGGGTGTATATTCCCCCTAAGACATTTCATATAGAACCCCGCAGTTAAATTTAGAACGAAAATATGAAAAATCTAATACAGCTGTTTATATTAGCAGATTGCATCACTGTCCAAGCGCAAAGTGATTAACAAAGTGCTTACAAAGTTGTGAAAAGCTCGTGCAAAGTTGTCAGATTTACATGGAAATGTTACCTATGTAGTTACATTATCGAGACCAGCAGTTAAATGTTCGCGAAAGTGAATAAATATGTCGTAAAAGTCGTTTGAATATCACAGTAGCCCCGAAAGATGTAGAATTTTGACACACTTCAAAACATTACATGGCCGCCAATAACAATAAATTTCAAAGGATTCTGATAGATGAGTGGTCAGGTGATCGACCTATTATGAAAGTAAAGTTTAATTGGTCGTGGTTAGTACTTGCATGGGAGACAACCTGAGCAAACTAGCCGGTAAGTTTTCTTTTTTTTTTGCAGTCTGCACCTGTTTGGTTTAAGCTATTAAAACAGCGTGCAAAGTTGTCCAAAGTGATTGCAAAATTGGTAGATTTACGTGTTTACTTGACCTAAGTTGTTTTTATATCGAACCCTGCAGTTATAACGTATGAAAAATGAATAAAATCCATTTGCAGCCTCCCATGTTAGCAGACTGTCATGTGAGCCCGCCGTAATATGTACAAACACACCCTAAAAATGTGAAAAGCAATTAAAAAAGTTGGTGGATTTGGGTGTATATTCCCCCTAAGACATTTCATATAGAACCCCGCAGTTAAATTTAGAACGAAAATATGAAAAATCTAATACAGCTGTTTATATTAGCAGATTGCATCACTGTCCAAGCGCAAAGTGATTAACAAAGTGCTTACAAAATTGTGAAAAGCTCGTGCAAAGTTGTCAGATTTACATGGAAATGTTACCTATGTAGTTACATTATCGAGACCAGCAGTTAAATGTTCGCGAAAGTGAATAAATATGTCGTAAAAGTCGTTTGAATATCACAGTAGCCCCGAAGGATGTAGAATTTTGACACACTTCAAAACATTACATGGCCGCCAATAACAATAAATTTCAAAGGATTCTGATAGATGAGTGGTCAGGTGATCGACCTATTATGAAAGTAAAGTTTAATCGGTCGTGGTTAGTACTTGCATGGGAGACAACCTGCGCAAAGTAGCCGGTAAGTTTTTTTTTTTTTTGCAGTCTTCACCTGTTTGGTTTAAGCTGTTAAAAGAGCGTGCAAAGTTGTCCAAAGCGTTTGCAAAGTTGGTAGATTTGCGTGTTTACTTGACCTAAGTTGTTTTTATATCGAACCCTGCAATTATAACGTATGAAAAATGAATAAAATCCATTTGCAGCCTCCCATGTTAGCAGACTGTCATGTGAGCCCGCCGTAATATGTACAAACACACCCTAAAAATGTGAAAAGCAATTAAAAAAGTTGGTGGATTTGGGTGTATATTCCCCCTAAGTCATTTCATATAGAACCACGCAGTTAAATTTAGAACGAAAATATGAAAAATCTAATACAGCTGTTTATATTAGCAGATTGCATCACTGTCCAAGCGCAAAGTGATTAACAAAGTGCTTACAAAGTTGTGAGAAGCTCGTGCAAAGTTGTCAGATTTACATGGAAATGTTACCTATGTAGTTACATTATCGAGACCAGCAGTTAAATGTTCGCGAAAGTGAATAAATATGTCGTAAAAGTCGTTTGAATATCACAGTAGCCCCGAAGGACGTAGAATTTAGACACACTTCAAAACATTATATGGCCGCCAATAACAATAAATTTCAAAGGATTCTGATAGATGAGTGGTCAGGTGATCGACCTATTATGAAAGAAAGTTTAATCGGTCGTGGTTAGTACTTGCATGAGAGACAACCTGAGATAACTAGCCGGTAAGTTTTCTTTTTTTTTGCAGTCTGCACCTGTTTGGTTTAAGCTATTAAAACAACGTGCAAAGTTGTCCAAAGTGATTGCAAAATTGGTAGATTTACGTGTTTACTTGACCTAAGTTGTTTTTATATCGAAACCTGCAGTTATAACGTATGAAAAATGAATAAAATCCATTTGAAGCCTCCTATGTTAGCAGACTGTCATGTGAGCACGCCGAAATATGTACAAACACACCCTAAACATGTGAAAAGCAATTAAAAAGTTGGTGGATTTGGGTGTATATTCCCCCTAAGACATTTCACATAGAACCCCGCAGTTAAATTTAGAACGAAAATATGAAAAATCTAATATAGCTGTTTATATTAGCAGATTGCATCGCTGCCCAAGCGCAAAGTGATTAACAAAGTGCTTGCAAAGTTGTGAAAAGCTCGTGCAAAGTTGTCAGATTTACATGGAAATGTTAACTATGTTGTTACATTATCGAGACCAGCAGTTAAATGTTCGCGAAAGTGAATAAATATGTCGTAAAAGTCGTTTGAATATCACAGTGGCCCCCGAAGGATGTAGAATTTTGAAACACTTCCAAACATTAAATGGCCGCCAATAACGATAAATTTCAAAGGATTCTGATAGATGAGTTGTCAGGTGATCGACCTATTTGAAAGTAAAGTTTAATCGGTCGTGGTTAGTACTTGCATCGGAGACAACCTGAGCAAACTAGCCGATGAGTTTTTTTTTTTTTTTTGCAGTCTGCACCTGTTTGGTTTAAGCTGTTAAAACAGCGTGCAAAGTTGTCCAAAGCGATTGCAAAGTTGGTAGATTTGCGTGTTTACTTGACCTAAGTTGTTTTTATATCGAACCCTGCAGTTATAATGTATGAACAATGAATAAAATCCATTTGAAGCCTCCCATGTTAGCAGACTGTCATGTGAGCCCGCCGTAATATGTACAAACACACCCTAAAATGTGAAAAGCAATTAAAAAGTTGGTGGATTTGGGTGTATATTCCCCCTAAGACAATTCATATAGAACCCCGCAGTTAAATTTAGAACGAAAATATGAAAAATCTAATATAGCTGTTTATATTAGCAGATTGCATCACTGCCCATGCGCAAAGTGATTAACAATGTGCTTGCAAAGTTGTGAAAAGCATGTGCAAAGTTGTCAGATTTACATGGAAATGTTACCTATGTTGTTACATTATCGAGACCAGTAGTTAAATGTTCGCGAAAGTGAACAAATATGTCGTAAAAGTCGTTTGAATATCACAGTAGCCCCGAAGGATGTAGAATTTTGAAACACTTCCAAACATTACATGGCCGCCAATAACGATAAATTTCAAAGGATTCTGATAGATGAGTGGTCAGGTGATCGACCTATTATGAAAGTAAAGTTTAATCGGTCGTGGTTAGTACTTGCATGGGAAACAACCTAAGCAAACTAGCCGGTAATTTTTTTTTTGCAGTCTGCACCTGTTTGGTTTAAGCTGTTAAAACAGCGTGCAAAGTTGTCCAAAGCGATTGCAAAGTTGGTAGATTTGCGTGTTTACTTGACCTAAGTTGTTTTTATATCGAACCCTGCAGTTATAATGTATGAACAATGAATAAAATCCATTTGAAGCCTCCCATGTTAGCAGACTGTCATGTGAGCCCGCCGTAATATGTACAAACACACCCTAAAATGTGAAAAGCAATTAAAAAGTTGGTGGATTTGGGTGTATATTCCCCCTAAGACATTTCATATGGAACCCCGCAGTTAAATTTAGAACGAAAATATGAAAAATCTAATATAGCTGTTTATATTAGCAGATTGCATCACTGCCCAAGCGCAAAGTGATTAACAAAGTGCTTGCAAAGTTGTGAAAAGCTCGTGCAAAGTTGTCAGATTTACATGGAAATGTTACCTATGTTGTTACATTATCGAGACCAGCAGTTAAATGTTCGCGAAAGTGAATAAATATGTCGTAAAAGTCGTTTGAATATCACAGTGGTCCCCGATGGATGTAGAATTTTGAAATACTTCAAAACACTAAGTGGCCGCCAATAACGGTAAATTTCAACGGACTCTTATAGATGAGTGGTCAGGTGATCGACCTATTATGAAAGTAAAGTTTAATCGGTGGTGGTTAGTACTTGCATGATAGACAACCTGAGCAAACTAGCCGATGAGTTTTTTTTTTTTTTTGCAGTCTGCACCTGTTTGGTTTAAGCTGTTAAAACAGCGTGCAAAGTTGTCCAAAGCGATTGCAAAGTTGGTAGATTTGCGTGTTTATTTGACCTAAGTTGTTTTTATATCGAACCCTGCAGTTATAACGTATGAAAAATGAATAAAATCCATTTGAAGCCTCCCATGTTAGCAGACTGTCATGTGAGCCCGCCGTAATATGTACAAACACACCCTAAAAATGTGAAAAAGCAATTAAAAAGTTGGTGGAATTGGGTGTATATTCCCCCTAAGACATTTCATATAGAACCCCGCAGTTAAATTTAGAACGAAAATATGAAAAATCTAATATAGCTATTTATATTAGCAGATTGCATCACTGCCCAAGCGCAAAGTGATTAACAAAGTGCTTGCAAAGTTGTGAAAAGCTCGTGCAAAGTTGTCAGATTTACATGGAAATGTTACCTATGTTGTTACATTATCGAGACCAGCAGTTAAATGTTCGCAAAAGTGAATAGATATGTCGTAAAAGTCGTTTGAATATCACAGTGGCCCCGAAGGATGTAGAATTTTGAAACACTTCCAAACATTACATGGCCGCCAATAACGATAAATTTCAAAGGATTCTGATAGATGAGTTGTCAGGTGATCGACCTATTATGAAAGTAAAGTTTAATCGGTCGTAGTTAGTACTTGCATGGGAGACAACCTGCGCAAAGTAGCCGGTAAGTTTTTTTTTTTTTTTTGCAGTCTTCACCTGTTTGGTTTAAGCTGTTAAAAGAGCGTGCAAAGTTGTCCAAAGCGTTTGCAAAGTTGGTAGATTTGCGTGTTTACTTGACCTAAGTTATTTTTATATCGAACCCTGCAATTATAACGTATGAAAAATGAATAAAATCCATTTGCAGCCTCCCATGTTAGCAGACTGTCATGTGAGCCCGCCGTAATATGTACAAACACACCCTAAAAATGTGAAAAGCAATTAAAAAAGTTGGTGGATTTGGGTGTATATTCCCCCTAAGACATTTCATATAGAACCCCGCAGTTAAATTTAGAACGAAAATATGAAAAATCTAATACAGCTGTTTATATTAGCAGATTGCATCACTGTCCAAGCGCAAAGTGATTAACAAAGTGCTTACAAAGTTGTGAAAAGCTCGTGCAAAGTTGTCAGATTTACATGGAAATGTTACCTATGTAGTTACATTATCGAGACCAGCAGTTAAATGTTCGCGAAAGTGAATAAATATGTCGTAAAAGTCGTTTGAATATCACAGTAGCCCCGAAAGATGTAGAATTTTGACACACTTCAAAACATTACATGGCCGCCAATAACAATAAATTTCAAAGGATTCTGATAGATGAGTGGTCAGGTGATCGACCTATTATGAAAGTAAAGTTTAATTGGTCGTGGTTAGTACTTGCATGGGAGACAACCTGAGCAAACTAGCCGGTAAGTTTTCTTTTTTTTTTGCAGTCTGCACCTGTTTGGTTTAAGCTATTAAAACAGCGTGCAAAGTTGTCCAAAGTGATTGCAAAATTGGTAGATTTACGTGTTTACTTGACCTAAGTTGTTTTTATATCGAACCCTGCAGTTATAACGTATGAAAAATGAATAAAATCCATTTGCAGCCTCCCATGTTAGCAGACTGTCATGTGAGCCCGCCGTAATATGTACAAACACACCCTAAAAATGTGAAAAGCAATTAAAAAAGTTGGTGGATTTGGGTGTATATTCCCCCTAAGACATTTCATATAGAACCCCGCAGTTAAATTTAGAACGAAAATATGAAAAATCTAATACAGCTGTTTATATTAGCAGATTGCATCACTGTCCAAGCGCAAAGTGATTAACAAAGTGCTTACAAAATTGTGAAAAGCTCGTGCAAAGTTGTCAGATTTACATGGAAATGTTACCTATGTAGTTACATTATCGAGACCAGCAGTTAAATGTTCGCGAAAGTGAATAAATATGTCGTAAAAGTCGTTTGAATATCACAGTAGCCCCGAAGGATGTAGAATTTTGACACACTTCAAAACATTACATGGCCGCCAATAACAATAAATTTCAAAGGATTCTGATAGATGAGTGGTCAGGTGATCGACCTATTATGAAAGTAAAGTTTAATCGGTCGTGGTTAGTACTTGCATGGGAGACAACCTGCGCAAAGTAGCCGGTAAGTTTTTTTTTTTTGCAGTCTTCACCTGTTTGGTTTAAGCTGTTAAAAGAGCGTGCAAAGTTGTCCAAAGCGTTTGCAAAGTTGGTAGATTTGCGTGTTTACTTGACCTAAGTTGTTTTTATATCGAACCCTGCAATTATAACGTATGAAAAATGAATGAAATCCATTTGCAGCCTCCCATGTTAGCAGACTGTCATGTGAGCCCGCCGTAATATGTACAAACACACCCTAAAAATGTGAAAAGCAATTAAAAAAGTTGGTGGATTTGGGTGTATATTCCCCTAAGACATTTCATATAGAACCCCGCAGTTAAATTTAGAACGAAAATATGAAAAATCTAATACAGCTGTTTATATTAGCAGATTGCATCACTGTCCAAGCGCAAAGTGATTAACAAAGTGCTTACAAAGTTGTGAAAAGCTCGTGCAAAGTTGTCAGATTTACATGGAAATGTTACCTATGTAGTTACATTATCGAGACCAGCAGTTAAATGTTCGCGAAAGTGAATAAATATGTCGTAAAAGTCGTTTGAATATCACATTAGCCCCGAAGGACGTAGAATTTTGACACACTTCAAAACATTACATGGCCGCCAATAACAATAAATTTCAAAGGATTCTGATAGATGAGTGGTCAGGTGATCGACCTATTATGAAAGTAAAGTTTAATCGGTCGTGGTTAGTACTTGCATGGGAGACAACCTGCGCAAAGTAGCCGGTAAGTTTTTTTTTTTTTGCAGTCTTCACCTGTTTGGTTTAAGCTGTTAAAAGAGCGTGCAAAGTTGTCCAAAGCGTTTGCAAAGTTGGTAGATTTGCGTGTTTACTTGACCTAAGTTGTTTTTATATCGAACCCTGCAATTATAACGTATGAAAAATGAATAAAATCCATTTGCAGCCTCCCATGTTAGCAGACTGTCATGTGAGCCCGCCGTAATATGTACAAACACACCCTAAAAATGTGAAAAGCAATTAAAAAAGTTGGTGGATTTGGGTGTATATTCCCCCTAAGGCATTTCATATAGAACCCCGCAGTTAAATTTAGAACGAAAATATGAAAAATCTAATACAGCTGTTTATATTAGCAGATTGCATCACTGTCCAAGCGCAAAGTGATTAACAAAGTGCTTACAAAGTTGTGAAAAGCTCGTGCAAAGTTGTCAGATTTACATGGAAATGTTACCTATGTAGTTACATTATCGAGACCAGCAGTTAAATGTTCGCGAAAGTGAATAAATATGTCGTAAAAGTCGTTTGAATATCACAGTAGCCCCGAAGGACGTAGAATTTTGACACACTTCAAAACATTACATGGCCGCCAATAACAATAAATTTCAAAGGATTCTGATAGATGAGTGGTCAGGTGATCGACCTATTATGAAAGTAAAGTTTAATCGGTCGTGGTTAGTACTTGCATGGGAGACAAACTGAGCAAACTAGCCGGTAAGTTTTCTTTTTTTTTTTTGCAGTCTGCACCTGTTTGGTTTAAGCTATTAAAACAGCGTGCAAAGTTGTCCAAAGTGATTGCAAAATTGGTAGATTTACGTGTTTACTTGACCTAAGTTGTTTTTATATCGAACCCTGCAGTTATAACGTATGAAAAATGAATAAAATCTATTTGAAGCCTCCCATGTTAGCAGACTGTCATGTGAGCACGCCGTAATATGTACAAACACACCCTAAACATGTGAAAAGCAATTAAAAAGTTGGTGGATTTGGGTGTATATTCCCCCTAAGACATTTCATATAGAACCCCGCAGTTAAATTTAGAACGAAAATATGAAAAATCTAATATAGCTGTTTATATTAGCAGATTGCATCGCTGCCCAAGCGCAAAGTGATTAACAAAGTGCTTGCAAAGTTGTGAAAAGCTCGTGCAAAGTTGTCAGATTTACATGGAAATGTTACCTATGTTGTTACATTATCGAGACCAGCAGTTAAATGTTCGCGAAAGTGAATAAATATGTCGTAAAAGTCGTTTGAATATCACAGTGGCCCCCGAAGGATGTAGAATTTTGAAACACTTCCAAACATTAAATGGCCGCCAATAACGATAAATTTCAAAGGACTCTGATAGATGAGTGGTCAGGTGATCGACCTATTATGAAAGTAAAATTTAATCGGTGGTGGTTAGTACTTGCATGGGAGACAACCTGAGCAAACTAGCCGGTAAGTTTTTTTTTTGCAGTCTTCACCTGTTTGGTTTAAGCTGTTAAAACAGCGTGCAAAGTTGTCCAAAGCGATTGCAAAGTTGGTAGATTTGCGTGTTTACTTGACCTAAGTTGTTTTTATATCGAACCCTGCAGTTATAATGTATGAACAATGAATAAAATCCATTTGAAGCCTCCCATGTTAGCAGACTGTCATGTGAGCCCGCCGTAATATGTACAAACACACCCTAAAATGTGAAAAGCAATTAAAAAGTTGGTGGATTTGGGTGTATATTCCCCCTAAGACATTTCATATAGAACCCCGCAGTTAAATTTAGAACGAAAATATGAAAAATCTAATATAGCTGTTTATATTAGCAGATTGCATCACTGCCCAAGCGCAAAGTGATTAACAATGTGCTTGCAAAGTTGTGAAAAGCTCGTGCAAAGTTGTCAGATTTACATGGAAATGTTACCTATGTTGTTACATTATCGAGACCAGTAGTTAAATGTTCGCGAAAGTGAATAAATATGTCGTAAAAGTCGTTTGAATATCACAGTAGCCCCGAAGGATGTAGAATTTTGAAACACTTCCAAACATTACATGGCCGCCAATAACGATAAATTTCAAAGGATTCTGATAGATGAGTGGTCAGGTGATCGACCTATTATGAAAGTAAAGTTTAATCGGTCGTGGTTAGTACTTGCATGGGAGACAACCTGCGCAAAGTAGCCGGTAAGTTTTTTTTTTTTGCAGTCTTCACCTGTTTGGTTTAAGCTGTTAAAAGAGCGTGCAAAGTTGTCCAAAGCGTTTGCAAAGTTGGTAGATTTGCGTGTTTACTTGACCTAAGTTGTTTCTATATAGAACCCTGCAATTATAACGTATGAAAAATGAATAAAATCCATTTGCAGCCTCCCATGTTAGCAGACTGTCATGTGAGCCCGCCGTAATATGTACAAACACACCCTAAAAATGTGAAAAGCAATTAAAAAAGTTGGTGGATTTGGGTGTATATTCCCCCTAAGACATTTCATATAGAACCCCGCAGTTAAATTTAGAACGAAAATATGAAAAATCTAATACAGCTGTTTATATTAGCAGATTGCATCACTGTCCAAGCGCAAAGTGATTAACAAAGTGCTTACAAAGTTGTGAAAAGCTCGTGCAAAGTTGTCAGATTTACATGGAAATGTTACCTATGTAGTTTCATTATCGAGACCAGCAGTTAAATGTTCGCGAAAGTGAATAAATATGTCGTAAAAGTCGTTTGAATATCACAGTAGCCCCGAAGGACGTAGAATTTTGACACACTTCAAAACATTACATGGCCGCCAATAACAATAAATTTCAAAGGATTCTGATAGATGAGTGGTCAGGTGATCGACCTATTATGAAAGTAAAGTTTAATCGGTCGTGGTTAGTACTTGCATGGGAGACAACCTGAGCAAACTAGCCGGTAAGTTTTCTTTTTTTTTTTTTGCAGTCTGCACCTGTTTGGTTTAAGCTATTAAAACAGCGTGCAAAGTTGTCCAAAGTGATTGCAAAATTGGTAGATTTACGTGTTTACTTGACCTAAGTTGTTTTTATATCGAACCCTGCAGTTATAACGTATGAAAAATGAATAAAATCTATTTGAAGCCTCCCATGTTAGCAGACTGTCATGTGAGCACGCCGTAATATGTACAAACACACCCTAAACATGTGAAAAGCAATTAAAAAGTTGGTGGATTTGGGTGTATATTCCCCCTAAGACATTTCATATAGAACCCCGCAGTTAAATTTAGAACGAAAATATGAAAAATCTAATATAGCTGTTTATATTAGCAGATTGCATCGCTGCCCAAGCGCAAAGTGATTAACAAAGTGCTTGCAAAGTTGTGAAAAGCTCGTGCAAAGTTGCCAGATTTACATGGAAATGTTACCTATGTTGTTACATTATCGAGACCAGCAGTTAAATGTTCGCGAAAGTGAATAAATATGTCGTAAAAGTCGTTTGAATATCACAGTGGCCCCCGAAGGATGTAGAATTTTGAAACACTTCCAAACATTAAATGGCCGCCAATAACGATAAATTTCAAAGGACTCTGATAGATGAGTGGTCAGGTGATCGACCTATTATGAAAGTAAAATTTAATCGGTGGTGGTTAGTACTTGCATGGGAGACAACCTGAGCAAACTAGCCGGTAAGTTTTTTTTTGCAGTCTTCACCTGTTTGGTTTAAGCTGTTAAAACAGCGTGCAAAGTTGTCCAAAGCGATTGCAAAGTTGGTAGATTTGCGTGTTTACTTGACCTAAGTTGTTTTTATATCGAACCCTGCAGTTATAATGTATGAACAATGAATAAAATCCATTTGAAGCCTCCCATGTTAGCAGACTGTCATGTGAGCCCGCCGTAATATGTACAAACACACCCTAAAATGTGAAAAGCAATTAAAAAGTTGGTGGATTTGGGTGTATATTCCCCCTAAGACATTTCATATAGAACCCCGCAGTTAAATTTAGAACGAAAATATGAAAAATCTAATATAGCTGTTTATATTAGCAGATTGCATCACTGCCCAAGCGCAAAGTGATTAACAATGTGCTTGCAAAGTTGTGAAAAGCTCGTGCAAAGTTGTCAGATTTACATGGAAATGTTACCTATGTTGTTACATTATCGAGACCAGTAGTTAAATGTTCGTGAAAGTGAATAAATATGTCGTAAAAGTCGTTTGAATATCACAGTAGCCCCGAAGGATGTAGAATTTTGAAACACTTCCAAACATTACATGGCCGCCAATAACGATAAATTTCAAAGGATTCTGATAGATGAGTGGTCAGGTGATCGACCTATTATGAAAGTAAAGTTTAATCGGTCGTGGTTAGTACTTGCATGGGAGACAACCTGCGCAAAGTAGCCGGTAAGTTTTTTTTTGCAGTCTTCACCTGTTTGGTTTAAGCTGTTAAAAGAGAGTGCAAAGTTGTCCAAAGCGATTGCAAAGTTGGTAGATTTGCGTGTTTACTTGACCTAAGTTGTTTTTATATCGAACCCTGCAATTATAACGTATGAAAAATGAATAAAATCCATTTGAAGCCTCCCATGTTAGCAGACTGTCATGTCAGCCCGCCGTAATATGTACAAACACACCCTAAAAATGTGAAAAGCAATTAAAAAAGTTGGTGGATTTGGGTGTATGTTCCCCCTAAGACATTTCATATAGAACCCCGCAGTTAAATTTAGAACGAAAATATGAAAAACCTAATACAGCTGTTTATATTAGCAGATTGCATCACTGTCCAAGCGCAAAGTGATTAACAAAGTGCTTACAAAGTTGTGAAAAGCTCGTGCAAAGTTGTCAGATTTACATGGAAATGTTACCTATGTAGTTACATTATCGAGACCAGCAGTTAAATGTTCGCGAAAGTGAATAAATATGTCGTAAAAGTCGTTTGAATATCACAGTAGCCCCGAAAGACGTAGCATTTTGACACACTTCAAAACATTACATGGCCGCCAATAACAATAAATTTCAAAGGATTCTGATAGATGAGTGGTCAGGTGATCGACCTATTATGAAAGTAAAGTTTAATCGGTCGTGGTTAGTACTTGCATGGGAGACAACCTGAGCAAACTAGCCGGTAAGTTTTCTTTTTTTTTTCAGTCTGCACCTGTTTGGTTTAAGCTATTAAAACAGCGTGCAAAGTTGTCCAAAGTGATTGCAAAATTGGTAGATTTACGTGTTTACTTGACCTAAGTTGTTTTTATATCGAACCCTGCAGTTATAACGTATGAAAAATGAATAAAATCCATTTGAAGCCTCCCATGTTAGCAGACTGTCATGTGAGCCCGCCGTAATATGTACAGACACACCCTAAAATGTGAAAAGCAATTAAAAAGTTGGTGGATTTGGGTGTATATTCCCCCTAAACATTTCATATAGAACCCCGCAGTTAAATTTAGAACGAAAATATGAAAAATCTAATATAGCTGTTTATATTAGCAGATTGCATCACTGCCCAAGCGCAAAGTGATTAACAAAGTGCTTGCAAAGTTGTGAAAAGCTCGGGCAAAGTTGTCAGATTTACATGGAAATGTTACCTATGTTGTTACATTATCGAGACCAGCAGTTAAATGTTCGCGAAAGTGAATAAATATGTCGTAAAAGTCGTTTGAATATCACAGTAGCCCCGAAGGATGTAGAATTTTGAAACACTTCCAAACATTACATGGCCGCCAATAACGATAAATTTCAAAGGATTCTGATAGATGAGTGGTCAGGTGATCGACCTATTATGAAAGTAAAGTTTAATCGGTCGTGGTTAGTACTTGCATGGGAGACAACCTGCGCAAAGTAGCCGGTAAGTTTTTTTTTTTTTTGCAGTCTTCACCTGTTTGGTTTAAGCTGTTAAAAGAGCGTGCAAAGTTGTCCAAAGCGTTTGCAAAGTTGGTAGATTTGCGTGTTTACTTGACCTAAGTTGTTTCTATATAGAACCCTGCAATTATAACGTATGAAAAATGAATAAAATCCATTTGCAGCCTCCCATGTTAGCAGACTGTCATGTGAGCCCGCCGTAATATGTACAAACACACCCTAAAAATGTGAAAAGCAATTAAAAAAGTTGGTGGATTTGGGTGTATATTCCCCCTAAGACATTTCATATAGAACCCCGCAGTTAAATTTAGAACGAAAATATGAAAAATCTAATACAGCTGTTTATATTAGCAGATTGCATCACTGTCCAAGCGCAAAGTGATTAACAAAGTGCTTACAAAGTTGTGAAAAGCTCGTGCAAAGTTGTCAGATTTACATGGAAATGTTACCTATGTAGTTTCATTATCGAGACCAGCAGTTAAATGTTCGCGAAAGTGAATAAATATGTCGTAAAAGTCGTTTGAATATCACAGTAGCCCCGAAGGACGTAGAATTTTGACACACTTCAAAACATTACATGGCCGCCAATAACAATAAATTTCAAAGGATTCTGATAGATGAGTGGTCAGGTGATCGACCTATTATGAAAGTAAAGTTTAATCGGTCGTGGTTAGTACTTGCATGGGAGACAACCTGAGCAAACTAGCCGGTAAGTTTTCTTTTTTTTTTTTTGCAGTCTACACCTGTTTGGTTTAAGCTATTAAAACAGCGTGCAAAGTTGTCCAAAGTGATTGCAAAATTGGTAGATTTACGTGTTTACTTGACCTAAGTTGTTTTTATATCGAACCCTGCAGTTATAACGTATGAAAAATGAATAAAATCTATTTGAAGCCTCCCATGTTAGCAGACTGTCATGTGAGCACGCCGTAATATGTACAAACACACCCTAAACATGTGAAAAGCAATTAAAAAGTTGGTGGATTTGGGTGTATATTCCCCCTAAGACATTTCATATAGAACCCCGCAGTTAAATTTAGAACGAAAATATGAAAAATCTAATATAGCTGTTTATATTAGCAGATTGCATCGCTGCCCAAGCGCAAAGTGATTAACAAAGTGCTTGCAAAGTTGTGAAAAGCTCGTGCAAAGTTGTCAGATTTACATGGAAATGTTACCTATGTTGTTACATTATCGAGACCAGCAGTTAAATGTTCGCGAAAGTGAATAAATATGTCGTAAAAGTCGTTTGAATATCACAGTGGCCCCCGAAGGATGTAGAATTTTGAAACACTTCCAAACATTAAATGGCCGCCAATAACGATAAATTTCAAAGGACTCTGATAGATGAGTGGTCAGGTGATCGACCTATTATGAAAGTAAAATTTAATCGGTGGTGGTTAGTACTTGCATGGGAGACAACCTGAGCAAACTAGCCGGTAAGTTTTTTTTTGCAGTCTTCACCTGTTTGGTTTAAGCTGTTAAAACAGCGTGCAAAGTTGTCCAAAGCGATTGCAAAGTTGGTAGATTTGCGTGTTTACTTGACCTAAGTTGTTTTTATATCGAACCCTGCAGTTATAATGTATGAACAATGAATAAAATCCATTTGAAGCCTCCCATGTTAGCAGACTGTCATGTGAGCCCGCCGTAATATGTACAAACACACCCTAAAATGTGAAAAGCAATTAAAAAGTTGGTGGATTTGGGTGTATATTCCCCCTAAGACATTTCATATAGAACCCCGCAGTTAAATTTAGAACGAAAATATGAAAAATCTAATATAGCTGTTTATATTAGCAGATTGCATCACTGCCCAAGCGCAAAGTGATTAACAATGTGCTTGCAAAGTTGTGAAAAGCTCGTGCAAAGTTGTCAGATTTACATGGAAATGTTACCTATGTTGTTACATTATCGAGACCAGTAGTTAAATGTTCGCGAAAGTGAATAAATATGTCGTAAATGTCGTTTGAATATCACAGTAGCCCCGAAGGATGTAGAATTTTGAAACACTTCCAAACATTACATGGCCGCCAATAACGATAAATTTCAAAGGATTCTGATAGATGAGTGGTCAGGTGATCGACCTATTATGAAAGTAAAGTTTAATCGGTCGTGGTTAGTACTTGCATGGGAGACAACCTGCGCAAAGTAGCCGGTAAGTTTTTTTTTGCAGTCTTCACCTGTTTGGTTTAAGCTGTTAAAAGAGAGTGCAAAGTTGTCCAAAGCGATTGCAAAGTTGGTAGATTTGCGTGTTTACTTGACCTAAGTTGTTTTTATATCGAACCCTGCAATTATAACGTATGAAACATGAATAAAATCCATTTGAAGCCTCCCATGTTAGCAGACTGTCATGTCAGCCCGCCGTAATATGTACAAACACACCCTAAAAATGTGAAAAGCAATTAAAAAAGTTGGTGGATTTGGGTGTATGTTCCCCCTAAGACATTTCATATAGAACCCCGCAGTTAAATTTAGAACGAAAATATGAAAAACCTAATACAGCTGTTTATATTAGCAGATTGCATCACTGTCCAAGCGCAAAGTGATTAACAAAGTGCTTACAAAGTTGTGAAAAGCTCGTGCAAAGTTGTCAGATTTACATGGAAATGTTACCTATGTAGTTACATTATCGAGACCAGCAGTTAAATGTTCGCGAAAGTGAATAAATATGTCGTAAAAGTCGTTTGAATATCACAGTAGCCCCGAAAGACGTAGAATTTTGACACACTTCAAAACATTACATGGCCGCCAATAACAATAAATTTCAAAGGATTCTGATAGATGAGTGGTCAGGTGATCGACCTATTATGAAAGTAAAGTTTAATCGGTCGTGGTTAGTACTTGCATGGGAGACAACCTGAGCAAACTAGCCGGTAAGTTTTCTTTTTTTTTTCAGTCTGCACCTGTTTGGTTTAAGCTATTAAAACAGCGTGCAAAGTTGTCCAAAGTGATTGCAAAATTGGTAGATTTACGTGTTTACTTGACCTAAGTTGTTTTTATATCGAACCCTGCAGTTATAACGTATGAAAAATGAATAAAATCCATTTGAAGCCTCCCATGTTAGCAGACTGTCATGTGAGCCCGCCGTATTATGTACAGACACACCCTAAAATGTGAAAAGCAATTAAAAAGTTGGTGGATTTGGGTGTATATTCCCCCTAAACATTTCATATAGAACCCTGCAGTTAAATTTAGAACGAAAATATGAAAAATCTAATATAGCTGTTTATATTAGCAGATTGCATCACTGCCCAAGCGCAAAGTGATTAACAAAGTGCTTGCAAAGTTGTGAAAAGCTCGGGCAAAGTTGTCAGATTTACATGGAAATGTTACCTATGTTGTTACATTATCGAGACCAGCAGTTAAATGTTCGCGAAAGTGAATAAATATGTCGTAAAAGTCGTTTGAATATCACAGTAGCCCCGAAGGATGTAGAATTTTGAAACACTTCAAAACATTACATGGCCGCCAATAACGATAAATTTCAAAGGATTCTGATAGATGAGTGGTCAGGTGATCGACCTATTATGAAAGTAAAGTTTAATCGGTCGTGGTTAGTACTTGCATGGGAGACAACCTAAGCAAACTAGCTGGTAAGTTTTTTTTTTTTTTGCAGTCTGCACCTGTTTGGTTTAAGCTGTTAAAGCAGCGTGCAAAGTTGTCCAAAGCGATTGCAAAGTTGGTAGATTTGCGTGTTTACTTGACCTAAGTTGTTTTTATATCGAACCCTGCAATTATAACGTATGACAAATGAATAAAATCCATTTGAAGCCTCCCATGTTAGCAGACTGTCATGTGAGCCCGCCGTAATATGTACAAACACACCCTAAAAATGTGAAAAGCAATTAAAAAAGTTGGTGGATTTGGGTGTATATTCCCCCTAAGACATTTCATATGGAACCCCGCAGTTAAATTTAGAACGAAAATATGAAAAATCTAATACAGCTGTTTATATTAGCAGATTGCATCACTGTCCAAGCGCAAAGTGATTAACAAAGTGCTTACAAAGTTGTGAAAAGCTCGTGCAAAGTTGTCAGATTTACATGGAAATGTTACCTATGTAGTTACATTATCGAGACCAGCAGTTAAATGTTCGCGAAAGTGAATAAATATGTCGTAAAAGTCGTTTGAATATCACAGTAGCCCCGAAGATCGTAGAATTTTGACACACTTCAAAACATTACATGGCCGCCAATAACAATAAATTTCAAAGGATTCTGATAGATGAGTGGTCAGGTGATCGACCTATTATGAAAGTAAAGTTTAATCGGTCGTGGTTAGTACTTGCATGGGAGACAACCTGAGCAAACTAGCCGGTAAGTTTTCTTTTTTTTTTTGCAGTCTGCACCTGATTGGTTTAAGCTATTAAAACAGCGTGCAAAGTTGTCCAAAGTGATTGCAAAGTAGGTAGATTTGCGTGTTTACTTGACCTAAGTTGTTTTTATATCGAACCCTGCAGTTATAACGTATGAAAAATGAATAAAATCCATTTGAAGCCTCCCATGTTAGCAGCCTGTCATGTGAACCCGCCGTAGTATGTACAAACACACCCTAAAAATGTGAAAAGCAATTAAAAAGTTGGTGGATTTGGGTGTATATTCCCCCTAAGACATTTCATATAGAACCCCGCAGTAAAATTTAGAACGAAAATATGAAAAATCTAATATAGCTATTTATATTAGCAGATTGCATCGCTGCCCAAGCGCAAAGTGATTAACAAAGTGCTTACAAAGTTGTAAAAAGCTCGTGCAAAGTTGTCAGATTTACATGGAAATGTTACCTATTTTGTTACATTATCGAGACCAGCAGTTAAAAGTTCGCGAAAGTGAATAAATATGTCGTAAAAGTCGTTTGAATATCACACTGGCCCCCGAAGGATGTAGAATTTTGAAACACTTCCAAACATTAAATGGCCGCCAATAACGATAAATTTCGAAGAACTATGATAGATGAGTGGTCAGGTGATCGACCTATTATGCAAGTAAAGTTTAATCGGTCGTGGTTAGTACTTGCATGGGAGACAATCTGAGCAAACTAGCCGGTAAGTTTTTTTGTTTTTTTTGCAGTCTGCACCTGTTTGGTTTAAGCTATTAAAACAGCGTGCAAAGTTGTCCAAAGTGATTGCAAAGTAGGTAGATTTGCGTGTTTACTTGACCTAAGTTGTTTTTATATCGAACCCTGCAGTTATAACGTATGAAAAATGAATAAAATCCATTTGAAGCCTCCCATGTTAGCAGACTGTCATGTGAACCCGCCGTAGTATGTACAAACACACCCTAAAAATGTGAAAAGCAATTAAAAAGTTGGTGGATTTGGGTGTATATTCCCCCTAAGACATTTCATATAGAACCCCGCAGTAAAATTTAGAACGAAAATATGAAAAATCTAATATAGCTATTTATATTAGCAGATTGCATCGCTGCCCAAGCGCAAAGTGATTAACAAAGTGCTTACAAAGTTGTGAAAAGCTCGTGCAAAGTTGTCAGATTTACATGGAAATGTTACCTATTTTGTTACATTATCGAGACCAGCAGTTAAAAGTTCGCGAAAGTGAATAAATATGTCGTAAAAGTCGTTTGAATATCACACTGGCCCCCGAAGGATGTAGAATTTTGAAACACTTCCAAACATTAAATGGCCGCCAATAACGATATATTTCGATGAACTCTGATAGATGAGTGGTCAGGTGATCGACCTATTATGCAAGTAAAGTTTAATCGGTCGTGGTTAGTACTTGCATGGGAGACAACCTGAGCAAACTTGCTGGTATGTTTTTTTTTTGCAGTCTGCACCTGTTTGGTTTAAGCTGTTAAAACAGCGTGCAAAGTTGTCCAAAGCGATTGCAAAGTTGGTAGATTTGCGTGTTTACTTGACCTAAGTTGTTTTTATATCGAACCCTGCAGTTATAACGTATGAAAAATGAATAAAATCCATTTGAAGCCTCCCATGTTAGCAGACTGTCATGTGAGCCCGCCGTAATATGTACAAACACACCCTAAAAATGTGAAAAGCAATTAAAAAGTTGGTGGATTTGGGTGTATATTCCCCCTAAGACATTTCATATAGAACCCCGCAGTTAAATTTAGAACGAAAATATGAAAAATCTAATATAGCTATTTATATTAGCAGATTGCATCACTGCCCAAGCGCAAAGTGATTAACAAAGTGCTTGCAAAGTTGTGAAAAGCTCGTGCAAAGTTGTCAGATTTACATGGAAATGTTACCTATGTTGTTACATTATCGAGACCAGCAGTTAAATGTTCGCAAAAGTGAATAGATATGTCGTAAAAGTCGTTTGAATATCACAGTGGCCCCGAAGGATGTAGAATTTTGAAACACTTCCAAACATTACATGGCCGCCAATAACGATAAATTTCAAAGGATTCTGATAGATGAGTTGTCAGGTGATCGACCTATTATGAAAGTAAAGTTTAATCGGTCGTGGTTAGTACTTGCATGGGAGACAACCTGCGCAAAGTAGCCAGTAAGTATTTTTTTTTTTTGCAGTCTGCACCTGTTTGGTTTAAGCTGTTAAAACAGCGTGCAAAGTTGTCCAAACCGATTGCAAAGTTGGTAGATTTGCGTGTTTACTTGACCTAAGTTGTTTTTATATCGAACCCTGCAGTTATAACGTATGAAAAATGAATAAAATCCATTTGAAGCCTCCCATGTTAGCAGACTGTCATGTGAGCCCGCCGTAATATGTACAAACACACCCTAAAAATGTGAAAAGCAATTAAAAAGTTGGTGGATTTGGGTGTATATTCCCCCTAAGACATTTCATATAGAACCCCGCAGTTAAATTTAGAACGAAAATATGAAAAATCTAATATAGCTATTTATATTAGCAGATTGCATCACTGCCCAAGCGCAAAGTGATTAACAAAGTGCTTGCAAAGTTGTGAAAAGCTCGGGCAAAGTTGTCAGATTTACATGGAAATGTTACCTATGTTGTTACATTATCGAGACCAGCAGTTAAATGTTCGTGAAAGTGAATAAATATGTCGTAAAAGTCGTTTGAATATCACAGTGGCCCCGAAGGATGTAGAATTTTGAAACACTTCCAAACATTACATGGCCGCCAATAACGATAAATTTCAAAGGATTCTGATAGATGAGTGGTCAGGTGATCGACCTATTATGAAAGTAAAGTTTAATCGCTCGTGGTTAGTACTTGCATGGGAGACAACCTGAGCAAACTAGCCGGTAAGTTTTTTTTTTTTTTTGCAGTCTGCACCTGTTTGGTTTAAGCTGTTAAAACAGCGTGCAAAGTTGTCCAAAGCGATTGCAAAGTTGGTAGATTTGCGTGTATACTTGACCTAAGTTGTTTTTATATCGAACCCTGCAGTTATAACGTATGAAAAATGAATAAAATCCATTTGAAGCCTCCCATGTTAGCAGACTGTCATGTGAGCCCGCCGTAATATGTACAAACACACCCTAAAAATGTGAAAAGCAATTAAAAAGTTGGTGGATTTGGGTGTATATTCCCCCTAAGACATTTCATATAGAACCCCGCAGTTAAATTTAGAACGAAAATATGAAAAATCTAATATAGCTGTTTATATTAGCAGATTGCATCACTGCCCAAGCGCAAAGTGATTAACAAAGTGCTTGCAAAGTTGTGAAAAGCTCGTGCAAAGTTGTCAGATTTACATGGAAATGTTACCTATGTTGTTACATTATCGAGACCAGCGGTTAAATGTTCGCGAAAGTGAATAAATATGTCGTAAAAGTCGTTTGAATATCACAGTAGCCCCGAAGGATGTAGAATTTTGAAACACTTCCAAACATTACATGGCCGCCAATAACGATAAATTTCAAAGAATTCTGATAGATGAGTGGTCAGGTGATCGACCTATTATGAAAGTAAAGTTTAATCGCTCGTGGTTAGTACTTGCATGGGAGACAACCTGAGCAAACTAGCCGGTAAGTTTTTTTTTTTTTTTGCAGTCTGCACCTGTTTGGTTTAAGCTGTTAAAACAGCGTGCAAAGTTGTCCAAAGCGATTGCAAAGTTGGTAGATTTGCGTGTATACTTGACCTAAGTTGTTTTTATATCGAACCCTGCAGTTATAACGTATGAAAAATGAATAAAATCCATTTGAAGCCTCCCATGTTAGCAGACTGTCATGTGAGCCCGCCGTAATATGTACAAACACACCCTAAAAATGTGAAAAGCAATTAAAAAGTTGGTGGATTTGGGTGTATATTCCCCCTAAGACATTTCATATAGAACCCCGCAGTTAAATTTAGAACGAAAATATGAAAAATCTAATATAGCTGTTTATATTAGCAGATTGCATCACTGCCCAAGCGCAAAGTGATTAACAAAGTGCTTGCAAAGTTGTGAAAAGCTCGTGCAAAGTTGTCAGATTTACATGGAAATGTTACCTATGTTGTTACATTATCGAGACCAGCGGTTAAATGTTCGCGAAAGTGAATAAATATGTCGTAAAAGTCGTTTGAATATCACAGTAGCCCCGAAGGATGTAGAATTTTGAAACACTTCCAAACATTACATGGCCGCCAATAACGATAAATTTCAAAGAATTCTGATAGATGAGTGGTCAGGTGATCGACCTATTATGAATGTAAAGTTTAATCGGTCGTGGTTAGTACTTGCATGGGAGACAACCTAAGCAAACTAGCCGGTAAGTTTTTTTTTTTTTTTTTTGCAGTCTGCACCTGTTTGGTTTAAGCTGTTAAAACAGCGTGCAAAGTTGTCCAAAGCGATTGCAAAGTTGGTAGATTTGCGTGTTTACTTGACCTAAGTTGTTTTTATATCGAACCCTGCAGTTATAACGTATGAAAAAGGAATAAAATCCATTTGAAGCCTCCAATGTTAGCAGACTGTCATGTGAGCCCGCCGTAATATGTACAAACACACCCCAAAAATGTGAAGAGCAATTAAGAAGTTGGTGGATTTGGGTGTATATTCCCCCTAAGACATTTCATATAGAACCCCGCAGTTAAATTTAGAACGAAAATATGAAAAATCTAATATAGCTATTTCTTTAGCAGATTGCATCACTGCCCAAGCGCAAAGTGATTAACAAAGTGCTTGAAAAGTTGTGAAAAGCTCGTGCAAAGTTGTCAGATGTACATGGAAATGTTACCTATGTTGTTATATTATCGAGACCAGCAGTTAAATGTTCGCAAAAGTGAATAGATATGTCGTAAAAGTCGTTTGAATATCACAGTGGCCCCGAAGGATGTAGAATTTTGAATCACTTCCAAACATTACATGGCCGCCAATAACGATAAATTTCAAAGGATTCTGATAGATGAGTGGTCAGGTGATCGACCTATTATGAAAGTAAAGTTTAATCGGTCGTGGTTAGTACTTGCATGGGAGACAACCTGCGCAAACTAGCCGGTAAGATTTTTTTTTTTTTTTTTTGCAGTCTTCACCTGTTTGGTTTAAGCTGTTAAAAGAGCGTGCAAAGTTGTCCAAAGCGATTGCAAAGTTGGTAGATTTGCGTGTTTACTTGACCTAAGTTGTTTTATATCGATCCCTGCAATTATAACGTATGAAAAATGAATAAAATCCATTTGAAGCCTCCCATGATAGCAGACTGTCATGTGAGCCCGCCGTAATATGTACAAACACACCCTAAAAATGTGAAAAGCAATTAAAAAGTTGGTGGATTTGGGTGTATATTCCCCCTAAGACATTTCATATAGAACCCCGCAGTTAAATTTAGAACGAAAATATGAAAAATCTAATATAGCTATTTATATTAGCAGATTGCATCACTGCCCAAGCGCAAAGTGATTAACAAAGTGCTTGCAAAGTTGTGAAAAGCTCGGGCAAAGTTGTCAGATTTACATGGAAATGTTACCTATGTTGTTACATTATCGAGACCAGCAGTTAAATGTTCGCGAAAGTGAATAAATATGTCGTAAAAGTCGTTTGAATATCACAGTGGCCCCGAAGGATGTAGAATTTTGAAACACTTCCAAACATTACATGGCCGCCAATAACGATAAATTTCAAAGGATTCTGATAGAGGAGTGGTCAGGTGATCGACCTATTATGAAAGTAAAGTTTAATCGCTCGTGGTTAGTACTTGCATGGGAGACAACCTGAGCAAACTAGCCGGTAAGTTTTTTTTTTTTTTTGCAGTCTGCACCTGTTTGGTTTAAGCTGTTAAAACAGCATGCAAAGTTGTCCAAAGCGATTGCAAAGTTGGTAGATTTGCGTGTATACTTGACCTAAGTTGTTTTTATATCGAACCCTGCAGTTATAACGTATGAAAAATGAATAAAATCCATTTGAAGCCTCCCATGTTAGCAGACTGTCATGTGAGCCCGCCGTAATATGTACAAACACACCCTAAAAATGTGAAAAGCAATTAAAAAGTTGGTGGATTTGGGTGTATATTCCCCCTAAGACATTTCATATAGAACCCCGCAGTTAAATTTAGAACGAAAATATGAAAAATCTAATATAGCTCTTTATATTAGCAGATTGCATCACTGCCCAAGCGCAAAGTGATTAACAAAGTGCTTGCAAAGTTGTGAAAAGCTCGTGCAAAGTTGTCAGATTTACATGGAAATGTTACCTATGTTGTTACATTATCGAGACCAGCGGTTAAATGTTCGCGAAAGTGAATAAATATGTCGTAAAAGTCGTTTGAATATCACAGTAGCCCCGAAGGATGTAGAATTTTGAAACACTTCCAAACATTACATGGCCGCCAATAACGATAAATTTCAAAGGATTCTGATAGATGAGTGGTCAGGTGATCGACCTATTATGAATGTAAAGTTTAATCGGTCGTGGTTAGTACTTGCATGGGAGACAACCTAAGCAAACTAGCCGGTAAGTTTTTTTTTTTTTTTTTTGCAGTCTGCACCTGTTTGGTTTAAGCTGTTAAAACAGCGTGCAAAGTTGTCCAAAGCGATTGCAAAGTTGGTAGATTTGCGTGTTTACTTGACCTAAGTTGTTTTTATATCGAACCCTGCAGTTATAACGTATGAAAAAGGAATAAAATCCATTAGAAGCCTCCAATGTTAGCAGACTGTCATGTGAGCCCGCCGTAATATGTACAAACACACCCCAAAAATGTGAAGAGCAATTAAAAAGTTGGTGGATTTGGGTGTATATTCCCCCTAAGACATTTCATATAGAACCCCGCAGTTAAATTTAGAACGAAAATATGAAAAATCTAATATAGCTATTTCTTTAGCAGATTGCATCACTGCCCAAGCGCAAAGTGATTAACAAAGTGCTTGAAAAGTTGTGAAAAGCTCGTGCAAAGTTGTCAGATGTACATGGAAATGTTACCTATGTTGTTATATTATCGAGACCAGCAGTTAAATGTTCGCAAAAGTGAATAGATATGTCGTAAAAGTCGTTTGAATATCACAGTGGCCCCGAAGGATGTAGAATTTTGAATCACTTCCAAACATTACATGGCCGCCAATAACGATAAATTTCAAAGGATTCTGATAGATGAGTGGTCAGGTGATCGACCTATTATGAAAGTAAAGTTTAATCGGTCGTGGTTAGTACTTGCATGGGAGACAACCTGCGCAAACTAGCCGGTAAGTTTTTTTGTTTTTTTTTTGCAGTCTTCACCTGTTTGGTTTAAGCTGTTAAAAGAGCGTGCAAAGTTGTCCAAAGCGATTGCAAAGTTGGTAGATTTGCGTGTTTACTTGACCTAAGTTGTTTTATATCGATCCCTGCAATTATAACGTATGAAAAATGAATAAAATCCATTTGAAGCCTCCCATGATAGCAGACTGTCATGTGAGCCCGCCGTAATATGTACAAACACACCCTAAAAATGTGAAAAGCAATTAAAAAGTTGGTGGATTTGGGTGTATATTCCCCCTAAGACATTTCATATAGAACCCCGCAGTTAAATTTAGAACGAAAATATGAAAAATCTAATATAGCTGTTTATATTAGCAGATTGCATCACTGCCCAAGCGCAAAGTGATTAACAAAGTGCTTGCAAAGTTGTGAAAAGCTCGTGCAAAGTTGTCAGATTTACATGGAAATGTTACCTATGTTGTTACATTATCGAGACCAGCGGTTAAATGTTCGCGAAAGTGAATAAATATGTCGTAAAAGTCGTTTGAATATCACAGTAGCCCCGAAGGATGTAGAATTTTGAAACACTTCCAAACATTACATGGCCGCCAATAACGATAAATTTCAAAGAATTCTGATAGATGAGTGGTCAGGTGATCGACCTATTATGAAAGTAAAGTTTAATCGGTCGTGGTTAGTACTTGCATGGGAGACAACCTAAGCAAACTAGCCGGTAAGTTTTTTTTTTTTTTTTGCAGTCTGCACCTGTTTGGTTTAAGCTGTTAAAACAGCGTGCAAAGTTGTCCAAAGCGATTGCAAAGTTGGTAGATTTGCGTGTTTACTTGACCTAAGTTGTTTTTATATCGAACCCTGCAGTTATAACGTATGAAAAAGGAATAAAATCCATTTGAAGCCTCCAATGTTAGCAGACTGTCATGTGTGCCCGCCGTAATATGTACAAACACACCCCAAAAATGTGAAGAGCAATTAAAAAGTTGGTGGATTTGGGTGTATATTCCCCCTAAGACATTTCATATAGAACCCCGCAGTTAAATTTAGAACGAAAATATGAAAAATCTAATATAGCTATTTATATTAGCAGATTGCATCACTGCCCAAGCGCAAAGTGATTAACAAAGTGCTTGCAAAGTTGTGAAAAGCTCGGGCAAAGTTGTCAGATTTACATGGAAATGTTACCTATGTTGTTACATTATCGAGACCAGCAGTTAAATGTTCGCGAAAGTGAATAAATATGTCGTAAAAGTCGTTTGAATATCACAGTGGCCCCGAAGGATGAAGAATTTTGAAACACTTCCAAACATTACATGGCCGCCAATAACGATAAATTTCAAAGGATTCTGATAGATGAGTGGTCAGGTGATCGACCTATTATGAAAGTAAAGTTTAATCGCTCGTGGTTAGTACTTGCATGGGAGACAACCTGAGCAAACTAGCCGGTAAGTTTTTTTTTTTTTTTTTTTTGCAGTCTGCACCTGTTTGGTTTAAGCTGTTAAAACAGCGTGCAAAGTTGTCCAAAGCGATTGCAAAGTTGGTAGATTTGCGTGTATACTTGACCTAAGTTGTTTTTATATAGAACCCTGCAGTTATAACGTATGAAAAATGAATAAAATCCATTTGAAGCCTCCCATGTTAGCAGACTGTCATGTGAGCCCGCCGTAATATGTACAAACACACCCTAAAAATGTGAAAAGCAATTAAAAAGTTGGTGGATTTGGGTGTACATTCCCCCTAAGACATTTCATATAGAACCCCGCAGTTAAATTTAGAACGAAAATATGAAAAATCTAATATAGCTGTTTATATTAGCAGATTGCATCACTGCCCAAGCGCAAAGTGATTAACAAAGTGCTTGAAACGTTGTGAAAAGCTCGTGCAAAGTTGTCAGATGTACATGGAAATGTTACCTATGTTGTTACATTATCGAGACCAGCAGTTAAATGTTCACAAAAGTGAATAGATATGTCGTAAAAGTCGTTTGAATATCACAGTGGCCCCGAAGGATGTAGAATTTTGAATCACTTCCAAACATTACATGGCCGCCAATAACGATAAATTTCAAAGGATTCTGATAGATGAGTGGTCAGGTGATCGACCTATTATGAAAGTAAAGTTTAATCGCTCGTGGTTAGTACTTGCATGGGAGACAACCTGCGCAAACTAGCCGGTAAGTTTTTTTTTTTTTTTTGCAGTCTTCACCTGTTTGGTTTAAGCTGTTAAAATAGCGTGCAAAGTTGTCCAAAGCGATTGCAAAGTTGGTAGATTTGCGTGTTTACTTGACCTAAGTTGTTTTATATCGATCCCTGCAATTATAACGTATGAAAAATGAATAAAATCCATTTGAAGCCTCCCATGTTAGCAGACTGTCATGTGAGCCCGCCGTAATATGTACAAACACACCCCAAAAATGTGAAGAGCAATTAAAAAGTTTGTGGATTTGGGTGTATATTCCCCCTAAGACATTTCATATAGAACCCCGCAGTTAAATTTAGAACGAAAATATGAAAAATCTAATATAGCTATTTCTTTAGCAGATTGCATCACTGCCCAAGCGCAAAGTGATTAACAAAGTGCTTGAAAAGTTGTGAAAAGCTCGTGCAAAGTTGTCAGATGTACATGGAAATGTTACCTATGTTGTTACATTATCGAGACCAGCAGTTAAATGTTCGCAAAAGTGAATAGATATGTCGTAAAAGTCGTTTGAATATCACAGTGGCCCCGAAGGATGTAGAATTTTGAATCACTTCCAAACATTGCATGGCCGCCAATAACGATAAATTTCAAAGGATTCTGATAGATGAGTGGTCAGGTGATCGACCTATTATGAAAGTAAAGTTTAATCGGTCGTGGTTAGTACTTGCATGGGAGACAACCTGCGCAAACTAGCCGGTAAGTTTTTTTTTTTTCTTGCAGTCTTCACCTGTTTGGTTTAAGCTGTTAAAAGAGCGTGCAAAGTTGTCCAAAGCGATTGCAAAGTTGGTAGATTTGCGTGTTTACTTGACCTAAATTGTTTTATATCGATCCCTGCAATTATAACGTATGAAAAATGAATAAAATCCATTTGAAGCCTCCCATGTTAGCAGACTGTCATGTGAGCCCGCCGTAATATGTACAAACACACCCTAAAAATGTGAAAAGCAATTAAAAAGTTGGTGGATTTGGGTGTATATTCCCCCTAAGACATTTCATATAGAACCCCGCAGTTAAATTTAGAACGAAAATATGAAAAATCTAATATAGCTATTTATATTAGCAGATTGCATCACTGCCCAAGCGCAAAGTGATTAACAAAGTGCTTGCAAAGTTGTGAAAAGCTCGGGCAAAGTTGTCAGGTTTACATGGAAATGTTACCTATGTTGTTACATTATCGAGACCAGCAGTTAAATGTTCGCGAAAGTGAATAAATATGTCGTAAAAGTCGTTTGAATATCACAGTGGCCCCGAAGGATGTAGAATTTTGAAACACTTCCAAACATTACATGGCCGCCAATAACGATAAATTTCAAAGGATTCTGATAGATGAGTGGTCAGGTGATCGACCTATTATGAAAGTAAAGTTTAATCGCTCGTGGTTAGTACTTGCATGGGAGACAACCTGAGCAAACTAGCCGGTAAGTTTTTTTTTTTTTTTTTTTTGCAGTCTGCACCTGTTTGGTTTAAGCTGTTAAAACAGCGTGCAAAGTTGTCCAAAGCGATTGCAAAGTTGGTAGATTTGCGTGTATACTTGACCTAAGTTGTTTTTATATCGAACCCTGCAGTTATAACGTATGAAAAATGAATAAAATCCATTTGAAGCCTCCCATGTTAGCAGACTGTCATGTGAGCCCGCCGTAATATGTACAAACACACCCTAAAAATGTGAAAAGCAATTAAAAAGTTGGTGGATTTGGGTGTATATTCCCCCTAAGACATTTCATATAGAACCCCGCAGTTAAATTTAGAACGAAAATATGAAAAATCTAATATAGCTGTTTATATTAGCAGATTGCATCACTGCCCATGCGCAAAGTGATTAACAAAGTGCTTGCAAAGTTGTGAAAAGCTCGTGCAAAGTTGTCAGATTTACATGGAAATGTTACCTATGTTGTTACATTATCGAGACCAGCGGTTAAATGTTCGCGAAAGTGAATAAATATGTCGTAAAAGTCGTTTGAATATCACAGTAGCCCCGAAGGATGTAGAATTTTGAAACACTTCCAAACATTACATGGCCGCCAATAACGATAAATTTCAAAGAATTCTGATAGATGAGTGGTCAGGTGATCGACCTATTATGAAAGTAAAGTTTAATCGGTCGTGGTTAGTACTTGCATGGGAGACAACCTAAGCAAACTAGCCGGTAAGTTTTTTTTTTTTTTTTTTTGCAGTCTGCACCTGTTTGGTTTAAGCTGTTAAAACAGCGTGCAAAGTTGTCCAAAGCGATTGCAAAGTTGGTAGATTTGCGTGTTTACTTGACCTAAGTTGTTTTTATATCGAACCCTGCAGTTATAACGTATGAAAAAGGAATAAAATCCATTTGAAGCCTCCAATGTTAGCAGACTGTCATGTGAGCCCGCCGTAATATGTACAAACACACCCCAAAAATGTGAAGAGCAATTAAAAAGTTTGTGGATTTGGGTGTATATTCCCCCTAAGACATTTCATATAGAACCCCGCAGTTAAATTTAGAACGAAAATATGAAAAATCTAATATAGCTATTTCTTTAGCAGATTGCATCACTGCCCAAGCGCAAAGTGATTAACAAAGTGCTTGAAAAGTTGTGAAAAGCTCGTGCAAAGTTGTCAGATGTACATGGAAATGTTACCTATGTTGTTACATTATCGAGACCAGCAGTTAAATGTTCGCAAAAGTGAATAGATATGTCGTAAATGTCGTTTGAATATCACAGTGGCCCCGAAGGATGTAGAATTTTGAATCACTTCCAAACATTACATGGCCGCCAATAACGATAAATTTCAAAGGATTCTGATAGATGAGTGGTCAGGTGATCGACCTATTATGAAAGTAAAGTTTAATCGGTCGTGGTTAGTACTTGCATGGGAGACAACCTGTGCAAACTAGCCGGTAAGTTTTTTTTTTTGCAGTCTTCACCTGTTTGGTTTAAGCTGTTAAAATAGCGTGCAAAGTTGTCCAAAGCGATTGCAAAGTTGGTAGATTTGCGTGTTTACTTGACCTAAGTTGTTTTATATCGATCCCTGCAATTATAACGTATGAAAAATGAATAAAATCCATTTGAAGCCTCCCATGTTAGCAGACTGTCATGTGAGCCCGCCGTAATATGTACAAACACACCCTAAAAATGTGAAAAGCAATTAAAAAGTTGGTGGATTTGGGTGTATATTCCCCCTAAGACATTTCATATAGAACCCCGCAGTTAAATTTAGAACGAAAATATGAAAAATCTAATATAGCTATTTATATTAGCAGATTGCATCACTGCCCAAGCGCAAAGTGATTAACAAAGTGCTTGAAATGTTGTGAAAAGCTCGTGCAAAGTTGTCAGATGTACATGGAAATGTTACCTATGTTGTTACATTATCGAGACCAGCAGTTAAATGTTCGCGAAAGTGAATAAATATGTCGTAAAAGTCGTTTGAATATCACAGTAGCCCCGAAGGACGTAGAATTTTGAAACACTTCCAAACATTACATGGCCGCCAATAACGATAAATTTCAAAGAATTCTGATAGATGAGTGGTCAGGTGATCGACCTATTATGAAAGTAAAGTTTAATCGGTCGTGGTTAGTACTTGCATGGGAGACAACCTAAGCAAACTAGCCGGTAAGTTTTTTTTTTTTTTTTTTGCAGTCTGCACCTGTTTGGTTTAAGCTGTTAAAACAGCGTGCAAAGTTGTCCAAAGCGATTGCAAAGTTGGTAGATTTGCGTGTTTACTTGACCTAAGTTGTTTTTATATCGAACCCTGCAGTTATAACGTATGAAAAAGGAATAAAATCCATTTGAAGCCTCCAATGTTAGCAGACTGTCATGTGAGCCCGCCGTAATATGTACAAACACACCCCAAAAATGTGAAGAGCAATTAAAAAGTTTGTGGATTTGGGTGTATATTCCCCCTAAGACATTTCATATAGAACCCCGCAGTTAAATTTAGAACGAAAATATGAAAAATCTAATATAGCTATTTCTTTAGCAGATTGCATCACTGCCCAAGCGCAAAGTGATTAACAAAGTGCTTGAAAAGTTGTGAAAAGCTCGTGCAAAGTTGTCAGATGTACATGGAAATGTTACCTATGTTGTTACATTATCGAGACCAGCAGTTAAATGTTCGCAAAAGTGAATAGATATGTCGTAAAAGAAGTTTGAATATCACAGTGGCCCCGAAGGATGTAGAATTTTGAATCACTTCCAAACATTACATGGCCGCCAATAACGATAAATTTCAAAGGATTCTGATAGATGAGTGGTCAGGTGATCGACCTATTATGAAAGTAAAGTTTAATCGGTCGTGGTTAGTACTTGCATGGGAGACAACCTGCGCAAACTAGCCGGTAAGTTTTTTTTTTTTTTTTTGCAGTCTTCACCTGTTTGGTTTAAGCTGTTAAAAGAGCGTGCAAAGTTGTCCAAAGCGATTGCAAAGTTGGTAGATTTGCGTGTTTACTTGACCTAAGTTGTTTTATATCGATCCCTGCAATTATAACGTATGAAAAATGAATAAAATCCATTTGAAGCCTCCCATGTTAGCAGACTGTCATGTGAGCCCGCCGTAATATGTACAAACACACCCTAAAAATGTGAAAAGCAATTAAAAAGTTGGTGGATTTGGGTGTATATTCCCCCTAAGACATTTCATATAGAACCCCGCAGTTAAATTTAGAACGAAAATATGAAAAATCTAATATAGCTATTTATATTAGCAGATTGCATCACTGCCCAAGCGCAAAGTGATTAACAAAGTGCTTGCAAAGTTGTGAAAAGCTCGGGCAAAGTTGTCAGATTTACATGGAAATGTTACCTATGTTGTTACATTATCGAGACCAGCAGTTAAATGTTCGCGAAAGTGAATAAATATGTCGTAAAAGTCGTTTGAATATCACAGTGGCCCCGAAGGATGTAGAATTTTGAAACACTTCCAAACATTACATGGCCGCCAATAACGATAAATTTCAAAGGATTCTGATAGATGAGTGGTCAGGTGATCGACCTATTATGAAAGTAAAGTTTAATCGCTCGTGGTTAGTACTTGCATGGGAGACAACCTGAGCAAACTAGCCGGTAAGTTTTTTTTTTTTTTTTGCAGTCTGCACCTGTTTGGTTTAAGCTGTTAAAACAGCGTGCAAAGTTGTCCAAAGCGATTGCAAAGTTGGTAGATTTGCGTGTATACTTGACCTAAGTTGTTTTTATATCGAACCCTGCAGTTATAACGTATGAAAAATGAATAAAATCCATTTGAAGCCTCCCATGTTAGCAGACTGTCATGTGAGCCCGCCGTAATATGTACAAACACACCCTAAAAATGTGAAAAGCAATTAAAAAGTTGGTGGATTTGGGTGTATATTCCCCCTAAGACATTTCATATAGAACCCCGCAGTTAAATTTAGAACGAAAATATGAAAAATCTAATATAGCTGTTTATATTAGCAGATTGCATCACTGCCCAAGCGCAAAGTGATTAACAAAGTGCTTGCAAAGTTGTGAAAAGCTCGTGCAAAGTTGTCAGATTTACATGGAAATGTTACCTATGTTGTTACATTATCGAGACCAGCGGTTAAATGTTCGCGAAAGTGAATAAATATGTCGTAAAAGTCGTTTGAATATCACAGTAGCCCCGAAGGATGTAGAATTTTGAAACACTTCCAAACATTACATGGCCGCCAATAACGATAAATTTCAAAGAATTCTGAAATATGAGTGGTCAGGTGATCGACCTATTATGAAAGTAAAGTTTAATCGGTCGTGGTTAGTACTTGCATGGGAGACAACCTGCGCAAACTAGCCGGTAAGTTTTTTTTTTTTTTTTTTTTGCAGTCTTCACCTGTTTGGTTTAAGCTGTTAAAAGAGCGTGCAAAGTTGTCCAAAGCGATTGCAAAGTTGATAGATTTGCGTGTTTACTTGACCTAAGTTGTTTTATATCGATCCCTGCAATTATAACGTATGAAAAATGAATAAAATCCATTTGAAGCCTCCCATGTTAGCAGACTGTCATGTGAGCCCGCCGTAATATGTACAAACACACCCTAAAAATGTGAAAAGCAATTAAAAAGTTGGTGGATTTGGGTGTATATTCCCCCTAAGACATTTCATATAGAACCCCGCAGTTAAATTTAGAACGAAAATATGAAAAATCTAATATAGCTATTTATATTAGCAGATTGCATCACTGCCCAAGCGCAAAGTGATTAACAAAGTGTTTGAAATGTTGTGAAAAGCTCGTGCAAAGTTGTCAGATGTACATGGAAATGTTACCTATGTTGTTACATTATCGAGACCAGCAGTTAAATGTTCGCAAAAGTGAATAGATATGTCGTAAAAGTCGTTTGAATATCACAGTGGCCCCGAAGGATGTAGAATTTTGAAACACTTCCAAACATTACATGGCCGCCAATAACGATAACTTACAAAGGATTCTGATAGATGAGTGGTCAGGTGATCGACCTATTATGAAAGTAAAGTTTAATCGGTCGTGGTTAGTACTTGCATGGGAGACAACCTGCGCAAATTAGCCGGTAAGTTTTTTTTTTTTTTTTTTTTTTTGCAGTCTTCACCTGTTTGGTTTAAGCTGTTAAAAGAGCGTGCAAAGTTGTCCAAAGCGATTGCAAAGTTGATAGATTTGCGTGTTTACTTAACCTAAGTTGTTTTTATATCGAACCCTGCAATTATAACGTATGAAAAATGAATAAAATCCATTTGAAGCCTCCCATGTTAGCAGACTGTCATGTGAGCCCGCCGTAATATGTACAAACACACCCTAAAAATGTGAAAAGCAATTAAAAAGTTGGTGGATTTGGGTGTATATTCCCCTAAGACATTTCATATAGAACCCCGCAGTTAAATTTAGAACGAAAATATGAAAAATCAAATATAGCTGTTTATATTAGCAGATTGCATCACTGCCCAAGCGCAAAGTGATTAACAAAGTGCTTGCAAAGTTGTGAAAAGCTCGTGCAAAGTTGTCAGATTTAATGGAAATGTTACATATGTTGTTGCATTATCGAGACCAGCAGTTAAATGTTCGCGAAAGTGAATAAATATGTCGTAAAAGTCGTTTGAATATCACAGTGGCCCCGAAGGATGTAGAATTTTGAAACACTTCCAAACATTACTTGGCCGTCAATAACGATAAATTTAAAAGGATTCTGATAGATGAGTGGTCAGGTGATCGACCTATTATGAAAGTAAAGTTTAATCGGTCGTGGTTAGTACTTGCATGGGAGACAACCTGCGCAAATTAGCCGGTATTTTTTTTTTTTTTTTTTTTTTTGCAGTCTTCACCTGTTTGGTTTAAGCTGTTAAAAGAGCGTGCAAAGTTGTCCAAAGCGATTGCAAAGTTGGTAGATTTGCGTGTTTACTTGACCTAAGTTGTTTTTATATCGAACCCTGCAATTATAACGTATGAAAAATGAATAAAATCCATTTGAAGCCTCCCATGTTAGCAGACTGTCATGTGAGCCCGCCGTAATATGTACAAACACACCCCAAAAATGTGAAGAGCAATTAAAAAGTTTGTGGATTTGGGTGTATATTCCCCCTAAGACATTTCATATAGAACCCCGCAGTTAAATTTAGAACGAAAATATGAAAAATCTAATATAGCTATTTCTTTAGCAGATTGCATCACTGCCCAAGCGCAAAGTGATTAACAAAGTGCTTGAAAAGTTGTGAAAAGCTCGTGCAAAGTTGTCAGATGTACATGGAAATGTTACCTATGTTGTTACATTATCGAGACCAGCAGTTAAATGTTCGCAAAAGTGAATAGATATGTCGTAAAAGTCGTTTGAATATCACAGTGGCCCCGAAGGATGTAGAATTTTGAATCACTTCCAAACATTACATGGCCGCCAATAACGATAAATTTCAAAGGATTCTGATAGATGAGTGGTCAGGTGATCGACCTATTATGAAAGTAAAGTTTAATCGGTCGTGGTTAGTACTTGCATGGGAGACAACCTGCGCAAACTAGCCGGTAAGTTTTTTTTTTTTTTTTTGCAGTCTTCACCTGTTTGGTTTAAGCTGTTAAAAAAGCGTGCAAAGTTGTCCAAAGCGATTGCAAAGTTGGTAGATTTGCGTGTTTACTTGACCTAAGTTGTTTTATATCGATCCCTGCAATTATAACGTATGAAAAATGAATAAAATCCATTTGAAGCCTCCCATGTTAGCAGACTGTCATGTGAGCCCGCCGTAATATGTACAAACACACCCTAAAAATGTGAAAAGCAATTAAAAAGTTGGTGGATTTGGGTGTATATTCCCCCTAAGACATTTCATATAGAACCCCGCAGTTAAATTTAGAACGAAAATATGAAAAATCTAATATAGCTATTTATATTAGCAGATTGCATCACTGCCCAAGCGCAAAGTGATTAACAAAGTGCTTGCAAAGTTGTGAAAAGCTCGGGCAAAGTTGTCAGATTTACATGGAAATGTTACCTATGTTGTTACATTATCGAGACCAGCAGTTAAATGTTCGCGAAAGTGAATAAATATGTCGTAAAAGTCGTTTGAATATCACAGTGGCCCCGAAGGATGTAGAATTTTGAAACACTTCCAAACATTACATGGCCGCCAATAACGATAAATTTCAAAGAATTCTGATAGATGAGTGGTCAGGTGATCGACCTATTATGAAAGTAAAGTTTAATCGGTCGTGGTTAGTACTTGCATGGGAGACAACCTGCGCAAACTAGCCGGTAAGTTTTTTTTTTTTTTTTTTTTGCAGTCTTCACCTGTTTGGTTTAAGCTGTTAAAAGAGCGTGCAAAGTTGTCCAAAGCGATTGCAAAGTTGATAGATTTGCGTGTTTACTTGACCTAAGTTGTTTTATATCGATCCCTGCAATTATAACGTATGAAAAATGAATAAAATCCATTTGAAGCCTCCCATGTTAGCAGACTGTCATGTGAGCCCGCCGTAATATGTACAAACACACCCTAAAAATGTGAAAAGCAATTAAAAAGTTGGTGGATTTGGGTGTATATTCCCCCTAAGACATTTCATATAGAACCCCGCAGTTAAATTTAGAACGAAAATATGAAAAATCTAATATAGCTATTTATATTAGCAGATTGCATCACTGCCCAAGCGCAAAGTGATTAACAAAGTGTTTGAAATGTTGTGAAAAGCTCGTGCAAAGTTGTCAGATGTACATGGAAATGTTACCTATGTTGTTACATTATCGAGACCAGCAGTTAAATGTTCGCAAAAGTGAATAGATATGTCGTAAAAGTCGTTTGAATATCACAGTGGCCCCGAAGGATGTAGAATTTTGAAACACTTCCAAACATTACATGGCCGCCAATAACGATAACTTACAAAGGATTCTGATAGATGAGTGGTCAGGTGATCGACCTATTATGAAAGTAAAGTTTAATCGGTCGTGGTTAGTACTTGCATGGGAGACAACCTGCGCAAATTAGCCGGTAAGTTTTTTTTTTTTTTTGCAGTCTTCACCTGTTTGGTTTAAGCTGTTAAAAGAGCGTGCAAAGTTGTCCAAAGCGATTGCAAAGTTGATAGATTTGCGTGTTTACTTAACCTAAGTTGTTTTTATATCGAACCCAGCAATTATAACGTATGAAAAATGAATAAAATCCATTTGAAGCCTCCCATGTTAGCAGACTGTCATGTGAGCCCGCCGTAATATGTACAAACACACCCTAAAAATGTGAAAAGCAATTAAAAAGTTGGTGGATTTGGGTGTATATTCCCCTAAGACATTTCATATAGAACCCCGCAGTTAAATTTAGAACGAAAATATGAAAAATCAAATATAGCTGTTTATATTAGCAGATTGCATCACTGCCCAAGCGCAAAGTGATTAACAAAGTGCTTGCAAAGTTGTGAAAAGCTCGTGCAAAGTTGTCAGATTTAATGGAAATGTTACATATGTTGTTGCATTATCGAGACCAGCAGTTAAATGTTCGCGAAAGTGAATAAATATGTCGTAAAAGTCGTTTGAATATCACAGTGGCCCCGAAGGATGTAGAATTTTGAAACACTTCCAAACATTACTTGGCCGTCAATAACGATAAATTTCAAAGGATTCTGATAGATGAGTGGTCAGGTGATCGACCTATTATGAAAGTAAAGTTTAATCGGTCGTGGTTAGTACTTGCATGGGAGACAACCTGCGCAAATTAGCCGGTATTTTTTTTTTTTTGCAGTCTTCACCTGTTTGGTTTAAGCTGTTAAAAGAGCGTGCAAAGTTGTCCAAAGCGATTGCAAAGTTGGTAGATTTGCGTGTTTACTTGACCTAAGTTGTTTTTATATCGAACCCTGCAATTATAACGTATGAAAAATGAATAAAATCCATTTGAAGCCTCCCATGTTAGCAGACTGTCATGTGAGCCCGCCGTAATATGTACAAACACACCCTAAAAATGTAAAAAGCAATTAAAAAGTTGGTGGATTTGGGTGTATATTCCCCTAAGACATTTCATATAGAACCCCGCAGTTAAATTTAGAACGAAAATATGAAAAATCTAATATAGCTGTTTATATTAGCAGATTGCATCACTGCCCAAGCGCAAAGTGATTAACAAAGTGCTTGCAAAGTTGTGAAAAGCTCGTGCAAAGTTGTCAGATTTACATGGAAATGTTACCTATGTTGTTACATTATCGAGACCAGCAGTTAAATGTTCGCGAAAGTGAATAAATATGTCGTAAAAGTCGTTTGAATATCATAGTGGCCCCGAAGGATGTGGAATTTTGAAACACTTCCACACATTAAATGGCCGCCAATAACGATAAATTTCAAAGGATTCCGATAGATGAGTGGTCAGGTGATCGACCTATTATGAAAGTAAAGTTTAATCGGTCGTGGTTAGTACTTGCATGGGAGACAACCTGAGCAAACTAGCCGGTAAGTTTTTTTTTTTTTGCAGTCTGCACCTGTTTGGTTTAAGCTGTAAAACAGCGTGCAAAGTTGTCCAAAGCGATTGCAAAGTTGGTAGATTTGCGTGTTTACTTGACCTAAGTTGTTTTTATATCGAACCCTGCAGTTATAACGTATGAAAAATGAATAAAATCCATTTGAAGCCTCCCATGTTAGCAGACAGTCATGTGAGCCCGCCGTAATATGTACAAACACACCCTAAAAATGTTAAAAGCAATTAAAAAGTTGGTGGATTTGGGTGTATATTCCCCTAAGACATTTCATATAGAACCCCGCAGTTAAATTTAGAACGTTAATATGAAAAATCTAATATAGCTATTTATATTAGCAGATTGCATCACTGCCCAAGCGCAAAGAGATTAACAAAGTGCTTGCAAAGTTGTGAAAAGCTCGTGCAAAGTTGTCAGATTTACATGGAAATGTTACCTATGTTGTTACATTATCGAGACCAGCAGTTAAATGTTCGCAAAAGTGAATAAATATGTCGTAAAAGTCGTTTGAATATCATAGTGGCCCCGAAGGATGTGAAATTTTGAAACACTTCCACACATTAAATCGCCGCCAATAACGATAAATTTCTAAGGATTCCGATAGATGAGTGGTCAGGTGATCGACCTATTATGAAAGTAAAGTTTAATCGGTCGTGGTTAGTACTTGCGTGGGAGACAACCTGAGCAATCTAGCAGGAAAGTTTTTTTTTTTTTTTGCAGTCTGCACCTGTTTGGTTTAAGCTGTTAAAACAGCGTGCAAAGTTGTCCAAAGCGATTGCAAAGTTGGTAGATTTGTGTGTTTACTTGACCTAAGTTGTTTTTATATCGAACCCTGCAGTTATAACGTATGAAAAATGAATAAAATCCATTTGAAGCCTCCCATGTTAACAGACTATCATGTGAGCCCGCCGTAATATGTACAAACACACATTAAAAATGTGAAAAGCAATTAAAAAGTTGGTGGATTTGGGTGTATATTCCCCCTAAGACATTTCATATAGAACCCCGCAGTTAAATTTAGAACGAAAATATGAAAAATCTAATATAACTGTTTATATTAGCAGATTGCATCACTGCCCAAGCGCAAAGTGATTAACAAAGTGCTTGCAAAGTTGTGAAAAGCTCGTGCAAAGTTGTCAGATTTAATGGAAATGTTACCTATGTTGTTACATTATCGAGACCAGCAGTTAAATGTTCGCGAAAGTGAATAAATATGTCGTAAAAGTCGTTTGAATATCATAGTGGCCCCGAAGGATGTAGAATTTTGAAACACTTCCACACATTAAATGGCCGCCAATAACGATAACTTTCAAAGGATTCTGATAGATGAGTGGTCAGGTGATCGACCTATTATGAAAGTAAAGTTTAATCGGTCGTAGTTAGTACTTGCATGGGAGACAACCTGCGCAAACTAGCCGGTAAGTTTTTTTTTTTTTTTTTTTTGCAGTCTGCACCTGTTTGGTTTAAGCTGTTAAAACAGCGTGTAAAGTTGTCCAAAGCGATTGCAAAGTTGGTAGATTTGCGTGTTTCCTTGACCTAAGTTGTTTTTATATCGAACCCTGCAGTTATAACGTATAAAAAATGAATAAAATCCATTTGAAGCCTCCCATGTAAGCAGACTGTCATGTGAGCCCGCCGTAATATGTACAAACACACCCTAAAAATGTGAAAAGCAATTAAAAAGTTGGTGGATTTGGGTGTATATTCCCCCTAAGACATTTCATATAGAACCCCGCAGTTAAATTTAGAACGAAAATATGAAAAATTTAATATAGCTATTTATATTAGCAGATTGCATCACTGCCCAAGCGCAAAGTGATTAACAAAGTACTTGCAAAGTTGTGAAAAGCTCGTGCAAAGTTGTCAGATTTACATGGAAATGTTACCTATGTTGTTACATTATCGAGACCAGCAGTTAAATGTTCGCAAAAGTGAATAGATATGTCGTAAAAGTCGTTTGAATATCACAGTGGCCCTGAAGGATGTAGAATTTTGAAACACTTCCAAACATTACATGGCCGCCAATAACAATAAATTTCAAAGGATTCTGATAGATGAGTGGTCAGGTGATCGACCTATTATGAAAGTAAAGTTTAATCGGTCGTAGTTAGTACTTGCATGGGAGACAACCTGAGCAAACTAGCCGGTAAGTTTTTTTTTTTTTTTTTTGCAGTCTGCACCTGTTTGGTTTAAGCTGTTAAAACAGCGTGTAAAGTTGTCCAAAGCGATTGCAAAGTTGGTAGATTTGCGTGTTTCCTTGACCTAAGTTGTTTTTATATCGAACCCTGCAGTTATAACGTATAAAAAATGAATAAAATCCATTTGAAGCCTCCCATGTAAGCAGACTGTCATGTGAGCCCGCCGTAATATGTACAAACACACCCTAAAAATGTGAAAAGCAATTAAAAAGTTGGTGGATTTGGGTGTATATTCCCCCTAAGACATTTCATATAGAACCCCGCAGTTAAATTTAGAACGAAAATATGAAAAATTTAATATAGCTATTTATATTAGCAGATTGCATCACTGCCCAAGCGCAAAGTGATTAACAAAGTACTTGCAAAGTTGTGAAAAGCTCGTGCAAAGTTGTCAGATTTACATGGAAATGTTACCTATGTTGTTACATTATCGAGACCAGCAGTTAAATGTTCGCAAAAGTGAATAGATATGTCGTAAAAGTCGTTTGAATATCACAGTGGCCCTGAAGGATGTAGAATTTTGAAACACTTCCAAACATTACATGGCCGCCAATAACAATAAATTTCAAAGGATTCTGATAGATGAGTGGTCAGGTGATCGACCTATTATGAAAGTAAAGTTTAATCGGTCGTGGTTAGTACTTGCATGGGAGACAACCTGCGCAAATTAGCCGGTAAGTTATTTTTTTTTGCAGTCTTCACCTGTTTGGTTTAAGCTGTTAAAAGAGCGTGCAAAGTTGTCCAAAGCGATTGCAAAGTTGATAGATTTGCGTGTTTACTTGACCTAAGTTGTTTTTATATCGAATCCTGCAATTATAACGTATGAAAAATGAATAAAATCCATTTGAAGCCTCCCATGTTAGCAGACTGTCATGTGAGCCCGCCGTAATAAGTACAAACATACCCTAAAAATGTGAAAAGCAATTAAAAAGTTGGTGGATTTGGGTGTATATACCCCCTAAGACATTTCATATAGAACCCCGCAGTTAAATTTAGAATGAAAATATGAAAAATCTAATATAGCTGTTTATATTAGCAGATTGCATCACTGCCCAAGCGCAAAGTGATTAACGAAGTGCTTGCAAAGTTGTGAAAAGCTCGTGCAAAGTTGTCAGATTTACATGGAAATGTTACCTATGTTGTTACATTATCGAGACCAGCAGTTAAATCTTCGCGAAAGTGAATAAATATGTCGTAAAAGTCGTTTGAATATCACAGTAGCCCCGCAGGATGTAGAATTTTGAAACACTTCCACACATTAAATGGCCGCCAATAAAGAAAAATTTCAAAGAATTCTGATAGATGAGTGGTCAGGTGATCGACCTATTATGAAAGTAAAGTTTAATCGGTCGTGGTTAGTACTTGCGTGGGAGACAACCTGAGCAAACTAGCCGGTAAGTTTTTTTTTTTTTTTTTTGCAGTCTGCACCTGTTTGGTTTAAGCTGTTAAAACAGCGTGTAAAGTTGTCCAAAGCGATTGCAAAGTTGGTAGATTTGCGTGTTTCCTTGACCTAAGTTGTTTTTATATCGAACCCTGCAGTTATAACGTATAAAAAATGAATAAAATCCATTTGAAGCCTCCCATGTAAGCAGACTGTCATGTGAGCCCGCCGTAATATGTACAAACACACCCTAAAAATGTGAAAAGCAATTAAAAAGTTGGTGGATTTGGGTGTATATTCCCCCTAAGACATTTCATATAGAACCCCGCAGTTAAATTTAGAACGAAAATATGAAAAATTTAATATAGCTATTTATATTAGCAGATTGCATCACTGCCCAAGCGCAAAGTGATTAACAAAGTACTTGCAAAGTTGTGAAAAGCTCGTGCAAAGTTGTCAGATTTACATGGAAATGTTACCTATGTTGTTACATTATCGAGACCAGCAGTTAAATGTTCGCAAAAGTGAATAGATATGTCGTAAAAGTCGTTTGAATATCACAGTGGCCCTGAAGGATGTAGAATTTTGAAACACTTCCAAACATTACATGGCCGCCAATAACAATAATTTTCAAAGGATTATGATAGATGAGTGGTCAGGTGATCGACCTATTATGAAAGTAAAGTTTAATCGGTCGTGGTTAGTACTTGCATGGGAGACAACCTGCGCAAATTAGCCTGTAAGTTATTTTTTTTTGCAGTCTTCACCTGTTTGGTTTAAGCTGTTAAAAGAGCGTGCAAAGTTGTCCAAAGCGATTGCAAAGTTGGTAGATTTGCGTGTTTACTTGACCTAAGTTGTTTTTATATCGAATCCTGCAATTATAACGTATGAAAAATGAATAAAATCCATTTGAAGCCTCCCATGTTAGCAGACTGTCATGTGAGCCCGCCGTAATATGTACAAACATACCCTAAAAATGTGAAAAGCAATTAAAAAGTTGGTGGATTTGGGTGTATATACCCCCTAAGACATTTCATATAGAACCCCGCAGTTAAATTTAGAACGAAAATATGAAAAATCTAATATAGCTGTTTATATTAGCAGATTGCATCACTGCCCAAGCGCAAAGTGATTAACAAAGTGCTTGCAAAGTTGTGAAAAGCTCGTGCAAAGTTGTCAGATTTACATGGAAATGTTACCTATGTTGTTACATTATCGAGACCAGCAGTTAAATCTTCGCGAAAGTGAATAAATATGTCGTAAAAGTCGTTTGAATATCACAGTAGCCCCGAAGGACGTAGAATTTTGAAACACTTCCACACATTAAATGGCCGCCAATAAAGAAAAATTTCAAAGGATTCTGATAGATGAGTGGTCAGGTGATCGACCTATTATGAAAGTAAAGTTTAATCGGTCGTGGTTAGTCCTTGCGTGGGAGACAACCTGAGCAAACTAGCCGGTAAGTTTGTTTTTTGTTTTTTTTGCAGTCTGCACCTGTTTGGTTTAAGCTGTTAAAACAGCGTGCAAAGTTGTCCAAAGCGATTGCAAAGTTGGTAGATTTGCGTGTTTCCTTGACCTAAGTTGTTTTTATATCGAACCCTGCAGTTATAACGTATAAAAAATGAATAAAATCCATTTGAAGCCTCCCATGTAAGCAGACTGTCATGTGAGCCCGCCGTAATATGTACAAACACACCCTAAAAATGTGAAAAGCAATTAAAAAGTTGGTGGATTTGGGTGTATATTCCCCCTAAGACATTTCATATAGAACCCCGCAGTTAAATTTAGAACGAAAATATGAAAAATCTAATATAGCTATTTATATTAGCAGATTGCATCACTGCCCAAGCGCAAAGTGATTAACAAAGTACTTGCAAAGTTGTGAAAAGCTCGTGCAAAGTTGTCAGATTTACATGGAAATGTTACCTATGTTGTTACATTATCAAGACCAGCAGTTAAATCTTCGCGAAAGTGAATAAATATGTCGTAAAAGTCGTTTGAATATCACAGTAGCCCCGAAGGACGTAGAATTTTGAAACACTTCCACACATTAAATGGCCGCCAATAAAGAAAAATTTCAAAGGATTCTGATAGATGAGTGGTCAGGTGATCGACCTATTATGAAAGTAAAGTTTAATCGCTCGTGGTTAGTACTTGCATGGGAGACAACCTGCCCAAATTAGCCGGTAAGTTATTTTTTTTTTTGCAGTCTTCACCTGTTTGGTTTAAGCTGTTAAAAGAGCATGCAAAGTTGTCCAAAGCGATTGCAAAGTTGGTAGATTTGCGTGTTTACTTGACCTAAGTTGTTTTTATATCGAATCCTGCAATTATAACGTATGAAAAATGAATAAAATCCATTTGAAGCCTCTCATGTTAGCAGACTGTCATGTGAGCCCGCCGTAATATGTACAAACATACCCTAAAAATGTGAAAAGCAATTAAAAAGTTGGTGGATTTGGGTGTATATTCCCCCTAAGACATTTCATATAGAACCCCGCAGTTAAATTTAGAACGAAAATATGAAAAATCTAATATAGCTGTTTATATTAGCAGATTGCATCACTGCCCAAGCGCAAAGTGATTAACAAAGTGCTTGCAAAGTTGTGAAAAGCTCGTGCAAAGTTGTCAGATTTACATGGAAATGTTACCTATGTTGTTACATTATCGAGATCAGCAGTTAAATGTTCGCGAAAGTGAATAAATATGTCGTAAAAGTCGTTTGAATATCACAGTAGCCTCGAAGGACGTAGAATTTTGAAACACTTCCACACATTAAATGGCCGCCAATAAAGAAAAATTTCAAAGGATTCTGATAGATGAGTGGTCAGGTGATCGACCTATTATGAAAGTAAAGTTTAATCGGTCGTGGTTAGTCTTTGCGTGAGAGACAACCTGAGCAAACTAGCCGGTAAGTTTTTTTTTTTTTTTGCAGTCTGCACCTGTTTGGTTTAAGCTGTTAAAACAGCGTGCAAAGTTGTCCAAAGCGATTGCAAAGTTGGTAGATTTGCGTGTTTCCTTGACCTAAGTTGTTTTTATATCGAACCCTGCAGTTATAACGTATAAACAATGAATAAAATCCATTTGAAGCCTCCCATGTAAGCAGACTGTCATGTGAGCCCGCCGTAATATGTACAAACACACCCTAAAAATGTGAAAAGCAATTAAAAAGTTGGTGGATTTGGGTGTATATTCCCCAAAGACATTTCATATAGAACCCCGCAGTTAAATTTAGAACGAAAATATGAAAAATCTAATATAACTGTTTATATTAGCAGATTGCATCACTGCCCAAGCGCAAAGTGATTAACAAAGTGCTTGCAAAGTTGTGAAAAGCTCGTGCAAAGTTGTCAGATTTAATGGAAATGTTACCTATGTTGTTACATTATCGAGACCAGCAGTTAAATGTTCGCAAAAGTGAATAGATATGTCGTAAAAGTCGTTTGAATATCACAGTGGCCCCGAAGGATGTAGAATATTGAAACACTTCCAAACATTACATGGCCGCCAATAACGATAAATTTCAAAGGATTCTGATAGATGAGTGGTCAGGTGATCGACCTATTATGAAAGTAAAGTTTAATCGGTCGTGGTTAGTACTTGCATGGGATACAACCTGCACAAACTAGCCTGTAAGTTTTTTTTTTTTTGCAGTCTTCACCTGTTTGGGTTAAGCTGTTAAAAGAGCGTGCAAAGTTGTCCAAAGCGATTGCAAAGTTGGTAGATATGCGTGTTTACTTGACCTAAGTTCTTTTATATCAAACCCTGCAATTATAACGTATGAAAAATGAATAAAATCTATTTGAAGCCTCCCATGTTAGCAGACTGTCATGTGAGCCCGCCGTAATATGTACAAACACACCCTAAAAATGTGAAAAGCAATTAAAAAGTTGGTGGATTTGGGTGTATATTCCCCAAAGACATTTCATATAGAACCCCGCAGTTAAATTTAGAACGAAAATATGAAAAATCTAATATAACTGTTTATATTAGCAGATTGCATCACTGCCCAAGCGCAAAGTGATTAACAAAGTGCTTGCAAAGTTGTGAAAAGCTCGTGCAAAGTTGTCAGATTTAATGGAAATGTTACCTATGTTGTTACATTATCGAGACCAGCAGTTAAATGTTCGCGAAAGTGAATAAATATGTCGTAAAAGTCGTTTGAATATCATAGTGGCCCCGAAGGATGTAGAATTTTGAAACACTTCCACACATTAAATGGCCGCCAATAACGATAAATTTCAAAGGATTCTGATAGATGAGTGGTCAGGTGATCGACCTATTATGAAAGTAAAGTTTAATCGGTCGTGGTTAGTACTTGCATGGGAGACGACCTGAGCAAACTAGCCGGTAAGTTTTTTTTTCGTTTTTTTTTGCAGTCTGCACCTGTTTGGTTTAAGCTGTTAAAACAGCGTGCAAAGTTGTCCAAAGCGATTGCAAAGTTAGTAGATTTACGTGTTTACTTGACCTAAGTTGTTTTTATATCGAACCCTGCAGTTATAACGTATGAAAAATGAATAAAATCCATTTGAAGCCTCCCATGTTAGCAGACTGTCATGTGAGCCCGCCGTAATATGTACAAACACACCCTAAAAATGTGAAAAGCAATTAAAAAGTTGGTGGATTTGGGTGTATATTCCCCCTAAGAAATTTCATATAGAACCCCGCAGTTAAATTTAGAACGAAAATATGAAAAACTAATATAGCTATTTATATTAGCAGATTGCATCACTGCCCAAGCGCAAAGTGATTAACAAAGTGCTTGAAAAGTTGTGAAAAGCTCGTGCAAAGTTGTCAGATGTACATGGAAATGTTACCTATGTTGTTACATTATCGAGACCAGCAGTTAAATGTTCGCGAAAGTGAATAAATATGTCGTAAAAGTCGTTTGAATATCATACTGGCCCCGAAGGATGTAGAATTTTGAAACACTTCCACACATTAAATGGCCGCCAATAACGATAAATTTCAAAGGATTCTGATAGATGAGTGGTCAGGTGATCGACCTATTATGAAAGTAAAGTTTAATCGGTCGTGGTTAGTACTTGCATGGGAGACAACCTGAGCAAACTAGCCGGTATTTTTTTTTTTTTTTTGCAGTCTGCACCCGTTTGGTTTAAGCTGTTAAAACAGCGTGCAAAGTTGTCCAAGGCGATTGCAAAGTTGGTAGATTTGCGTGTTTACTTGACCTAAGTTGTTTTATATCGAACCCTGCAGTTATAACGTATGAAAAATGAATAAAATCCATTTGAAGCCTCCCATGTTAGCAGACTGTCATGTGAGCCCGCCGTAATATGTACAAACACACCCTAAAAATGTGAAAAGCAATTAAAAAGTTGGTGTATTTTTGGGTGTATATTCCCCCTAAGACATTTCATATAGAACCCCGCAGTTAAATTTAGAACGAAAATATGAAAAATCTAATATAGCTATTTATATTAGCAGATTGCATCACTGCCCAAGCGCAAAGTGATTAGCAAAGTGCTTGAAAAGTTGTGAAAAGCTCGTGCAAAGTTGTCAGATGTACATAGAAATGTTACCTATGTTGTTACATTATCGAGACCAGCAGTTAAATGTTCGCGAAACTGAGTAAATATGTCGTAAAAGTCGTTTGAATGTCATAGTGGCCCCGAAGGATGTAGAATTTTGAAACACTTCCACACATTAAATGGCCGCCAATAAAGAAAAATTTCAAAGGATTCTGATAGATGAGTGGTCAGGTGATCGACCTATTATGAAAGTAAAGTTTAATCGGTCGTGGTTAGTACTTGCATGGGAGACAACCTGAGCAAACTAGCCGGTAAGTTTTTTTTTTGTTTTTTTTTTGCAGTCTGCACCTGTTTGGTTTAAGATGTTAAAACAGCGTGCAAAGTTGTCCAAAGCGATTGCAAAGTTGGTAGATTTGCGTGTTTACTTGACCTAAGTTGTTTTTATATCGAACCCTGCAGTTATAACGTATGGAAAATGAATAAAATCCATTTGAAGCCTCTCATGTTAGCAGACTGTCATGTGAGCCCGCCGTAATATGTACAAACACACCCTAAAAATGTGAAAAGCAATTAAAAAGTTGGTGGATTTGGGTGTATATTCCCCCTAAGACATTTCATATAGAACCCCGCAGTTAAATTTAGAACGAAAATATGAAAAATCTAATATAGCTATTTATATTAGCAGATTGCATCACTGCCCAAGCGCAAAGTGATTAGCAAAGTGCTTGAAAAGTTGTGAAAAGCTCGTGCAAAGTTGTCAGATGTACATTGAAATGTTACCTATGTTGTTACATTATCGAGACCAGCAGTTAAATGTTCGCGAAACTGAGTAAATATGTCGTAAAAGTCGTTTGAATATCACAGTGGCCCCGAAGGATGTAGAATTTTGAAACACTTCCAAACATTACATGGCCGCCAATAACGATAAATTTCAAAGGATTCTGATAGATGAGTGGTCAGGTGATCGACCTATTATGAAAGTAAAGTTTAATCGGTCGTGGTTAGTACTTGCATGCGAGACAACCTGAGCAAACTAGCCGGTAATTTTTTTTTTTTTTGCAGTCTGCACCCGTTTGGTTTAAGCTGTTAAAACAGCGTGCAAAGTTGTCCAAGGCGATTGCAAAGTTGGTAGATTTGCGTGTTTACTTGACCTAAGTTGTTTTATATCGAACCCTGCAGTTATAACGTATGAAAAATGAATAAAATCCATTTGAAGCCTCCCATGTTAGCAGACTGTCATGTGAGCCCGCCGTAATATGTACAAACACACCCTAAAAATGTGAAAAGCAATTAAAAAGTTGGTGTATTTTTGGGTGTATATTCCCCCTAAGACATTTCATATAGAACCCCGCAGTTAAATTTAGAACGAAAATATGAAAAATCTAATATAGCTATTTATATTAGCAGATTGCATCACTGCCTAAGCGCAAAGTGATTAACAAAGTGCTTGCAAAGTTGTGAAAAGCTCGTGCAAAGTTGTCAGATTTACATGGAAATGTTACCTATGTTGTTACATTATCGAGACCAGCAGTTAAAAGTTCGCAAAAGTGAATAGATATGTCGTAAAAGTCGTTTGAATATCACAGTGGCCCGAAGGATGTAGAATTTTGAAACACTTCCACACATTAAATGGCCGCCAATAACGATAAATTTCAAAGGATTCTGATAGATGAGTGGTCAGGTGATCGACCTATTATGAAAGTAAAGTTTAATCGGTCGTGGTTAGTACTTGCATTGGAGACAACCTGAGCAAACTAGCCGGTAAGTTTTTTTTTTGTTTTTTTTTGCAGTCTGCACCTGTTTGGTTTAAGCTGTTAAAACAGCGTGCAAAGTTGTCCAAAGCGATTGCAAAGTTGGTAGATTTGCGTGTTTACTTGACCTAATTTGTTTTTATAACGAACCCTGCAGTTATAACGTATGGAAAATGAATAAAATCCATTTGAAGCCTCTCATGTTAGCAGACTGTCATGTGAGCCCGCCGTAATATGTACAAACACACCCTAAAAATGTGAAAAGCAATTAAAAAGTTGGTGGATTTGGGTGTATATTCCCCCTAAGACATTTCATATAGAACCCCGCAGTTAAATTTAGAACGAAAATATGAAAAATCTAATATAGCTATTTATATTAGCAGATTGCATCACTGCCCAAGCGCAAAGTGATTAGCAAAGTGCTTGAAAAGTTGTGAAAAGCTCGTGCAAAGTTGTCAGATGTACATTGAAATGTTACCTATGTTGTTACATTATCGAGACCAGCAGTTAAATGTTCGCGAAACTGAGTAAATATGTCGTAAAAGTCGTTTGAATATCACAGTGGCCCCGAAGGATGTAGAATTTTGAAACACTTCCAAACATTACATGGCCGCCAATAACGATAAATTTCAAAGGATTCTGATAGATGAGTGGTCAGGTGATCGACCTATTATGAAAGTAAAGTTTAATCGGTCGTGGTTAGTACTTGCATGCGAGACAACCTGCGCAAACTAGACGGTAAGTTGTTGTTTTTTTTTGCAGTCTTCACCTGTTTGGTTTAAGCTATTAAAAGAGCGTGCAAAGTTGTCCAAAGCGATTGCAAAGTTGGTAGATTTGCGTGTTTACTTGACCTAAGTTGTTTAATATCGAACCCTGCAATTATAACGTATGAAAAATGAATAAAATCTATTTGAAGCCTCCCATGTTAGCAGACTGTCATGTGAGCCCGCCGTAATATGTACAAACACACCCTAAAAATGTGAAAAGCAATTAAAAAGTTGGTGGATTTGGGTGTATATTCCCCCTAAGACATTTCATATAGAACCCCGCAGTTAAATTTAGAACGAAAATATGAAAAATCTAATATAGCTATTTATATTAGCAGATTGCATCACTGCCTAAGCGCAAAGTGATTAACAAAGTGCTTGCAAAGTTGTGAAAAGCTCGTGCAAAGTTGTCAGATTTACATGGAAATGTTACCTATGTTGTTACATTATCGAGACCAGCAGTTAATTGTTCGCAAAAGTGAATAGATATGTCGTAAAAGTCGTTTGAATATCACAGTGGCCCCGAAGGATGTAGAATTTTGAAACACTTCCAAACATTACATGGCCGCCAATAACGATAACTTTCAAAGGATTCTGATAGATGAGTGGTCAGGTGGTCGACCTTTTATGAAAGTAAAGTTTAATCGGTCGTAGTTAGTACTTGCATGGGAGACAACCTGAGCAAACTAGACGGTAAGTTTTTTTTTTTTTTTTGCAGTCTGCACCTGTTTGGTTTAAGCTGTTAAAACAGCGTGCAAAGTTGTACAAAGCGATTGCAAAGTTGGTAGATTTGCGTGTTTACTTGACCTAAGTTGTTTTTATATCGAACCCTGCAGTTATAACGTATGGAAAATGAATAAAATCCATTTGAAGCCTCCCATGTTAGCAGACTGTCATGTGAACCCGCCGTAATATGTACAAACACACCCTAAAAATGTGAAAAGCAAATAAAAAGTTGGTGGATTTGGGTGTATATTCCCCCTAAGACATTTCATATAGAACCCCGCAGTTAAATTTAGAACGAAAATATGAAAAATCTAATATAGCTATTTATATTAGCAGATTGCATCACTGCCCAAGCGCAAAGTGATTAAGAAAGTGCTTGCAAAGTTTGAAAAGCTCGTGCAAAGTTGTCAGATTTACATGGAAATGTTACCTATGTTTTTACATTATCGAGACCAGCAGTTAAATGTTCGCAAAAGTGAATAGATATGTCGTAAAAGTCGTTTGAATATCACAGTGGCCCCGAAGGATGTAGAATTTTGAAACACTTCCAAACATTACATGGCCGCCAATAACGATAAATTTCAAAGGATTCTGATAGATGAGTGGTCAGGTGATCGACCTATTATGAAAGTAAAGTTTAATCGGTCGTAGTTAGTACTTGCATGGGAGACAACCTGAGCAAACTAGCCGGTAAGTTTTTTTTTTTTTTTGCAGTCTGCACCTGTTTGGTTTAAGCTGTTAAAACAGCGTGCAAAGTTGTACAAAGCGATTGCAAAGTTGGTAGATTTGCGTGTTTACTTGACCTAAGTTGTTTTATATCGAACCCTGCAATTATAACGTATGAAAAATGAATAAAATCCATTTGAAGCCTCCCATGTTAGCAGACTGTCATGTGAGCCCGCCGTAATATGTACAAACACACCCTAAAAATGTGAAAAGCAATTAAAAAGTTGGAGGATTTGGGTGTATATTCCCCCTAAGACATTTCATATAGAACCCCGCAGTTAAATTTAGAACGAAAATATGAAAAATCTAATATAGCTATTTATATTAGCAGATTGCATCACTGCCCAAGCGCAAAGTGATTAACAAAGTGCTTGCAAAGTTGTGAAAAGCTCGTGCAAAGTTGTCAGATTTACATGGAAATGTTACCTATGTTGTTACATTATCGAGACCAGCAGTTAAATGTTCGCGAAAGTGAATAAATATGTCGTAAAAGTCGTTTGAATATCACAGTAGCCCCGAAGGACGTAGAATTTTGAAACACTTCAAAACATTACATGGCCGCCAATAACGATAAATTTCAAAGGATTCTGATAGATGAGTGGTCAGGTGATCGACCTATTATGAAAGTAAAGTTTAATCGGTCGTAGTTAGTACTTGCATGGGAGACAACCTGCGCAAATTAGCCGGTAAGTTTTTTTTTTTGCAGTCTTCACCTGTTTGGTTTAAGCTGTTAAAAGAGCGTGCAAAGTTGTCCAAAGCGATTGCAAAGTTGGTAGATTTGCGTGTTTACTTGACCTAAGTTGTTTTTATATCGAATCCTGCAATTATAACGTATGAAAAATGAATAAAATCCATTTGAAGCCTCCCATGTTAGCAGACTGTCATGTGAGCCCGCCGTAATATGTACAAACATACCCTAAAAATGTGAAAAGCAATTAATAAGTTGGTGGATTTGGGTGTATATTCCCCCTAAGACATTTCATATAGAACCCCGCAGTTAAATTTAGAACGAAAATATGAAAAATCTAATATAGCTGTTTATATTAGCAGATTGCATCACTGCCCAAGCGCAAAGTGATTAACAAAGTGCTTGAAAAGTTGAGAAAAGCTCGTGCAAAGTTGTCACATGTACATGGAAATGTTACCTATGTTGTTACATTATCGAGACCAGCAGTTAAATGTTCGCAAAAGTGAATAGATATGTCGTATAGTCGTTTGAATATCACAGTGGCCCCGAAGGATGTAGAATATTGAAACACTTCCAAACATTACATGGCCGCCAATAACGAAAAATTTCAAAGGATTCTGATAGATGAGTGGTCAGGTGATCGACCTATTATGAAAGTAAAGTTTAATCGGTCGTGGTTAGTACTTGCATGGGATACAACCTGCACAAACTAGCCGGTAAGTTTTTTTTTTTGCAGTCTTCACCTGTTTGGTTTAAGCTGTTAAAAGAGCGTGCAAAGTTGTCCAAAGCGATTGCAAAGTTGGTAGATTTGCGTGTTTACTTGACCTAAGTTGTTTTATATCGAACCCTGCAATTATAACGTATGAAAAATGAATAAAATCCATTTAAAGCCTCCCATGTTAGCAGACTGTCATGTGAGCCCGCCGTAATATGTACAAACACACCCTAAAAATGTGAAAAGCAATTAAAAAGTTGGTGGATTTGGGTGTATGTTCCCCCCCAAGACATTTCATATAGAACCCCGCAGTTAAATTTAGAACGAAAATATGAAAAATCTTATATAGCTATTTATATTAGCAGATTGCATCACTGCCCAAGCGCAAAGTGATTAACAAAGTGCTTACAAAGTTGTGAAAAGCTCGTGCAAAGTTGTCAGATTTACATGGAAATGTTACCTATGTTGTTACATTATCGAGACCAGCAGTTAAATCTTCGCGAAAGTGAGTAAATATGTCGTAAAAGTCGTTTGAATATCACAGTAGCCCCGAAGGACGTAGAATTTTGAAACACTTCCACACATTAAATGGCCGCCAATAAAGAAAAATTTCAAAGGATTCTGATAGATGAGTGTCAGGTGATCGACCTATTATGAAAGTAAAGTTTAATCGGTCGTGGTTAGTCCTTGCGTGGGAGACAACCTGAGCAAACTAGCCGGTAAGTTTTTTTTTTTTTGCAGTCTGCACCTGTTTGGTTTAAGCTGTTAAAACAGCGTGCAAAGTTGTACAAAGCGATTGCAAAGTTGGTAGATTTGCGTGTTTACTTGACCTAAGTTGTTTTTATATCGAACCCTGCAGTTATAACGTATGGAAAATGAATAAAATCCATTTGAAGCCTCCCATGTTAGCAGACTGTCATGTGAACCCGCCGTAATATGTACAAACACACCCTAAAAATGTGAAAAGCAAATAAAAAGTTGGTGGATTTGGGTGTATATTCCCCCTAAGACATTTCATATAGAACCCCGCAGTTAAATTTAGAACGAAAATATGAAAAATCTAATATAGCTATTTATATTAGCAGATTGCATCACTGCCCAAGCGCAAAGTGATTAAGAAAGTGCTTGCAAAGTTTGAAAAGCTCGTGCAAAGTTGTCAGATTTACATGGAAATGTTACCTATGTTTTTACATTATCGAGACCAGCAGTTAAATGTTCGCAAAAGTGAATAGATATGTCGTAAAAGTCGTTTGAATATCACAGTGGCCCCGAAGGATGTAGAATTTTGAAACACTTCCAAACATTACATGGCCGCCAATAACGATAAATTTCAAAGGATTCTGATAGATGAGTGGTCAGGTGATCGACCTATTATGAAAGTAAAGTTTAATCGGTCGTAGTTAGTACTTGCATGGGAGACAACCTGAGCAAACTAGCCGGTAAGTTTTTTTTTTTTTGCAGTCTGCACCTGTTTGGTTTAAGCTGTTAAAACAGCGTGCAAAGTTGTACAAAGCGATTGCAAAGTTGGTAGATTTGCGTGTTTACTTGACCTAAGTTGTTTTATATCGAACCCTGCAATTATAACGTATGAAAAATGAATAAAATCCATTTGAAGCCTCCCATGTTAGCAGACTGTCATGTGAGCCCGCCGTAATATGTACAAACACACCCTAAAAATGTGAAAAGCAATTAAAAAGTTGGTGGATTTGGGTGTATATTCCCCCTAAGACATTTCATATAGAACCCCGCAGTTAAATTTAGAACGAAAATATGAAAAATCTAATATAGCTATTTATATTAGCAGATTGCATCACTGCCCAAGCGCAAAGTGATTAACAAAGTGCTTGCAAAGTTGTGAAAAGCTCGTGCAAAGTTGTCAGATTTACATGGAAATGTTACCTATGTTGTTACATTATCGAGACCAGCAGTTAAATGTTCGCGAAAGTGAATAAATATGTCGTAAAAGTCGTTTGAATATCACAGTAGCCCCGATGGATGTAGAATTTTGAAACACTTCAAAACATTACATGGCCGCCAATAACGATAAATTTCAAAGGATTCTGATAGATGAGTGGTCAGGTGATCGACCTATTATGAAAGTAAAGTTTAATCGGTCGTGGTTAGTACTTGCATGGGAGACAACCTGCGCAAATTAGCCGGTAAGTTATTTTTTTTGCAGTCTTCACCTGTTTGGTTTAAGCTGTTAAAAGAGCGTGCAAAGTTGTCCAAAGCGATTGCAAAGTTGGTAGATTTGCGTGTTTACTTGACCTAAGTTGTTTTTATATCGAATCCTGCAATTATAACGTATGAAAAATGAATAAAATCCATTTGAAGCCTCCCATGTTAGCAGACTGTCATGTGAGCCCGCCGTAATATGTACAAACATACCCTAAAAATGTGAAAAGCAATTAATAAGTTGGTGGATTTGGGTGTATATTCCCCCTAAGACATTTCATATAGAACCCCGCAGTTAAATTTAGAACGAAAATATGAAAAATCTAATATAGCTGTTTATATTAGCAGATTGCATCACTGCCCAAGCGCAAAGTGATTAACAAAGTGCTTGCAAAGTTGTGAAAAGCTCGTGCAAAGTTGTCAGATTTACATGGAAATGTTACCTATGTTGTTACATTATCGAGACCAGCAGTTAAATCTTCGCGAAAGTGAATAAATATGTCGTAAAAGTCGTTTGAATATCACAGTAGCCCCGAAGGACGTAGAATTTTGAAACACTTCCACACATTAAATGGCCGCCAATAAAGAAAAATTTCAAAGGATTCTGATAGATGAGTGTCAGGTGATCGACCTATTATGAAAGTAAAGTTTAATCGGTCGTGGTTAGTCCTTGCGTGGGAGACAACCTGAGCAAACTAGCCGGTAAGTTTTTTTTTTTTTTTTTTTGCAGTCTGCACCTGTTTGGTTTAAGCTGTTAAAACAGCGTGCAAAGTTGTCCAAAGCGATTGCAAAGTTGGTAGATTTGCGTGTTTCCTTGACCTAAGTTGTTTTTATATCGAACCCTGCAGTTATAACGTATAAAAAATGAATAAAATCCACTTGAAGCCTCCCATGTAAGCAGACTGTCATGTGAGCCCGCCGTAATATGTACAAACACACCCTAAAAATGTGAAAAGCAATTAAAAAGTTGGTGGATTTGGGTGTATATTCCCCCTAAGACATTTCATATAGAACCCCGCAGTTAAATTTAGAACGAAAATATGAAAAATCTATTATAGCTATTTATATTAGCAGATTGCATCACTGCCCAAGCGCAAAGTGATTAACAAAGTGCTTGAAAAGTTGAGAAAAGCTCGTGCAAAGTTGTCACATGTACATGGAAATGTTACCTATGTTGTTACATTATCGAGACCAGCAGTTAAATGTTCGCAAAAGTGAATAGATATGTCGTATAGTCGTTTGAATATCACAGTGGCCCCGAAGGATGTAGAATATTGAAACACTTCCAAACATTACATGGCCGCCAATAACGAAAAATTTCAAAGGATTCTGATAGATGAGTGGTCAGGTGATCGACCTATTATGAAAGTAAAGTTTAATCGGTCGTGGTTAGTACTTGCATGGGATACAACCTGCACAAACTAGCCGGTAAGTTTTTTTTTTGCAGTCTTCACCTGTTTGGTTTAAGCTGTTAAAAGAGCGTGCAAAGTTGTCCAAAGCGATTGCAAAGTTGGTAGATTTGCGTGTTTACTTGACCTAAGTTGTTTTATATCGAACCCTGCAATTATAACGTATGAAAAATGAATAAAATCCATTTAAAGCCTCCCATGTTAGCAGACTGTCATGTGAGCCCGCCGTAATATGTACAAACACACCTTAAAAATGTGAAAAGCAATTAAAAAGTTGGTGGATTTGGGTGTATGTTCCCCCCCCAAGACATTTCATATAGAACCCCGCAGTTAAATTTAGAACGAAAATATGAAAAATCTAATATAGCTATTTATATTAGCAGATTGCATCACTGCCCAAGCGCAAAGTGATTAACAAAGTGCTTACAAAGTTGTGAAAAGCTCGTGCAAAGTTGTCAGATTTACATGGAAATGTTACCTATGTTGTTACATTATCGAGACCAGCAGTTAAATCTTCGCGAAAGTGAGTAAATATGTCGTAAAAGTCGTTTGAATATCACAGTAGCCCCGAAGGACGTAGAATTTTGAAACACTTCCACACATTAAATGGCCGCCAATAAAGAAAAATTTCAAAGGATTCTGATAGATGAGTGTCAGGTGATCGACCTATTATGAAAGTAAAGTTTAATCGGTCGTGGTTAGTCCTTGCGTGGGAGACAACCTGAGCAAACTAGCCGGTAAGTTTTTTTTTTTTTGCAGTCTGCACCTGTTTGGTTTAAGCTGTTAAAACAGCGTGCAAAGTTGTACAAAGCGATTGCAAAGTTGGTAGATTTGCGTGTTTACTTGACCTAAGTTGTTTTTATATCGAACCCTGCAGTTATAACGTATGGAAAATGAATAAAATCCATTTGAAGCCTCCCATGTTAGCAGACTGTCATGTGAACCCGCCGTAATATGTACAAACACACCCTAAAAATGTGAAAAGCAAATAAAAAGTTGGTGGATTTGGGTGTATATTCCCCCTAAGACATTTCATATAGAACCCCGCAGTTAAATTTAGAACGAAAATATGAAAAATCTAATATAGCTATTTATATTAGCAGATTGCATCACTGCCCAAGCGCAAAGTGATTAAGAAAGTGCTTGCAAAGTTTGAAAAGCTCGTGCAAAGTTGTCAGATTTACATGGAAATGTTACCTATGTTTTTACATTATCGAGACCAGCAGTTAAATGTTCGCAAAAGTGAATAGATATGTCGTAAAAGTCGTTTGAATATCACAGTGGCCCCGAAGGATGTAGAATTTTGAAACACTTCCAAACATTACATGGCCGCCAATAACGATAAATTTCAAAGGATTCTGATAGATGAGTGGTCAGGTGATCGACCTATTATGAAAGTAAAGTTTAATCGGTCGTAGTTAGTACTTGCATGGGAGACAACCTGAGCAAACTAGCCGGTAAGTTTTTTTTTTTTTTGCAGTCTGCACCTGTTTGGTTTAAGCTGTTAAAACAGCGTGCAAAGATGTACAAAGCGATTGCAAAGTTGGTAGATTTGCGTGTTTACTTGACCTAAGTTGTTTTATATCGAACCCTGCAATTATAACGTATGAAAAATGAATAAAATCCATTTGAAGCCTCCCATGTTAGCAGACTGTCATGTGAGCCCGCCGTAATATGTACAAACACACCCTAAAAATGTGAAAAGCAATTAAAAAGTTGGTGGATTTGGGTGTATATTCCCCCTAAGACATTTCATATAGAACCCCGCAGTTAAATTTAGAACGAAAATATGAAAAATCTAATATAGCTATTTATATTAGCAGATTGCATCACTGCCCAAGCGCAAAGTGATTAACAAAGTGCTTGCAAAGTTGTGAAAAGCTCGTGCAAAGTTGTCAGATTTACATGGAAATGTTACCTATGTTGTTACATTATCGAGACCAGCAGTTAAATGTTCGCGAAAGTGAATAAATATGTCGTAAAAGTCGTTTGAATATCACAGTAGCCCCGAAGGACGTAGAATTTTGAAACACTTCAAAACATTACATGGCCGCCAATAACGATAAATTTCAAAGGATTCTGATAGATGAGTGGTCAGGTGATCGACCTATTATGAAAGTAAAGTTTAATCGGTCGTGGTTAGTACTTGCATGGGAGACAACCTGCGCAAATTAGCCGGTAAGTTATTTTTTTTGCAGTCTTCACCTGTTTGGTTTAAGCTGTTAAAAGAGCGTGCAAAGTTGTCCAAAGCGATTGCAAAGTTGGTAGATTTGCGTGTTTACTTGACCTAAGTTGTTTTTATATCGAATCCTGCAATTATAACGTATGAAAAATGAATAAAATCCATTTGAAGCCTCCCATGTTAGCAGACTGTCATGTGAGCCCGCCGTAATATGTACAAACATACCCTAAAAATGTGAAAAGCAATTAATAAGTTGGTGGATTTGGGTGTATATTCCCCCTAAGACATTTCATATAGAACCCCGCAGTTAAATTTAGAACGAAAATATGAAAAATCTAATATAGCTGTTTATATTAGCAGATTGCATCACTGCCCAAGCGCAAAGTGATTAACAAAGTGCTTGCAAAGTTGTGAAAAGCTCGTGCAAAGTTGTCAGATTTACATGGAAATGTTACCTATGTTGTTACATTATCGAGACCAGCAGTTAAATCTTCGCGAAAGTGAATAAATATGTCGTAAAAGTCGTTTGAATATCACAGTAGCCCCGAAGGACGTAGAATTTTGAAACACTTCCACACATTAAATGGCCGCCAATAAAGAAAAATTTCAAAGGATTCTGATAGATGAGTGTCAGGTGATCGACCTATTATGAAAGTAAAGTTTAATCGGTCGTGGTTAGTCCTTGCGTGGGAGACAACCTGAGCAAACTAGCCGGTAAGTTTTTTTTTTTTTTTTTTTGCAGTCTGCACCTGTTTGGTTTAAGCTGTTAAAACAGCGTGCAAAGTTGTCCAAAGCGATTGCAAAGTTGGTAGATTTGCGTGTTTCCTTGACCTAAGTTGTTTTTATATCGAACCCTGCAGTTATAACGTATAAAAAATGAATAAAATCCACTTGAAGCCTCCCATGTAAGCAGACTGTCATGTGAGCCCGCCGTAATATGTACAAACACACCCTAAAAATGTGAAAAGCAATTAAAAAGTTGGTGGATTTGGGTGTATATTCCCCCTAAGACATTTCATATAGAACCCCGCAGTTAAATTTAGAACGAAAATATGAAAAATCTATTATAGCTATTTATATTAGCAGATTGCATCACTGCCCAAGCGCAAAGTGATTAACAAAGTGCTTGAAAAGTTGAGAAAAGCTCGTGCAAAGTTGTCACATGTACATGGAAATGTTACCTATGTTGTTACATTATCGAGACCAGCAGTTAAATGTTCGCAAAAGTGAATAGATATGTCGTATAGTCGTTTGAATATCACAGTGGCCCCGAAGGATGTAGAATATTGAAACACTTCCAAACATTACATGGCCGCCAATAACGAAAAATTTCAAAGGATTCTGATAGATGAGTGGTCAGGTGATCGACCTATTATGAAAGTAAAGTTTAATCGGTCGTGGTTAGTACTTGCATGGGATACAACCTGCACAAACTAGCCGGTAAGTTTTTTTTTTTGCAGTCTTCACCTGTTTGGTTTAAGCTGTTAAAAGAGCGTGCAAAGTTGTCCAAAGCGATTGCAAAGTTGGTAGATTTGCGTGTTTACTTGACCTAAGTTGTTTTATATCGAACCCTGCAATTATAACGTATGAAAAATGAATAAAATCCATTTAAAGCCTCCCATGTTAGCAGACTGTCATGTGAGCCCGCCGTAATATGTACAAACACACCCTAAAAATGTGAAAAGCAATTAAAAAGTTGGTGGATTTGGGTGTATGTTCCCCCCCAAGACATTTCATATAGAACCCCGCAGTTAAATTTAGAACGAAAATATGAAAAATCTAATATAGCTATTTATATTAGCAGATTGCATCACTGCCCAAGCGCAAAGTGATTAACAAAGTGCTTACAAAGTTGTGAAAAGCTCGTGCAAAGTTGTCAGATTTACATGGAAATGTTACCTATGTTGTTACATTATCGAGACCAGCAGTTAAATCTTCGCGAAAGTGAGTAAATATGTCGTAAAAGTCGTTTGAATATCACAGTGGCCCCGAAGGATGTAGAATTTTGAAACACTTCCACACATTAAATGGCCGCCAATAAAAAAAATTTTCAAAGGATTCTGATAGATGAGTGGTCAGGTGATCGACCTATTATGAAAGTAAAGTTTAATCGGTCGTGGTTAGTACTTGCATGGGAGACAACCTGCGCAAATTAGCCGGTAAGTTATTTTTTTTTTGCAGTCTTCACCTGTTTGGTTTAAGCTGTTAAAAGAGCGTGCAAAGTTGTCCAAAGCGATTGCAAAGTTGGTAGATTTGCGTGTTTACTTGACCTAAGTTGTTTTTATATCGAAACCTGCAGTTATAACGTATAAAAAATGAATAAAATCCATTTGAAGCCTCCCATGTAAGCAGACTGTCATGTGAGCCCGCCGTAATATGTACAAACACACCCTAAACATGTGAAAAGCAATTAAAAAGTTGGTGGATTTGGGTGTATATTCCCCCTAAGACATTTCATATAGAACCCCGCAGTTAAATTTAGAACGAAAATATGAAAAATCTATTATAGCTATTTATATTAGCAGATTGCATCACTGCCCAAGCGCAAAGTGATTAACAAAGTGCTTGAAAAGTTGAGAAAAGCTCGTGCAAAGTTGTCACATGTACATGGGAATGTTACCTATGTTGTTACATTATCGAGACCAGCAGTTAAATGTTCGCAAAAGTGAATAGATATGTCGTATAGTCGTTTGAATATCACAGTGGCCCCGAAGGATGTAGAATATTGAAACACTTCCAAACATTACATGGCCGCCAATAACGATAAATTTCAAAGGATTCTGATAGATGAGTGGTCAGGTGATCGACCTATTATGAAAGTAAAGTTTAATCGGTCGTGGTTAGTACTTGCATGGGATACAACCTGCACAAACTAGCCGGTAAGTTTTTTTTTTGCTGTCTGCACCTGTTTGGTTTAAGCTGTTAAATCAGCGTGCAAAGTTGTCCAAAACGATTGCAAAGTTGGTAGATTTGCGTGTTTACTTGACCTAAGTTGTTATTATATCGAACCCTGCAGTTATAACGTATGAAAAATGAATAAAATCCATTTGAAGCCTCCCATGTTAGCAGACTGTAATGTGAGCCCGCCGTAATATGTACAAACACACCCTAAAAATGTGAAAAGCAATTAAAAAGTTTGTGGATTTGTGTGTATATTCCCCCTAAGACATTTCATATAGAACCCCGTAGTTAAATTTAGAACGAAAATATGAAAAATCTAATATAGCTATTTATATTAGCAGATTGCATCGCTGCCCAAGCGCAAAGTGATTAACAAAGTGCTTACAAAGTTGTGAAAAAACTCGTGCAAAGTTGTCAGATTGACATGGAAATGTTACCTATGTCGTTACATTATCGAGACCAGCAGTTAAAAGTTTGCGAAAGTGAATAAATATGTCGTAAAAGTCGTTTGAATATCACAGTGGCCCCGAAGGATGTAGAATTTTGAAACACTTCCAAACATTAAATGGCCGCCAATAACGATAAATTTCGAAAAACTCTGATAGATGAGTCGTCAGGTGATCGACCTATTATGCAAGTAAAGTTTAAGCGGTCGTGGTTGGTACTTGCATGGGAGACTACCTGAGCAAACTAGCCGGTAAGTGTTTTTTTTGCAGTCTGCACCTGTTTGGTTTAAGCTGTTAAAACAGCGTGCAAAGTTGTCCAAAGCGATTGCAAAGTTGGTAGATTTGCGTGTTTACTTGACCTAAGTTGTTTTCATATCGAACCCTGCAGTTATAACGTATGAAAAATGAATAAAATCCATTTGAAGACTCCCATGTTAGCAGACTGTCATGCGAGCCCGCCGTAATATGGACAAACACACCCTAAAAATGTGAAAAGCAATTAAAAAGTTGGTGGATTTGCGTGTATATTCCCCCTATGACATTTCATATAGAACCCCGCAGTTAAATTTAGAACGAAAATATGAAAAATCTAATATAGCTATTTATATTAGCAGATTGCATCACTGCCCAAGCGCAAAGTGATTAACAGAGTGCTTACAAAGTTGTAAAAAGCTCGTGCAAAGTTGTCAGATTTACATGGAAATGTTACCTATGTTGTTACATTATCGAGACCAGCAGTTAAATGTTCGCGAAAGTGAATAAATATGTCGTAAAAGTCGTTTGAATATCATAGTGGCCCCGCAGGATGTAGAATTTTGAAACACTTCCACACATTAAATGGCCGCCAATAAAGAAAATTTTCAAAGGATTTTGATAGATGAGTGGTCAGGTGATCGACCTATTATGAAAGTAAAGTTTAATCGGTCGTGGTTAGTACTTGCGTGGGAGACAACCTGAGCAAACTAGCCGGTAAGTTTTTTTTTTTTTTTTTTTGCAGTCTGCACCTGTTTGGTTTAAGCTGTTGAAACAGCGTGCAAAGTTGTCCAAAGCGATTGCAAAGTTGGTAGATTTGCGTGTTTCCTTGACCTAAGTTGTTTTTATATCGAACCCTGCAGTTATAACGTATAAAAAATGAATACAATCCATTTGAAGCCTCCCATGTAAGCAGACTGTCATGTGAGCCCGCCGTAATATGTACAAACACACCCTAAAAATGTGAAAAGCAATTAAAAAGTTGGTGGATTTGGGTGTATATTCCCCCTAAGACATTTCATATAGAACCCCGCAGTTAAATTTAGAACGAAAATATGAAAAATCTATTATAGCTATTTATATTAGCAGATTGCATCACTGCCCAAGCGCAAAGTGATTAACAAAGTGCTTGAAAAGTTGAGAAAAGCTCGTGCAAAGTTGTCACATGTACATGGAAATGTTACCTATGTTGTTACATTATCGAGACCAGCAGTTAAATGTTCGCAAAAGTGAATAGATATGTCGTAAAAGTCGTTTGAATATCACAGTAGCCCCGAAGGACGTAGAATTTTGAAACACTTCCACACATTAAATGGCCGCCAATAAAGAAAAATTTCAAAGGATTCTGATAGATGAGTGGTCAGGTGATCGACCCATTATGAAAGTAAAGTTTAATCGGTCGTGGTTAGTCCTTGCGTGGGAGACAACCTGAGCAAACTAGCCGGTAAGTTTTTTTTTTTTTTTTTTTTGCAGTCTGCACCTGTTTGGTTTAAGCTGTTAAAACAGCGTGCAAAGTTGTCCAAAGCGATTGCAAAGTTGGTAGATTTGCGTGTTTCCTTGACCTAAGTTGTTTTTATATCGAACCCTGCAGTTATAACGTATATAAAATGAATAAAATCCATTTGAAGCCTCCCATGTTAGCAGACTGTCATGTGAGCCCGCCGTAATATGTACAAACACACCCTAAAAATGTGAAAAGCAATTAAAAAGTTGGTGGATTTGGGTGTATATTCCCCCTAAGACATTTCATATAGAACCCCGTAGTTAAATTTAGAACGAAAATATGAAAAATCTATTATAGCTATTTATATTAGCAGATTGCATCACTGCCCAAGCGCAAAGTGATTAACAAAGTGCTTGAAAAGTTGAGAAAAGCTCGTGCAAAGTTGTCACATGTACATGGAAATGTTACCTATGTTGTTACATTATCGAGACCAGCAGTTAAATGTTCGCGAAAGTGAATAAATATGTCGTAAAAGTCGTTTGAATATCACAGTAGCCCCGAAGGACGTAGAATTTTGAAACACTTCAAAACATTACATGGCCGCCAATAACGATAAATTTCAAGGGATTCTGATAGATGAGTGGTCAGGTGATCGACCTATTATGAAAGTAAAGTTTAATCGGTCGTAGTTAGTACTTACATGGGAGACAACCTGAGCAAACTAGCCGGTAAGTTTTTTTTTTTTTTTTTTTTTGCAGTCTGCACCTGTTTGGTTTAAGCTGTTAAATCAGCGTGCAATGTTGTCCAAAGCGATTGCAAAGTTGGTAGATTTGAGTGTTTACTTGACCTAAGTTGTTTTTATATCGAACCCTGCAGTTATAACGTATGAAAAATGAATAAAATCCATTTGAAGACTCCCATGTTAGCAGACTGTCATGCGAGCCCGCCGTAATATGGACAAACACACCCTAAAAATGTGAAAAGCAATTAAAAAGTTGGTGGATTTGCGTGTATATTCCCCCTATGACATTTCATATAGAACCCCGCTGTTAAATTTAGAACGAAAATATGAAAAATCTAATATAGCTATTTATATTAGCAGATTGCATCACTGCCCAAGCGCAAAGTGATTAACAGAGTGCTTACAAAGTTGTAAGAAGCTCGTGCAAAGTTGTCAGATTTACATGGAAATGTTACCTATGTTGTTACATTATCGAGACCAGCAGTTAAATGTTCGCGAAAGTGAATAAATATGTCGTAAAAGTCGTTTGAATATCATAGTGGCCCCGCAGGATGTAGAATTTTGAAACACTTCCACACATTAAATGGCCGCCAATAAAGAAAATTTTCAAAGGATTTTGATAGATGAGTGGTCAGGTGATCGACCTATTATGAAAGTAAAGTTTAATCGGTCGTGGTTAGTACTTGCGTGGGAGACAACCTGAGCAAACTAGCCGGTAAGTTTTTTTTTTTTTTTTTTTGCAGTCTGCACCTGTTTGGTTTAAGCTGTAAAAACAGCGTGCAAAGTTGTCCAAAGCGATTGCAAAGTTGGTAGATTTGCGTGTTTCCTTGACCTAAGTTGTTTTCATATCGAACCCTGTAGTTATAACGTATAAAAAATGAATACAATCCATTTGAAGCCTCCCATGTAAGCAGACTGTCATGTGAGCCCGCCGTAATATGTACAAACACACCCTAAAAATGTGAAAAGCAATTAAAAAGTTGGTGGATTTGGGTGTATATTCCCCCTAAGACATTTCATATAGAACCCCGCAGTTAAATTTAGAACGAAAATATGAAAAATCTATTATAGCTATTTATATTAGCAGATTGCATCACTGCCCAAGCGCAAAGTGATTAACAAAGTGCTTGAAAAGTTGAGAAAAGCTCGTGCAAAGTTGTCACATGTACATGGAAATGTTACCTATGTTGTTACATTATCGAGACCAGCAGTTAAATGTTCGCGAAAGTGAATAAATATGTCGTAAAAGTCGTTTGAATATCATAGTGGCCCCGAAGGATGTATAATTTTGAAACACTTCCACACATTAAATGGCCGCCATTAACGATAAATTTCAAAGGATTCTGATAGATGAGTGGTCAGGTGATCGACCTATTATGAAAGTAAAGTTTAATCGGTCGTGGTTAGTACTTGCATGGGATACAACCTGCACAAACTAGCCGGTAAGTTTTTTTTTTTTTTTGCAGTCTTCACCTGTTTGGTTTAAGCTGTTAAAAGAGCGTGCAAAGTTGTCCAAAGCGATTGCAAAGTTGGTAGATTTGCGTGTTTACTTGACCTAAGTTGTTTTATATCGAACCCTGCAATTATAACGTATGAACAATGAATAAAATCCATTTGAAGCCTCCCATGTTAGCAGACTGTCATGTGAGCCCGCCGTAATATGTACAAACACACCCTAAAAATGTGAAAAGCAATTAAAAAGTTGGTGGATTTGGGTGTATATTCCCCCTAAGACATTTCATATAGAACCCCACAGTTAAATTTAGAACGAAAATATGAAAAATCTAATATAGCTATTTATATTAGCAGATTGCATCACTGCCCAAGCGCAAAGTGATTAACAAAGTACTTGCAAAGTTGTGAAAAGCTCGTGCAAAGTTGTCAGATTTACATGGAAATGTTACCTATGTTGTTACATTATCGAGACCAGCAGTTAAATGTTCGCAAAAGTGAATAGATATGTCGTAAAAGTCGTTTGAATATCATAGTGGCCCCGCAGGATGTAGAATTTTGAAACACTTCCACACATTAAATGGCCGCCAATAAATAAAATTTTCAAAGGATTCTGATAGATGAGTGGTCAGGTGATCGACCTATTATGAAAGTAAAGTTTAATCGGTCGTGGTTAGTCCTTGCGTGGGAGACAACCTGAGCAAACTAGCCGGTAAGTTTTTTTTTTTTTTTTTTTTTTGCAGTCTGCACCTGTTTGGTTTAAGCTGTTAAAACAGCGTGCAAAGTTGTCCAAAGCGATTGCAAAGTTGGTAGATTTGCGTGTTTCCTTGACCTAAGTTGTTTTTATATCGAACCCTGCAGTTATAACGTATGAAAAATGAATAAAATCCATTTGAAGCCTCCCATGTTAGCAGACTGTCATGTGAGCCCGCCGTAATATGTACAAACACACCCTAAAAATGTGAAAAGCAATTAAAAAGTTGGTGGATTTGGGTGTATATTCCCCCTAAGACATTTCATATAGAACCCCGCAGTTAAATTTAGAACGAAAATATGAAAAATCTAATATAGCTATTTATATTAGCAGATTGCATCACTGCCCAAGCGCAAAGTGATTAACAAAGTACTTGCAAAGTTGTGAAAATCTCGTGCAAAGTTGTCAGATTTACATGGAAATGTTACCTATGTTGTTACATTATCGAGACCAGCAGTTAAATGTTCGCAAAAGTGAATAGATATGTCGTAAAAGTCGTTCGAATATCACAGTGGCCCTGAAGGATGTAGAATTTTGAAACACTTCCAAACATTACATGGCCGCCAATAACAATAAATTTCAAAGGATTCTGATAAATGAGTGGTCAGGTGATCGACCTATTATGAAAGTAAAGTTTAATCGGTCGTGGTTAGTACTTGCATGGGAGACAACCTGAGCAAACTAGCCGGTAAGTGTTTTTTTTGCAGTCTGCACCTGTTTGGTTTAAGCTGTTAAAACAGCGTGCAAAGTTGTCCAAAGCGATTGCAAAGTTGGTAGATTTGCGTGTTTACTTGACCTAAGTTGTTTTCATAACGAACCCTGCAGTTATAACGTATGAAAAATGAATAAAATCCATTTGAAGACTCCCATGTTAGCAGACTGTCATGCGAGCCCGCCGTAATATGGACAAACACACCCTAAAAATGTGAAAAGCAATTAAAAAGTTGGTGGATTTGCGTGTATATTCCCCCTATGACATTTCATATAGAACCCCGCAGTTAAATTTAGAACGAAAATATGAAAAATCTAATATAGCTATTTATATTAGCAGATTGCATCACTGCCCAAGCGCAAAGTGATTAACAGAGTGCTTACAAAGTTGTAAAAAGCTCGTGCAAAGTTGTCAGATTTACATGGAAATGTTACCTATGTTGTTACATTATCGAGACCAGCAGTTAAATGTTCGCGAAAGTGAATAAATATGTCGTAAAAGTCGTTTGAATATCATAGTGGCCCCGCAGGATGTAGAATTTTGAAACACTTCCACACATTAAATGGCCGCCAATAAAGAAAATTTTCAAAGGATTTTGATAGATGAGTGGTCAGGTGATCGACCTATTATGAAAGTAAAGTTTAATCGGTCGTGGTTAGTACTTGCGTGGGAGACAACCTGAGCAAACTAGCCGGTAAGTTTTTTTTTTTTTTTTTGCAGTCTGCACCTGTTTGGTTTAAGCTGTTAAAACAGCGTGCAAAGTTGTCCAAAGCGATTGCAAAGTTGGTAGATTTGCGTGTTTCCTTGACCTAAGTTGTTTTTATATCGAACCCTGCAGTTATAACGTATAAAAAATGAATACAATCCATTTGAAGCCTCCCATGTAAGCAGACTGTCATGTGAGCCCGCCGTAATATGTACAAACACACCCTAAAAATGTGAAAAGCAATTAAAAAGTTGGTGGATTTGGGTGTATATTCCCCCTAAGACATTTCATATAGAACCCCGCAGTTAAATTTAGAACGAAAATATGAAAAATCTATTATAGCTATTTATATTAGCAGATTGCATCACTGCCCAAGCGCAAAGTGATTAACAAAGTGCTTGAAAAGTTGAGAAAAGCTCGTGCAAAGTTGTCACATGTACATGGAAATGTTACCTATGTTGTTACATTATCGAGACCAGCAGTTAAATGTTCGCAAAAGTGAATAGATATGTCGTAAAAGTCGTTTGAATATCACAGTGGCCCCGAAGGATGTAGAATATTGAAACACTTCCAAACATTACATGGCCGCCAATAACGATACATTTCAAAGGATTCTGATAGATGAGTGGTCAGGTGATCGACCTATTATGAAAGTAAAGTTTAATCGGTCGTGGTTAGTACTTGCATGGGATACAACCTGCACAAACTAGCCTGTAAGTTTGTTTTTTTTTTGCAGTCTTCACCTGTTTGGTTTAAGCTGTTAAAAGAGCGTGCAAAGTTGTCCAAAGCGATTGCAAAGTTGGTAGATTTGCGTGTTTACTTGACCTAAGTTGTTTTATATCGAACCCTGCAATTATAACGTATGAAAAATGAATAAAATCCATTTGAAGCCTCCCATGTTAGCAGACTGTCATGTGAGCCCGCCGTAATATGTACAAACACACCCTAAAAATGTGAAAAGCAATTAAAAAGTTGGTGGATTTGGGTGTATATTCCCCCTAAGACATTTCATATAGAACCCCGCAGTTAAATTTAGAACGAAAATATGAAAAATCTAATATAGCTATTTATATTAGCAGATTGCATCACTGCCCAAGCGCAAAGTGATTAACAAAGTGCTTGCAAAGTTGTGAAAAGCTCGTGCAAAGTTGTCAGATTTACATGGAAATGTTACCTATGTTGTTACATTATCGAGACCAGCAGTTAAATGTTCGCAAAAGTGAATAGATATGTCGTAAAAGTCGTTTGAATATCACAGTGGCCCTGAAGGATGTAGAATTTTGAAACACTTCCAAACATTACATGGCCGCCAATAACGATAAATTTCAAAGGATTCTGATAGATGAGTGGTCAGGTGATCGACCTATTATGAAAGTAAAGTTTAATCGGTCGTGGTTAGTACTTGCATGGGAGACAACCTGAGCAAACTAGCCGGTAATTTTTTTTTTTTTTTTGCAGTCTGCACCTGTTTGGTTTAAGCTGTTAAAACAGCGTGCAAAGTTGTCCAAAGCGATTGCAAAGTTGGTAGATTTGCGTGTATACTTGACCTAAGTTGTTTTTATATCGAACCCTGCAGTTATAACGTATGAAAAATGAATAAAATCCATTTGAAGCCTCCCATGTTAGCAGACTGTCATGTGAGCCAGCCGTAATATGTACAAACACACCCTAAAAATGTGAAAAGCAATTAAAAAGTTGGTGGATTTGGGTGTATATTCCCCCTAAGACATTTCATATAGAACCCCGCAGTTAAATTTAGAACGAAAATATGAAAAATCTAATATAGCTATTTATATTAGCAGATTGCATCGCTGCCCAAGCGCAAAGTGATTAACAAAGTGCTTACAAAGTTGTGAAAAGCTCGTGCAAAGTTGTCAGATTTACATGGAAATGTTACCTATTTTGTTACATTATCGAGACCAGCAGTTAAAAGTTCGCGAAAGTGAATAAATATGTCGTAAAAGTCGTTTGAATATCACACTGGCCCCCGAAGGATGTAGAATTTTGAAACACTTCCAAACATTAAATGGCCGCCAATAATGATAAATTTCGAAGAACTCTGATGGATGAGTGGTCAGGTGATCGACCTATTATGCAAGTAAAGTTTAATCGGTCGTGGTTAGTACTTGCATGGGAGACAACCTGAGCAAACTTCCCGGTAAGTTTTTTTTTTTTTTTGCAGTCTGCACCTGTTTGGTTTAAGCTGTTAAAACAGCGTGCAAAGTTGTCCAAAGCGATTGCAAAGTTGGTAGATTTGCGTGTTTACTTGACCTAAGTTGTTTTCATATCGAACCCTGCAGTTATAACGTATGAAAAATGAATAAAATCCATTTGAAGACTCCCATGTTAGCAGACTGTCATGCGAGCCCGACGTAATATGTACAAACACACCCTAAAAATGTGAAAAGCAATTAAAAAGTTGGTGGATTTGCGTGAATATTCCCCCTATGACATTTCATATAGAACCCCGCAGTTAAATTTAGAACGAAAATATGAAAAATCTAATATAGCTATTTATATTAGCAGATTGCATCACTGCCCAAGCGCAAAGTGATTAACAGAGTGCATACAAAGTTGTGAAAAGCTCGTGCAAAGTTGTCAGATTTACATGGAAATGTTACCTATTTTGTTACATTATTGAGACCAGCAGTTAAATGTTCGCGAAATTGAATAAATATGTCGTAAAAGTCGTTTGAATATCATAGTGGCCCCGAAGGAAACACTTCCACACATTAAATGGCCGCCAATAACGATAAATTTCAAAGGATTCTGATAGATGAGTGGTCAGGTGAGCGACCTATTATGAAAGTAAAGTTTAATCGGTCGTGGTTAGTACTTGCATGGGAGACAACCTGAGCAAACTAGCCGGTAAGTTTTTTTTTTTTTTGCAGTCTGCACCTGTTTGGTTTAAGCTGTTAAAACAGCGTGCAAAGTTGTCCAAAGCGATTGCAAAGTTGGTAGATTTGCGTGTTTACTTGACCTAAGTTGTTTTTATATCGAACCCTGCAATTATAACGTATGAAAAATGAATAAAATCCATTTGAAGCCTCCCATGTTAGCAGACTGTCATGTGAGCCCGCCGTAATATGTACAAACACACCCTAAAAATGTGAAAAGCAATTAAAAAGTTGGTGGATTTGGGTGTATATTCCCCCTAAGACATTTCATATAGAACCCCGCAGTTAAATTTAGAACGAAAATATGAAAAATCTAATATAGCTATTTATATTAGCAGATTGCATCGCTGCCCAAGCGCAAAGTGATTAACAAAGTGCTTACAAAGTTGTGAAAAGCTCGTGCAAAGTTGTCAGATTTACATGGAAATGTTACCTATTTTGTTACATTATCGAGACCAGCAGTTAAAAGTTCGCGAAAGTGAATAAATATGTCGTAAAAGTCGTTTGAATATCACACTGGCCCCCGAAGGATGTAGAATTTTGAAACACTTCCAAACATTAAATGGCCGCCAATAACGATAAATTTCGAAGAACTCTGATGGATGAGTGGTCAGGTGATCGACCTATTATGCAAGTAATGTTTAATCGGTCGTGGTTAGTACTTGCATGGGAGACAACCTGAGCAAACTTGCCGGTAAGTTTTTTTTTTTTTTTGCAGTCTGCACCTGTTTGGTTTAAGCTGTTAAAACAGCGTGCAAAGTTGTCCAAAGCGATTGCAAAGTTGGTAGATTTGCGTGTTTACTTGACCTAAGTTGTTTTTATATCGAACCCTGCAGTTATAACCGTTACGTATGAAAAATGAATAAAATCCATGTGAAGCCTTGCATGTTAGCAGACTGTCATGTGAGCCAGCCGTAATATGTACAAACACACCCTAAAAATGTGAAAAGCAATTAAAAAATTTGGTGAATTTGGGTGTATATTCCCCCTAATACATTTCACATAGAACCCCGCAGTTAAATTTAGAACGAAAATATGAAAAATCTAATATAGCTATTTATATTAGCAGATTGCATCACTGCCCAAGCGCAAAGTGATTAACAAAGTGCTTGCAAAGTTGTGAAAAGCTCGTGCAAAGTTGTCAGATTTACATGGAAATGTTACCTATGTTGTTACATTATCGAGACCAGCAGTTAAATGTTCGCGAAAGTGAATAAACATGTCGTAAAAGTCGTTTGAATATCACAGTGGCCCACGAAGGATGTAGAATTTTGAAACACTTCCAAACATTAAATGGCCGCCAATAACGATAAATTTCAAAGGACTCTGATAGATTAGTGGTCAGGTGATTGACCTATTATGCAAGTAAAGTTTAATCGGTCGTGGTTAGTACTTGCATGGGAGACAACCTGAGCAAACTAGCCGGTGAGTTTTTTTTTGCAGTCTGCACCTGTTTGGTTTAAGCTGTTAAAACAACGTGCAAAGTTGTCCAAATCGATTGCAAAGTTGGTAGATTTGCGTGTTTACTTGATCTAAGTTGTTTTTATATCGAACCCTGCAGTTATAACGTATGAAAAATGAATAAAATCCATTTGAAGCCTCCCATGTTAGCAGAGTGTCATGTGAGCCCGCCGTAATATGTACAAACACACCCTAAAAATGTGAAAAGCAATTAAAAAGTTGGTGGATTTGGGTGTATGTTCCCCCTAAGACATTTCATATAGAACCCCGCAGTTAAATTTAGAACGAAAATATGAAAAATCTAATATAGCTATTTATATTAGCAGAATGCATCGCTGCCCAAGCGCAAAGTGATTAACAAAGTGCTTATAAAGTTGTGAAAAGCTCGTGCAAAGTTGTCAGATTTACATGGAAATGTTACCTATTTTGTTACATTATCGAGACCAGCAGTTAAAAGTTTGCGAAAGTGAATAAATATGTCGTAAAAGTCGTTTGAATATCACAGTGGCCCCCGAAGGATGTAGAATTTTGAAACACTTCCAAACATTACATGGCCACCAATAACGATAAATTTCAAAGGATTCTGATAGATGAGTGGTCAGGTGAGCGACCTATTATGAAAGTAAAGTTTAATCGGTCGTGGTTAGTACTTGCATGGGAGACAACCTGAGCAAACTAGCCGGTAAGTTTTTTTTTTTTTTTTTGCAGTCTGCACCTGTTTGGTTTAAGCTGTTAAAACAGCGTGCAAAGTTGTCCAAAGCGATTGCAAAGTTGGTAGATTTGCGTGTTTACTTGACCTAAGTTGTTTTTATATCGAACCCTGCAATTATAACGTATGAAAAATGAATAAAATCCATTTGAAGCCTCCCATGTTAGCAGACTGTCATGTGAGCCCGCCGTAATAAGTACAAACACACCCTAAAAATGTGAAAAGCAATTAAAAAGTTGGTGGATTTGGGTGTATATTCCCCCTAAGACATTTCATATAGAACCCCGCAGTTAAATTTAGAACGAAAATATGAAAAATCTAATATAGCTATTTATATTAGCAGATTGCATCGCTGCCCAAGCGCAAAGTGCTTACAAAGTTGTGAAAAGCTCGTGCAAAGTTGTCAGATTTACATGGAAATGTTACCTATTTTGTTACATTATCGAGACCAGCAGTTAAAAGTTCGCGAAAGTGAATAAATATGTCGTAAAAGTCGTTTGAATATCACACTGGCCCCCGAAGGATGTAGAATTTTGAAACACTTCCAAACATTAAATGGCCGCCAATAACGATAAATTTCGAAGAACTCTGATGGATGAGTGGTCAGGTGATCGACCTATTATGCAAGTAATGTTTAATCGGTCGTGGTTAGTACTTGCATGGGAGACAACCTGAGCGAACTTGCCGGTAAGTTTTTTTTTTTTTGCAGTCTGCACCTGTTTGGTTTAAGCTGTTAAAACAGCGTGCAAAGTTGTCCAAAGCGATTGCAAAGTTGGTAGATTTGCGTGTTTACTTGACCTAAGTTGTTTTTATATCGAACCCTGCAGTTATAACCGTTACGTATGAAAAATGAATAAAATCCATTTGAAGCCTTCCATGTTAGCAGACTGTCATGTGAGCCAGCCGTAATATGTACAAACACACCCTAAAAATGTGAAAAGCAATTAAAAAATTTGGTGGATTTGGGTGTATATTCCCCCTAATACATTTCACATAGAACCCCGCAGTTAAATTTAGAACGAAAATATGAAAAATCTAATATAGCTATTTATATTAGCAGATTGCATCACTGCCCAAGCGCAAAGTGATTAACAAAGTGCTTGCAAAGTTGTGAAAAGCTCGTGCAAAGTTGTCAGATTTACATGGAAATGTTACCTATGTTGTTACATTATCGAGACCAGCAGTTAAATGTTCGCGAAAGTGAATAAACATGTCGTAAAAGTCGTTTGAATATCACAGTGGCCCACGAAGGATGTAGAATTTTGAAACACTTCCAAACATTAAATGGCCGCCAATAACGATAAATTTCAAAAGACTCTTATAGATTAGTGGTCAGGTGATCGACCTATTATGCAAGTAAAGTGTAATCGGTCGTGGTTAGTACTTGCATGGGAGACAACCTGAGCAAACTAGCCGGTGAGTTTTTTTTTGCAGTCTGCACCTGTTTGGTTTAAGCTGTTAAAACAACGTGCAAAGTTGTCCAAATCGATTGCAAAGTTGGTAGATTTGCGTGTTTACTTGATCTAAGTTGTTTTTATATCGAACCCTGCAGTTATAACGTATGAAAAATGAATAAAATCCATTTGAAGCCTCCCATGTTAGCAGAGTGTCATGTGAGCCCGCCGTAATATGTACAAACACACCCTAAAAATGTGAAAAGCAATTAAAAAGTTGGTGGATTTGGGTGTATGTTCCCCCTAAGACATTTCATATAGAACCCCGCAGTTAAATTTAGAACGAAAATATGAAAAATCTAATATAGCTATTTATATTAGCAGAATGCATCGCTGCCCAAGCGCAAAGTGATTAACAAAGTGCTTATAAAGTTGTGAAAAGCTCGTGCAAAGTTGTCAGATTTACATGGAAATGTTACCTATTTTGTTACATTATCGAGACCAGCAGTTAAAAGTTTGCGAAAGTGAATAAATATGTCGAAAAATTCGTTTGAATATCACAGTGGCCCCCGAAGGATGTAGAATTTTGAAACACTTCCAAACATTACATGGCCACCAATAACGATAAATTTCAAAGGATTCTGATAGATGAGTGGTCAGGTGAGCGACCTATTATGAAAGTAAAGTTTAATCGGTCGTGGTTAGTACTTGCATGGGAGACAACCTGAGCAAACTAGCCGGTAAGTTTTTTTTTTTTTTTTTGCAGTCTGCACCTGTTTGGTTTAAGCTGTTAAAACAGCGTGCAAAGTTGTCCAAAGCGATTGCAAAGTTGGTAGATTTGCGTGTTTACTTGACCTAAGTTGTTTTTATATCGAACCCTGCAATTATAACGTATGAAAAATGAATAAAATCCATTTGAAGCCTCCCATGTTAGCAGACTGTCATGTGAGCCCGCCGTAATAAGTACAAACACACCCTAAAAATGTGAAAAGCAATTAAAAAGTTGGTGGATTTGGGTGTATATTCCCCCTAAGACATTTCATATAGAACCCCGCAGTTAAATTTAGAACGAAAATATGAAAAATCTAATATAGCTATTTATATTAGCAGATTGCATCGCTGCCCAAGCGCAAAGTGCTTACAAAGTTGTGAAAAGCTCGTGCAAAGTTGTCAGATTTACATGGAAATGTTACCTATTTTGTTACATTATCGAGACCAGCAGTTAAAAGTTCGCGAAAGTGAATAAATATGTCGTAAAAGTCGTTTGAATATCACACTGGCCCCCGAAGGATGTAGAATTTTGAAACACTTCCAAACATTAAATGGCCGCCAATAACGATAAATTTCGAAGAACTCTGATGGATGAGTGGTCAGGTGATCGACCTATTATGCAAGTAATGTTTAATCGGTCGTGGTTAGTACTTGCATGGGAGACAACCTGAGCGAACTTGCCGGTAAGTTTTTTTTTTTTTGCAGTCTGCACCTGTTTGGTTTAAGCTGTTAAAACAGCGTGCAAAGTTGTCCAAAGCGATTGCAAAGTTGGTAGATTTGCGTGTTTACTTGACCTAAGTTGTTTTTATATCGAACCCTGCAGTTATAACCGTTACGTATGAAAAATGAATAAAATCCATTTGAAGCCTTCCATGTTAGCAGACTGTCATGTGAGCCAGCCGTAATATGTACAAACACACCCTAAAAATGTGAAAAGCAATTAAAAAATTTGGTGGATTTGGGTGTATATTCCCCCTAATACATTTCACATAGAACCCCGCAGTTAAATTTAGAACGAAAATATGAAAAATCTAATATAGCTATTTATATTAGCAGATTGCATCACTGCCCAAGCGCAAAGTGATTAACAAAGTGCTTGCAAAGTTGTGAAAAGCTCGTGCAAAGTTGTCAGATTTACATGGAAATGTTACCTATGTTGTTACATTATCGAGACCAGCAGTTAAATGTTCGCGAAAGTGAATAAACATGTCGTAAAAGTCGTTTGAATATCACAGTGGCCCACGAAGGATGTAGAATTTTGAAACACTTCCAAACATTAAATGGCCGCCAATAACGATAAATTTCAAAAGACTCTTATAGATTAGTGGTCAGGTGATCGACCTATTATGCAAGTAAAGTGTAATCGGTCGTGGTTAGTACTTGCATGGGAGACAACCTGAGCAAACTAGCCGGTAAGTTTTTTTTGCAGTCTGCACCTGTTTGGTTTAAGCTGTTAAAACAACGTGCAAAGTTGTCCAAATCGATTGCAAAGTTGGTAGATTTGCGTGTTTACTTGATCTAAGTTGTTTTTATATCGAACCCTGCAGTTATAACGTATGAAAAATGAATAAAATCCATTTGAAGCCTCCCATGTTAGCAGAGTGTCATGTGAGCCCGCCGTAATATGTACAAACACACCCTAAAAATGTGAAAAGCAATTAAAAAGTTGGTGGATTTGGGTGTATGTTCCCCCTAAGACATTTCATATAGAACCCCGCAGTTAAATTTAGAACGAAAATATGAAAAATCTAATATAGCTATTTATATTAGCAGAATGCATCGCTGCCCAAGCGCAAAGTGATTAACAAAGTGCTTACAAAGTTGTGAAAAGCTCGTGCAAAGTTGTCAGATTTACATGGAAATGTTACCTATTTTGTTACATTATCGAGACCAGCAGTTAAAAGTTTGCGAAAGTGAATAAATATGTCGTAAAAGTCGTTTGAATATCACAGTGGCCCCCGAAGGATGTAGAATTTTGAAACACTTCCAAACATTAAATGGCCGCCAATAACGATAAATTTCGAAGAACTCTGATAGATGAGTGGTCAGGTGATCGACCTATTATGAAAGTAAAGTTTAATCGGTCGTGGTTAGTACTTGCATGGGAGACAACCTGAGCAAACTAGCCGGTAAGTTGTTTTTTGCAGTCTGCACCTGTTTAGTTTAAGCTGTTAAAACGCGTGCAAAGTTGTCCAAAGCGATTGCAAAGTTGGTAGATTTGCGTGTTTACTTGACCTAAGTTGTTTTCAAATCGAACCCTGCAGTTATAACGAATGAAAAATGAATAAAATCCATTTAAAGACTCCCATGTTAGCAGACTGTCATGCGAGCCCGCCGTAATATGTACAAACACACCCTAAAAATGTGAAAAGCAATTAAAAAGTTGGTGGATTTGGGTGTATATTTCCCCTAAGACATTTCATATAGAACCCCGCAGTTAAATTTAGAACGAAAATATGAAAAATCTAATATAGCTATTTATATTAGCAGAATGCATCGCTGCCAAAGCGCAAAGTGATTAACAAAGTGCTTACAAAGTTGTGAAAAGCTCGTGCAAAGTTGTCAGATTTACATGGAAATGTTACCTATGTTGTTACATTATCGAGACCAGCAGTTAAATGTTCGCGAAAGTGAATAAATATGTCGTAAAAGTCGTTTGAATATCATAGTGGCCCCGAAGGATGTATAATTTTGAAACACTTCCACACATTAAATGGCCGCCATTAACGATAAATTTCAAAGGATTCTGATAGATGAGTGGTCAGGTGATCGACCTATTATGAAAGTAAAGTTTAATCGGTCGTGGTTAGTACTTGCATGGGAGACAACCTGAGCAAACTAGCCGGTAAGTTTTTTTTTTTTTTTTTGCAGTCTGCACCTGTTTGGTTTAAGCTGTTAAAACAGCGTGCAAACTTGTCCTAAGCGATTGCAAAGTTGGTAGATTTGCGTGTTTACTTGACCTAAGTTGTTTTTATATCGAACCCTGCAGTTATAACGTATGAAAAATGAATAAAATCCATTTGAAGCCTCCCAGGTTAGCAGACTGTCATGTGAGCCCGCTGTAATATGTACAAACACACCCTAAAAATGTGAAAAGCAATTAAAAAGTTGGTGGATTTGGGTGTATATTCCCCCTAAGACATTTCATATAGAACCCCGCAGTTAAATTTAGAACGAAAATATGAAAAATCTAATATAGCTATTTATATTAGCAGACTGCATCACTGCCCAAGCGCAAAGTGATTAACAGAGTGCTTACAAAGTTGTGAAAAGCTCGTGCAAAGTTGTCAGATTTACATGGAAATGTTACCTATTTTGTTACATTATCGAGACCAGCAGTTAAAAGTTTGCGAAAGTGAATAAATATGTTGTAAAAGTCGTTTGAATATCACAGTGGCCCCCGAAGGATGTAGAATTTTGAAACACTTCCAAACATTAAATGGCCGCCAATAACGATAAATTTCGAAGAAATCTGATAGATGAGTGGTCAGGTGATCGACCTATTATGAAAGTAAAGTTTAATCGGTCGTGGTTAGTACTTGCATGGGAGACAACCTGAGCAAACTAGCCGGTAAGTTTTTTTTTTGCAGTCTGCACCTGTTTAGTTTAAGCTGTTAAAACAGCGTGCAAAGTTGTCCAAAGCGATTGCAAAGTTGGTAGATTTGCGTGTTTACTTGACCTAAGTTGTTTTCAAATCGAACCCTGCAGTTATAACGTATGAAAAATGAATAAAATCCATTTGAAGACTCCCATGTTAGCAGACTGTCATGCGAGCCCGCCGTAATATGTACAAACACACCCTAAAAATGTGAAAAGCAATTAAAAAGTTGGTGGATTTTCGTGTATATTCCCCCTATGACATTTCATATAGAACCCCGCAGTTAAATTTAGAACGAAAATATGAAAAATCTAATATAGCTATTTATATTAGCAGATTGCATCACTGCCCAAGCGCAAAGTGATTAACAGAGTGCTTACAAAGTTGTGAAAAGCTCGTGCAAAGTTGTCAGATTTACATGGAAATGTTACCTATGTTGTTACATTATCGAGACCAGCAGTTAAATGTTCGCGAAAGTGAATAAATATGTCGTAAAAGTCGTTTGAATATCATAGTGGCCCCGAAGGATGTATAATTTTGAAACACTTCCACACATTAAATGGCCGCCATTAACGATAAATTTCAAAGGATTCTGATAGATGAGTGGTCAGGTGATCGACCTATTATGAAAGTAAAGTTTAATCGGTCGTGGTTAGTACTTGCATGGGAGACAACCTAAGCAAACTAGCCGGTTAGTTTTTTTTTTTTTTTTGCAGTCTGCACCTGTTTGGTTTAAGCTGTTAAAACAGCGTGCAAACTTGTCCTAAGCGATTGCAAAGTTGGTAGATTTGCGTGTTTACTTGACCTAAGTTGTTTTTATATCGAACCCTGCAGTTATAACGTATGAAAAATGAATAAAATCCATTTGAAGCCTCCCAGGTTAGCAGACTGTCATGTGAGCCCGCCGTAATATGTACAAACACACCCTAAAAATGTGAAAAGCAATTAAAAAGTTGGTGGATTTGGGTGTATATTCCCCCTAAGACATTTCATATAGAACCCCGCAGTTAAATTTAGAACGAAAATATGAAAAATCTAATATAGCTATTTATATTAGCAGATTGCATCACTGCCCAAGCGCAAAGTGATTAACAGAGTGCTTACAAAGTTGTGAAAAGCTCGTGCAAAGTTGTCAGATTTACATGGAAATGTTACCTATTTTGTTACATTATCGAGACCAGCAGTTAAAAGTTTGCGAAAGTGAATAAATATGTCGTAAAAGTCGTTTGAATATCACAGTGGCCCCCGAAGGATGTAGAATTTTGAAACACTTCCAAACATTAAATGGCCGCCAATAACGATAAATTTCGAAGAACTCTGATAGATGAGTGGTCAGGTGATCGACCTATTATGAAAGTAAAGTTTAATCGGTCGTGGTTAGTACTTGCATGGGAGACAACCTGAGCAAACTAGCCGGTAAGTTTTTTTTTGAAGTCTGCACCTGTTTGGTTTAAGCTGTTAAAACAGCGTGCAAACTTGTCCTAAGCGATTGCAAAGTTGGTAGATTTGCGTGTTTACTTGACCTAAGTTGTTTTCAAATCGAACCCTGCAGTTATAACGTATGAAAAATGAATAAAATCCATTTGAAGCCTCCCAGGTTAGCAGACTGTCCAAACATTACATGGCCACCAATAACGATAAATTTCAAAGGATTCTGATAGATGAGTGGTCAGGTGATCGACCTATTATGAAAGTAAAGTTTAATCGGTCGTGGTTAGTACTTGCATGGGAGACAACCTGAGCAAACTAGCCGGTAAGTTTTTTTTTTTTTGCAGTCTTCACCTGTTTGGTTTAAGCTGTTAAAAGAGCGTGCAAAGCTGTCCAAAGCGAGTGCAAAGTTGGTAGATTTGCGTGTTTACTTGACCTAAGTTGTTTTTATATCGAACCCTGCAATTATAACGTATGAAAAATGAATAAAATCCATTTGAAGCCTCCCATGTTAGCAGACTGTCATGTGAGCCCGCCGTAATAAGTACAAACACACCCTAAAAATGTGAAAAGCAATTAAAAAGTTGGTGGATTTGGGTGTATATTCCCCCTAAGACATTTCATATAGAACCCCGCAGTTAAATTTAGAACGAAAATATGAAAAATCTAATATAGCTGTTTATATTAGCAGATTGCATCACTGCCCAAGCGCAGCGTGTTTAACAAAGTGCTTGCAAAGTTGTGAAAAGCTCGTGCAAAGTTGTCAGATTTACATGGAAATGTTACCTATGTTGTTACATTATCGAGACCAGCAGTTAAATGTTCGCGAAAGTGAATAAATATGTCGTAAAAGTCTTTTGAATATCACAGTGGCCCCGAAGGATGTAGAATTTAGAAACACTTCCAAACATTACATGGCCGCCAATAACGATAAATTTTAAAGTATTCTGATAGATGAGTGGTCAGGTGATCGACCTATTATGAAAGTAAAGTTTAATCGGTCGTGGTTAGTACTTGCATGGGAGACAACCTGTGCAAACTAGCCGGTAAGTTTTTTTTTTTTTTTTTTTGCAGTCTTCACCTGTTTGGTTTAAGCTGTTAAAAGAGCGTGCAAAGTTGTCCAAAGCGATTGCAAAGTTGGTAGATTTGCGTGTTTACTTGACCTAAGTTGTTTTTATATCGAACCCTGCAATTATAACGTATGAAAAATGAATAAAATCCATTTGAAGCCTCCCATGTTAGCAGACTGTCATGTGAGCCCGCCGTAATAAGTACAAACACACCCTAAAAATGTGAAAAGCAATTAAAAAGTTGGTGGATTTGGGTGTGTATTCCCCCTAAGACATTTCATATAGAACCCCGCAGATAAATTTAGAACGAAAATATTAAAAATCTAATATAGCTGTTTATATTAGCAGATTGCATCACTGCCCAAGCGCAGCGTGATTAACAAAGTGCTTGCAAAGTTGTGAAAAGCTCGTGCAAAGTTGTCAGATTTACATGGAAATGTTACCTATGTTGTTACATTATCGAGACCAGCAGTTAAATGTTCGCGAAAGTGAATAAATATGTCGTAAAAGTCTTTTGAATATCACAGTGGCCCCGAAGGATGTAGAATTTAGAAACACTTCCAAACATTACATGGCCGCCAATAACGATAAATTTTAAAGTATTCTGATAGATGAGTGGTCAGGTGATCGACCTATTATGAAAGTAAAGTTTAATCGGTCGTGGTTAGTACTTGCATGGGAGACAACCTGTGCAAACTAGCCGGTAAGTTTTTTTTTTTTTTTTTTTGCAGTCTTCACCTGTTTGGTTTAAGCTGTTAAAACAGCGTGAAAAGTTGTCCAAAGCGATTGCAAAGTTGGTAGATTTGCGTGTTTACTTGACCTAAGTTGTTTTTATATCGAACCCTTCAGTTATACGTATGAAAAATGAATAAAATCCATTTGAAGCCTCCCATGTTAGCAGACTGTCATGTGAGCCCGCCGTAATATGTACAAACACACCCTAAAAATGTGAAAAGCAATTAAAAAGTTGGTGGATTTGGGTGTATATTCCCCCTAAGACATTTCATATAGAACCCCGCAGTTAAATTTAGAACGAAAATATGAAAAATCTAATATAGCTATTTATATTAGCAGATTGCATCGCCGCCCAAGCGCAAAGTAATTAACAAAGTGCTTACAAAGTTGTGAAAAGCTCGTGCAAAGTTGTCAGATTTACATGGAAATGTTACCTATTTTGTTACATTATCGAGACCAGCAGTTAAAAGTTTGCGAAAGTGAATAAATATGTCGTAAAAGACGTTTGAATATCACACTGGCCCCCGAAGGATGTAGAATTTTGAAACACTTCCAAACATTAAATGGCCGCCAATAACGATAAATTTCGAAGAATTCTGATAGATGAGTGGTTAGGTGATCGACCTATTATGCAAGTAAAGTTTAATTGGTCGTGGTCAGTACATGCATGGGAGACAACCTGAGCAAACTAGCCGGTAAGTTTTTTTTTTGCAGTCTGCACCTGTTTGGTTTAATCTGTTAAAACAGCGTGCAAATTTGTCCAAAGCGATTGCAAAGTTGGTAGATTTGCGTGTTTACTTGACCTAAGTTGTTTTTATATCGAACCCTGCAGTTATAACGTATGAAAAATGAATAAAATCCATTTGAAGCCTCCCATGTTAGCAGACTGTCATGCGAGCCCGCCGTAATATGTACAAACACACCCTAAAAATGTGAAAAGCAATTAAAAAGTTGGTGGATTTGGGTGTATATTCCCCCTAAGACATTTCATATAGAACCCCGCAGTTAAATTTAGAACGAAAATATGAAAAATCTAATATAGCTGTTTATATTAGCAGATTGCATCACTGCCCAAGCGCAACGTGATTAACAAAGTGCTTGCAAAGTTGTGAAAAGCTCGTGCAAAGTTGTCAGATGTACATGGAAATGTTACCTATGTTGTTACATTATCGAGACCAGCAGGTAAATGTTCGCGAAAGTGAATAAATATGTCGTAAAAGTCGTTTGAATATCACAGTATCCCCGAAGGACGTAGAATTTTGAAACACTTCAAAACATTACATGGCCGCCAATAACGATAAATTTCAAAGGATTCTGATAGATGAGTGGTCAGGTGATCGACCTATTATGAAAGTAAAGTTTAATCGGTCGTGGTTAGTACTTGCATGGGAGACAACCTGAGCAAACTAGCCGGTAAGTTTTTTTTTTTTTGCAGTCTGCACCTGTTTGGTTTAAGCTGTTAAAACAGCGTGAAAAGTTGTCCAAAGCGATTGCAAAGTTGGTAGATTTGCGTGTTTACTTGACCTAAGTTGTATTTATATCGAACCCTGCAGTTATAACGTATGAAAAATGAATAAAATCCATTTGAAGCCTCCCATGTTAGCAGACTGTCATGCGAGCCCGCCGTAATATGTACAAACACACCCTAAAAATGTGAAAAGCAATTAAAAAGTTGGTGAATTTGCGTGTATATTCCCCCTAAGACATTTCATATAGAACCCCGCAGTTAAATTTAGAACGAAAATATGAAAAATCTAATATAGCTATTTATATTAGCAGATTGCATCACTGCCCAAGCGCAAAGTGATTAACAGAGTGCTTACACAGTTGTGAAAAGCTCGTGCAAAGTTGTCCGATTTACATGGAAATGTTACCTATTTTGTTACATTATCGAGACCAGCAGTTAAAAGTTTGCGAAAGTGAATAAATATGTCGTAAAAGTCGTTTGAATATCATAGTGGCCTCGAAGGATGTAGAATTTTGAAACACTTCAACACATTAATTGGCCGCCAATAACGATAAATTTCAAAGGATTCTGATAGATGAGTGGTCAGGTGATCGACCTATTATGAAAGTAAAGTTTAATCGGTCGTGGTTAGTACTTGCATGGGAGGCAAACTAGCCGGTAAGTTTTTTTTTTTTTTTTTTTTTTGCAGTCTTCACCTGTTTGGTTTAAGCTGTTAAAAGAGCGTGCAAAGTTGTCCAAAGCGATTGCAAAGTTGGTAGATTTGCGTGTTTACTTGACCTAAGTTGTTTTTATATCGAACCCTGCAATTATAACGTATGAAAAATGAATAAAATCCATTTGAAGCCTCCCATGTTAGCAGACTGTCATGTGAGCCCGCCGTAATAAGTACAAACACACCCTAAAATGTGAAAAGCAATTAAAAAGTTGGTGGATTTGGGTGTATATTCCCCCTAAGACATTTCATATAGAACCCCGCTGTTAAATTTAGAACGAAAATATGAAAAATCTAATATAGCTGTTTATATTAGCAGATTGCATCACTGCCCAAGCGCAACGTGATTAACAAAGTGCTTGCAAAGTTGTGAAAAGCTCGTGCAAAGTTGTCAGATTTACATGGAAATGTTACCTATGTTGTTACATTATCGAGACCGGCAGGTAAATGTTCGCGAAAGTGAATAAATATGTCGTAAAAGTCGTTTGAATATCACAGTATCCTCGAAGGACGTATAATTTTGAAACACTTCAAAACATTACATGGCCGCCAATAACGATAAATTTCAAAGGATTCTGATAGATGAGTGGTCAGGTGATCGACCTATTATGAAAGTAAAGTTTAATCGGTCGTGGTTAGGAATTGCATGGGAGACAACCTGAGCAAACTAGCCGGTAAGTTTTTTTTTTTTTTTTGCATTCTGCACCTGTTTGGTTTAAGCTGTTAAAACAGCGTGAAAAGTTGTCCAAAGCGATTGCAAAGTAGGTAGATTTGCGTGTTTACTTGACCTAAGTTGTTTTTATATCGAACCCTGCAGTTATAACGTATGAAAAATGAATAAAATCCATTTGAAGCCTCCCAGGTTAGCAGACTGTCATGTGAGCCCGCCGTAATATGTACAAACACACCCTAAAAATGTGAAAAGCAATTAAAAAGTTGGTGGATTTGGGTGTATATTCCCCCTAAGACAGTTCATATAGAACCCCGCAGTTAAATTTAGAACGAAAATATGAAAAATCTAATATAGCTATTTATATTAGCAGATTGCATCGCTGCCCAAGCGCAAAGTGATTAACAAAGTGCTTACAAAGTTGTGAAAAGCTCGTGCAAAGTTGTCAGATTTACATGGAAATGTTACCTATTTTGTTACATTATCGAGACCAGCAGTTAAAAGTTTGCGAAAGTGAATAAATATGTCGTAAAAGACGTTTGAATATCACAGTGGCCCCCGAAGGATGTAGAATTTTGAAACACTTCAAAACATTAAATGGCCGCCAATAACGATAAAATTCGAAGAATTCTGATAGATGAGTGGTCAGGTGATCGACCTATTATGCAAGTAAAGTTAAATCGGTCGTGGTTAGTACTTGCATGGGAGACAACCTGAGCAAACTAGCCGGTAAGTTTTTTTTTTGCAGTCTGCACCTGTTTGGTTATAGCTGTTAAAACAGCGTGCAAAGTTGTCCAAAGCGATTGCAAAGTTGGTAGATTTGCGTGTTTACTTGACCTAAGTTGTTTTTATATCGAACCCTGCAGTTATAACGTATGAAAAATGAATAAAATCCATTTGAAGCCTCCCATGTTAGCAGACTGTCATGCGAGCCCGCCGTAATATGTACAAACACACCCTAAAAATGTGGAAAGCAATTAAAAAGTTGGTGAATTTGCGTGTATATTCCCCCTAAGACATTTCATATAGAACCCCGCAGTTAAATTTAGAACGAAAATATGAAAAATCTAATATAGCTATTTATATTAGCAGATTGCATCACTGCCCAAGCGCAAAGTGATTAACAGAGTGATTACACAGTTGTGAAAAGCTCGTGCAAAGTTGTCCGATTTACATGGAAATGTTACCTATTTTGTTACATTATCGAGACCAGCAGTTAAAAGTTTGCGAAAGTGAATAAATATGTCGTAAGAGTCGTTTGAATATCATAGTGGCCTCGAAGGATGTAGAATTTTGAAACACTTCAACACATTAATTGGCCGCCAATAACGATAAATTTCAAAGGATTCTGATAGATGAGTGGTCAGGTGATCGACCTATTATGAAAGTAAAGTTTAATCGGTCGTGGTTAGTACTTGCATGGGAGACAACCTGAGCAAACTAGCCGGTAAGTTTTTTTTTTTTTTTTTGCAGTCTTCACCTGTTTGGTTTAAGCTGTTAAAAGAGCGTGCAAAGTTGTCCAAAGCGATTGCAAAGTTGGTAGATTTGCGTGTTTACTTGACCTAAGTTGTTTTTATATCGAACCCTGCAATTATAACGTATGAAAAATGAATAAAATCCATTTGAAGCCTCCCATGTTAGCAGACTGTCATGTGAGCCCGCCGTAATAAGTACAAACACACCCTAAAAATGTGAAAAGCAATTAAAAAGTTGGTGGATTTGGGTGTATATTCCCCCTAAGACATTTCATATAGAACCCCGCAGTTAAATTTAGAACGAAAATATGAAAAATCTAATATAGCTGTTTATATTAGCAGATTGCATCACTGCCCAAGCGCAACGTGATTAACAAAGTGCTTGCAAAGTTGTGAAAAGCTCGTGCAAAGTTGTCAGATTTACATGGAAATGTTACCTATGTTGTTACATTATCGAGACCAGCAGTTAAAAGTTTGCGAAAGTGAATAAATATGTCGTAAGAGTCGTTTGAATATCATAGTGGCCTCGAAGGATGTAGAATTTTGAAACACTTCAACACATTAATTGGCCGCCAATAACGATAAATTTCAAAGGATTCTGATAGATGAGTGGTCAGGTGATCGACCTATTATGAAAGTAAAGTTTAATCGGTCGTGGTTAGTACTTGCATGGGAGACAACCTGAGCAAACTAGCCGGTAAGTTTTTTTTTTTTTTTTGCAGTCTTCACCTGTTTGGTTTAAGCTGTTAAAAGAGCGTGCAAAGTTGTCCAAAGCGATTGCAAAGTTGGTAGATTTGCGTGTTTACTTGACCTAAGTTGTTTTTATATCGAACCCTGCAATTATAACGTATGAAAAATGAATAAAATCCATTTGAAGCCTCCCATGTTAGCACACTGTCATGTGAGCCCGTCGTAATAAGTACAAACACACCCTAAAAATGTGAAAAGCAATTAAAAAGTTGGTGGATTTGGGTGTATATTCCCCCTAAGACATTTCATATAGAACCCCGCAGTTAAATTTAGAACGAAAATATGAAAAATCTAATATAGCTGTTTATATTAGCAGATTGCATCACTGCCCAAGCGCAACGTGATTAACAAAGTGCTTGCAAAGTTGTGAAAAGCTCGTGCAAAGTTGTCAGATTTACATGGAAATGTTACCTATGTTGTTACATTATCGAGACCAGCAGGTAAATGTTCGCGAAAGTGAATAAATATGTCGTAAAAGTCGTTTGAATATCACAGTATCCCCGAAGGACGTAGAATTTTGAAACACTTCAAAACATTACATGGCCGCCAATAACGATAAATTTCAAAAGATTCTGATAGATGAGTGGTCAGGTGATCGACCTATTATGAAAGTAAAGTTTAATCGGTCGTGGTTAGGAATTGCATGGGAGACAACCTGAGCAAACTAGCCGGTAAGTTTTTTTTTTTTTTTTTGCAGTCTGCACCTGTTTGGTTTAAGCTGTTAAAACAGCGTGAAAAGTTGTCCAAAGCGATTGCAAAGTTGGTAGATTTGCGTGTTTACTTGACCTAAGTTGTTTTTATATCGAACCCTGCAGTTATAACGTATGAAAAATGAATAAAATCCATTTGAAGCCTCCCATGTTAGCAGACTGTCATGCGAGCCCGCCGTAATATGTACAAACACACCCTAAAAATGTGAAAAGCAATTAAAAAGTTGGTGAATTTGCGTGTATATTCCCCCTAAGACATTTCATATAGAACCCCGCAGTTAAATTTAGAACGAAAATATGAAAAATCTAATATAGCTATTTATATTAGCAGATTGCATCACTGCCCAAGCGCAAAGTGATTAACAGAGTGCTTACACAGTTGTGAAAAGCTCGTGCAAAGTTGTCCGATTTACATGGAAATTTTACCTATGTTGTTACATTATCGAGACCAGCAGTTAAATGTTCGCGAAAGTGAATAAATATGTCGTAAACGTCGTTTGAATATCACAGTAGCCCCGAAGGATGTAGAGTTTTGAAACACTTCCAAACATTACATGGCCGCCAATAACGATAAATTTCAAATGATTCTGATAGATGAGTGGTCAGGTGATCGACCTATTATGAAAGTAAAGTTTAATCGGTCGTGGTTAGTACTTGCATGGGAGACAACCTGAGCAAACTAGCCGGTATGTTTTGTTTTTTTGCAGTCTTCGCCTGTTTGGTTTAAGCTGTTAAAAGAGCGTGCAAAGTTGTCCAAAGCGATTGCAAAGTTGGTAGATTAGCGTGTTTACTTGACCTAAGTTGTTTTTATATCGAACCCTGCAATTATAACGTATGAAAAATGAATAAAATCCATTTGAAGCCTCCCATGTTAGCAGACTGTCATGTGAGCCCGCCGTAATAAGTACAAACACACCCTAAAAATGTGAAAAGCAATTAAAAAGTTGGTGGACTTGGGTGTATATTCCCCCTAAGACATTTCATATCGAACCCCGCAGTTAAATTTAGAACGAAAATATGAAAAATCTAATATAGCTGTTTATATTAGCAGATTGCATCACTGCCCAAGCGCAACGTGATTAACAAAGTGCTTGCAAAGTTGTGAAAAGCTCGTGCAAAGTTGTCAGATTTACATGGAAATGTTACCTATATTGTTACATTATCGAGACCAGCAGGTAAATGTTCGCGAAAGTGAATAAATATGTCGTAAAAGTCGTTTGAATATCACAGTATCCCCGATGGACGTAGAATTTTGAAACACTTCAAAACATTACATGGCCGCCAATAACGATAAATTTCAAAGGATTCTGATAGATGAGTGGTCAGGTGATCGACCTATTATGAAAGTAAAGTTTAATCGGTCGTGGTTAGGACTTGCATGGGAGACAACCTGAGCAAACTACCCGGTAAGTTTTTTTTGCAGTCTGCACCTGTTTGGTTTAAGCTGTTAAAACAGCGTGAAAAGTTGTCCAAAGCGATTGCAAAGTTGGTAAATTTGCGTGTTTACTTGACCTAAGTTGTTTTTATATCGAACCCTGCAGTTATAACGTATGAAAAATGAATAAAATCCATTTGAAGCCTTCCATGTTAGCAGACTGTCATGTGAGCCCGCCGTAATATGTACAAACACACCCTAAAAATGTGAAAAGCAATTAAAAAGTTGGTGGATTTGGGTGTATATTCCCCCTAAGACAGTTCATATAGAACCCCGCAGTTAAATTTAGAACGAAAATATGAAAAATCTAATATAGCTATGTATATTAGCAGATTGCATCGCTGCCCAAGCGCAAAGTGATTAACAAAGTGCTTACAAAGTTGTGAAAAGCTCGTGCAAAGTTGTCAGATTTACATGGAAATGTTACCTATTTTGTTACATTATCGAGACCAGCAGTTAAAAGTTTGCGAAAGTTAATAAATATGTCGTAAAAGACGTTTGAATATCACAGTGGCCCCCGAAGGATGTAGAATTTTGAAACACTTCAAAACATTAAATGGCCGCCAATAACGATAAAAGTCGAAGAATTCTGATAGATGAGTGGTCAGGTGATCGACCTATTATGTAAGTAAAGTTTAATCGGTCGTGGTTAGTACTTGCATGGGAGACAACCTGAGCAAACTAGCCGGTAAGTTTTTTTTTTGCAGTCTGCACCTGTTTGGTTTAAGCTGTTAAAACAGCGTGCAAAGTTGTCCAAAGCGATTGCAAAGTTGGTAGATTTGCGTGTTTACTTGACCTAAGTTGTTTTTATATCGAACCCTGCAGTTATAACGTATGAAAAATGAATAAAATCCATTTGAAGCCTCCCATGTTAGCAGACTGTCATGCGAGCCCGCCGTAATATGTACAAACACACCCTAAAAATGTGAAAAGCAATTAAAAAGTTGGTGAATTTGCGTGTATATTCCCCCTAAGACATTTCATATAGAACCCCGCAGTTAAATTTAGAACGAAAATATGAAAAATCTAATATAGCTATTTATATTAGCAGATTGCATCACTGCCCAAGCGCAAAGTGATTAACAGAGTGCTTACACAGTTGTGAAAAGCTCGTGCAAAGTTGTCCGATTTACATGGAAATTTTACCTATGTTGTTACATTATCGAGACCAGCAGTTAAATGTTCGCGAAAGTGAATAAATATGTCGTAAAAGTCGTTTGAATATCATAGTGGCCTCGAAGGATGTAGAATTTTGAAACACTTCCAAACATTACATGGCCGCCAATAACGATAAATTTCAAAGGATTCTGATAGATGAGGTGTCAGGTGATCGACCTATTATGAAAGTAAAGTTTAATCGGTCGTGGTTAGTACTTGCATGGGAGACAACCTGAGCAAACTAGCCGGTATGTTTTTTTTTTTGCAGTCTTCACCTGTTTGGTTTAAGCTGTTAAAAGAGCGTGCAAAGTTGTCCAAAGCGATTGCAAAGTTGGTAGATTAGCGTGTTTACTTGACCTAAGTTATTTTTATATCGAACCCTGCAATTATAACGTATGAAAAATGAATAAAATCCATTTGAAGCCTCCCATGTTAGCAGACAGTCATGTGAGCCCGCCGTAATAAGTACAAACACACCCTAAAAATGTGAAAAGCAATTAAAAAGTTGGTGGACTTGGGTGTATATTCCCCCTAAGACATTTCATATCGAACCCCGCAGTTAAATTTAGAACGAAAATATGAAAAATCTAATATAGCTGTTTATATTAGCAGATTGCATCACTGCCCAAGCGCAACGTGATTAACAAAGTGCTTGCAAAGTTGTGAAAAGCTCGTGCAAAGTTGTCAGATTTACATGGAAATGTTACCTATGTTGTTACATTATCGAGACCAGCAGGTAAATGTTCGCGAAAGTGAATAAATATGTCGTAAAAGTCGTTTGAATATCACAGTATCCCCGATGGACGTAGAATTTTGAAACACTTCAAAACATTACATGGCCGCCAATAACGATAAATTTCAACGGATTCTGATAGATGAGTGGTCAGGTGATCGACCTATTATGAAAGTAAAGTTTAATCGGTCGTGGTTAGGACTTGCATGGGAGACAACCTGAGCAAACTAGCCGGTAAGTTTTTTTTGCAGTCTGCACCTGTTTGGTTTAAGCTGTTAAAAGAGCGTGAAAAGTTGTCCAAAGCGATTGCAAAGTTGGTAGATTAGCGTGTTTACTTGACCTAAATTATTTTTATATCGAACCCTGCAATTATAACGTATGAAAAATGAATAAAATCCATTTGAAGCCTCCCATGTTAGCAGACTGTCATGTGAGCCCGCCGTAATAAGTACAAACACACCCTAAAAATTTGAAAAGCAATTAAAAAGTTGGTGGACTTGGGTGTATATTCCCCCTAAGACATTTCATATCGAACCCCGCAGTTAAATTTAGAACGAAAATATGAAAAATCTAATATAGCTGTTTATATTAGCAGATTGCATCACTGCCCAAGCGCAACGTGATTAACAAAGTGCTTGCAAAGTTGTGAAAAGCTCGTGCAAAGTTGTCAGATTTACATGGAAATGTTACCTATGTTGTTACATTATCGAGACCAGCAGGTAAATGTTCGCGAAAGTGAATAAATATGTCGTAAAAGTCGTTTGAATATCACAGTATCCCCGATGGACGTAGAATTTTGAAACACTTCAAAACATTACATGGCCGCCAATAACGATAAATTTCAAAGGATTCTGATAGATGAGTGGTCAGGTGATCGACCTATTATGAAAGTAAAGTTTAATCGGTCGTGGTTAGGACTTGCATGGGAGACAACCTGAGCAAACTAGCCGGTAAGTTTTTTTTGCAGTCTGCACCTGTTTGGTTTAAGCTGTTAAAACAGCGTGAAAAGTTGTCCAAAGCGATTGCAAAGTTGGTAGATTTGCGTGTTTACTTGACCTAAGTTGTTTTTATATCGAACCCTGCAGTTATAACGTATGAAAAATGAATAAAATCCATTTGAAGCCTCCCATGTTAGCAGACTGTCATGTGAGCCCGCCGCAATATGTACAAACACACCCTAAAAATGTGAAAAGCAATTAAAAAGTTGGTGGATTTGGGTGTATATTCCCCCTAAGACATTTCATATAGAACCCCGCAGTTAAATTTAGAACGAAAATATGAAAAATCTAATATAGCTATTTATATTAGCAGATTGCATCGCTGCCCAAGCGCAAAGTGATTAACAAAGTGCTTACAAAGTTGTGAAAAGCTCGTGCAAAGTTGTCAGATTTACATGGAAATGTTACCTATTTTGTTACATTATCGAGACCAGCAGTTAAAAGTTTGCGAAAGTGAATAAATATGTCGTAAAAGACGTTTGAATATCACAGTGGCCCCCGAAGGATGTAGAATTTTGAAACACTTCCAAACATTAAATGGCCGCCAATAACGATAAAAGTCGAAGAATTCTGATAGATGAGTGGTCAGGTGATCGACCTATTATGAAAGTAAAGTTTAATCGGTCGTGGTTAGTACTTGCATGGGAGACAACCTGAGCAAACTAGCCGGTATTTTTTTTTGCAGTCTGCACCGGTTTGGTTTAAGCTGTTAAAACAGCGTGCAAAGTTGTCCAAAGCGATTGCAAAGTTGGTAGATTTGCGTGTTTACTTGACCTAAGTTGTTTTATATCGAACCCTGCAGTTATAACGCATGAAAAATGAATAAAATCCATTTGAAGCCTCCCATGTTAGCAGACTGTCATGTGAGCCCGCCGTAATAAGTACAAACACACCCTAAAAATGTGAAAAGCAATTAAAAGGTTGGTGGATTTGGGTGTATATTCTCCCTAAGACATTTCATATAGAACCCCGCAGTTAAATTTAGAACGAAAATATGAAAAATCTAATATAGCTGTTTATATTAGCAGATTGCATCACTGCCCAAGCGCAACGTGATTAACAAAGTGCTTGCAAAGTTGTGAAAAGCTCGTGCAAAGTTGTCAGATTTACATGGAAATGTTACCTATGTTGTTACATTATCGAGACCAGCAGTTAAATGTTCGCAAAAGTGAATAGATATGTCGTAAAAGTCGTTTGAATATCACAGCGGCCCCGAAGGATGTAGAATTTTGAAACACTTCCAAACATTACATGGCCGCCAATAACGATCAATTTCAAAGGATTCTGATAGATGAGTGGTCAGGTGATCGACCTATTATGAAAGTAAATTTTAATCGGTCGTGGTTAGTACTTGCATGGGAGACAACCTGAGCAAACTAGCCAGTAAGTTTTTTTTGTTGTTTTTTTGCAGTCTTCACCTGTTTGGTTTAAAGTGCCTGTGAAATGGCTGCTATTTTCACGTCTAAAATTATCAATTGATACATAAATATTATTAATTTTTATGTTTCTAAGCATAAATTATTTTTTTTAAGTGAAAAAATGTGTTTTAAACTCGGTCTACAGCAACTTTATTTTTTGTATTTTAAAACGAGGCTCCTCATTAGCTATTCATTGCCATACAGAAATTCCCCTTGTGACGTCAGAAAGGGAAGTTGCTGGGCAGCTCGCATTGCCGATACGTGTAAATAAGGCAAATTTCTTGTGCAGTTTTCTCGTCTTTGACTAAATTGTCACTTATGTACTTTTTCGTCGAGGAAGAACGGGCCATAATGAACACTTGGATATCAAATTTGTTGCATGGGGTTGAGTTAGATGCGAGATATGTCCGTTCTGGTGTGGCTGGTCGCAGTGATGTCACCGTCCCCGGCGCACGTTTGTAAACTATCGCTGAACCTCGGCACTGGACAACTTTCGAGTCGGTAAGAAGTTCAAGTTTTTTTTGTTCTAGTTGAGCTTACTACTCTTTATAAAATATCTTATCGATAATTTCAAAGAGGTATGTGTGAACTCTTTATTATGCTCGATAAACTTAGATCGCGAATTTCCTCAGAAATATTGCCTGCTTCGTTCAAACGTGCATTGGCATCCATATATTGGATTTTCGTTCATGGTCGAAGGCGTGAGTGTCTCGTGTGGCCCGAATGTCATCGGCGTTTTACTTTATCACGTTTGATTTTTTTTTTTTGCACAAATGAAACTCTTATTTTTTTCCACCATCAACAATTTCTGATATGGTTGTTGGAATCGGCCGACGTCTCTGTGGGCTGCTCTACACACGTAAAATGCCCAATGTTTTGACCTGGCTTCCCTTCACACGAAGCGCGGGTGTGCATTACATCCGCAAGTTTCAAAATTTTAAACGTAAATTTGAAAAATGTTTGGTGAAATAAAATTGACATATTATTATGAAAAGAAAATGAAGAAAAAAAATTTAATTATTTTTTGAATAATCGTTTGAGAGGATTGGGTGGCAATTGCTTATACTTATGTACTAATTGTAAATGTGTTCAATATTTTTTTCATCCATAATTCAAACACATATATAACACAATAATAGTTGCCTTTATTATAGTAAAAAAAGATGCATCATAAAACGAATGAATTACGTATAAACAAATGCCAAATAAAGATTGTGACCTTATTTATTTTCTAAACCTCCACAGGTTAACGAGGGGATACTTGAAGTTCCTTGAAAAAGACTACAGTACTACCAGAGTGAACAGTAACAGATTTATCAATATATATGTCAGAGAATTATTTAGGACTTAAATTACCAAATCTTGGTTTTTCATAGATTCCAAAATCTGAAGATGTGTTTCCTTTTTTTCATTGTCACACAGTGTCACTCAATTAAAACCATATACTATAGTAATAGTAATCCATGTACAAATTATATTTTATTCACATTATTTTCCTCACATACATGTACAGACAATCCAATGTTTACATTGTCATATTTCTTTGTTCATCACAAGTCTAAATAAAATTTGTGAACTGTGTAACGTAGCCTGTTTTTTATTAGCATAATTGTTGCAGCATCTGGAAATGTATTTACACTGTTATGTGAATCTTGTAGTGTGGCAATGAACTGCCGAGACTTTGTCAGGGTGGGCATACTGGCTGTTGAGTGGCAGGGGTGCATCATCAAGTGTATGTAATACACAATCTCTTCCAACATACAAGTCTAGTGTATTGAAGAGCTCTTCTACGTAATCTGTAAATTATAATGAGAGCATTTTGATTCAACAATAGTAGATAGAAAACCATAAAGAATCATATCATACATGTTCTATTGAAGTACATGCAATTTCCAGTAGAAGCATCAAAATTAAAATAAAAAGAAAACATATTTTGACATTCTAGACGTTAAACTATAGTGATCAATAAAATAGGGAAATAACTAAAAAAAACGACAAATCACAGTTAATAAATAAATGACCGCCGCGTGGAAATAGATTCAGTTGAAATGGGTGAACGCGTCGGGTCACGACGAGGACAAGTGCGTGACTGGTGGCGTTTAATTGGATAACAAAAATAATTGAGAGCAACACACATACAGACAAATTCAGAGTGGACTCGAGTTAGCGTGATTGTCATACTTATTTACTTGGTGATAACGCATTGACAGCCAAAGCCCGGATTCTTATTCCATAAATGATTTCTAGACATCTCGACCCAAGACATTTCGACTCAAATTGAACATCTCGACCCACCGCATCGACGCGACCCTGTCTCAATGTGGCGACGCGAACCTCTATCTAGTTCAACGTTGATCGACATCTTTTGATTCGAAACATCGTGTACTATCTACTAGTATTTCCAACGCGTGTGGTCGGCGCCTTTGATTGCATTAATTTTGTTTTTTATTCGCAAAATCTATCACTGGCAGCGTTTGTTTTGACATGTCTCATAACTGAAAGTCCAAGCTGACTTTGTTTTGGCTGTAGGTATGAAAAACGGGTCGGGATTTTTTGGGGTCGAGATGTCCAGTACCCCCATAAATTATTTCGCAGATCAAGCTAGAAGGAAAGTAACAGAGGTGTGAATTCGACATTCAGCACCAATCACCGAACAATTCGAAACTTTTAGCCTGCGAAAATGAAAACAATTAGCAGTGTGTAAGGACTGCGTAATTTCCTGTTTGTCCGACGCGTCGTTTTCGTGTTACTATCAAAAATTATTGATACCTTTACATAACGCAAACTTAATTGTCTCTATAAAGCGATAATCAGGATGGCAAAACAAGTCAAATGATTTGAAACACTTACCCGACGTCTCTCTCTCTTCTGAAATCCGCCTCGGTGATCATGGGCTGGTTCGGAATCTATTTCTTTCAAAATTGTTGGTATTGCGCCAGGTTTAAGTTGTCGGCGCTTCTCTTTAAAACCTAGTTGTTTTTTCACGGCCGAAGACAGTTTTTCGAAAAAAGAATCTGACGTGAAGTGGACACTACATATGACGCTGTAAGGAGAAGGTCCACCCCAACCTTTTCTCGTTGTTTTCACGGCTTTCGTTTACTGACGTCGCACCTTCGGATCGTTTGGAAAAGTGTGAATACTTACACTATGACTATACGTATTACTGCAACCGCCCACAACACAACGTTTAACCATCACAAACGTTTGTTCTGAAAACAACTTCTAAAAACTCTCTATCTCAAAAAAAAAAAAAAAATGACAAAAAAAAGAAATGCCGACCGAAAAATGTATATCGTTTAAAAGTATGTTGAATCACGCAGTGTTATATAAGTACAGCTCAGGAGTATGGCTTCCTCTCATATTTTGGCATTTGGTGGCGCACTTTCGGCGAGAGTCGGAAATCCGGAAACAGTCGACCGTTTCAGGATAGGTGGGCGTGGCTACAGCACGAGATATATCTTAAATTTACTTGGATAGGAGTAACCATTTTGACAAAAAAAATCAATAACTGCCCACTTCAGTAGGACACGGATCTAAAATAGTTAACGTGAGAGTGGGCATTGCACAGGCACTTTAAGCTGTTAAAAGAGCGTGCAAAGTTGTCCAAAGCGATTGCAAAGTTGGTAGATTTGCGTGTTTACTTGACCTAAGTTGTTTTTATATCGAACCCTGCAATTATAACGTATGAAAAATGAATAAAATCCATTTGAAGCCTCCCATGTTAGCAGACTGTCATGTGAGCCCGCCGTAATAAGTACAAACACACCCTAAAAATGTGAAAAGCAATTAAAAAGTTGGTGGATTTTGGTGTATATTCACCCTAAGACATTTCATATAGAACCCCGCAGTTAAATTTAGAACGAAAATATGAAAAATCTAATACAGCTCTTTATATTAGCAGATTGCATCACTGCCCAAGCGCAACGTGATTAACAAAGTGCTTGCAAAGTTGTGAAAAGCTCGTGCAAAGTTGTCAGATTTACATGGAAATGTTACCTATGTTGTTACATTATCGAGACCAGCAGTTAAATGTTCGCGAAAGTGAATAAATATGTCGTAAAAGTCGTTTGAATATCACAGTAGCCCCGAAGGATGTAGAATTTTGAAACACTTCCAAACATTACATGGCCGCCAATAACGATAAATTTCAAAGGATTCTGATAGATGAGTGGTCAGGTGATCGACCTATTTTGAAAGTAAAGTTTAATCGGTCGTGGTTAGTACTTGCATGGGAGACAACCTGAGCAAACTAGCCGGTAAGTTTTTTTTTTTTTTTGCAGTCTGCACCGGTTTGGTTTAAGCTGTTAAAACAGCGTGCAAAGTTGTCCAAAGCGATTGCAAAGTTGGTAGATTTGCGTGTTTACTTGACCTAAGTTGTTTTATATCGAACCCTGCAGTTATAACGTATGAAAAATGAATAAAATCCATTTGAAGCCTCCCATGTTAGCAGACTGTCATGTGAGCCCGCCGTAATAAGTACAAACACACCCTAAAAATGTGAAAAGCAATTAAAAGGTTGGTGGATTTGGGTGTATATTCTCCCTAAGACATTTCATATAGAACCCCGCAGTTAAATTTAGAACGAAAATATGAAAAATCTAATATAGCTGTTTATATTAGCAGATTGCATCACTGCCCAAGCGCAACGTGATTAACAAAGTGCATGCAAAGTTGTGAAAAGCTCGTGCAAAGTTGTCAGATTTACATGGAAATGTTACCTATGTTGTTACATTTTCGAGACCAGCAGTTAAATGTTCGCAAAAGTGAATAGATATGTCGTAAAAGTCGTTTGAATATCACAGCGGCCCCGAAGGATGTAGAATTTTGAAACACTTCCAAACATTACATGGCCGCCAATAACGATCAATTTCAAAGGATTCTGATAGATGAGTGGTCAGGTGATCGACCTATTATGAAAGTAAATTTTAATCGGTCGTGGTTAGTACTTGCATGGGAGACAACCTGAGCAAACTAGCCAGTAAGTTTTTTTTGTTTTTTTTGCAGCCTTCACCTGTTTGGTTTAAGCTGTTAAAAGAGCGTGCAAAGTTGTCCAAAGCGATTGCAAAGTTGGTAGATTTGCGTGTTTACTTGACCTAAGTTGTTTTTATATCGAACCCTGCAATTATAACGTATGAAAAATGAATAAAATCCATTTGAAGCCTCCCATGTTAGCAGACTGTCATGTGAGCCCGCCGTAATAAGTACAAACACACCCTAAAAATGTGAAAAGCAATTAAAAAGTTGGTGGATTTTGGTGTATATTCCCCCTAAGACATTTCATATAGAACCCCGCAGTTAAATTTAGAACGAAAATATGAAAAATCTAATATAGCTCTTTATATTAGCAGATTGCATCACTGCCCAAGCGCAACGTGATTAACAAAGTGCTTGCAAAGTTGTGAAAAGCTCGTGCAAAGTTGTCAGATTTACATGGAAATGTTACCTATGTTGTTACATTATCGAGACCAGCAGTTAAATGTTCGCGAAAGTGAATAAATATGTCGTAAAAGTCGTTTGAATATCACAGTAGCCCCGAAGGATGTAGAATTTTGAAACACTTCCAAACATTACATGGCCGCCAATAACGATAAATTTCAAAGGATTCTGATAGATGAGTGGTCAGGTGATCGACCTATTATGAAAGTAAATTTTAATCGGTCGTGGTTAGTACTTGCATGGGAGACAACCTGAGCAAACTAGCCGGTAAGTTTTTTTTTTTTGCAGTCTGCACCTGTTTGGTTTAAGCTGTTATAACAGCGTGAAAAGTTGTCCAAAGCGATTGCAAAGTTGGTAAATTTGCGTGTTTACTTGACCTAAGTTGTTTTTATATCGAACCCTGCAGTTATAACGTATGAAAAATGAATAAAATCCATTTGAAGCCTCCCATGTTAGCAGACTGTCATGTGAGCCCGCCGTAATATGTACAAACACACCCTAAAAATGTGAAAAGCAATTAAAAAGTTGGTGGATTTGGGTGTATATTCCCCCTAAGACATTTCATATAGAACCCCACAGTTAAATTTAGAACAAAAATATGAAAAATCTAATATAGCTGTTTATATTAGCAGATTGCATCACTGCCCAAGCGCAAAGTGATTAACAAAGTGCTTGTAAAGTTGTGAAAAGCTCGTGCAAAGTTGTCAGATTTACATGGAAATGTTACCTATGTTGTTACATTATCGAGACCAGCAGTTAAATCTTCGCGAAAGTGAATAAATATGTCGTAAAAGTCGTTTGAATATCACAGTAGCCCCGAAGGACGTAGAATTTTGAAACACTTCAAAACATTACATGGCCGCCAATAACGATAAATTTCAAAGGATTCTGATAGATGAGTGGTCAGGTGATCGACCTATTATGAAAGTAAAGTTTAATTGGTCGTGGTTAGTACTTGCATGGGAGACAACCTGAGCAAACTAGCCGGTATTTTTTTTTTGCAGTCTGCACCGGTTTGGTTTAAGCTGTTAAAACAGCGTGCAAAGTTGTCCAAAGCGATTGCAAAGTTGGTAGATTTGCGTGTTTACTTGACCTAAGTTGTTTTTATATCGAACCCTGCAGTTATAACGTATGAAAAATGAATAAAATCCATTTGAAGCCTCCCATGTTAGCAGACTGTCATGTGAGCCCGCCGTAATAAGTACAAACACACCCTAAAAATGTGAAAAGCAATTAAAAGGTTGGTGGATTTGGGTGTATATTCTCCCTAAGACATTTCATATAGAACCCCGCAGTTAAATTTAGAACGAAAATATGAAAAATCTAATATAGCTCTTTATATTAGCAGATTGCATCACTGCCCAAGCGCAACGTGATTAACAAAGTGCTTGCAAAGTTGTGAAAAGCTCGTGCAAAGTTGTCAGATTTACATGGAAATGTTACCTATGTTGTTACATTATCGAGACCAGCAGTTAAATGTTCGCGAAAGTGAATAAATATGTCGTAAAAGTCGTTTGAATATCACAGTAGCCCCGAAGGATGTAGAATTTTGAAACACTTCCAAACATTACATGGCCGCCAATAACGATAAATTTCAAAGGATTCTGATAGATGAGTGGTCAGGTGATCGACCTATTATGAAAGTAAATTTTAATCGGTCGTGGTTAGTACTTGCATGGGAGACAACCTGAGCAAACTAGCCGGTAAGTTTTTTTTTTTTTGCAGTCTGCACCTGTTTGGTTTAAGCTGTTATAACAGCGTGAAAAGTTGTCCAAAGCGATTGCAAAGTTGGTAAATTTGCGTGTTTACTTGACCTAAGTTGTTTTTATATCGAACCCTGCAGTTATAACGTATGAAAAATGAATAAAATCCATTTGAAGCCTCCCATGTTAGCAGACTGTCATGTGAGCCCGCCGTAATATGTACAAACACACCCTAAAAATGTGAAAAGCAATTAAAAAGTTGGTGGATTTGGGTGTATATTCCCCCTAAGACATTTCATATAGAACCCCACAGTTAAATTTAGAACAAAAATATGAAAAATCTAATATAGCTGTTTATATTAGCAGATTGCATCACTGCCCAAGCGCAAAGTGATTAACAAAGTGCTTGTAAAGTTGTGAAAAGCTCGTGCAAAGTTGTCAGATTTACATGGAAATGTTACCTATGTTGTTACATTATCGAGACCAGCAGTTAAATCTTCGCGAAAGTGAATAAATATGTCGTAAAAGTCGTTTGAATATCACAGTAGCCCCGAAGGACGTAGAATTTTGAAACACTTCAAAACATTACATGGCCGCCAATAACGATAAATTTCAAAGGATTCTGATAGATGAGTGGTCAGGTGATCGACCTATTATGAAAGTAAAGTTTAATTGGTCGTGGTTAGTACTTGCATGGGAGACAACCTGAGCAAACTAGCCGGTATTTTTTTTTTGCAGTCTGCACCGGTTTGGTTTAAGCTGTTAAAACAGCGTGCAAAGTTGTCCAAAGCGATTGCAAAGTTGGTAGATTTGCGTGTTTACTTGACCTAAGTTGTTTTTATATCGAACCCTGCAGTTATAACGTATGAAAAATGAATAAAATCCATTTGAAGCCTCCCATGTTAGCAGACTGTCATGTGAGCCCGCCGTAATAAGTACAAACACACCCTAAAAATGTGAAAAGCAATTAAAAGGTTGGTGGATTTGGGTGTATATTCTCCCTAAGACATTTCATATAGAACCCCGCAGTTAAATTTAGAACGAAAATATGAAAAATCTAATATAGCTGTTTATATTAGCAGATTGCATCACTGCCCAAGCGCAACGTGATTAACAAAGTGCTTGCAAAGTTGTGAAAAGCTCGTGCAAAGTTGTCAGATTTACATGGAAATGTTACCTATGTTGTTACATTATCGAGACCAGCAGTTAAATGTTTGCAAAAGTGAATAGATATGTCGTAAAAGTCGTTTGAATATCACAGTGGCCCCGAAGGATGTAGAATTTTGAAACACTTCCAAACATTACATGGCCGCCAATAACGATAAATTTCAAAGGATTCTGATAGATGAGTGGTCAGGTGATCGACCTATTATGAAAGTAAAGTTTAACCGGTCGTGGATAGTACTTGCATGGGAGACAACCTGAGCAAACTAGCCAGTAAGTTTTTTTTTCTTTTTTTTTTGCAGTCTTCACCTGTTTGGTTTAAGCTGTTAAAAGAGCGTGCAAAGTTGTCCAAAGCGATTGCAAAGTTGGTAAATTTGCGTGTTTACTTGACCTAAGTTGTTTTTATATCGAACCCTGCAGTTATAACGTATGAAAAATGAATAAAATCCATTTGAAGCCTCCCATGTTAGCAGACTGTCATGTGAGCCCGCCGTAATATGTACAAACACACCCTAAAAATGTGAAAAGCAATTAAAAAGTTGGTGGATTTGGGTGTATATTCCCCCTAAGACATTTCATATAGAACCCCACAGTTAAATTTAGAACAAAAATATGAAAAATCTAATATAGCTGTTTATATTAGCAGATTGCATCACTGCCCAAGCGCAAAGTGATTAACAAAGTGCTTGTAAAGTTGTGAAAAGCTCGTGCAAAGTTGTCAGATTTACATGGAAATGTTACCTATGTTGTTACATTATCGAGACCAGCAGTTAAATCTTCGCGAAAGTGAATAAATATGTCGTAAAAGTCGTTTGAATATCACAGTAGCCCCGAAGGACGTAGAATTTTGAAACACTTCAAAACATTACATGGCCGCCAATAACGATAAATTTCAAAGGATTCTGATAGATGAGTGGTCAGGTGATCGACCTATTATGAAAGTAAAGTTTAATTGGTCGTGGTTAGTACTTGCATGGGAGACAACCTGAGCAAACTAGCCGGTATTTTTTTTTTGCAGTCTGCACCGGTTTGGTTTAAGCTGTTAAAACAGCGTGCAAAGTTGTCCAAAGCGATTGCAAAGTTGGTAGATTTGCGTGTTTACTTGACCTAAGTTGTTTTTATATCGAACCCTGCAGTTATAACGTATGAAAAATGAATAAAATCCATTTGAAGCCTCCCATGTTAGCAGACTGTCATGTGAGCCCGCCGTAATAAGTACAAACACACCCTAAAAATGTGAAAAGCAATTAAAAGGTTGGTGGATTTGGGTGTATATTCTCCCTAAGACATTTCATATAGAACCCCGCAGTTAAATTTAGAACGAAAATATGAAAAATCTAATATAGCTGTTTATATTAGCAGATTGCATCACTGCCCAAGCGCAACGTGATTAACAAAGTGCTTGCAAAGTTGTGAAAAGCTCGTGCAAAGTTGTCAGATTTACATGGAAATGTTACCTATGTTGTTACATTATCGAGACCAGCAGTTAAATGTTTGCAAAAGTGAATAGATATGTCGTAAAAGTCGTTTGAATATCACAGTGGCCCCGAAGGATGTAGAATTTTGAAACACTTCCAAACATTACATGGCCGCCAATAACGATAAATTTCAAAGGATTCTGATAGATGAGTGGTCAGGTGATCGACCTATTATGAAAGTAAAGTTTAACCGGTCGTGGATAGTACTTGCATGGGAGACAACCTGAGCAAACTAGCCAGTAAGTTTTTTTTTTTTTTTTTTTTTGCAGTCTTCACCTGTTTGGTTTAAGCTGTTAAAAGAGCGTGCAAAGTTGTCCAAAGCGATTGCAAAGTTGGTAGATTTGCGTGTTTACTTGACCTAAGTTGTTTTTATATCGAACCCTGCAATTATAACGTATGAAAAATGAATAAAATCCATTTGAAGCCTCCCATGTTAGCAGACTGTCATGTGAGCCCGCCGTAATATGTACAAACACACCCTAAAAATGTGAAAAGCAATTAAAAAAGTTGGTGGATTTGGGTGTATATTCCCCCTAAGACATTTCATATAGAACCCCGCAGTTAAATTTAGAACGAAAATATGAAAAATCTAATATAGCTATTTATATTAGCAGATTGCATCGCTGCCCAAGCGCAAAGTGATTAACAAAGTGCTTACAAAGTTGTGAAAAGCTCGTGCAAAGTTGTCAGATTTACATGGAAATGTTACCTATTTTGTTACATTATCGAGACCAGCAGTTAAAAGTTTGCGAAAGTGAATAAATATGTCGTAAAAGACGTTTGAATATCACAGTGGCCCCCGAAGGATGTAGAATTTTGAAACACTTCCAAACATTAAATGGACGCCAATAACGATAAAAGTCGAAGAATTCTGATAGATGAGTGGTCAGGTGATCGACCTATTATGAAAGTAAAGTTTAATTGGTCGTGGTTAGTACTTGCATGGGAGACAACCTGAGCAAACTAGCCGGTAAGTTTTTTTTTTTTGCAGTCTTCACCTGTTTGGTTTAAGCTGTTAAAAGAGCGTGCAAAGTTGTCCAAAGCGATTGCAAAGTTGGTAGATTTGCGTGTTTACTTGACCTAAGTTGTTTTTATATCGAACCCTGCAATTATAACGTATGAAAAATGAATAAAATCCATTTGAAGCCTCCCATGTTAGCAGAGTGTCATGTGAGCCCGCCGTAATATGTACAAACACACCCTAAAAATGTGAAAAGCAATTAAAAAGTTGGTGGATTTGGGTGTATGTTCCCCCTAAGACATTTCATATAGAACCCCGCAGTTAAATTTAGAACGAAAATATGAAGAATCTAATATAGCTATTTATATTAGCAGATTGCATCACAGCCCAAGCGCAACGTGATTAACAAAGTGCTTGCAAAGTTGTGAAAAGCTCGTGCAAAGTTGTCAGATTTACATGGAAATGTTACCTATGTTGTTACATTATCGAGACCAGCAGTTAAATCTTCGCGAAAGTGAATAAATATGTCGTAAAAGTCGTTTGAATATCACAGTAGCCCCGAAGGACGTAGAATTTTGAAACACTTCAAAACATTACATGGCCGCCAATAACGATAAATTTCAAAGGATTCTGATAGATGAGTGGTCAGGTGATCGACCTATTATGAAAGTAAAGTTTAATTGGTCGTGGTTAGTACTTGCATGGGAGACAACCTGAGCAAACTAGCCGGTATTTTTTTTTGCAGTCTGCACCGGTTTGGTTTAAGCTGTTAAAACAGCGTGCAAAGTTGTCCAAAGCGATTGCAAAGTTGGTAGATTTGCGTGTTTACTTGACCTAAGTTGTTTTTATATCGAACCCTGCAGTTATAACGTATGAAAAATGAATAAAATCCATTTGAAGCCTCCCATGTTAGCAGACTGTCATGTGAGCCCGCCGTAATAAGTACAAACACACCCTAAAAATGTGAAAAGCAATTAAAAGGTTTTTGGATTTGGGTGTATATTCTCCCTAAGACATTTCATATAGAACCCCGCAGTTAAATTTAGAACGAAAATATGAAAAATCTAATATAGCTGTTTATATTAGCAGATTGCATCACTGCCCAAGCGCAACGTGATTAACAAAGTGCTTGCAAAGTTGTGAAAAGCTCGTGCAAAGTTGTCAGATTTACATGGAAATGTTACCTATGTTGTTACATTATCGAGACCAGCAGTTAAATGTTTGCAAAAGTGAATAGATATGTCGTAAAAGTCGTTTGAATATCACAGTGGCCCCGAAGGATGTAGAATTTTGAAATACTTCAAAACACTAAGTGGCCGCCAATAACGATAAATTTCAAAGGACTCTGATAGATTAGTGGTCAGGTGATCGACCTATTATGCAAGTAAAGTTTAATCGGTCGTGGTTAGTACTTGCATGGGAGACAACCTGAGCAAACTAGCCGGTAAGTTTTTTTTTTTTTTTTTGCAGTCTGCACCTGTTTGGTTTAAGCTGTTAAAACAGCGTGCAAAGTTGTCAAAAGCGATTGCAAAGTTGGTAGATTTGCGTGTTTACTTGACCTAAGTTGTTTTTATATCGAACCCTGCAATTATAACGTATGAAAAATGAATAAAATCCATTTGAAGCCTCCCATGTTAGCAGACTGTCATGTGAGCCCGCCGTAATATGTACAAACACACCCTAAAAATGTGAAAAGCAATTAAAAAAGTTGGTGGATTTGGGTGTATATTCCCCCTAAGACATTTCATATAGAACCCCGCAGTTAAATTTAGAACGAAAATATGAAAAATCTAATATAGCTATTTATATTAGCAGATTGCATCGCTGCCCAAGCGCAAAGTGATTAACAAAGTGCTTACAAAGTTGTGAAAAGCTCGTGCAAAGTTGTCAGATTTACATGGAAATGTTACCTATTTTGTTACATTATCGAGACCAGCAGTTAAAAGTTTGCGAAAGTGAATAAATATGTCGTAAAATACGTTTGAATATCACAGTGGCCCCCGAAGGATGTAGAATTTTGAAACAGTTCCAAACATTAAATGGCCGCCAATAACGATAAAAGTCGAAGAATTCTGATAGATGAGTGGTCAGGTGATCGACCTATTATGAAAGTAAAGTTTAATTGGTCGTGGTTAGTACTTGCATGGAAGACAACCTGAGCAAACTAGCCGGTAAGTTTTTTTTTTTTGCAGTCTTCACCTGTTTGGTTTAAGCTGTTAAAAGAGCGTGCAAAGTTGTCCAAAGCGATTGCAAAGTTGGTAGATTTGCGTGTTTACTTGACCTAAGTTGTTTTTATATCGAACCCTGCAATTATAACGTATGAAAAATGAATAAAATCCATTTGAAGCCTCCCATGTTAGCAGAGTGTCATGTGAGCCCGCCGTAATATGTACAAACACACCCTAAAAATGTGAAAAGCAATTAAAAAGTTGGTGGATTTGGGTGTATGTTCCCCCTAAGATATTTCATATAGAACCCCGCAGTTAAATTTAGAACGAAAATATCAAGAATCTAATATAGCTATTTATATTAGCAGATTGCATCACAGCCCAAGCGCAACGTGATTAACAAAGTGCTTGCAAAGTTGTGAAAAGCTCGTGCAAAGTTGTCAGATTTACATGGAAATATTACCTATGTTGTTACATTATCGAGACCAGCAGTTAAATGTTCGCGAAAGTGAATAAATATGTCGTAAAAGTCGTTTGAATATCACAGTAGCCCCGAAGGATGTAGAATTTTGAAACACTTCCAAACATTACATGGCCGCCAATAACGATAAATTTCAAAGGATTCTGATAGATGAGTGGTCAGGTGATCGACCTATTATGAAAGTAAAGTTTAATCGGTCGTGGTTAGTACTTGCATGGGAGACAACCTGCGCAAATTAGCCGGTAAGTTATTTTTTTTTTGCAGTCTTCACCTGTTTGGTTTAAGCTGTTAAAAGAGCGTGCAAAGTTGTCCAAAGCGATTGCAAAGTTGGTAGATTTGCGTGTTTACTTGACCTAAGTTGTTTTTATATCGAATCCTGCAATTATGACGTATGAAAAATGAATAAAATCCATTTGAAGCCTCCCATGTTAGCAGACTGTCATGTGGGCCCGCCGTAATATGTACAAACATACCCTAAAATGTGAAAAGCAATTAAAAAGTTGGTGGATTTGGGTGTATATTCCCCCTAAGACATTTCATATAGAACCCCACAGTTAAATTTAGAACGAAAATATGAAAAATCTAATATAGCTGTTTATATTAGCAGATTGCATCACTGCCCAAGCGCAAAGTGATTAACAAAGTGCTTGCAAAGTTGTGAAAAGCTCGTGCAAAGTTGTCAGATTTACATGGAAATATTACCTATGTTGTTACATTATCGAGACCAGCAGTTAAATGTTCGCGAAAGTGAATAAATATGTCGTAAAAGTCGTTTGAATATCACAGTAGCCCCGAAGGATGTAGAATTTTGAAACACTTCCAAACATTACATGGCCGCCAATAACGATAAATTTCAAAGGATTCTGATAGATGAGTGGTCAGGTGATCGACCTATTATGAAAGTAAAGTTTAATCGGTCGTGGTTAGTACTTGCATGGGAGACAACCTGCGCAAATTAGCCGGTAAGTTATTTTTTTTTGCAGTCTTCACCTGTTTGGTTTAAGCTGTTAAAAGAGCGTGCAAAGTTGTCCGAAGCGATTGCAAAGTTGGTAGATTTGCGTGTTTACTTGACCTAAGTTGTTTTTATATCGAATCCTGCAATTATGACGTATGAAAAATGAATAAAATCCATTTGAAGCCTCCCATGTTAGCAGACTGTCATGTGAGCCCGCCGTAATATGTACAAACATACCCTAAAATGTGAAAAGCAATTAAAAAGTTGGTGGATTTGGGTGTATATTCCCCCTAAGACATTTCATATAGAACCCCACAGTTAAATTTAGAACGAAAATATGAAAAATCTAATATAGCTGTTTATATTAGCAGATTGCATCACTGCCCAAGCGCAAAGTGATTAACAAAGTGCTTGCAAAGTTGTGAAAAGCTCGTGCAAAGTTGTCAGATTTACATGGAAATGTTGCCTATGTTGTTACATTATCGAGACCAGCAGTTAAATCTTCGCGAAAGTGAATAAATATGTCGTAAAAGTCGTTTGAATATCACAGTAGCCCCGAAGGACGTAGAATTTTGAAACACTTCAAAACATTACATGGCCGCCAATAACGATAAATTTCAAAGGATTCTGATAGATGAGTGGTCAGGTGATCGACCTATTATGAAAGTAAAGTTTAATCGGTCGTGGTTAGTATTTGCATGGGAGACAACCTGAGCAAACTAGCCGGTAAGTTTTTTTTTTTTTTGCAGTCTGCACCTGTTTGGTTTAAGCTGTTAAAACAGCGTGCAAAGTTGTCCTAAGCGATTGCAAAGTTGGTAGATTTGCGTGTTTACTTGACCTAAGTTGTTTTTATATCGAACCCTGTAGTTATAACGTATGAAAAATGAATAAAATCCATTTGAAGCCTCCCATGTTAGCAGACTGTCATGTGAGCCCGCCGTAATAAGTACAAACACACCCTAAAAATGTGAAAAGCAATTAAAAAGTTGGTGGATTTGGGTGTATATTCCCCCTAAGACATTTCATATAGAACCCCGCAGTTAAATTTAGAACGAAAATATGAAAAATCTAATATAGCTGTTTATATTAGCAGATTGCATCACTGCCCAAGCGCAACGTGATTAACAAAGTGCTTGCAAAGTTGTGAAAAGCTCGTGCAAAGTTGTCAGATTTACATGGAAATGTTACCTATGTTGTTACATTATCGAGACCAGCAGTTAAATGTTCGCGAAAGTGAATAGATATGTCGTAAAAGTCGTTTGAATATCACAGTGGCCCCGAAGGATGTAGAATTTTGAAACACTTCCAAACATTACATGGCCGCCAGTAACGATAAATTTTAAAGGATTCTGATAAATGAGTGGTCAGGTGATCAACCTATTATGAAAGTAAAGTTTAATCGGTCGTGGTTAGTACTTGCATGGGAGACAACCAGAGCAAACTAGCCGGTATGTTTTTTTTTTGCAGTCTGCACCTGTTTGGTTTAAGCTGTTAAAAGAGCGTGCAAAGTTGTCCAAAGCGATTGCAAAGTTGGTAGATTTGCGTGTTTACTTGACCTAAGTTGTTTTTATATCGAACCCTGCAGTTATAACGTATGAAAAATGAATAAAATCTATTTGAAGCCTCCCATGTTAGCAGACTGTCATGCGAGCCCGCCGTAATATGTACAAACACACCCTAAAATTGTGAAAAGCAATTAAAAAGTTGGTGAATTTGCGTGTATATTCCCCCTAAGACATTTCATATAGAACCCCGCAGTTAAATTTAGAACGAAAATATGAAAAATCTAATATAGCTATTTATATTAGCAGATTGCATCACTTCCCAAGCGCAAAGTGATTTACAGAGTGCTTACACAGTTGTGAAAAGCTCGTGCAAAGTTGTCCGATTTACATGGAAATTTTACCTATGTTGTTTCATTATCGAGACCAGCAGTTAAATGTTCGCGAAAGTGAATAAATATGTCGTAAAAGTCGTTTGAATATCATAGTGGCCTCGAAGGATGTAGTATTTTGAAACACTTCCACACATTAATTGGCCGCCAATAACGATAAATTTCAAAGGATTCTGATAGATGAGTGGTCAGGTGATCGACCTATTATGAAAGTAAAGTTTAATCGGTCGTGGTTAGTACTTGCATGGGAGACAACCTGAGCAAACTAGCCGGTAAGTTTTTTTTTTACTTTGCAGTCTGCACCTGTTTGGTTTAAGCTGTTAAAACAGCGTGCAAAGTTGTCCAAAGCGATTGCAAAGTTGGTAGATTTGCGTGTTTACTTGACCTAAGTTGTTTTTATATCGAACCCTGCAGTTATAACGTATGAAAAATGAATAAAATCCATTTGAAGCCATGTTAGCAGACTGTCATGCGAGCCCGCCGTAATATGTACAAACACATCCTGAAAATGTGAAAAGCAATTACAAAGTTGGTGGATTTGGGTGTATATTCCCCCTAAGACATTTCATATAGAACCCCGCAGTTAAATTTAGAACGAAAATATGAAAAATCTAATATAGCTATTTATATTAGCAGATTGCATCACTGCCCAAGCGCAAAGTGATTAACAAAGTGCTTGCAAAGTTGTGAAAAGCTCGTGCAAAGTTGTCAGATTTACATGGAAATGTTACCTATGTTGTTACATTATCGAGACCAGCAGTTAAATGTTCGCAAAAGTGAATAGTTAGGTCGTAAAAGTTGTTTGAATATCACAGTGGCCCCGAAGGATGTAGAATTTTGAAACACTTCCAAACATTACATGGCCGCCAATAACGATAAATTTCAAAGGATTCTGATAGATGAGTGGTCAGGTGATCGACCTATTATGAAAGTAAAGTTTAATCGGTCGTGGTTAGTACTTGCATGGGAGACAACCTGAGCAAACTAGCCGGTAAGTTTATTTTTTTTTTGCAGTCTGCACCTGTTTGGTTTAAGCTGTTAAAACAGCGTGCAAAGTTGTCCAAAGCGATTGCAAAGTTGGTAAATTTGCGTGTTTACTTGACCTTTAGTAAGTTGTTTTTATATCGAACCCTGCAGTTATAACGTATGAAAAATGAATAAAATCCATTTGAAGCCTCCCATGTTAGCAGACTGTCATGCGAGCCCGCCGTAATATGTACAAACACACCCTAAAAATGTGAAAAGCAATTAAAAAGTTGGTGGATTTGCGTGTATATTCCCCCTATGACATTTCATATAGAACCCCGCAGTTAAATTTAGAACGAAAATATGAAAAATCTAATATAGCTATTTATATTAGCAGATTGCATCACTGCCCAAGCGCAAAGTGATTAACAGAGTGCTTACACAGTTGTGAAAAGCTCGTGCAAAGTTGTCAGATTTACATGGAAATGTTACCTATGTTGTTACATTATCGAGACCAGCAGTTAAATGTTCGCGAAAGTGAATAAATATGTCGTAAAAGTCGTTTGAATATCATAGTGGCCTCGAAGGATGTAGAATTTTGAAACACTTCCACACATTAAATGGCCGCCAATAACGATAAATTTCAAAGGATTCTGATAGATGAGTGGTCAGGTGATCGACCTATTATGAAAGTAAAGTTTAATCGGTCGTGGTTAGTACTTGCATGGGAGACAACCTGAGCAAACTAGCCGGTAAGTTTATTTTTTTTTTGCAGTCTGCACCTGTTTGGTTTAAACTGTTAAAACAGCGTGCAAAGTTGTCCAAAGCGATTGCAAAGTTGGTAAATTTGCGTGTTTACTTGACCTTTAGTGAGTTGTTTTTATATCGAACCCTGCAGTTATAACGTATGAAAAATGAATAAAATCCATTTGAAGCCTCCCATGTTAGCAGACTGTCATGCGGGCCCACCGTAATATGTACAAACACACCCTGAAAATGTGAAAAGCAATTAAAAAGTTGGTGGATTTGGGTGTATATTCTCCCTAAGTCATTTCATATAGAACCCCGCAGTTAAATTTAGAACGAAAATATGAAAAATCTAATATAGCTATTTATATTAGCAGATTGCATCGCTGCCCAAGCGCAAAGTGATTAACAAAGTGCTTACAAAGTTGTGAAAAGCTCGTGCAAAGTTGTCAGATTTACATGGAAATGTTACCTATTTTGTTACATTATCGAGACCAGCAGTTAAAAGTTTGCGAAAGTGAATAAATATGTCGTAAAAGACGTTTGAATATCACAGTGGGCCCCGAAGGATGTAGAATTTTGAAACTCTTCCAAACATTAAATGGCCGCCATTAACGATAAATTTCGAAGAACTCTGATAGATGAGTGGTCAGGTGATCGACCTATTATGCAAGTAAAGTTTAATCGGTCGTGGTTAGTACTTGCATGGGAGACAACCTGAGCAAACTAGCCGGTAAGTTTTTTTTGCAGTCTGCACCTGTTTGGTTTAAGCTGTTAAAACAGCGTGCAAAGTTGTCCAAAGCGATTGCAAAGTTGGTAGATTTGCGTGTTTACTTGACCTAAGTTGTTTTCATATCGAACCCTGCAGTTATAACGTATGAAAAATGAATAAAATCCATTTGAAGCCTCCCATGTTAGCAGACTGTCATGTGAGCCCGCCGTAATATGTACAAACACACCCTAAAATGTGAAAAGCCATGGAAAAGTTGGTGGATTTGCGTGTATATTCCCCCTAAGACATTTCATATAGAACCCCGCAGTTAAATTTAGAACGAAAATATGAAAATTCTAATATAGCTAGTTATATTAGCAGATTGCATCGCTGCCCAAGCGCAAAGTGATTAACAAAGTGCTTACAAAGTTATGAAAAGCTCGTGCAAAGTTGTCAGATTTACATGGAAATGTTACCTATGTTGTTACATTATCGAGACCAGCAGTTAAATGTTCGCGAAAGTGAATAAATATGTCGTAAAAGTCGTTTGAATATCACAGTGGCCCCCGATGGATGTAGAATTTTGAAATACTTCAAAACATTAAATGGCCGCCAATAACAGTAAATTTCAAAGGACTCTGATATATGAGTGGTCAGGTGATCGACCTATTATGAAAGTAAAGTTTAATCGGTAGTAATTAGTACTTGCATGGGAGACAACCTGAGCAAACTAGCCGGTAAGTTTTTTTTTCTTTGCAGTCTGCACCTGTTTGTTTTAAGCTGTTAAAACAGCGTGCAAAGTTGTCCAAAGCGATTGCAAAGTTGGTAGATTTGCGTGTTTACTTGACCTAAGTTGTTTTTATATCGAACCCTGCAGTTATAACGTATGAAAAATGAATAAAATCCATTTGAAGCCATGTTAGCAGACTGTCATACGAGCCCGCCGTAATATGTACAAACACATCCTGAAAATGTGAAAAGCAATTACAAAGTTGGTGGATTTGGGTGTATATTCCCCCTAAGACATTTCATATAGAACCCCGCAGTTAAATTTAGAACGAAAATATGAAAAATCTAATATAGCTATTTATATTAGCAGATTGCATCACTGCCCAAGCGCAAAGTGATTAACAAAGTGCTTGCAAAGTTGTGAAAAGCTCGTGCAAAGTTGTCAGATTTACATGGAAATGTTACCTATGTTGTTACATTATCGAGACCAGCAGTTAAATGTTCGCAAAAGTGAATAGTTATGTCGTAAAAGTTGTTTGAATATCACAGTGGCCCCGAAGGATGTAGAATTTTGAAACACTTCCAAACATTACATGGCCGCCAATAACGATAAATTTCAAAGGATTCTGATAGATGAGTGGTCAGGTGATCGACCTATTATGAAAGTAAAGTTTAATCGGTCGTGGTTAGTACTTGCATGGGAGACAACCTGAGCAAACTAGCCGGTAAGTTTTTTTTTTTTTTTGCAGTCTGCACCTGTTTGGTTTAAGCTGTTAAAACAGCGTGCAAAGTCGTCCAAAGCGATTGCAAAGTTGGTAAATTTGCGTGTTTACTTGACCTTTAGTAAGTTGTTTTTATATCGAACCCTGCAGTTATAACGTATGAAAAATGAATAAAATCCATTTGAAGCCTCCCATGTTAGCAGACTGTCATGCGATCCCGCCGTAATATGTACAAACACACCCTAAAAATGTGAAAAGCAATTAAAAAGTTGATGAATTTGCGTGTATATTCCCCCTAAGACATTTCATATAGAACCCCGCAGTTAAATTTAGAACGAAAATATGAAAAATCTAATATAGCTATTTATATTAGCAGATTGCATCACTGCCCAAGCGCAAAGTGATTAACAGAGTGCTTACACAGTTGTGAAAAGCTCGTGCAAAGTTGTCAGATTTACATGGAAATGTTACCTATGTTGTTACATTATCGAGACCAGCAGTTAAATGTTCGCGAAAGTGAATAAATATGTCGTAAAATTCGTTTGAATATCATAGTGGCCTCGAAGGATGTAGAATTTTGAAACACTTCCACACATTAAATGGCCGCCAATAACGATAAATTTCAAAGGATTCTGATAGATGAGTGGTCAGGTGATCGACCTATTATGAAAGTAAAGTTTAATCGGTCGTGGTTAGTACTTGCATGGGAGACAACCTGAGCAAACTAGCCGGTAAGTTTATTTTTTTTTTTTGCAGTCTGCACCTGTTTGGTTTAAGCTGTTAAAACAGCGTGCAAAGTTGTCCAAAGCGATTGCAAAGTTGGTAAATTTGCGTGTTTACTTGACCTTTAGTAAGTTGTTTTTATATCGAACCCTGCAGTTATAACGTATGAAAAATGAATAAAATCCATTTGAAGCCTCCCATGTTAGCAGACTGTCATGCGAGCCCACCGTAATATGTACAAACACACCCTGAAAATGTGAAAAGCAATTAAAAAGTTGGTGGATTTGGGTGTATATTCTCCCTAAGTCATTTCATATAGAACCCCGCAGTTAAATTTAGAACGAAAATATGAAAAATCTAATATAGCTATTTATATTAGCAGATTGCATCGCTGCCCAAGCGCAAAGTGATTAACAAAGTGCTTACAAAGTTGTGAAAAGCTCGTGCAAAGTTGTCAGATTTACATGGAAATGTTACCTATTTTGTTACATTATCGAGACCAGCAGTTAAAAGTTTGCGAAAGTGAATAAATATGTCGTAAAAGACGTTTGAATATCACAGTGGGCCCCGAAGGATGTAGAATTTTGAAACTCTTCCAAACATTAAATGGCCGCCATTAACGATAAATTTCGAAGGATTCTGATAGATGAGTGGTCAGGTGATCGACCTATTATGAAAGTAAAGTTTAATCGGTCGTGGTTAGTACTTGCATGGGAGACAACCTGAGCAAACTAGCCGGTAAGTTTTTTTTTTTTTTTTTGCAGTCTGCACCTGTTTGGTTTAAGCTGTTAAAACAGCGTGCAAAGTTGTCCAAAGCGATTGCAAAGTTGGTAAATTTGCGTGTTTACTTGACCTTTAGTAAGTTGTTTTTATATCGAACCCTGCAGTTATAACGTATGAAAAATGAATAAAATCCATTTGAAGCCTCCCATGTTAGCAGACTGTCATGCGAGCCCACCGTAATATGTACAAACACACCCTGAAAATGTGAAAAGCAATTAAAAAGTTGGTGGATTTGGGTGTATATTCTCCCTAAGTCATTTCATATAGAACCCTGCAGTTAAATTTAGAACGAAAATATGAAAAATCTAATATAGCTATTTATATTAGCAGATTGCATCGCTGCCCAAGCGCAAAGTGATTAACAAAGTGCTTACAAAGTTGTGAAAAGCTCGTGCAAAGTTGTCAGATTTACATGGAAATGTTACCTATTTTGTTACATTATCGAGACCAGCAGTTAAAAGTTTGCGAAAGTGAATAAATATGTCGTAAAAGACGTTTGAATATCACAGTGGGCCCCGAAGGATGTAGAATTTTGAAACTCTTCCAAACATTAAATGGCCGCCATTAACGATAAATTTCGAAGAACTCTGATAGATGAGTGGTCAGGTGATCGACCTATTATGCAAGTAAAGTTTAATCGGTCGTGGTTAGTACTTGCATGGGAGACAACCTGAGCAAACTAGCCGGTAAGTTTTGTTTGCAGTCTGCACCTGTTTGGTTTAAGCTGTTAAAACAGCGTGCAAAGTTGTCCAAAGCGATTGCAAAGTTGGTAGATTTGCGTGTTTACTTGACCTAAGTTGTTTTCATATCGAACCCTGCAGTTATAACGTATGAAAAATGAATAAAATCTATTTGAAGCCTCCCATGTTAGCAGACTGTCATGTGAGCCCGCCGTAATATGTACAAACACACCCTAAAATGTGAAAAGCCATGGAAAAGTTGGTGGATTTGCGTGTATATTCCCCCTAAGACATTTCATATAGAACCCCGCAGTTAAATTTAGAACGAAAATATGAAAATTCTAATATAGCTAGTTATATTAGCAGATTGCATCGCTGCCCAAGCGCAAAGTGATTAACAAAGTGCTTACAAAGTTATGAAAAGCTCGTGCAAAGTTGTCAGATTTACATGGAAATGTTACCTATGTTGTTACATTATCGAGACCAGCAGTTAAATGTTCGCGAAAGTGAATAAATATGTCGTAAAAGTCGTTTGAATATCACAGTGGCCCCCGATGGATGTAGAATTTTGAAATACTTCAAAACATTAAATGGCCGCCAATAACAGTAAATTTCAAAGAACTCCGATATATGAGTGGTCAGGTGATCGACCTATTATGAAAGTAAAGTTTAATCGGTAGTAATTAGTACTTGCATGGGAGACAACCTGAGCAAACTAGCCGGTAAGATTTTTTTTTGCAGTCTGCACCTGTTTGGTTTAAGCTGTTAAAACAGCGTGCAAAGTTGTCCAAAGCGATTGCAAAGTTGGTAGATTTGCGTGCTTACTTGACCTAAGTTGTTTCTATATCGAACCCTGCAGTTATAACGTATAAAAAATGAATAAAATCCATTTGAAGCCTCCCATGTAAGCAGACTGTCATGTGAGCCCGCCGTAATATGTACAAACACACCCTAAAAATGTGAAAAGCAATTAAAAAGTTGGTGGATTTGGGTGTATATTCCCCCTAAGACATTTCATTTAGAACCCCGCAGTTAAATTTAGAACGAAAATATGAAAAATCTAATATAGCTATTTATATTAGCAGATTGCATCACTGTCCAAGCGCAAAGTGATTAACAAAGTGTTTACAAAGTTGTGAAAAGCTCGAGCAAAGTTGTCAGATTTACATGGAAATGTTACCTATTTTGTTACATTATCGAGACCAGCAGTTAAAAGTTCGAGAAAGTGAAAAAATATGTCGTAAAAGTCGTTTGAACATCACAGTGGCCCCCGATGGATGTAGAATTTTGAAATACTTCAAAACATTAAATGTCCGCCAATAACGATAAATTTCAAAGGATTCTGATAGATGAGTGGTCAGGTGATCGACCTATTATGCAAGTAAAGTTTAATCCGTCGTGGTTAGTACTTGCGTGGGAGGCAACCTGAGCAAACTAGCCGGTAAGTTTTTTTTTTGCAGTCTGCACCTGTTTGGTTTAAGCTGTTAAAACAGCGTGCAAAGTTGTTCAAAGCGATTGCAAAGTTGGTAGATTTGCGTGTTTACTTGACCTAAGTTGTTTTTATATCGAACCCTGCAGTTATAACGCATGAAAAATGAATAAAATCCATTTGAAGCCTCCCAGATTAGCAGACTGTCATGTGAGCCCGCCGTAATATGTACAAACACACCCTAAAAATGTGAAAAGCAATTAAAAAGTTGGTGGATTTGCGTGTATATTCCCCCTAAGACATTTCATATAGAACCCCGCAGTTAAATTTAGAACGAAAATATAAAAAATCTAATATAGCTTTTTATACTAGCAGATTGCATCACTGCCGAAGCGCAAAGTGATTAACAAAGTGCTTACAAAGTTGTGAAAAGCTCTTGCAAAGTTGTCAGATTTACATGGAAATGTTACCTATTTTGTTACATTATCGAGACCAGCAGTTAAAAGTTCGAGAAAGTGAAAAAATATGTCGTAAAAGTCGTTTGAACATCACAGTGGCCCCCGATGGATGTAGAATTTTGAAATACTTCAAAACATTAAATGTCTGCCAATAACGATAAATTTCAAAGGATTCTGATAGATGAGTGGTCAGGTGATCGACCTATTATGCAAGTAAAGTTTAATCCGTCGTGGTTAGTACTTGCATGGGAGACAACCTGAGCAATCTAGCCGGTAAGTTTGGTTTTTGCAGTCTGCACGTGTTTGGTTTGAGCTGTTAAAACAGCGTGCAAAGTTGTTCAAAGCGATTGCAAAGTTGGTAGATTTGCTTGTTTACTTGACCTAAGTTGTTTTTATATCGAACCCTGCAGTTATAACGTATGAAAAATGAATAAAATCCATTTGAAGCCTCCCAGGTTAGCAGACTGTCATGTGAGCCCGCCGTAACATGTACAAACACACCCTAAAAATGTGAAAAGCAATTAAAAAGTTGGTGGATTTGCGTGTATATTCCCCCTAAGACATTTCATATAGAACCCCGCAGTTAAATTTAGAACGAAAATATGAAAAATCTAATATAGCTATTTATATTAGCAGATTGCATCACTGTCCAAGCGCAAAGTGATTAACAAAGTGTTTACAAAGTTGTGAAAAGCTCGAGCAAAGTTGTCAGATTTACATGGAAATGTTACTTATTTTGTTACATTATCGAGACCAGCAGTTAAAAGTTCGAGAAAGTGAAAAAATATGTCGTAAAAGTCGTTTGAATATCGCAGTAGCCCCCGATGGATGTAGAATTTTGAAATACTTCAAAACATTAAATGGCCGCCAATAACGATAAATTTCAAAGGATTCTGATAGATGAGTGGTCAGGTGATCGACCTATTATGCAAGTAAAGTTTAATCCGTCGTGGTTAGTACTTGCATGGGAGACAACCTGAGCAAACTAGCCGGTAAGTTTTTTTTTTTTTTTGCAGTCTGCACCTGTTTGGTTTAAGCTGTTAAAACAGCGTGCAAAGTTGTTCAAAGCGATTGCAAAGTTGGTAGATTTGCGTGTTTACTTGACCTAAGTTGTTTTTATATCGAACCCTGCAGTTATAACGTATGAAAAATGAATAAAATCCATTTGAAGCCTCCCAGGTTAGCAGCCTGTCATGTGAGCCCGCCGTAATATGTACAAACACACCCTAAAATGTGAAAAGCAATTAAAAAGTTGGTGGATTTGGGTGTATATTCCCCCTAAGACATTTCATATAGAACCCCGCAGTTAAATTTAGAACGAAAATATGAAAAATCTAATATAGCTATTTATATTAGCAGATTGCATCACTGTCCAAGCACAAAGTGATTAACAAAGTGTTTACAATGTTGTGAAAAGCTCGAGCAAAGTTGTCAGATTTACATGGAAATGTTACCTATTTTGTTACATTATCGAGACCAGCAGTTAAATGTTCGCGAAAGTGAATAAATATGTCGTAAAAGTCGTTTTAATATCACAGTGGCCCCCGATGGATGTAGAATTTTGAAATACTTCAAAACATTAAATGGCCGCCAATAACAGTAAATTTCAAAGGACTCCGATATATGAGTGGTCAGGTGATCGACCTATTATGAAAGTAAAGTTTAATCGGTAGTAATTAGTACTTGCATGGGAGACAACCTGAGCAAACTAGCCGGTAAGATTTTTTTTTTGCAGTCTGCACCTGTTTGGTTTAAGCTGTTAAAACAGCGTGCAAAGTTGTTCAAAGCGATTGCAAAGTTGGTAGATTTGCGTGTTTACTTGACCTAAGTTGTTTTTATATCGAACCCTGCAGTTATAACGTATGAAAAATGAATAAAATCCATTTGAAGCCTCCCAGATTAGCAGACTGTCATGTGAGCCCGCCGTAATATGTACAAACACACCCTAAAAATGTGAAAAGGAATTAAAAAGTTGGTGGATTTGCGTGTATATTCCCCCTAAGACATTTCATATAGAACCCCGCAGTTAAATTTAGAACGAAAATATAAAAAATCTAATATAGCTTTTTATACTAGCAGATTGCATCACTGCCCAAGCGCAAAGTGATTAACAAAGTGTTTACAAAGTTGTGAAAAGCTCGAGCAAAGTTGTCAGATTTACATGGAAATGTTACCTATTTTGTTACATTATCGAGACCAGCAGTTAAAAGTTCGAGAAAGTGAAAAAATATGTCGTAAAAGTCGTTTGAATATCGCAGTGGCCCCCGATGGATGTAGAATTTTGAAATACTTCAAAACATTAAATGGCCGCCAATAACGATAAATTTCAAAGGATTCTGATAGATGAGTGGTCAGGTGATCGACCTATTATGCAAGTAAAGTTTAATCCGTCGTGGTTAGTACTTGCATGGGAGACAACCTGAGCAAACTAGCCGGTAAGTTTTTTTTTTTGCAGTCTGCACCTGTTTGGTTCAAGCTGTTAAAACAGCGTGCAAAGTTGTTCAAAGCGATTGCAAAGTTGGTAGATTTGCGTGTTTACTTGACCTAAGTTGTTTTTATATCGAACCCTGCAGTTATAACGTATGAAAAATGAATAAAATCCATTTGAAGCCTCCCAGGTTAGCAGCCTGTCACGTGAGCCCGCCGTAATATGTACAAACACACCCTAAAATGTGAAAAGCAATTAAAAAGTTGGTTGATTTGGGTGTATATTCCCCCTAAGACATTTCGAATAGAACCCCGCAGTTAAATTTAGAACGAAAATATGAAAAATCTAATATAGCTATTTATATTAGCAGATTGCATCACTGTCCAAGCACAAAGTGATTAACAAAGTGTTTACAAAGTTGTGAAAAGCTCGAGCAAAGTTGTCAGATTTACATGGAAATGTCACCTATGTTGTTACATTATCGAGACCAGCAGTTAAATGTTCGCGAAAGTGAATAAATATGTCGTAAAAGTCGTTTGAATATCACAGTGGCCCCCGATGGATGTAGAATTTTGAAATACTTCAAAACATTAAATGGCCGCCAATAACAGTAAATTTCAAAGGACTCCGATATATGAGTGGTCAGGTGATCGACCTATTATGAAAGTAAAGTTTAATCGGTAGTAATTAGTACTTGCATGGGAGACAACCTGAGCAAACTAGCCGGTAAGATTTTTTTTTTTTGCAGTCTGCACCTGTTTGGTTTAAGCTGTTAAAACAGCGTGCAAAGTTGTCCAAAGCGATTGCAAAGTTGGTAGATTTGCGTGCTTACTTGACCTAAGTTGTTTCTATATCGAACCCTGCAGTTATAACGTATAAAAAATGAATAAAATCCATTTGAAGCCTCCCATGTAAGCAGACTGTCATGTGAGCCCGCCGTAATATGTACAAACACACCCTAAAAATGTGAAAAGCAATTAAAAAGTTGGTGGATTTGGGTGTATATTCCCCCTAAGACATTTCATATAGAACCCCGCAGTTAAATTTAGAACGAAAATATGAAAAATCTAATATAGTTATTTATATTAGCAGATTGCATCACTGTCCAAGCGCAAAGTGATTAACAAAGTGTTTACAAAGTTGTGAAAAGCTCGAGCAAAGTTGTCAGATTTACATGGAAATGTTACCTATTTTGTTACATTATCGAGACCAGCAGTTAAAAGTTCGAGAAAGTGAAAAAATATGTCGTAAAAGTCGTTTGAATATCGCAGTGGCCCCCGATGGATGTAGAATTTTGAAATACTTCAAAACATTAAATGGCCGCCAATAACGATAAATTTCAAAGGATTCTGATAGATGAGTGGTCAGGTGATCGACCTATTATGCAAGTAAAGTTTAATCCGTCGTGGTTAGTACTTGCATGGGAGACAACCTGAGCAAACTAGCCGGTAAGTTTTTTTTTTTGGCAGTCTGCACCTGTTTGGTTTAAGCTGTTAAAACAGCGTGCAAAGTTGTTCAAAGCGTTTGCAAAGTTGGTAGATTTGCGTGTTTACTTGACCTAAGTTGTTTTTATATCGAACCCTGCAGTTATAACGTATGAAAAATGAATAAAATCCATTTGAAGCCTCCCAGGTTAGCAGCCTGTCATATGAGCCCGCCGTAATATGTACAAACACACCCTAAAATATGAAAAGCAATTAAAAAGTTGGTGGATTTGGGTGTATATTCCCCCTAAGACATTTCATATAGAACCCCGCAGTTAAATTTAGAACGAAAATATGAAAAATCTAATATAGCTATTTATATTAGCAGATTGCATCACTGTCCAAGCACAAAGTGATTAACAAAGTGTTTACAAAGTTGTGAAAAGCTCGAGCAAAGTTGTCAGATTTACATGGAAATGTCACCTATGTTGTTACATTATCGAGACCAGCAGTTAAATGTTCGCGAAAGTGAATAAATATGTCGTAAAAGTCGTTTGAATATCACAGTGGCCCCCGATGGATGTAGAATTTTGAAATACTTCAAAACATTAAATGGCCGCCAATAACAGTAAATTTCAAAGGACTCCGATATATGAGTGGTCAGGTGATCGACCTATTATGAAAGTAAAGTTTAATCGGTAGTAATTAGTACTTGCATGGGAGACAACCTGAGCAAACTAGCCGGTAAGATTTTTTTTTTGCAGTCTGCACCTGTTTGGTTTAAGCTGTTAAAACAGCGTGCAAAGTTGTCCAAAGCGATTGTAAAGTTGGTAGATTTGCGTGCTTACTTGACCTAAGTTGTTTCTATATCGAACCCTGCAGTTATAACGTATAAAAAATGAATAAAATCCATTTGAAGCCTCCCATGTAAGCAGACTGTCATGTGAGCCCGCCGTAATATGTACAAACACACCCTAAAAATGTGAAAAGCAATTAAAAAGTTGGTGGATTTGGGTGTATGTTCCCCCTAATACATTTCATATAGAACCCCGCAGTTAAATTTAGAACGAAAATATGAAAAATCTAATATAGCTATTTATATTAGCAGATTGCATCACTGCCCAAGCGCAAAGTGATTAACAAAGTGCTTGCAAAGTTGTGAAAAGCTCGTGCAAAGTTGTCAGATTTACATGGAAATGTTACCTATGTTGTTACATTATCGAGACCAGCAGTTAAATGTTCGCAAAAGTGAATAGTTATGTCGTAAAAGTTGTTTGAATATCACAGTGGCCCCAAAGGATGTAGAATTTTGAAACACTTCCAAACATTACATGGCCGCCAATAACGATAAATTTGAAAGGAATCTGATAGATGAGTGGTCAGGTGATCGACCTATTATGAAAGTAAAGTTTAATCGGTCGTGGTTAGTACTTGCATGGGAGACAACCAGAGCAAACTAGCCGGTAAGTTTTTTTTTTTTGCAGTCTGCACCTGTTTGGTTTAAGCTGTTAAAACAGCGTGCAAAGTTGTTCAAAGCGATTGCAAAGTTGGTAGATTTGCGTGTTTACTTGACCTAATTTGTTTTTATATCGAACCCTGCAGTTATAACGTATGAAAAATGAATAAAATCCATTTGAAGCCTCCCAGATTAGCAGACTGTCATGTGAGCCCGCCGTAATATGTACAAACACACCCTAAAAATGTGAAAAGCAATTAAAAAGTTGGTGGATTTGCGTGTATATTCCCCCTAAGACATTTCATATAGAACCCCGCAGTTAAATTTAGAACGAAAATATAAAAAATCTAATATAGCTTTTTATACTAGCAGATTGCATCACTGCCCAAGCGCAAAGTGATTAACAAAGTGCTTACAAAGTTGTGAAAAGCTCTTGCAAAGTTGTCAGATTTACATGGAAATGTTACCTATTTTGTTACATTATCGAGACCAGCAGTTAAAAGTTCGAGAAAGTGAAAAAATATGTCGTAAAAGTCGTTTGAACATCACAGTGGCCCCCGATGGATGTAGAATTTTGAAATACTTCAAAACATTAAATGTCCGCCAATAACGATAAATTTCAAAGGATTCTGATAGATGAGTGGTCAGGTGATCGACCTATTATGCAAGTAAAGTTTAATCCGTCGTGGTTAGTACTTGCATGGGAGACAACCTGAGCAAACTAGCCGGTAAGTTTGTTTTTTGCAGTCTGCACCTGTTTGGTTTGAGCTGTTAAAACAGCGTGCAAAGTTGTTCAAAGCGATTGCAAAGTTGGTAGATTTGCTTGTTTACTTGACCTAAGTTGTTTTTATATCGAACCCTGCAGTTATAACGTATGAAAAATGAATAAAATCCATTTGAAGCCTCCCAGGTTAGCAGACTGTCATGTGAGCCCGCCGTAACATGTACAAACACACCCTAAAAATGTGAAAAGCAATTAAAAAGTTGGTGGATTTGCGTGTATATTCCCCCTAAGACATTTCATATAGAACCCCGCAGTTAAATTTAGAACGGAAATATGAAAAATCTAATATAGCTATTTATATTAGCAGATTGCATCACTGTCCAAGCGCAAAGTGATTAACAAAGTGTTTACAAAGTTGTGAAAAGCTCGAGCAAAGTTGTCAGATTTACATGGAAATGTTACCTATTTTGTTACATTATCGAGACCAGCAGTTAAAAGTTCGAGAAAGTGAAAAAATATGTCGTAAAAGTCGTTTGAATATCGCAGTGGCCCCCGATGGATGTAGAATTTTGAAATACTTCAAAACATTAAATGGCCGCCAATAACGATAAATTTCAAAGGATTCTGATAGATGAGTGGTCAGGTGATCGACCTATTATGCAAGTAAAGTTTAATCCGTCGTGGTTAGTACTTGCATGGGAGACAACCTGAGCAAACTAGCCGGTAAGTTTTTTTTTTGCAGTCTGCACCTGTTTGGTTTAAGCTGTTAAAACAGCGTGCAAAGTTGTTCAAAGCGATTGCAAAGTTGGTAGATTTGCGTGTTTACTTGACCTAAGTTGTTTTTATATCGAACCCTGCAGTTATAACGTATGAAAAATGAATAAAATCCATTTGAAGCCTCCCAGGTTAGCAGCCTGTCATGTGAGCCCGCCGTAATATGTACAAACACACCCTAAAATGTGAAAAGCAATTAAAAAGTTGGTGGATTTGGGTGTATATTCCCCCTAAGACATTTCGAATAGAACCCCGCAGTTAAATTTAGAACGAAAATATGAAAAATCTAATATAGCTATTTATATTAGCAGATTGCATCACTGTCCAAGCACAAAGTGATTAACAAAGTGTTTACAAAGTTGTGAAAAGCTCGAGCAAAGTTGTCAGATTTACATGGAAATGTCACATATGTTGTTACATTATCGAGACCAGCAGTTAAATGTTCGCGAAAGTGAATAAATATGTCGTAAAAGTCGTTTGAATATCACAGTGGCCCCCGATGGATGTAGAATTTTGAAATACTTCAAAACATTAAATGGCCGCCAATGACAGTAAATTTCAAAGGACTCCGATATATGAGTGGTCAGGTGATCGACCTATTATGAAAGTAAAGTTTAATCGGTAGTAATTAGTACTTGCATGGGAGACAACCTGAGCAAACTAGCCGGTAAGATTTTTTTTTTTTGCAGTCTGCACCTGTTTGGTTTAAGCTGTTAAAACAGCGTGCAAAATTGTCCAAAGCGATTGCAAAGTTGGTAGATTTGCGTGCTTACTTGACCTAAGTTGTTTCTATATCGAACCCTGCAGTTATAACGTATAAAAAATGAATAAAATCCATTTGAAGCCTCCCATGTAAGCAGACTGTCATGTGAGCCCGCCGTAATATGTACAAACACACCCTAAAAATGTGAAAAGCAATTAAAAAGTTGGTGGATTTGGGTGTATATTCCCCCTAAGACATTTCATATAGAACCCCGCAGTTAAATTTAGAACGAAAATATGAAAAATCTAATATAGCTATTTATATTAGCAGATTGCATCACTGTCCAAGCGCAAAGTGATTAACAAAGTGTTTACAAAGTTGTGAAAAGCACGAGCAAAGTTGTCAGATTTACATGGAAATGTTACCTATTTTGTTACATTATCGAGACCAGCAGTTAAAAGTTCGAGAAAGTGAAAAAATATGTCGTAAAAGTCGTTTGAATATCGCAGTGGCCCCCGATGGATGTAGAATTTTGAAATACTTCAAAACATTAAATGGCCGCCAATAACGATAAATTTCAAAGGATTCTGATAGATGAGTGGTCAGGTGATCGACCTATTATGCAAGTAAAGTTTAATCCGTCGTGGTTAGTACTTGCATGGGAGACAACCTGAGCAAACTAGCCGGTAAGTTTTTTTTTTGGCAGTCTGCACCTGTTTGGTTTAAGCTGTTAAAACAGCGTGCAAAATTGTCCAAAGCGATTGCAAAGTTGGTAGATTTGCGTGCTTACTTGACCTAAGTTGTTTCTATATCGAACCCTGCAGTTATAACGTATAAAAAATGAATAAAATCCATTTGAAGCCTCCCATGTAAGCAGACTGTCATGTGAGCCCGCCGTAATATGTACAAACACACCCTAAAAATGTGAAAAGCAATTAAAAAGTTGGTGGATTTGGGTGTATATTCCCCCTAAGACATTTCATATAGAACCCCGCAGTTAAATTTAGAACGAAAATATGAAAAATCTAATATAGCTATTTATATTAGCAGATTGCATCACTGTCCAAGCGCAAAGTGATTAACAAAGTGTTTACAAAGTTGTGAAAAGCACGAGCAAAGTTGTCAGATTTACATGGAAATGTTACCTATTTTGTTACATTATCGAGACCAGCAGTTAAAAGTTCGAGAAAGTGAAAAAATATGTCGTAAAAGTCGTTTGAATATCGCAGTGGCCCCCGATGGATGTAGAATTTTGAAATACTTCAAAACATTAAATGGCCGCCAATAACGATAAATTTCAAAGGATTCTGATAGATGAGTGGTCAGGTGATCGACCTATTATGCAAGTAAAGTTTAATCCGTCGTGGTTAGTACTTGCATGGGAGACAACCTGAGCAAACTAGCCGGTAAGTTTTTTTTTTGGCAGTCTGCACCTGTTTGGTTTAAGCTGTTAAAACAGCGTGCAAAGTTGTTCAAAGCGATTGCAAAGTTGGTAGATTTGCGTGTTTACTTGACCTAAGTTGTTTTTATATCGAACCCTGCAGTTATAACGTATGAAAAATGAATAAAATCCATTTGAAGCCTCCCAGGTTAGCAGCCTGTCATGTGAGCCCGCCGTAATATGTACAAACACACCCTAAAATGTGAAAAGCAATTAAAAAGTTGGTGGATTTGGGTGTATATTCCCCCTAAGACATTTCATATAGAACCCCGCAGTTAAATTTAGAACGAAAATATGAAAAATCTAATATAGCTATTTATATTAGCAGATTGCATCACTGTCCAAGCACAAAGTGATTAACAAAGTGTTTACAAAGTTGTGAAAAGCTCGAGCAAAGTTGTCAGATTTACATGGAAATGTCACCTATGTTGTTACATTATCGAGACCAGCAGTTAAATGTTCGCGAAAGTGAATAAATATGTCGTAAAAGTCGTTTGAATATCACAGTGGCCCCCGATGGATGTAGAATTTTGAAATACTTCAAAACATTAAATGGCCGCCAATAACAGTAAATTTCAAAGGACTCCGATATATGAGTGGTCAGGTGATCGACCTATTATGAAAGTAAAGTTTAATCGGTAGTAATTAGAACTTGCATGGGAGACAACCTGAGCAAACTAGCCGGTAAGATTTTTTTTTTGCAGTCTGCACCTGTTTGGTTTAAGCTGTTAAAACAGCGTGCAATGTTGTCCAAAGCGATTGCAAAGTTGGTAGATTTGCGTGCTTACTTGACCTAAGTTGTTTCTATATCGAACCCTGCAGTTATAACGTATAAAAAATGAATAAAATCCATTTGAAGCCTCCCATGTAAGCAGACTGTCATGTGAGCCCGCCGTAATATGTACAAACACACCCTAAAAATGTGAAAAGCAATTAAAAAGTTGGTGGATTTGGGTGTATATTCCCCCTAAGACATTTCATATAGAACCCCGCAGTTAAATTTAGAACGAAAATATAAAAAATCTAATATAGCTTTTTATACTAGCAGATTGCATCACTGCCCAAGCGCAAAGTGATTAACAAAGTGCTTACAAAGTTGTGAAAAGCACTTGCAAAGTTGTCAGATTTACATGGAAATGATACCTATTTTGTTACATTATCGAGACCAGCAGTTAAACGTTCGAGAAAGTGAAAAAATATGTCGTAAAAGTCGTTTGAACATCACAGTGGCCCCCGATGGATGTAGAATTTTGAAATACTTCAAAACATTAAATGTCCGCCAATAACGATAAATTTCAAAGGATTCTGATAGATGAGTGGTCAGGTGATCGACCTATTATGCAAGTAAAGTTTAATCCGTCGTGGTTAGTACTTGCATGGGAGACAACCTGAACAAACTAGCCGGTAAGTTTGTTTTTTGCAGTCTGCACCTGTTTGGTTTGAGCTGTTAAAACAGCGTGCAAAGTTGTTCAAAGCGATTGCAAAGTTGGTAGATTTGCTTGTTTACTTGACCTAAGTTGTTTTTATATCGAACCCTGCAGTTATAACGTATGAAAAATGAATAAAATCCATTTGAAGCCTCCCAGGTTAGCAGACTGTCATGTGAGCCCGCCGTAACATGTACAAACACACCCTAAAAATGTGAAAAGCAATTAAAAAGTTGGTGGATTTGCGTGTATATTCCCCCTAAGACATTTCATATAGAACCCCGCAGTTAAATTTAGAACGAAAATATGAAAAATCTAATATAGCTATTTATATTAGCAGATTGCATCACTGCCCAAGCGCATAGTGATTAACAAAGTGCTTACAAAGTTGTGAAAAGCTCTTGCAAAGTTGTCAGATTTACATGGAAATGTTACCTATGTTGTTACATTATCGAGACCAGCAGTTAAAAGTTCGCGAAAGTGAATAAATATGTCGTAAAAGTCGTTTGAATATCACAGTGGCCCCCGAAGGATGTAGAATTTTGAAACACTTCCAAACATTAAATGGCCGCCAATAACGATAAATTTCAAAGGACTCTGATAGATGAGTGGTCAGGTGATCGACCTGTTATGCAAGTAAAGTTTAATCGCTCGTGGTTAGTACTTGCATGGGAGACAACCTGAGCAAACTAGCTGGTAAGTTTTTGTTTTTTTTTGCAGTCTGCACCTGTTTGGTTTAAGCTGTTAAAACAGCGTACAATGTTGTCCAAAGCGATTGCAAAGTTGGTAGATTTGCGTGTTTACTTGACCTAAGTTATTTTTATATCGAACCCTGCAGTTATAACGTATGAAAAATGATTAAAATCCATTTGAAGCCTCCCATGTTAGCAGACTGTCATGTGAGCCCGCCGTAATATATACAAACACACCAAAAAATGTGAAAAGCAATTAAAAAGTTGGTGGATTTGGGTGTATATTCCCCCTAAGACATTTCATATAGAACCCCGCAGTTAAATTTAGAACGAAAATATGAAAAATCTAATATAGCTATTTATATTAGCAGATTGCATCACTGTCCAAGCGCAAAGTGATTAACAAAGTGTTTACAAAGTTGTGAAAAGCTCGAGCAAAGTTGTCAGATTTACATGGAAATGTTACCTATTTTGTTACATTATCGAGACCAGCAGTTAAAAGTTCGAGAAAGTGAAAAAATATGTCGTAAAAGTCGTTTGAATATCGCAGTGGCCCCGATGGATGTAGAATTTTGAAATACTTCAAAACATTAAATGGCCGCCAATAACAGTAAATTTCAAAGGACTCCGATATATGAGTGGTCAGGTGATCGACCTATTATGAAAGTAAAGTTTAATCGGTAGTAATTAGTACTTGCATGGGAGACAACCTGAGCAAACTAGCCGGTAAGATTTTTTTTTTGCAGTCTGCACCTGTTTGGTTTAAGCTGTTAAAACAGCGTGCAAAGTTGTCCAAAGCGATTGCAAAGTTGGTAGATTTGCGTGCTTACTTGACCTAAGTTGTTTCTATATCGAACCCTGCAGTTATAACGTATAAAAAATGAATAAAATCCATTTGAAGCCTCCCATGTAAGCAGACTGTCATGTGAGCCCGCCGTAATATGTACAAACACACCCTAAAAATGTGAAAAGCAATTAAAAAGTTGGTGGATTTGGGTGTATATTCCCCCTAAGACATTTTATATAGAACCCCGCAGTTAAATTTAGAACGAAAATATGAAAAATCTAATATAGCTATTTATATTAGCAGATTGCATCACTGTCCAAGCGCAAAGTGATTAACAAAGTGTTTACAAAGTTGTGAAAAGCTCGAGCAAAGTTGTCAGATTTACATGGAAATGTTACCTATTTTGTTACATTATCGAGACCAGCAGTTAAAAGTTCGAGAAAGTGAAAAAATATGTCGTAAAAGTCGTTTGAACATCACAGTGGCCCCCGATGGATGTAGAGATTTGAAATTCTTCAAAACATTAAATGTCCGCCAATAGCGATAAATTTCAAAGGATTCTGATAGATGAGTGGTCAGGTGATCGACCTATTATGCAAGTAAAGTTTAATCCGTCGTGGTTAGTACTTGCGTGGGAGGCAACCTGACCAAACTAGCCGGTAAGTTTTTTTTTTGCAGTCTGCACCTGTTTGGTTTATGCTGTTAAAACAGCGTGCAAAGTTGTTCAAAGCGATTGCAAAGTTGGTAGATTTGCGTGTTTACTTGACCTAAGTTGTTTTTATATCGAACCCTGCAGTTATAACGCATGAAAAATGAATAAAATCCATTTGAAGCCTCCCAGGTTAGCAGACTGTCATGTGAGCCCGCCGTAATATATACAAACACACCCTAAAAATGTGAAAAGCAATTAAAAAGTTGGTGGATTTGGGTGTATATTCCCCCTAAGACATTTCATATAGAACCCCGCAGTTAAATTTAGAACTAAAATATGAAAAATCTAATATAGCTATTTATATTAGCAGATTGCATCACTGCCCAAGCGCAAAGTGATTAACAAAGTGCTTACAAAGTTGTGAAAAGCCCGTGCAAAGTTGTCAGATTTACATGGAAATGTTACCTATTTTGTTACATTATCGAGACCAGCAGTTAAAAGTTCGCAAAAGTGAATAAATATGTCGTAAAAGTCGTTTGAATATCACAGTGGCCCCCGAAGGATGTAGAATTTTGAAACACTTCCAAACATTAAATGGCCGCCAATAACGATAAATTTCAAAGGACTCTGATAGATGAGTGGTCAGGTGATCGACCTGTTATGCAAGTAAAGTTTAATCGCTCGTGGTTAGTACTTGCATGGGAGACAACCTGAGCAAACTAGCCTGTAAGTTTTTTTTTTGCAGTCTGCACCTGTTTGGTTTAAGCTGTTAAAACAGCGTGCAAAGTTGTTCAAAGCGATTGCAAAGTTCGTAGATTTGCGTGTTTACTTGACCTAAGTTGTTTTTATATCGAACCCTGCAGTTATAACGTATGAAAAATGAATAAAATCCATTTGAAGCCTCCCATGTTAGCAGACTGTCATGTGAGCCCGCCGTAATATGTACAAACACAAACACACCCTAAAAATGTGAAAAGCAATTAAAATGTTGGTGGATTTGCGTGTATATTCCCCCTAAGACATTTCATATAGAACCCCGCAGTGAAATTTAGAATGAAAATATGAAAAATCTAATATAGCTATTTATATTAGCAGATTGCATCACTGTCCAAGCACAAAGTGATTAACAAAGTGTTTACAAAGTTGTGAAAAGCTCGAGCAAAGTTGTCAGATTTACATGGAAATGTTACCTATTTTGTTACATTATCGAGACCAGCAGTTAAATGTTCGCGAAAGTGAATGGATATGTCGTAAATGTCGTTTGAGTATCACAGTGGCCACCGATGGATGTAGAATTTTGAAATACTTCAAAACACTAAATGGCCGCCAATAACGGTAAATTTCAAAGGACTCTGATAGAGGAGTGGTCAGGTGATCGACCTATTATGAAAGTAAAGTTTAATCGGTAGTAATTAGTACTTGCATGGGAGACAACCTGAGCAAACTAGCCGGTAAGATTTTTTTTTTTTGCAGTCTGCACCTGTTTGGTTTAAGCTGTTAAAACAGCGTGCAAAGTTGTCCAAAGCGATTGCAAAGTTGGTAGATTTGCGTGTGTACTTGACCTAAGTTGTTTCTATATCGAACCCTGCAGTTATAACGTATAAAAAATGAATAAAATCCATTTGAAGCCTCCCATGTAAGCAGACTGTCATGTGAGCCCGCCGTAATATGTACAAACACATCCTAAAATGTGAAAAGCCATGGAAAAGTTGGTGGATTTGCGTGTATATTCCCCCTAAGACATTTCATATAGAACCGCGCAGTTAAATTTAGAACGAAAATATGAAAAATCTAATATAGCTAGTTATATTAGCAGATTGCATCGCTGCCCAAGCGCAAAGTGATTAACAAAGTGCTTACAAAGTTGTGAAAAGCTCGTGCAAAGTTGTCAGATTTACATGGAAATGTTACCTATGTTGTTACATTATCGAGACCAGCAGTTAAATGTTCGCGAAAGTGAATAAATATGTCGTAAAAGTCGTTTGAATATCACAGTGGCCCCCGATGGATGTAGAATTTTGAAATACTTCAAAACATTAAATGGCCGCCAATAACGGTAAATTTCAAAGGACTCCGATATATGAGTGGTCAGGTGATCGACCTATTATGAAAGTAAAGTTTAATCGGTAGTAATTAGTACTTGCATGGGAGACAACCTGAGCAAACTAGCCGGTAAGATTTTTTTTTGCAGTCTGCACCTGTTTGGTTTAAGCTGTTAAAACAGCGTGCAAAGTTGTCCAAAGCGATTGCAAAGTTGGTAGATTTGCGTGCTTACTTGACCTAAGTTGTTTCTATATCGAACCCTGCAGTTATAACGTATAAAAAATGAATAAAATCCATTTGAAGCCTCCCATGTAAGCAGACTGTCATGTGAGCCCGCCGTAATATGTACAAACACACCCTAAAAATGTGAAAAGCAATTAAAAAGTTGGTGGATTTGGGTGTATATTCCCCCTAAGACATTTTATATAGAACCCCGCAGTTAAATTTAGAACGAAAATATGAAAAATCTAATATAGCTATTTATATTAGCAGATTGCATCACTGTTCAAGCGCAAAGTGATTAACAAAGTGTTTACAAAGTTGTGAAAAGCTCGAGCAAAGTTGTCAGATTTACATGGAAATGTTACCTATTTTGTTACATTATCGAGACCAGCAGTTAAAAGTTCGAGAAAGTGAAAAAATATGTCGTAAAAGTCGTTTTAACATCACAGTGGCCCCCGATGGATGTAGAATTTTGAAATACTTCCAAAACATTAAATGTCCGCCAATAACGATAAATTTCAAAGGATTCTGATAGATGAGTGGTCAGGTGATCGACCTATTATGCAAGTAAAGTTTAATCCGTCGTGGTTAGTACTTGCGTGGGAGACAACCTGAGCAAACTAGCCGGTAAGTTTTTTTTTTTGCAGTCTGCACCTGTTTGGTTTAAGCTGTTAAAACAGCGTGCAAAGTTGTTCAAAGCGATTGCAAAGTTGGTAGATTTGCGTGTTTACTTGACCTAAGTGGTTTTTATATCGAACCCTGCAGTTATAACGTATGAAAAATGAATAAAATCCATTTGAAGCCTCCCAGGTTAGCAGACTGTCATGTGAGCCCGCCGTAATATGTACAAACACACCCTAAAAATGTGAAAAGCAATTAAAAAGTTGGTGGATTTGCGTGTATATTCCCCTTAAGACATTTCATATAGAACCCCGCAGTTAAATTTAGAACGAAATTATTAAAAATCTAATATAGCTATTTATATTAGCAGATTGCATCACTGCCCAAGCGCAAAGTGATTAACAAAGCCTTACAAAGTTGTGAAAAGCTCTTGCAAAGTTGTCAGATTTACATGGAAATGTTACCTATTTTGTTACATTATCGAGACCAGCAGTTAAAAGTTCGCGAAAGTGAAAAAATATGTCGTAAAAGTCGTTTGAACATCACAGTGGCCCCCGATGGATGTAGAATTTTGAAATACTTCAAAACATTAAATGTCCGCCAATAACCATAAATTTCAAAGGATTCTGATAGATGAGTGGTCAGGTGATCGACCTATTATGCAAGTAAAGTTTAATCCGTCGTGGTTAGTACTTGCATGGGAGACAACCTGAGCAAACTAGCCGGTAAGTTTGGTTTTTGCAGTCTGCACCTGTTTGGTTTGAGCTGTTAAAACAGCGTGCAAAGTTGTTCAAAGCGATTGCAAAGTTGGTAGATTTGCTTGTTTACTTGACCTAAGTTGTTTTTATATCGAACCCTGCAGTTATAACGTATGAAAAATGAATAAAATCCATTTGAAGCCTCCCATGTTAGCAGACTGTCATGTGAGCCCGCCGTAATATGTACAAACACACCCTAAAAATGTGAAAAGCAATTAAAAAGTTGGTGGATTTGCGTGTATATTCCCCCTTAGACATTTCATATAGAACCCCGCAGTTAAATTTAGAACGAAAATATGAAAAATCTAATATAGCTATTTATATTAGCAGATTGCATCACTGCCCAAGCGCATAGTGATTAACAAAGTGCTTACAAAGTTGTGAAAAGCTGTTGCAAAGTTGTCAGATTTACATGGAAATGTTACCTATGTTGTTACATTATCGAGACCAGCAGTTAAAAGTTCGCGAAAGTGAATAAATATGTCGTAAAAGTCGTTTGAATATCACAGTGGCCCCCGAAGGATGTAGAATTTTGAAACACTTCCAAACATTAAATGGCCGCCAATAACGATAAATTTCAAAGGACTCTGATAGATGAGTGGTCAGGTGATCGACCTGTTATGCAAGTAAAGTTTAATCGCTCGTGGTTAGTACTTGCATGGGAGACAACCTGAGCAAACTAGCCGGTAAGATTTTTTTTTTGCAGTCTGCACCTGTTTGGTTTAAGCTGTTAAAACAGCGTGCAAAGTTGTCCAAAGCGATTGCAAAGTTGGTAGATTTGCGTGTTTACTTGACCTAAGTTGTTTTTATATCGAACCCTGCAGTAATAACGTATGAAAAATGAATAAAATCCATTTGAAGCCTCCCATGTTAGCAGACTGTCATGTGAGCCCGCCGTAATATGTACAAACACACCCGAAAAAATGTGAAAAGCAATTAAAAAGTTGGTGGATTTGGATGTATATTCCCCCTAAGACTTTTCATATAGAACCCCGCAGTTAAATTTAGACCGAAAATATGAAAAATCTAATATAGCTATTTATATTAGCAGATTGCATCACTGCCCAAGCGCAAAGTGATTAACAAAGTGCTTGCAAAGTTGTGAAAAGCTTGTGCAAAGTTGTCAGATTTACATGGAAATGTTACCTATGTTGTTACATTATCGAGACCAGCAGTTAAATGTTCGCAAAAGTGAATAGATATGTCGTAAAAGTCGTTTGAATATCACAGTGGCCCCGAAGGATGTAGAATTTTGAAACACTTCCAAACATTACATGGCCGCAAATAACGATAAATTTCAAAGGATTCTGATAGATGAGTGGTCAGGTGATCGACCTATTATGAAAGTAAAGTTTAATCGGTCGTGGTTAGTACTTGCATGGGAGGCAAACTAGCCGGTGAGTTTTTTTTTTTGGCAGTCTGCACCTGTTTGGTTTAAGCTGTTAAAACAGCGTGCAAAGTTGTCCAAAGCGATTGCAAAGTTGGTAGATTTGCGTGTTTACTTGACCTAAGTTGTTTTTATATCGAACCCTGCAGTTATAACGTATGAAAAATGAATAAAATCCATTTGAAGCCTCCCATGTTAGCAGACTGTCATGTGCGCCCGCCGTAATATGTACAAACACACCCTAAAAATGTGAAAAGCAATTAAAAAGTTGGTGGATTTGCGTGTATATTCCCCCTATGACATTTCATATAGAACCCCGCAGTTAAATTTAGAACGAAAATATGAAAAATTTAATATAGCTATTTATATTAGCAGATTTCATCACTGCCCAAGCGCAAAGTGATTAACAAAGTGCTTACAAAGTTGCGAAAAGCTCGTGCAAAGTTGTCAGATTTACATGGAAATGTTACCTATGTTGTTACATTATCGAGACCAGCAGTTAAATGTTCGCGAAAGTGAATAAATATGTCGTAAAAGTCGTTTGAATATCACAGTGGCCCCCGAAGGATGTAGAATTTTGAAACACTTCCAAATATTAAATGGCCGCCAATAACGATAAATTTCAAAGGACTCTGATAGATTAGTGGTCAGGTGATCGACCTATTATGAAAGTAAAGTTTAATCGGTAGTAATTAGTACTTGCATGGGAGACAACCTGAGCAAACTAGCCGGTAAGATTTTTTTTTTTGCAGTCTGCACCTGTTTGGTTTAAGCTGTTAAAACAGCGTGCAAAGTTGTCCAAATCGATTGCAAAGTTGGTAGATTTGCGTGTTTACTTGACCTAAATTGTTTTTATATCGAACCCTGCAGTTATAACGTATGAAAAATGAATAAAATCCATTTGAAGCCTCCCATGTTAGCAGAGTGTCATGTGAGCCCGCCGTAATATGTACAAACACACCTAAAAATGTGAAAAGCAATTAAAAAGTTGGTGGATTTGGGTGTATGTTTCCCCTAAGACATTTCATATAGAACCCCGCAGTTAAATTTAGAACGAAAATATGAAAAATCTAATATAGCTATTTATATTAGCAGATTGCATCGCTGCCCAAGCGCAAAGTGATTAACAAAGTGCTTACAAAGTTGTGAAAAGCTCGTGCAAAGTTGTCAGATTTACATGGAAATGTTACCTATTTTGTTACATTATCGAGAGCAGCAGTTAAAAGTTCGCGAAAGTGAATAAATATGTCGTAAAAGTCGTTTGCATATCACAGTGGCTCCCGAAGGCTGTAGAATTTTGAAACACTTCCAAACATTAAATGGCCGCCAATAACGATACATTTGAAAGGACTCTGATAGATGAGTGGTCAGGTGATCGACCTATTATGAAAGTAAAGTTTAATCGGTCGTGGTTAGTACTTGCATGGGAGACAACCTGAGCAAGCTAGCCGGTAAGTTTTTTTTTTTGCAGTCTGCACGTGTTTGGTTTAAGCTGTTAAAACAGCGTGCAAAATTGTCCAAAGCGATTGCAAAGTTGGTAGATTTGCGTGTTTACTTGACCTAAGTTGTTTTTATATCGAACCCTGCAGTAATAACGTATGAAAAATGAATGAAATCCATTTGAAGCCTCCCATGTTGGCAGACTGTCATGTGCGCCCGCCGTAATATGTACAAACACACCCTAAAAATGTGAAAAGCAAATAAAAAGTTGGTGGATTTGCGTGTATATTCCCCCTATGACATTTCATATAGAACCCCGCAGTTAAATTTAGAACGAAAATATGAAAAATCTAATATAGCTATTTATAATAGCAGATTTCATCACTGCCCAAGCGCAAAGTGATTAACAAAGTGCTTACAAAGTTGCGAAAAGCTCGTGCAAAGTTGTCAGATTTACATGGAAATGTTACCTATGTTGTTACATTATCGAGACCAGCAGTTAAATGTTCGCGAAAGTGAATAAATATGTCGTAAAAGTCGTTTGAATATCACAGTGGCCCCCGAAGGATGTAGAATTTTGAAACACTTCCAAATATTAAATGGCCGCCAATAACGATAAATTTCAAAGGACTCTGATAGATTAGTGGTCAGGTGATCGACCTATTATGAAAGTAAAGTTTAATCGGTAGTAATTAGTACTTGCATGGGAGACAACCTGAGCAAACTAGCCGGTAAGATTTTTTTTTTTGCAGTCTGCACCTGTTTGGTTTAAGCTGTTAAAACAGCGTGCAAAGTTGTCCAAAGCGATTGCAAAGTTGGTAGATTTGCGTGTTTACTTGACCTAAGTTGTTTTCATATCGAACCCTGCAGTTATAACGTATGAAAAATGAATAAAATCCATTTGAAGCCTCCCATGTTAGCAGACTGTCATGTGAGCCCGCCGTATTATGTACAAACACACCCTAAAAATGTGAAAAGCAATTACAAAGTTGGTGGATTTGGGTGTATATTCCCCCCCAAGACATTTCATATAGAACCCCGCAGTTAAATTCAGAACGAAAATATGAAAAATCTAATATAGCTATTTATATTAGCAGATTGCATCACTGCCCAAGCGCAAAGTGATTAACAAAGTGCTTACAAAGTTGTGAAAAGCTCGTGCAAAGTTGTCAGATTTACATGGAAATGTTACCTATTTTGTTACATTATCGAGACCAGCAGTTAAAAGTTCGCGAAAGTGAATAAATATGTCGTAAAAGTCGTTTGAATATCACAGTGGCCCCCGAAGGATGTAGAATTTTGAAACACTTCCAAACATTAAATGGCCGCCAATAACGATAAATTTCAAAGGACTCTGATAGATGAATGGTCAGGTGATCGGCCTGTTATGCAAGTAAAGTTTAATCGCTCGTGGTTAGTACTTGCATGGGAGACAACCTGAGCAAACTAGCCTGTAAGTTTTTTTTTTTTGCAGTCTCCACCTGTTTGGTTTAAGCTGTTAAAACAGCGTGCAAAGTTGTTCAAAGCGATTGCAAAGTTCGTAGATTTGCGTGTTTACTTGACCTAAGTTGTTTTTATATCGAACCCTGCAGTTATAACGTATGAAAAATGAATAAAATCCATTTGAAGCCTCCCATGTTAGCAGACTGTCATGTGAGCCCGCCGTAATATGTACAAACACAAACACACCCTAAAAATGTGAAAAGAAATTAAAATGTTGGTGGATTTGCGTGTATATTCCCCCTAAGACATTTCATATAGAACCCCGCAGTGAAATTTAGAATGAAAATATGAAAAATCTAATATAGCTATTTATATTAGCAGATTGCATCACTGCCCAAGCGCAAAGTGATTAACAAAGTGCTTGCAAAGTTGTGAAAAGCTCTTGTAAGGTTGTCAGATTTACATGGAGATGTTACCTATGTTGTTACATTATCGAGACCAGCAGTTAAATGTTCGCAAAAGTGAATAAATATGTCGTAAAAGTCGTTTGAATATCACAGTGGCCCCCGAAGGATGCAGAATTTTGAAATACTTCAAAACATTAAATGGCCGCCAATAACGGTAAATTTCAAAGGACTCTGATAGATGAGTATTCAGGTGATCGACCTATTATGAAAGTATAGTTTAATCGGTCGTGGTTAGTACTTGCATGGGAGACAACCTGAGCAAACTAGCCGGTAAGTTTTTTTTTTTGCAGTCTGCACCTGTTTGGTTTAAGCTGTTAAAACAGCGTGCAATGTTGTTCAAAGCGATTGCAAAGTTGGTAGATTTGCGTGTTTACTTGACCTAAGTTTTTTTATATCGAACCCTGCAGTTATAACGTATGAAAAATGAATAAAATCCATTTGAAGCATGTTAGCAGACTGTCATGTGAGCCCGCCGTAATATGTACAAACACACCCTAAAAATGTGAAAAGCAATTAAAAAGTTGGTGGATTTGGGTGTATATTCCCCTAAGACATTTCATATAGAACCCCGCAGTTAAATTTAGAACGAAAATATGAAAAATCTAATATAGCTATTTATATTAGCAGATTGCATCGCTGCCCAAGCTCGAAGTGATTAACAAAGTGCTTACAAAGTTTTGAAAAGCTCGTGCAAAGTTGTCAGATTTACATGGAAATGTTACCTATGTTGTTACATTATCGAGACCAGCAGTTAAATGTTCGCGAAAGTGAATAAATATGTCGTAAAAGTCGTTTGAATATCGCAGTAGCCCCGATGGATGTAGAATTTTGAAATACTTCAAAACACTAAATGGCCGACAATAACGGTAAATTTCAAAGGACTCTGATAGATGAGTGGTCAGGTGATCGACCTATTATGAAAGTAAAGTTTAATCGGTCGTGGTTAGTACTTGCATGGGAGACAACGTGAGCAAACTACCCGGTACGTTTTTTTTTTTTTTTTTGCAGTCTGCACCTGTTTGGTTTAAGCTGTTAAGACAGCGTGCAAAGTTGTCCAAAGCGATTGCAAAGTTGGTAGATTTGCGTGTTTACTTGACCTAAGTTGTTTTCATATCGAACCCTGCAGTTATAACGTATGAAAAATGAATAAAATCCATTTGAAGCCTCCCATGTTAGCAGACTGTCATGTGAGCCCGCCGTATTATGTACAAACACACCCTAAAATTGTGAAAAGCAATTACAAAGTTGGTGGATTTGGGTGTATATTCCCCCCCCAAGACATTTCATATAGAACCCCGCAGTTAAATTCAGAACGAAAATATGAAAAATCTAATATAGCTATTTATATTAGCAGATTGCATCGCTGCCCAAGCTCGAAGTGATTAACAAAGTGCTTACAAAGTTTTGAAAAGCTCGTGCAAAGTTGTCAGATTTACATGGAAATGTTACCTATGTTGTTACATTATCGAGACCAGCAGTTAAATGTTCGCGAAAGTGAATAAATATGTCGTAAAAGTCGTTTGAATATCGCAGTAGCCCCGATGGATGTAGAATTTTGAAATACTTCAAAACACTAAATGGCCGACAATAACGGTAAATTTCAAAGGACTCTGATAGATGAGTGGTCAGGTGATCGACCTATTATGAAAGTAAAGTTTAATCGGTCGTGGTTAGTACTTGCATGGGAGACAACGTGAGCAAACTACCCGGTACGTTTTTTTTTTTTTTTTTGCAGTCTGCACCTGTTTGGTTTAAGCTGTTAAGACAGCGTGCAAAGTTGTCCAAAGCGATTGCAAAGTTGGTAGATTTGCGTGTTTACTTGACCTAAGTTGTTTTCATATCGAACCCTGCAGTTATAACGTATGAAAAATGAATAAAATCCATTTGAAGCCTCCCATGTTAGCAGACTGTCATGTGAGCCCGCCGTATTATGTACAAACACACCCTAAAATTGTGAAAAGCAATTACAAAGTTGGTGGATTTGGGTGTATATTCCCCCCCCCAAGACATTTCATATAGAACCCCGCAGTTAAATTCAGAACGAAAATATGAAAAATCTAATATAGCTATTTATATTAGCAGATTGCATCACTGCCCAAGCGCAAAGAGATTAACAAAGTGCTTACAAAGTTGTGAAAAGCTCGTGCAAAGTTGTCAGATTTACATGGAAATGTTACCTATTTTGTTACATTATCGAGACCAGCAGTTAAAAGTTCGCGAAAGTGAATAAATATGTCGTAAAAGTCGTTTGAATATCACAGTGGCCCCCGAAGGATGTAGAATTTTGAAACACTTCCAAACATTAAATGGCCGCCAATAACGATAAATTTCAAAGGACTCTGATAGATGAGTGGTCAGGTGATCGACCTGTTATGCAAGTAAAGTTTAATCGCTCGTGGTTAGTACTTGCATGGGAGACAACCTGAGCAAGCTAGCCGGTAAGTTTTTTTTTTTTTTGCAGTCTGCACGTGTTTGGTTTAAGCTGTTAAAACAGCGTGCAATGTTGTCCAAAGCGATTGCAAAGTTGGTAGATTCGCGTGTTTACTTGACCTAAGTTGTTTTTATATCGAACCCTGCAGTTATAACGTATGAAAAATGAATAAAATCCATTTGAAGCCTCCCAGGTTAGCAGACTGTCATGTGAGCCCGCCGTAATATGTACAAACACACCCTAAAAATGTGAAAAGCAATTAAAAAGTTGGTGGATTTGCGTGTATATTCCCCCTAAGACATTTCATATAGAACCCCGCAGTTAAATTTAGACCGAAAATATGAAAAATCTAATATAGCTATTTATATTAGCAGATTGCATCACTGCCCAAGCTCAAAGTGATTAACAAAGTGCTTGCAAAGTTGTGAAAAGCTTGTGCAAAGTTGTCAGATTTACATGGAAATGTTACCTATGTTGTTACATTATCGAGACCAGCAGTTAAATGTTCGCAAAAGTGAATAGATATGTCGTAAAAGTCGTTTGAATATCACAGTGGCCCCGAAGGATGTAGAATTTTGAAACACTTCCAAACATTACATGGCCGCCAATAACGATAAATTTCAAAGGATTCTGATAGATGAGTGGTCAGGTTATCGACCTATTATGAATGTAAAGTTTAATCGGTCGTGGTTAGTATTTGCATAGGAGACAACCTGAGCAAAGTAGCCGGTAAGTTTTTTTTTTTTTTGCAGTCTGCACCTGTTTGGTTTAAGCTGTTAAAACAGCGTGCAAAGTTGTCCAAAGCGATTGCAAAGTTGGTAGATTTGCGTGTTTACTTGACCTAAGTTGTTTTTATATCGAACCCTGCAGTTATAACGTATGAAAAATGAATAAAATTTATTTGAAGCCTCCCATGTTAGCAGACTGTCATGTGAGCCCGCCGTAATATGTACAAACACATCCTAAAAATGTGCAAAGCAATTAAAAAGTTGGTGGATTTGGGTGTATATTCCCCCTAAGACATTTCATATAGAACCCCGCAGTTAAATTTAGAACGAAAATATGAAAAATCTAATATAGCTATTTATATTAGCAGATTGCATCACTGCCCAAGCGCAAAGTGATTAACAAAGTGCTTGCAAAGTTGTGAAAAGCTCGTGCAAAGTTGTCAGATTTACATGGAAATGTTACCTATGTTGTTACATTATCGAGACCAGCAGATAAATGTTCGCGAAAGTGAATAAATATGTCGTAAAAGTCGTTTGGTTATCACAGTAGCCCCGAAGGATGTAGAATTTTGAAACACTTCCAAACATTACATGGCCGCAAATAACGATAAATTTCGAAGGATTCTGATAGATGAGTGGTCATGTGATCGACCTATTATGAAAGTAAAGTTTAATCGGTCGTGGTTAGTACTTGCATGGGAGACAACCTGAGCAAACTACCCGGTAAGTTTGTTTTTTTTTGCAGTCTGCATCTGTTTGGTTTAAGCTGTTAAAACAGCGTGCAAAGTTGTCCAAAGCGATTGCAAAGTTGGTAGATTTGCGTGTTTACTTGGCCTAAGTTGTTTTTATATCGAACCCTGCAGTTATAACGTATGAAAAATGAATAAAATCCGTTTGAAGCCTCCCATGTTAGCAGACTGTCATGTGAGCCCGCCGTAATATGTACAAACACACCCTAAAAATGTGAAAAGCAATTAAAAAGTTGGTGGATTTGGGTGTATATTCCCCCTAAGACATTTCATATAGAACCCCGCAGTTAAATTTAGAACGAAAATATGAAAAATCTAATATAGCTATTTATATTAGCAGATTGCATCACTGCCCAAGCGCAAAGTGATTAACAAAGTGCTTGCAAAGTTGTGAAAAGCTTGTGCAAAGTTGTCAGATTTACATGGAAATGTTACCTATGTTGTTACATTATCGAGACCAGCAGTTAAATGTTCGCAAAAGTGAATAGATATGTCGTAAAACTCGTTTGCATATCACAGTGGCTCCCGAAGGCTGTAGAATTTTGAAACACTTCCAAACATTAAATGGCCGCCAATAACGATAAATTTCAAAGGACTCTGATAGATGAGTGGTCAGGTGATCGACCTATTATGAAAGTAAAGTTTAATTGGTCGTGGTTAGTACTTGCATGGGAGACAACCTGAGCGAACTAGCCGGTAAGTTTTTTTTTTTTTGCAGTCTGCACCTGTTTGGTTTAAGCTGTTAAAACAGCGTGCAATGTTGTCCAAAGCGATTGCAAAGTTGGTAGATTTGCGTGTTTACTTGACCTAAGTTGTTTTCATATCGAACCCTGCAGTTATAACGTATGAAAAATGAATAAAATCCATTTGAAGCCTCACATGTTAGCAGACTGTCATGTGAGCCCGCCGTATTATGTACAAACACACCCTAAAATTGTGAAAAGCAATTACAAAGTTGGTGGATTTGGGTGTATATTCCCCCCCCCCCCAAGACATTTCATATAGAACCCCGCAGTTAAATTCAGAACGAAAATATGAAAAATCTAATATAGCTATTTATATTAGCAGATTGCATCACTGCCCAAGCTCAAAGTGATTAACAAAGTGCTTGCAAAGTTGTGAAAAGCTTGTGCAAAGTTGTCAGATTTACATGGAAATGTTACCTATGTTGTTCCATTATCGAGACCAGCAGTTAAATGTTCGCAAAAGTGAATAGATATGTCGTAAAAGTCGTTTGAATATCACAGTGGCCCCGAAGGATGTAGAATTTTGAAACACTTCCAAACATTACATGGCCGCCAATAACGATAAATTTCAAAGGATTCTGATAGATGAGTGGTCAGGTTATCGACCTATTATGAATGTAAAGTTTAATCGGTCGTGGTTAGTATTTGCATAGGAGACAACCTGAGCAAACTAGCCGGTAAGTTTTTTTTTTTTTGCAGTCTGCACCTGTTTGGTTTAAGCTGTTAAAACAGCGTGCAAAGTTGTCCAAAGCGATTGCAAAGTTGGTAGATTTGCGTGTTTACTTGACCTAAGTTGTTTTTATATCGAACCCTGCAGTTATAACGTATGAAAAATGAATAAAATTTATTTGAAGCCTCCCATGTTAGCAGACTGTCATGTGAGCCCGCCGTAATATGTACAAACACACCCTAAAAATGTGCAAAGCAATTAAAAAGTTGGTGGATTTGCGTGTATATTCCCCCTATGACATTTCATATAGAACCCCGCAGTTAAATTTAGAACGAAAATATGAAAAATCTAATATAGCTATTTATATTAGCAGATTGCATCGCTGCCCAAGCTCGAAGTGATTAACAAAGTGCTTACAAAGTTTTGAAAAGCTCGTGCAAAGTTGTCAGATTTACATGGAAATGTTACCTATGTTGTTACATTATCGAGACCAGCAGTTAAATGTTCGCGAAAGTGAATAAATATGTCGTAAAAGTCGTTTGAATATCGCAGTAGCCCCGATGGATGTAGAATTTTGAAATACTTCAAAACACTAAATGGCCGACAATAACGGTAAATTTCAAAGGACTCTGATAGATGAGTGGTCAGGTGATCGACCTATTATGAAAGTAAAGTTTAATCGGTCGTGGTTAGTACTTGCATGGGAGACAACCTGAGCAAACTACCCGGTACGTTTTTTTTTTTTTTTTTGCAGTCTGCACCTGTTTGGTTTAAGCTGTTAAGACAGCGTGCAAAGTTGTCCAAAGCGATTGCAAAGTTGGTAGATTTGCGTGTTTACTTGACCTAAGTTGTTTTCATATCGAACCCTGCAGTTATAACGTATGAAAAATGAATAAAATCCATTTGAAGCCTCCCATGTTAGCAGACTGTCATGTGAGCCCGCCGTATTATGTACAAACACACCCTAAAATTGTGAAAAGCAATTACAAAGTTGGTGGATTTGGGTGTATATTCCCCCCCCCAAGACATTTCATATAGAACCCCGCAGTTAAATTCAGAACGAAAATATGAAAAATCTAATATAGCTATTTATATTAGCAGATTGCATCACTGCCCAAGCGCAAAGAGATTAACAAAGTGCTTACAAAGTTGTGAAAAGCTCGTGCAAAGTTGTCAGATTTACATGGAAATGTTACCTATTTTGTTACATTATCGAGACCAGCAGTTAAAAGTTCGCGAAAGTGAATAAATATGTCGTAAAAGTCGTTTGAATATCACAGTGGCCCCCGAAGGATGTAGAATTTTGAAACACTTCCAAACATTAAATGGCCGCCAATAACGATAAATTTCAAAGGACTCTGATAGATGAGTGGTCAGGTGATCGACCTGTTATGCAAGTAAAGTTTAATCGCTCGTGGTTAGTACTTGCATGGGAGACAACCTGAGCAAGCTAGCCGGTAAGTTTTTTTTTTTTTTGCAGTCTGCACGTGTTTGGTTTAAGCTGTTAAAACAGCGTGCAATGTTGTCCAAAGCGATTGCAAAGTTGGTAGATTCGCGTGTTTACTTGACCTAAGTTGTTTTTATATCGAACCCTGCAGTTATAACGTATGAAAAATGAATAAAATCCATTTGAAGCCTCCCAGGTTAGCAGACTGTCATGTGAGCCCGCCGTAATATGTACAAACACACCCTAAAAATGTGAAAAGCAATTAAAAAGTTGGTGGATTTGCGTGTATATTCCCCCTAAGACATTTCATATAGAACCCCGCAGTTAAATTTAGACCGAAAATATGAAAAATCTAATATAGCTATTTATATTAGCAGATTGCATCACTGCCCAAGCTCAAAGTGATTAACAAAGTGCTTGCAAAGTTGTGAAAAGCTTGTGCAAAGTTGTCAGATTTACATGGAAATGTTACCTATGTTGTTACATTATCGAGACCAGCAGTTAAATGTTCGCAAAAGTGAATAGATATGTCGTAAAAGTCGTTTGAATATCACAGTGGCCCCGAAGGATGTAGAATTTTGAAACACTTCCAAACATTACATGGCCGCCAATAACGATAAATTTCAAAGGATTCTGATAGATGAGTGGTCAGGTTATCGACCTATTATGAATGTAAAGTTTAATCGGTCGTGGTTAGTATTTGCATAGGAGACAACCTGAGCAAAGTAGCCGGTAAGTTTTTTTTTTTTTTGCAGTCTGCACCTGTTTGGTTTAAGCTGTTAAAACAGCGTGCAAAGTTGTCCAAAGCGATTGCAAAGTTGGTAGATTTGCGTGTTTACTTGACCTAAGTTGTTTTTATATCGAACCCTGCAGTTATAACGTATGAAAAATGAATAAAATTTATTTGAAGCCTCCCATGTTAGCAGACTGTCATGTGAGCCCGCCGTAATATGTACAAACACATCCTAAAAATGTGCAAAGCAATTAAAAAGTTGGTGGATTTGGGTGTATATTCCCCCTAAGACATTTCATATAGAACCCCGCAGTTAAATTTAGAACGAAAATATGAAAAATCTAATATAGCTATTTATATTAGCAGATTGCATCACTGCCCAAGCGCAAAGTGATTAACAAAGTGCTTGCAAAGTTGTGAAAAGCTCGTGCAAAGTTGTCAGATTTACATGGAAATGTTACCTATGTTGTTACATTATCGAGACCAGCAGATAAATGTTCGCGAAAGTGAATAAATATGTCGTAAAAGTCGTTTGGTTATCACAGTAGCCCCGAAGGATGTAGAATTTTGAAACACTTCCAAACATTACATGGCCGCAAATAACGATAAATTTCGAAGGATTCTGATAGATGAGTGGTCATGTGATCGACCTATTATGAAAGTAAAGTTTAATCGGTCGTGGTTAGTACTTGCATGGGAGACAACCTGAGCAAACTACCCGGTAAGTTTTTTTTTTTTTGCAGTCTGCATCTGTTTGGTTTAAGCTGTTAAAACAGCGTGCAAAGTTGTCCAAAGCGATTGCAAAGTTGGTAGATTTGCGTGTTTACTTGACCTAAGTTGTTTTTATATCGAACCCTGCAGTTATAACGTATGAAAAATGAATAAAATCCGTTTGAAGCCTCCCATGTTAGCAGACTGTCATGTGAGCCCGCCGTAATATGTACAAACACACCCTAAAAATGTGAAAAGCAATTAAAAAGTTGGTGGATTTGGGTGTATATTCCCCCTAAGACATTTCATATAGAACCCCGCAGTTAAATTTAGAACGAAAATATGAAAAATCTAATATAGCTATTTATATTAGCAGATTGCATCACTGCCCAAGCGCAAAGTGATTAACAAAGTGCTTGCAAAGTTGTGAAAAGCTTGTGCAAAGTTGTCAGATTTACATGGAAATGTTACCTATGTTGTTACATTATCGAGACCAGCAGTTAAATGTTCGCAAAAGTGAATAGATATGTCGTAAAACTCGTTTGCATATCACAGTGGCTCCCGAAGGCTGTAGAATTTTGAAACACTTCCAAACATTAAATGGCCGCCAATAACGATAAATTTCAAAGGACTCTGATAGATGAGTGGTCAGGTGATCGACCTATTATGAAAGTAAAGTTTAATCGGTCGTGGTTAGTACTTGCATGGGAGACAACCTGAGCGAACTAGCCGGTAAGTTTTTTTTTTTTTGCAGTCTGCACCTGTTTGGTTTAAGCTGTTAAAACAGCGTGCAATGTTGTCCAAAGCGATTGCAAAGTTGGTAGATTTGCGTGTTTACTTGACCTAAGTTGTTTTCATATCGAACCCTGCAGTTATAACGTATGAAAAATGAATAAAATCCATTTGAAGCCTCACATGTTAGCAGACTGTCATGTGAGCCCGCCGTATTATGTACAAACACACCCTAAAATTGTGAAAAGCAATTACAAAGTTGGTGGATTTGGGTGTATATTCCCCCCCCCCAAGACATTTCATATAGAACCCCGCAGTTAAATTCAGAACGAAAATATGAAAAATCTAATATAGCTATTTATATTAGCAGATTGCATCACTGCCCAAGCTCAAAGTGATTAACAAAGTGCTTGCAAAGTTGTGAAAAGCTTGTGCAAAGTTGTCAGATTTACATGGAAATGTTACCTATGTTGTTCCATTATCGAGACCAGCAGTTAAATGTTCGCAAAAGTGAATAGATATGTCGTAAAAGTCGTTTGAATATCACAGTGGCCCCGAAGGATGTAGAATTTTGAAACACTTCCAAACATTACATGGCCGCCAATAACGATAAATTTCAAAGGATTCTGATAGATGAGTGGTCAGGTTATCGACCTATTATGAATGTAAAGTTTAATCGGTCGTGGTTAGTATTTGCATAGGAGACAACCTGAGCAAACTAGCCGGTAAGTTTTTTTTTTTTTGCAGTCTGCACCTGTTTGGTTTAAGCTGTTAAAACAGCGTGCAAAGTTGTCCAAAGCGATTGCAAAGTTGGTAGATTTGCGTGTTTACTTGACCTAAGTTGTTTTTATATCGAACCCTGCAGTTATAACGTATGAAAAATGAATAAAATTTATTTGAAGCCTCCCATGTTAGCAGACTGTCATGTGAGCCCGCCGTAATATGTACAAACACACCCTAAAAATGTGCAAAGCAATTAAAAAGTTGGTGGATTTGCGTGTATATTCCCCCTATGTCATTTCATATAGAACCCCGCAGTTAAATTTAGAACGAAAATATGAAAAATCTAATATAGCTATTTATATTAGCAGATTGCATCACTGCCCAAGCGCAAAGTGATTAACAAAGTGCTTGCAAAGTTGTGAAAAGCTCGTGCAAAGTTGTCAGATTTACATGGAAATGTTACCTATGTTGTTACATTATCGAGACCAGCAGTTAAATGTTCGCGAAAGTGAATAAATATGTCGTAAAAGTCGTTTGATTATCACAGTAGCCCCGAAGGATGTAGAATTTTGAAACACTCCCAAACATTACATGGCCGCAAATAACGATAAATTTCGAAGGATTCTGATAGATGAGTGGTCAGGTGATCGACCTATTATGAAAGTAAAGTTTAATCGGTCGTGTTTAGTACTTGCATGGGAGACAACCTGAGCAAACTACCCGGTATTTTTTTTTTTTTTGCAGTCTGCATCTGTTTGATTTAAGCTGTTAAAACAGCGTGCAAAGTTGTCCAAAGCGATTGCAAAGTTGGTAGATTTGCGTGTTTACTTGACCTAAGTTGTTTTTATATCGAACCCTGCAGTTATAACGTATGAAAAATGAATAAAATCCATTTGAAGCCTCCCATGTTAGCAGACTGTCATGTGAGCCCGCCGTAATATGTACAAACACACCCTAAAAATGTGCAAAGCAATTAAAAAGTTGGTGGATTTGCGTGTATATTCCCCCTATGACATTTCATATAGAACCCCGCAGTTAAATTTAGAACGAAAATATGAAAAATCTAATATAGCTATTTATATTAGCAGATTGCATCGCTGCCCAAGCTCGAAGTGATTAACAAAGTGCTTACAAAGTTTTGAAAAGCTCGTGCAAAGTTGTCAGATTTACATGGAAATGTTACCTATGTTGTTACATTATCGAGACCAGCAGTTAAATGTTCGCGAAAGTGAATAAATATGTCGTAAAAGTCGTTTGAATATCGCAGTAGCCCCGATGGATGTAGAATTTTGAAATACTTCAAAACACTAAATGGCCGACAATAACGGTAAATTTCAAAGGACTCTGATAGATGAGTGGTCAGGTGATCGACCTATTATGAAAGTAAAGTTTAATCGGTCGTGGTTAGTACTTGCATGGGAGACAACCTGAGCAAACTACCCGGTACGTTTTTTTTTTTTTTTTTGCAGTCTGCACCTGTTTGGTTTAAGCTGTTAAGACAGCGTGCAAAGTTGTCCAAAGCGATTGCAAAGTTGGTAGATTTGCGTGTTTACTTGACCTAAGTTGTTTTCATATCGAACCCTGCAGTTATAACGTATGAAAAATGAATAAAATCCATTTGAAGCCTCCCATGTTAGCAGACTGTCATGTGAGCCCGCCGTATTATGTACAAACACACCCTAAAATTGTGAAAAGCAATTACAAAGTTGGTGGATTTGGGTGTATATTCCCCCCCCCAAGACATTTCATATAGAACCCCGCAGTTAAATTCAGAACGAAAATATGAAAAATCTAATATAGCTATTTATATTAGCAGATTGCATCACTGCCCAAGCGCAAAGAGATTAACAAAGTGCTTACAAAGTTGTGAAAAGCTCGTGCAAAGTTGTCAGATTTACATGGAAATGTTACCTATTTTGTTACATTATCGAGACCAGCAGTTAAAAGTTCGCGAAAGTGAATAAATATGTCGTAAAAGTCGTTTGAATATCACAGTGGCCCCCGAAGGATGTAGAATTTTGAAACACTTCCAAACATTAAATGGCCGCCAATAACGATAAATTTCAAAGGACTCTGATAGATGAGTGGTCAGGTGATCGACCTGTTATGCAAGTAAAGTTTAATCGCTCGTGGTTAGTACTTGCATGGGAGACAACCTGAGCAAGCTAGCCGGTAAGTTTTTTTTTTTTTTGCAGTCTGCACGTGTTTGGTTTAAGCTGTTAAAACAGCGTGCAATGTTGTCCAAAGCGATTGCAAAGTTGGTAGATTCGCGTGTTTACTTGACCTAAGTTGTTTTTATATCGAACCCTGCAGTTATAACGTATGAAAAATGAATAAAATCCATTTGAAGCCTCCCAGGTTAGCAGACTGTCATGTGAGCCCGCCGTAATATGTACAAACACACCCTAAAAATGTGAAAAGCAATTAAAAAGTTGGTGGATTTGCGTGTATATTCCCCCTAAGACATTTCATATAGAACCCCGCAGTTAAATTTAGACCGAAAATATGAAAAATCTAATATAGCTATTTATATTAGCAGATTGCATCACTGCCCAAGCTCAAAGTGATTAACAAAGTGCTTGCAAAGTTGTGAAAAGCTTGTGCAAAGTTGTCAGATTTACATGGAAATGTTACCTATGTTGTTACATTATCGAGACCAGCAGTTAAATGTTCGCAAAAGTGAATAGATATGTCGTAAAAGTCGTTTGAATATCACAGTGGCCCCGAAGGATGTAGAATTTTGAAACACTTCCAAACATTACATGGCCGCCAATAACGATAAATTTCAAAGGATTCTGATAGATGAGTGGTCAGGTTATCGACCTATTATGAATGTAAAGTTTAATCGGTCGTGGTTAGTATTTGCATAGGAGACAACCTGAGCAAAGTAGCCGGTAAGTTTTTTTTTTTTTTGCAGTCTGCACCTGTTTGGTTTAAGCTGTTAAAACAGCGTGCAAAGTTGTCCAAAGCGATTGCAAAGTTGGTAGATTTGCGTGTTTACTTGACCTAAGTTGTTTTTATATCGAACCCTGCAGTTATAACGTATGAAAAATGAATAAAATTTATTTGAAGCCTCCCATGTTAGCAGACTGTCATGTGAGCCCGCCGTAATATGTACAAACACATCCTAAAAATGTGCAAAGCAATTAAAAAGTTGGTGGATTTGGGTGTATATTCCCCCTAAGACATTTCATATAGAACCCCGCAGTTAAATTTAGAACGAAAATATGAAAAATCTAATATAGCTATTTATATTAGCAGATTGCATCACTGCCCAAGCGCAAAGTGATTAACAAAGTGCTTGCAAAGTTGTGAAAAGCTCGTGCAAAGTTGTCAGATTTACATGGAAATGTTACCTATGTTGTTACATTATCGAGACCAGCAGATAAATGTTCGCGAAAGTGAATAAATATGTCGTAAAAGTCGTTTGGTTATCACAGTAGCCCCGAAGGATGTAGAATTTTGAAACACTTCCAAACATTACATGGCCGCAAATAACGATAAATTTCGAAGGATTCTGATAGATGAGTGGTCATGTGATCGACCTATTATGAAAGTAAAGTTTAATCGGTCGTGGTTAGTACTTGCATGGGAGACAACCTGAGCAAACTACCCGGTAAGTTTTTTTTTTTTTGCAGTCTGCATCTGTTTGGTTTAAGCTGTTAAAACAGCGTGCAAAGTTGTCCAAAGCGATTGCAAAGTTGGTAGATTTGCGTGTTTACTTGACCTAAGTTGTTTTTATATCGAACCCTGCAGTTATAACGTATGAAAAATGAATAAAATCCGTTTGAAGCCTCCCATGTTAGCAGACTGTCATGTGAGCCCGCCGTAATATGTACAAACACACCCTAAAAATGTGAAAAGCAATTAAAAAGTTGGTGGATTTGGGTGTATATTCCCCCTAAGACATTTCATATAGAACCCCGCAGTTAAATTTAGAACGAAAATATGAAAAATCTAATATAGCTATTTATATTAGCAGATTGCATCACTGCCCAAGCGCAAAGTGATTAACAAAGTGCTTGCAAAGTTGTGAAAAGCTTGTGCAAAGTTGTCAGATTTACATGGAAATGTTACCTATGTTGTTACATTATCGAGACCAGCAGTTAAATGTTCGCAAAAGTGAATAGATATGTCGTAAAACTCGTTTGCATATCACAGTGGCTCCCGAAGGCTGTAGAATTTTGAAACACTTCCAAACATTAAATGGCCGCCAATAACGATTAATTTCAAAGGACTCTGATAGATGAGTGGTCAGGTGATCGACCTATTATGAAAGTAAAGTTTAATCGGTCGTGGTTAGTACTTGCATGGGAGACAACCTGAGCGAACTAGCCGGTAAGTTTTTTTTTTTTGCAGTCTGCACCTGTTTGGTTTAAGCTGTTAAAACAGCGTGCAATGTTGTCCAAAGCGATTGCAAAGTTGGTAGATTTGCGTGTTTACTTGACCTAAGTTGTTTTCATATCGAACCCTGCAGTTATAACGTATGAAAAATGAATAAAATCCATTTGAAGCCTCACATGTTAGCAGACTGTCATGTGAGCCCGCCGTATTATGTACAAACACACCCTAAAATTGTGAAAAGCAATTACAAAGTTGGTGGATTTGGGTGTATATTCCCCCCCCCCAAGACATTTCATATAGAACCCCGCAGTTAAATTCAGAACGAAAATATGAAAAATCTAATATAGCTATTTATATTAGCAGATTGCATCACTGCCCAAGCTCAAAGTGATTAACAAAGTGCTTGCAAAGTTGTGAAAAGCTTGTGCAAAGTTGTCAGATTTACATGGAAATGTTACCTATGTTGTTCCATTATCGAGACCAGCAGTTAAATGTTCGCAAAAGTGAATAGATATGTCGTAAAAGTCGTTTGAATATCACAGTGGCCCCGAAGGATGTAGAATTTTGAAACACTTCCAAACATTACATGGCCGCCAATAACGATAAATTTCAAAGGATTCTGATAGATGAGTGGTCAGGTTATCGACCTATTATGAATGTAAAGTTTAATCGGTCGTGGTTAGTATTTGCATAGGAGACAACCTGAGCAAACTAGCCGGTAAGTTTTTTTTTTTTTGCAGTCTGCACCTGTTTGGTTTAAGCTGTTAAAACAGCGTGCAAAGTTGTCCAAAGCGATTGCAAAGTTGGTAGATTTGCGTGTTTACTTGACCTAAGTTGTTTTTATATCGAACCCTGCAGTTATAACGTATGAAAAATGAATAAAATTTATTTGAAGCCTCCCATGTTAGCAGACTGTCATGTGAGCCCGCCGTAATATGTACAAACACACCCTAAAAATGTGCAAAGCAATTAAAAAGTTGGTGGATTTGCGTGTATATTCCCCCTATGACATTTCATATAGAACCCCGCAGTTAAATTTAGAACGAAAATATGAAAAATCTAATATAGCTATTTATATTAGCAGATTGCATCACTGCCCAAGCGCAAAGTGATTAACAAAGTGCTTGCAAAGTTGTGAAAAGCTCGTGCAAAGTTGTCAGATTTACATGGAAATGTTACCTATGTTGTTACATTATCGAGACCAGCAGTTAAATGTTCGCGAAAGTGAATAAATATGTCGTAAAAGTCGTTTGATTATCACAGTAGCCCCGAAGGATGTAGAATTTTGAAACACTCCCAAACATTACATGGCCGCAAATAACGATAAATTTCGAAGGATTCTGATAGATGAGTGGTCAGGTGATCGACCTATTATGAAAGTAAAGTTTAATCGGTCGTGGTTAGTACTTGCATGGGAGACAACCTGAGCAAACTACCCGGTATTTTTTTTTTTTTTGCAGTCTGCATCTGTTTGATTTAAGCTGTTAAAACAGCGTGCAAAGTTGTCCAAAGCGATTGCAAAGTTGGTAGATTTGCGTGTTTACTTGACCTAAGTTGTTTTTATATCGAACCCTGCAGTTATAACGTATGAAAAATGAATAAAATCCATTTGAAGCCTCCCATGTTAGCAGACTGTCATGTGAGCCCGCCGTAATATGTACAAACACACCCTAAAAATGTGAAAAGCAATTAAAAAGATGGTGGATTTGCGTGTATATTCCCCCTATGTCATTTCATATAGAACCCCGCAGTTAAATTTAGAACGAAAATATGAAAAATTTAATATAGCTATTTATATTAGCAGATTTCATCACTGCCCAAGCGCAAAGTGATTAACAAAGTGCTTACAAAGTTGTGAAAAGCTCGTGCAAAGTTGTCAGATTTACATGGAAATGTTACCTATGTTGTTACATTATCGAGACCAGCAGTTAAATGTTCGCGAAAGTGAATAAATATGTCGTAAAAGTCGTTTGAATATCACAGTGGCCCCCGAAGGATGTAGAATTTTGAAACACTTCCAAATATTAAATGGCCGCCAATAACGATAAATTTCAAAGGACTCTGATAGATTAGTGGTCAGGTGATCGACCTATTATGCAAGTAAAGTTTAATCGGTCGTGGTTAGTACTTGCATGGGAGACAACCTGAGCAAGCTAGCCGGTAAGTTTTTTTTTTTTTTTTGCAGTCTGCACGTGTTTGGTTTAAGCTGTTAAAACAGCGTGCAAAATTGTCCAAAGCGATTGCAAAGTTGGTAGATTTGCGTGTTTACTTGACCTAAGTTGTTTTTATATCGAACCCTGCAGTTATAACGTATGAAAAATGAATGAAATCCATTTGAAGCCTCCCATGTTGGCAGACTGTCATGTGCGCCCGCCGTAATATGTACAAACACACCCTAAAAATGTGAAAAGCAAATAAAAAGTTGGTGGATTTGCGTGTATATTCCCCCTATGACATTTCATATAGAACCCCGCAGTTAAATTTAGAACGAAAATATGAAAAATCTAATATAGCTATTTATATTAGCAGATTGCATCACTGCCCAAGCGCAAAGTGATTAACAAAGTGCTTGCAAAGTTGTGAAAAGCTTGTGCAAAGTTGTCAGATTTACATGGAAATGTTACCTATGTTGTTACATTATCGAGACCAGCAGTTAAATGTTCGCGAAAGTTAATACATATGTCGTAAAAGTCGTTTGAATATCACAGTGGCCCCCAAGGATGTTGAATTTTGAAATACTTCAAAACATTAAATGGCCGCCAATAACGGTAAATTTCAAAGGACTCTGATAGATGAGTGGTCAGGTGATCTACCTATTATGAAAGTAAAGTTTAATCGGTCGTGGTTAGTACTTGCATGGGAGACAACCTGAGCAAGCTAGCCGGTAAGTTTTTTTTTTGCAGTCTGCACCTGTTTGGTTTAAGCTGTTAAAACAGCGTGCAAAATTGTCCAAAGCGATTGCAAAGTTGGTAGATTTGCGTGTTTACTTGACCTAAGTTGTTTTTATATCGAACCCTGCAGTTATAACGTATGAAAAATGAATAAAATCCATTTGAAGCCTCCCATGTTAGCAGACTGTCATGTGCGCCCGCCGTAATATGTACAAACACACCCTAAAAATGTGAAAAGCAATTAAAAAGTTGGTGGATTTGGGTGTATATTCCCCCTAAGACATTTCATATAGAACCCCGCAGTTAAATTTAGAACGAAAATATGAAAAATCTAATATAGCTATTTATATTAGCAGATTGCCTCACTGCGCAAGCGCAAAGCGATTAACAAAGTGCTTGCAAAGTTGTGAAAAGCTCGTGCAAAGTTGTCAGATTTACATGGAAATGTTACCTATGTTGTTACATTATCGAGACCAGCAGTTAAATGTTCGCAAAAGTGAATAGATATGTCGTAAAAGTCGTTTGAATATCACAGTGGCCCCGAAGGATGTAGAATTTTGAAACACTTCCAAACATTACATGGCCGCCAATAACGATAAATTTCAAAGGATTCTGATAGATGAGCGGTCAGGTGATCGACCTATTATGAAAATAAAGTTTAATCGGTCGTGGTTAGTACTTGCATGGGAGAGAACCTGAGCAAACTAGCCGGTAAGTTTTTTTTTTTTTTGCAGTCTGCACCTGTTTAGTTTAAGCTGCTAAAACAGCGTGCAAAGTTGTCCAAAGCGATTGCAAGGTTGGTAGATTTGCGTATTTATTTGACCTAAGTTGTTTTTATATCGAACCATGTAGTTATAACGTATAAAAATGAATAAAATCCATTTGAAGCCTCTATGTTAGCAGACTGTCATGTGAGCCCGCCGTAATATGTACAAACACACCTTAAAAATGTGAAAAGCAATTAAAAAATTGGTGGATTTGGGTGTATATTCCCCCCAAGACACTTCATATAGAATCCCGCAGTTAAATTTAGAACGAAAATATGAAAAATCTAATATAGCTATTTATATTAGCAGATTGCATCACTGCCCAAGCGCAAAGAGATTAACAAAGTGCATACAAAGTTATGAAAAGCTCGTGCAAAGTTGTCAGATTTACATGGAAATGTTACCTATGTTGTTACATTATCGAGACCAGCAGTTAAATGTTCGCGAAAGTGAATAAATATGTCGTAAAAGTCGTTTGAATATCGCAGTAGCCCCGATGGATGTAGAATTTTGAAATACTTCAAAACACTAAATGGCCGACAATAACGGTAAATTTCAAAGGACTCTGATAGATGAGTGGTCAGGTGATCGCCCTATTATGAAAGTAAAGTTTAATCGGTCGTGGTTAGTACTTGCATGGGAGACAACCTGAGCAATCTAGTCGGTAAGTTTTTTTTTTTTGCAGTCTGCACCTGTTTGGTTTAAGCTGTTAAAACAGCTTGCAAAGTTGTCCAAAGCGATTGCAAAGTTGGTAGATTCGCGTGTTTACTTGACCTAAGTTGTTTTTATATCGAACCCTGCAGTTATAACGTATGAAAAATGAATAAAATCCATTTGAAGCCTCCCAGGTTAGCAGACTGTCATGTGAGCCCGCCGTAATATGTACAAACACACCCTAAAAATGTGAAAAGCAATTAAAAAGTTGGTGGATTTGGGTGTATATTCCCCCTAAGACATTTCATATAGAACCCCGCAGTTAAATTTAGACCGAAAATATGAAAAATCTAATATAGCTATTTATATTAGCAGATTGCATCGCTGCCCAAGCGCAAAGTGATTAACAAAGTGCATACAAAGTTATGAAAAGCTCGTGCAAAGTTGTCAGATTTACATGGAAATGTTACCTATGTTGTTACATTATCGAGACCAGCAGTTAAATGTTCGCGAAAGTGAATAAATATGTCGTAAAAGTCGTTTGAATGTCACAGTGGCCCCGAAGGATGTAGAATTTTGAAACACTTCCAATCATTACATGGCCGCCAATAACGATAAATTTCAAAGGATTCTGATGGATGAGTGGTCAGGTGATCTACCTATTATGAAAGTAAAGTTTAATCGGTCGTGGTTAGTACTTGCATTTGAGGCAACCTGAGCAAGCTAGCCGGTAAGTTTTTGTTTTTTTTGCAGTCTGCACGTGTTTGGTTTAAGCTGTTAAAACAGCGTGCAAAATTGTCCAAAGCGATTGCAAAGTTGGTAGATTTGCGTGTTTACTTGACCTAAGTTGTTTTTATATCGAACCCTGCAGTTATAACGTATGAAAAATGAATGAAATCCATTTGAAGCCTCCCATGTTGGCAGACTGTCATGTGCGCCCGCCGTAATATGTACAAACACACCCTAAAAATGTGAAAAGCAAATAAAAAGTTGGTGGATTTGCGTGTATATTCCCCCTATGACATTTCATATAGAACCCCGCAGTTAAATTTAGAATGAAAATATGAAAAATCTAATATAGCTATTTATATTAGCAGATTGCATCACTGCCCAAGCGCAAAGTGATTAACAAAGTGCTTGCAAAGTTGTGAAAAGCTCGTGCAAAGTTGTCAGATTTACATGGAAATGTTACCTATGTTGTTACATTATCGAGACCAGCAGTTAAATGTTCGCGAAAGTGAATAAATATGTCGTAAAAGTCGTTTGAATATCGCAGTAGCCCCGATGGATGTAGAATTTTGAAATACTTCAAAACACTAAATGGCCGACAATAACGGAAAATTTCAAAGGACTCTGATAGATGAGTGGTCAGGTGATCGCCCTATTATGAAAGTAAAGTTTAATCGGTCGTGGTTAGTACTTGCATGGGAGACAACCTGAGCAATCTAGTCGGTAAGTTTTTTTTTTTTTTGCAGTCTGCACCTGTTTGGTTTAAGCTGTTAAAACAGCTTGCAAAGTTGTCCAAAGCGATTGCAAAGTTGGTAGATTCGCGTGTTTACTTGACCTAAGTTGTTTTTATGTCGAACCCTGCAGTTATAACGTATGAAAAATGAATAAAATCCATTTGAAGCCTCCCAGGTTAGCAGACTGTCATGTGAGCCCGCCGTAATATGTACAAACACACCCTAAAAATGTGAAAAGCAATTAAAAAGTTGGTGGATTTGGGTGTATATTCCCCCTAAGACATTTCATATAGAACCCCGCAGTTAAATTTAGAACGAAAATATGAAAAATCTAATATAGCTATTTATATTAGCAGATTGCATCACTGCCCAAGCTCAAAGTGATTAACAAAGTGCTTGCAAAGTTGTGAAAAGCTTGTGCAAAGTTGTCAGATTTACATGGAAATGTTACCTATGTTGTTACATTATCGAGACCAGCAGTTAAATGTTCGCAAAAGTGAATAGATATGTCGTAAAAGTCGTTTGAATATCACAGTGGCCCCGAAGGATGTAGAATTTTGAAACACTTCCAAGCATTACATGGCCGCCAATAACGATAAATTTCAAAGGATTCTGATAGATGAGTGGTCAGGTTATCGACCTATTATGAATGTAAAGTTTAATCGGTCGTGGTTAGTATTTGCATAGGAGACAACCTGAGCAAACTACCCGGTAAGTTTTTTTTTTTTTGCAGTCTGCATCTGTTTGGTTTAAGCTGTTAAAACAGCGTGCAAAGTTGTCCAAAGCGATTGCAAAGTTGGTAGATTTGCGTGTTTACTTGACCTAAGTTGTTTTTATATCGAACCCTGCAGTTATAACGTATGAAAAATGAATAAAATCCGTTTGAAGCCTCCCATGTTAGCAGACTGTCATGTGAGCCCGCCGTAATATGTACAAACACACCCTAAAAATGTGCAAAGCAATTAAAAAGTTGGTGGATTTGGGTGTATATTCCCCCTAAGACATTTCATATAGAACCCCGCAGTTAAATTTAGACCGAAAATATGAAAAATCTAATATAGCCATTTATATTAGCAGATTGCATCGCTGCCCAAGCGCAAAGTGATTAACAAAGTGCATACAAAGTTATGAAAAGCTCGTGCAAAGTTGTCAGATTTACATGGAAATGTTACCTATGTTGTTACATTATCGAGACCAGCAGTTAAATGTTCGCGAAAGTGAATAAATATGTCGTAAAAGTCGTTTGAATGTCACAGTGGCCCCGAAGGATGTAGAATTTTGAAACACTTCCAATCATTACATGGCCGCCAATAACGATAAATTTCAAAGGATTCTGATGGATGTGTGGTCAGGTGATCTACCTATTATGAAAGTAAAGTTTAATCGGTCGTGGTTAGTACTTGCATTTGAGGCAACCCGAGCAAGCTAGCCGGTAAGTTTTTGTTTTTTTTGCAGTCTGCACGTGTTTGGTTTAAGCTGTTAAAACAGCGTGCAAAATTGTCCAAAGCGATTGCAAAGTTGGTAGATTTGCGTGTTTACTTGACCTAAGTTGTTTTTATATCGAACCCTGCAGTTATAACGTATGAAAAATGAATGAAATCCATTTGAAGCCTCCCATGTTGGCAGACTGTCATGTGCGCCCGCCGTAATATGTACAAACACACCCTAAAAATGTGAAAAGCAAATAAAAAGTTGGTGGATTTGCGTGTATATTCCCCCTATGACATTTCATATAGAACCCCGCAGTTAAATTTAGAATGAAAATATGAAAAATCTAATATAGCTATTTATATTAGCAGATTGCATCACTGCCCAAGCGCAAAGTGATTAACAAAGTGCTTGCAAAGTTGTGAAAAGCTCGTGCAAAGTTGTCAGATTTACATGGAAATGTTACCTATGTTGTTACATTATCGAGACCAGCAGTTAAATGTTCGCGAAAGTGAATAAATATGTCGTAAAAGTCGTTTGAATATCGCAGTAGCCCCGATGGATGTAGAATTTTGAAATACTTCAAAACACTAAATGGCCGACAATAACGGAAAATTTCAAAGGACTCTGATAGATGAGTGGTCAGGTGATCGCCCTATTATGAAAGTAAAGTTTAATCGGTCGTGGTTAGTACTTGCATTTGAGGCAACCTGAGCAAGCTAGCCGGTAAGTTTTTGTTTTTTTTGCAGTCTGCACCTGTTTGGTTTAAGCTGTTAAAACAGCTTGCAAAGTTGTCCAAAGCGATTGCAAAGTTGGTAGATTCGCGTGTTTACTTGACCTAAGTTGTTTTTATATCGAACCCTGCAGTTATAACGTATGAAAAATGAATAAAATCCATTTGAAGCCTCCCATGTTAGCAGACTGTCATGTGAGCCCGCCGTAATATGTACAAACACACCCTAAAAATGTGCAAAGCAATTAAAAAGTTGGTGGATTTGGGTGTATATTCCCCCTAAGACATTTCATATAGAACCCCGCAGTTAAATTTAGAACGAAAATATGAAAAATCTAATATAGCTATTTATATTAGCAGATTGCATCACTGCCCAAGCGCAAAGTGATTAGCAAAGTGCATGCAAAGTTGTGAAAAGCTCGTGCAAAGTTGTCAGATTTACATGGAAATGTTACCTATGTTGTTACATTATCGAGACCAGCAGATAAATGTTCGCGAAAGTGAATAAATATGTCGTAAAAGTCGTTTGGTTATCACAGTAGCCCAGAAGGATGTAGAATTTTTAAACACTTCCAAACATTACATGGCCGCAAATAACGATAAATTTCGAAGGATTCTGATAGATGAGTGGTCAGGTGATCGACCTATTATGAAAGTAAAGTTTAATCGGTCGTGGTTAGTACTTGCATGGGAGACAACCTGAGCAAACTACCCGGAAAGTTTTTTTTTTTTTGCAGTCTGCATCTGTTTGGTTTAAGCTGTTAAAACAGCGTGCAAAGTTGTCCAAAGCGATTGCAAAGTTGGTAGATTTGCGTGTTTACTTGACCTAAGTTGTTTTTATATCGAACCCTGCAGTTATAACGTATGAAAAATGAATAAAATCCGTTTGAAGCCTCCCATGTTAGCAGACTGTCATGTGAGCCCGCCGTAATATGTACAAACACACCCTAAAAATGTGCAAAGCAATTAAAAAGTTGGTGGATTTGGGTGTATATTCTCCCTAAGACATTTCATATAGAACCCCGCAGTTAAATTTAGAACGAAAATATGAAAAATCTAATATAGCTATTTATATTAGCAGATTGCATCACTGCCCAAGCGCAAAGTGATTAACAAAGTGCTTGCAAAGTTGTGAAAAGCTCGTGCAAAGTTGTCAGATTTACATGGAAATGATACCTATGTTGTTACATTATCGAGACCAGCAGTTAAATGTTCGCGAAAGTGAATAAATATGTCGTAAAAGTCGTTTGATTATCACAGTAGCCCCGAAGGATGTAGAATTTTGAAACACTTCAAAACATTACATGGCCGCAAATAACGATAAATTTCGAAGGATTCTGATAGATGAGTGGTCAGGTGATTGACCTATTATGAAAGTAAAGTTTAATTGGTCGTGGTTAGTACTTGCATGGGAGGCAAACTAGCCGGTAAGTTTTTTTTTTTTTTTTGCAGTCTGCACCTGTTTGGTTTAAGCTGTTAAAACAGCGTGCAAAGTTGTCCAAAGCGATTGCAAAGTTGGTAGATTTGCGTGTTTACTTGACCTAAGTTGTTTTTATATCGAACCCTGCAGTTATAACGTATGAAAAATGAATAAAATCCATTTGAAGCCTCCCATGTTAGCAGACTGTCATGTGAGCCCGCCGTAATATGTACAAACACACCCTAAAAATGTGCAAAGCAATTAAAAAGTTGGTGGATTTGGGTGTATATTCACCCTAAGACATTTCATATAGAACCCCGCAGTTAAATTTAGAACGAAAATATGAAAAATCTAATATAGCTATTTATATTAGCAGATTGCATCACTGCCCAAGCGCAAAGTGATTAACAAAGTGCATGCAAAGTTGTGAAAAGCTCGTGCAAAGTTGTCAGATTTACATGGAAATGTTACCTATGTTGTTACATTATCGAGACCAGCAGATAAATGTTCGCGAAAGTGAATAAATATGTCGTAAAAGTCGTTTGGTTATCACAGTAGCCCCGAAGGATGTAGAATTTTGAAACACTTCCAAACATTACATGGCCGCAAATAACGATAAATTTCGAAGGATTCTGATAGATGAGTGGTCAGGTGATCGACCTATTATGAAAGTAAACTTTAATCGGTCGTGGTTAGTAATTGCATGGGAGACAACCTGAGCAAACTACCCGGTAAGTTTTTTTTTTTTTTGCAGTCTGCATCTGTTTGGTTTAAGCTGTTAAAACAGCGTGCAAAGTTGTCCAAAGCGATTGCAAAGTTGGTAGATTTGCGTGTTTACTTGACCTAAGTTGTTTTTATATCGAACCCTGCAGTTATAACGTATGAAAAATGAATAAAATCCGTTTGAAGCCTCCCATGTTAGCAGACTGTCATGTGAGCCCGCCGTAATATGTACAAACACACCCTAAAAATGTGCAAAGCAATTAAAAAGTTGGTGGATTTGGGTGTATATTCCCCCTAAGACATTTCATATAGAACCCCGCAGTTAAATTTAGACCGAAAATATGAAAAATCTAATATAGCCATTTATATTAGCAGATTGCATCGCTGCCCAAGCGCAAAGTGATTAACAAAGTGCATACAAAGTTATGAAAAGCTCGTGCAAAGTTGTCAGATTTACATGGAAATGTTACCTATGTTGTTACATTATCGAGACCAGCAGTTAAATGTTCGCGAAAGTGAATAAATATGTCGTAAAAGTCGTTTGAATGTCACAGTGGCCCCGAAGGATGTAGAATTTTGAAACACTTCCAATCATTACATGGCCGCCAATAACGATAAATTTCAAAGGATTCTGATGGATGAGTGGTCAGGTGATCTACCTATTATGAAAGTAAAGTTTAATCGGTCGTGGTTAGTACTTGCATTTGAGGCAACCTGAGCAAGCTAGCCGGTAAGTTTTTGTTTTTTTTGCAGTCTGCACGTGTTTGGTTTAAGCTGTTAAAACAGCGTGCAAAATTGTCCAAAGCGATTGCAAAGTTGGTAGATTTGCGTGTTTACTTGACCTAAGTTGTTTTTATATCGAACCCTGCAGTTATAACGTATGAAAAATGAATGAAATCCATTTGAAGCCTCCCATGTTGGCAGACTGTCATGTGCGCCTGCCGTAATATGTACAAACACACCCTAAAAATGTGAAAAGCAAATAAAAAGTTGGTGGATTTGCGTGTATATTCCCCCTATGACATTTCATATAGAACCCCGCAGTTAAATTTAGAATGAAAATATGAAAAATCTAATATAGCTATTTATATTAGCAGATTGCATCACTGCCCAAGCGCAAAGTGATTAACAAAGTGCTTGCAAAGTTGTGAAAAGCTCGTGCAAAGTTGTCAGATTTACATGGAAATGTTACCTATGTTGTTACATTATCGAGACCAGCAGTTAAATGTTCGCGAAAGTGAATAAATATGTCGTAAAAGTCGTTTGAATATCGCAGTAGCCCCGATGGATGTAGAATTTTGAAATACTTCAAAACACTAAATGGCCGACAATAACGGAAAATTTCAAAGGACTCTGATAGATGAGTGGTCAGGTGATCGCCCTATTATGAAAGTAAAGTTTAATCGGTCGTGGTTAGTACTTGCATGGGAGACAACCTGAGCAATCTAGTCGGTAAGTTTTTTTTTTTTTTGCAGTCTGCACCTGTTTGGTTTAAGCTGTTAAAACAGCTTGCAAAGTTGTCCAAAGCGATTGCAAAGTTGGTAGATTCGCGTGTTTACTTGACCTAAGTTGTTTTTATGTCGAACCCTGCAGTTATAACGTATGAAAAATGAATAAAATCCGTTTGAAGCCTCCCATGTTAGCAGACTGTCATGTGAGCCCGCCGTAATATGTACAAACACACCCTAAAAATGTGCAAAGCAATTAAAAAGTTGGTGGATTTGGGTGTATATTCTCCCTAAGACATTTCATATAGAACCCCGCAGTTAAATTTAGAACGAAAATATGAAAAATCTAATATAGCTATTTATATTAGCAGATTGCATCACTGCCCAAGCGCAAAGTGATTAACAAAGTGCTTGCAAAGTTGTGAAAAGCTCGTGCAAAGTTGTCAGATTTACATGGAAATGATACCTATGTTGTTACATTATCGAGACCAGCAGTTAAATGTTCGCGAAAGTGAATAAATATGTCGTAAAAGTCGTTTGATTATCACAGTAGCCCCGAAGGATGTAGAATTTTGAAACACTTCAAAACATTACATGGCCGCAAATAACGATAAATTTCGAAGGATTCTGATAGATGAGTGGTCAGGTGATTGACCTATTATGAAAGTAAAGTTTAATTGGTCGTGGTTAGTACTTGCATGGGAGGCAAACTAGCCGGTAAGTTTTTTTTTTTTTTTTGCAGTCTGCACCTGTTTGGTTTAAGCTGTTAAAACAGCGTGCAAAGTTGTCCAAAGCGATTGCAAAGTTGGTAGATTTGCGTGTTTACTTGACCTAAGTTGTTTTTATATCGAACCCTGCAGTTATAACGTATGAAAAATGAATAAAATCCATTTGAAGCCTCCCATGTTAGCAGACTGTCATGTGAGCCCGCCGTAATATGTACAAACACACCCTAAAAATGTGCAAAGCAATTAAAAAGTTGGTGGATTTGGGTGTATATTCCCCCTAAGACATTTCATATAGAACCCCGCAGTTAAATTTAGAACGAAAATATGAAAAATCTAATATAGCTATTTATATTAGCAGATTGCATCACTGCCCAAGCGCAAAGTGATTAACAAAGTGCATGCAAAGTTGTGAAAAGCTCGTGCAAAGTTGTCAGATTTACATGGAAATGTTACCTATGTTGTTACATTATCGAGACCAGCAGATAAATGTTCGCGAAAGTGAATAAATATGTCGTAAAAGTCGTTTGGTTATCACAGTAGCCCCGAAGGATGTAGAATTTTGAAACACTTCCAAACATTACATGGCCGCAAATAACGATAAATTTCGAAGGATTCTGATAGATGAGTGGTCAGGTGATCGACCTATTATGAAAGTAAACTTTAATCGGTCGTGGTTAGTAATTGCATGGGAGACAACCTGAGCAAACTACCCGGTAAGTTTTTTTTTTTTTTGCAGTCTGCATCTGTTTGGTTTAAGCTGTTAAAACAGCGTGCAAAGTTGTCCAAAGCGATTGCAAAGTTGGTAGATTTGCGTGTTTACTTGACCTAAGTTGTTTTTATATCGAACCCTGCAGTTATAACGTATGAAAAATGAATAAAATCCGTTTGAAGCCTCCCATGTTAGCAGACTGTCATGTGAGCCCGCCGTAATATGTACAAACACACCCTAAAAATGTGCAAAGCAATTAAAAAGTTGGTGGATTTGGGTGTATATTCCCCCTAAGACATTTCATATAGAACCCTGCAGTTAAATTTAGACCGAAAATATGAAAAATCTAATATAGCCATTTATATTAGCAGATTGCATCGCTGCCCAAGCGCAAAGTGATTAACAAAGTGCATACAAAGTTATGAAAAGCTCGTGCAAAGTTGTCAGATTTACATGGAAATGTTACCTATGTTGTTACATTATCGAGACCAGCAGTTAAATGTTCGCGAAAGTGAATAAATATGTCGTAAAAGTCGTTTGAATGTCACAGTGGCCCCGAAGGATGTAGAATTTTGAAACACTTCCAATCATTACATGGCCGCCAATAACGATAAATTTCAAAGGATTCTGATGGATGAGTGGTCAGGTGATCTACCTATTATGAAAGTAAAGTTTAATCGGTCGTGGTTAGTACTTGCATTTGAGGCAACCTGAGCAAGCTAGCCGGTAAGTTTTTGTTTTTTTTGCAGTCTGCACGTGTTTGGTTTAAGCTGTTAAAACAGCGTGCAAAATTGTCCAAAGCGATTGCAAAGTTGGTAGATTTGCGTGTTTACTTGACCTAAGTTGTTTTTATATCGAACCCTGCAGTTATAACGTATGAAAAATGAATGAAATCCATTTGAAGCCTCCCATGTTGGCAGACTGTCATGTGCGCCCGCCGTAATATGTACAAACACACCCTAAAAATGTGAAAAGCAAATAAAAAGTTGGTGGATTTGCGTGTATATTCCCCCTATGACATTTCATATAGAACCCCGCAGTTAAATTTAGAATGAAAATATGAAAAATCTAATATAGCTATTTATATTAGCAGATTGCATCACTGCCCAAGCGCAAAGTGATTAACAAAGTGCTTGCAAAGTTGTGAAAAGCTCGTGCAAAGTTGTCAGATTTACATGGAAATGTTACCTATGTTGTTACATTATCGAGACCAGCAGTTAAATGTTCGCGAAAGTGAATAAATATGTCGTAAAAGTCGTTTGAATATCGCAGTAGCCCCGATGGATGTAGAATTTTGAAATACTTCAAAACACTAAATGGCCGACAATAACGGAAAATTTCAAAGGACTCTGATAGATGAGTGGTCAGGTGATCGCCCTATTATGAAAGTAAAGTTTAATCGGTCGTGGTTAGTACTTGCATGGGAGACAACCTGAGCAATCTAGTCGGTAAGTTTTTTTTTTTTTGCAGTCTGCACCTGTTTGGTTTAAGCTGTTAAAACAGCTTGCAAAGTTGTCCAAAGCGATTGCAAAGTTGGTAGATTCGCGTGTTTACTTGACCTAAGTTGTTTTTATGTCGAACCCTGCAGTTATAACGTATGAAAAATGAATAAAATCCATTTGAAGCCTCCCAGGTTAGCAGACTGCCATGTGAGCCCGCCGTAATATGTACAAACACACCCTAAAAATGTGAAAAGCAATTAAAAAGTTGGTGGATTTGGGTGTATATTCCCCCTAAGACATTTCATATAGAACCCCGCAGTTAAATTTAGACCGAAAATATGAAAAATCTAATATAGCTATTTATATTAGCAGATTGCATCACTGCCCAAGCTCAAAGTGATTAACAAAGTGCTTGCAAAGTTGTGAAAAGCTTGTGCAAAGTTGTCAGATTTACATGGAAATGTTACCTACGTTGTTACATTATCGAGACCAGCAGTTAAATGTTCGCAAAAGTGAATAGATATGTCGTAAAAGTCGTTTGAATATCACAGTGGCCCCGAAGGATGTAGAATTTTGAAACACTTCCAAACATTACATGGCCGCCAATAACGATAAATTTCAAAGGATTCTGATAGATGAGTGGTCAGGTTATCGACCTATTATGAATGTAAAGTTTAATCGGTCGTGGTTAGTATTTGCATAGGAGACAACCTGAGCAAAGTAGCCGGTAAGTTTTTTTTTTTTTTTGCAGTCTGCACCTGTTTGGTTTAAGCTGTTAAAACAGCGTGCAAAGTTGTCCAAAGCGATTGCAAAGTTGGTAGATTTGCGTGTTTACTTGACCTAAGTTGTTTTTATATCGAACCCTGCAGTTATAACGTATGAAAAATGAATAAAATCCATTTGAAGCCTCCCATGTTAGCAGACTGTCATGAGAGCCCGCCGTAATATGTACAAACACACCCTAAAAATGTGCAAAGCAATTAAAAAGTTGGTGGATTTGGGTGTATATTCCCCCTAAGACATTTCATATAGAACCCCGCAGTTAAATTTAGAACGAAAATATGAAAAATCTAATATAGCTATTTATATTAGCAGATTGCATCACTGCCCAAGCGCAAAGTGATTAGCAAAGTGCATGCAAAGTTGTGAAAAGCTCGTGCAAAGTTGTCAGATTTACATGGAAATGTTACCTATGTTGTTACATTATCGAGACCAGCAGATAAATGTTCGCGAAAGTGAATAAATATGTCGTAAAAGTCGTTTGGTTATCACAGTAGCCCCGAAGGATGTAGAATTTTGAAACACTTCCAAACATTACATGGCCGCAAATAACGATAAATTTCGAAGGATTCTGATAGATGAGTGGTCAGGTGATCGACCTATTATGAAAGTAAAGTTTAATCGGTCGTGGTTAGTACTTGCATGGGAGACAACCTGAGCAAACTACCCGGTAAGTTTTTTTTTTTTTTTGCAGTCTGCATCTGTTTGGTTTAAGCTGTTCAAACAGCGTGCAAAGTTGTCCAAAGCGATTGCAAAGTTGGTAGATTTGCGTGTTTACTTGACCTAAGTTGTTTTTATATCGAACCCTGCAGTTATAACGTATGAAAAATGAATAAAATCCGTTTGAAGCCTCCTATGTTAGCAGACTGTCATGTGAGCCCGCCGTAATATGTACAAACACACCCTAAAAATGTGCAAAGCAATTAAAAAGTTGGTGGATTTGGGTGTATATTCTCCCTAAGACATTTCATATAGAACCCCGCAGTTAAATTTAGAACGAAAATATGAAAAATCTAATATAGCTATTTATATTAGCAGATTGCATCACTGCCCAAGCGCAAAGTGATTAACAAAGTGCTTGCAAAGTTGTGAAAAGCTCGTGCAAAGTTGTCAGATTTACATGGAAATGATACCTATGTTGTTACATTATCGAGACCAGCAGTTAAATGTTCGCGAAAGTGAATAAATATGTCGTAAAAGTCGTTTGATTATCACAGTAGCCCCGAAGGATGTAGAATTTTGAAACACTTCCAAACATTACATGGCCGCAAATAACGATAAATTTCGAAGGATTCTGATAGATGAGTGGTCAGGTGATCGACCTATTATGAAAGTAAAGTTTAATTGGTCGTGGTTAGTACTTGCATGGGAGGCAAACTAGCCGGTAAGTTTTTTTTTTTTTTTGCAGTCTGCACCTGTTTGGTTTAAGCTGTTAAAACAGCGTGCAAAGTTGTCCAAAGCGATTGCAAAGTTGGTAGATTTGCGTGTTTACTTGACCTAAGTTGTTTTTATATCGAACCCTGCAGTTATAACGTATGAAAAATGAATAAAATCCATTTGAAGCCTCCCATGTTAGCAGACTGTCATGTGAGCCCGCCGTAATATGTACAAACACACCCTAAAAAGGTGAAAAGCAATTAAAAAGTTGGTGGATTTAGGTGTATATTCCCCCTAAGACATTTCATATAGAACCCCGCAGTTAAATTTAGACCGAAAATATGAAAAATTTAATATAGCTATTTATATTAGCAGATTGCATCACTGCCCAAGCGCAAAGTGATTAACAAAGTGCTTGCAAAGTTGTGAAAAGCTTGTGCAAAGTTGTCAGATTTACATGGAAATGTTACCTATGTTGTTACATTATCGAGACCAGCAGTTAAATGTTCGCAAAAGTGAATAGATATGTCGTAAAAGTCGTTTGAATATCACAGTGGCCCCGAAGGATGTAGAATTTTGAAACACTTCCAAACATTACATGGCCGCAAATAACGATAAATTTCAAAGGATTCTGATAGATGAGTGGTCAGGTGATCGACTTATTATGAAAGTAAAGTTTAATTGGTCGTGGTTAGTACTTGCATGGGAGGCAAACTAGCCGGTAAGTTTTTTTTTTTTTTTTGCAGTCTGCACCTGTTTGGTTTAAGCTGTTAAAACAGCGTGCAAAGTTGTCCAAAGCGATTGCAAAGTTGGTAGATTTGCGTGTTTACTTGACCTAAGTTGTTTTTATATCGAACCCTGCAGTTATAACGTATGAAAAATGAATAAAATCCATTTGAAGCCTCCCATGTTAGCAGACTGTCATGTGAGCCCGCCGTAATATGTACAAACACACCCTAAAAATGTGAAAAGCAATTAAAAAGTTGGTGGATTTGGGTGTATATTCCCCCTAAGACATTTCATATAGAACCCCGCAGTTAAATTTAGACCGAAAATATGAAAAATCTAATATAGCTATTTATATTAGCAGATTGCATCACTGCCCAAGCGCAAAGTGATTAACAAAGTGCTTGCAAAGTTGTGAAAAGCTTGTGCAAAGTTGTCAGATTTACATGGAAATGTTACCTATGTTGTTACATTATCGAGACCAGCAGTTAAATGTTCGCAAAAGTGAATAGATATGTCGTAAAAGTCGTTTGAATATCACAGTGGCCCCGAAGGATGTAGAATTTTGAAACACTTCCAAACATTACATGGCCGCAAATAACGATAAATTTCAAAGGATTCTGATAGATGAGTGGTCAGGTGATCGACCTATTATGAAAGTAAAGTTTAATTGGTCGTGGTTAGTACTTGCATGGGAGACAACCTGAGCAAACTAGCCGGTATTTTCTTTTTGCAGTCTGCACCGGTTTGGTTTAAGCTGTTAAAAGAGCGTGCAAAGTTGTCCAAATCGATTGCAAAGTTGGTAGATTTGCGTGTTTACTTGACCTAAATTGTTTTTATATCGAACCATGCAGTTATAATGTATGAAAAATGAATAAAATCCATTTGAAGCCTCCCATGTTAGCAGAGTGTCATGTGAGCCCGCCGTAATATGTACAAACACACCCTAAAAATGTGAAAAGCAATTAAAAAGTTGGTGGATTTGGGTGTATGTTCCCCCTAAGACATTTCATATAGAACCCCGCAGTTAAATTTAGAAAGAAAATATGAAAAATCTAATATAGCTATTTATATTAGCAGATTGCATCGCTGCCCAAGCGCAAAGTGATTAACAAAGTGCTTACAAAGTTGTGAAAAGCTCGTGCAAAGTTGTCAGATTTACATGGAAATGTTACCTATTTTGTTACATTATCGAGAGCAGCAGTTAAAAGTTCGCGAAAGTGAATAAATATGTCGTAAAAGTCGTTTGCATATCACAGTGGCTCCCGAAAGGCTGTAGAATTTTGAAACACTTCCAAACATTAAATGGCCGCCAATAACGATAAATTTCAAAGGACTCTGATAGATGAGTGGTCAGGTGATCGACCTATTATGCAAGTAAAGTTTAATCGGTCGTGGTTAGTACTTGCATGGGAGACAACCTGAGCAAACTAGCCGGTATGTTTTTTTTTTTGCAGTCTGCACCTGTTTGATTTAAGCTGTTAAAACAGCGTGCAAACTTGTCCAAAGCGATTGCAATGTTGGTAGATTTGCGTGTTTCCTTGACCTAAGTTGTTTTTATATCGAACCCTGCAGTTATAACGTATGAAAAATGAATAAAATTCATTTGAAGCCTCCCATGTTAGCAGACTGTCATGTGAGCCCGCCGTAATATGTACAAACACACCCTAAAAATGTGAAAAGCAATTAAAAAGTTGGTAGATTTGGGTGTATATTCCCCCTATGTCATTTCATATAGAACCCCGCAGTTAAATTTAGAACGAAAATATGAAAAATTTAATATAGCTGTTTATATTAGCAGATTTCATCACTGCCCAAGCGCAAAGTGATTAACAAAGTGCTTACAAAGTTGCGAAAAGCTCGTGCAAAGTTGTCAGATTTACATGGAAATGTTACCTATGTTGTTACATTATCGAGACCAGCAGTTAAATGTTCGCGAAAGTGAATAAATATGTCGTAAAAGTCGTTTGAATATCACAGTGGCCCCCGAAGGATGTAGAATTTTGAAACACTTCCAAATATTAAATGGCCGCCAATAACGATAAATTTCAAAGGACTCTGATAGATTAGTGGTCAGGTGATCGACCTATTATGCAAGTAAAGTTTAATCGGTCGTGGTTAGTACTTGCATGGGAGACAACCTGAGCAAACTAGCCGGTAAGTTTTTTTTTGCAGTCTGCACCTGTTTGGTTTAAGCTGTTAAAACAGCGTGCAAAGTTGTCCAAATCGATTGCAAAGTTGGTAGATTTGCGTGTTTACTTGACCTAAATTGTTTTTATATCGAACCCTGCAGTTATAACGTATGAAAAATGAATAAAATCCATTTGAACCCTCCCATGTTAGCAGAGTGTCATGTGAGCCCGCCGTAATATGTACAAACACACCCTAAAAATGTGAAAAGCAATTAAAAAGTTGGTGGATTTGGGTGTATGTTTCCCCTAAGACATTTCATATAGAACCCCGCAGTTAAATTTAGAACGAAAATATGAAAAATCTAATATAGCTATTTATATTAGCAGATTGCATCGCTGCCCAAGCGCAAAGTGATTAACAAAGTGCTTACAAAGTTGTGAAAAGCTCGTGCAAAGTTGTCAGATTTACATGGAAATGTTACCTATTTTGTTACATTATCGAGAGCAGCAGTTAAAAGTTCGCGAAAGTGAATAAATATGTCGTAAAAGTCGTTTGCATATCACAGTGGCTCCCGAAGGCTGTAGAATTTTGAAACACTTCCAAACATTAAATGGCCGCCAATAACGATAAATTTCAAAGGACTCTGATAGATGAGTGGTCAGGTGATCGACCTATTATGAAAGTAAAGTTTAATCGGTCGTGGTTAGTACTTGCATGGGAGACAACCTGAGCAAGCTAGCCGGTAAGTTTTTTTTTTTGCAGTCTGCACGTGTTTGGTTTAAGCTGTTAAAACAGCGTGCAAAATTGTCCAAAGCGATTGCAAAGTTGGTAGATTTGCGTGTTTACTTGACCTAAGTTGTTTTTATATCGAACCCTGCAGTTATAACGTATGAAAAATGAATGAAATCCATTTGAAGCCTCCCATGTTGGCAGACTGTCATGTGCGCCCGCCGTAATATGTACAAACACACCCTAAAAATGTGAAAAGCAAATAAAAAGTTGGTGGATTTGCGTGTATATTCCCCCTATGACATTTCATATAGAACCCCGCAGTTAAATTTAGAACGAAAATATGAAAAATCTAATATAGCTATTTACATTAGCAGATTTCATCACTGCCCAAGCGCAAAGTGATTAACAAAGTGCTTACAAAGTTGCGAAAAGCTCGTGCAAAGTTGTCAGATTTACATGGAAATGTTACCTATGTTGTTACATTATCGAGACCAGCAGTTAAATGTTCGCGAAAGTGAATAAATATGTCGTAAAAGTCGTTTGAATATCACAGTGGCCCCCGAAGGATGTAGAATTTTGAAATACTTCAAAACAGTAAATGGCCGCCAATTACGGTAAATTTTAAAGGGCTCTGATAGATGAGTGGTCAGGTGATCGACCTATTATAAAAGTAAAGTTTAATCGGTCGTGGTTAGTACTTGCATGGGAGACAACCTGAGCGAACTAGCCGGTAAGTTTTTTTTTTTTTTTGCAGTCTGCACCTGTTTGGTTTAAGCTGTTAAAACAGCGTGCAATGCAGTCCAAAGCGATTGCAAAGTTGGTAGATTTGCGTGTTTACTTGACCTAAGTTGTTTTTATATCGAACCCTGCAGTTATAACGTATGAAAAATGAATAAAATCCATTTGTAGCCTCCCATGTTAGCAGTCTGTCATGTGAGCCCGCCGTATTATGTACAAACACACCCTAAAAATGTGAAAAGCAATTACAAAGTTGGTGGATTTGGGTGTATATTCCCCCCCCCCAAGACATTTCATATAGAACCCCGCAGTTAAATTTTGAACGAAAATATGAAAAATCTAATATAGCTATTTATATTAGCAGATTGCATCAATGCCCAAGCGCAAAGTGATTAACAAAGTGCTTGCAAAGTTGTGAAAAGCTTGTGCAAAGTTGTCAGATTTACATGGAAATGTTACCTATGTTGTTACATTATCGAGACCAGCAGTTAAATGTTCGCGAAAGTTAATACATATGTCGTAAAAGTCGTTTGAATATCACAGTGGCCCCCAAGGATGTTGAATTTTGAAATACTTCAAAACATTAAATGGCCGCCAATAACGGTAAATTTCAAAGGACTCTGATAGATGAGTGGTCAGGTGATCGCCCTATTATGAAAGTAAAGTTTAATCGGTCGTGGTTAGTACTTGCATGGGAGACAACCTGAGCAAGCTAGCCGGTAAGTTTTTTTTTTTGCAGTCTGCACGTGTTTGGTTTAAGCTGTTAAAACAGCGTGCAAAATTGTCCAAAGCGATTGCAAAGTTGGTAGATTTGCGTGTTTACTTGACCTAAGTTGTTTTTATATCGAACCCTGCAGTTATAACGTATGAAAAATGAATGAAATCCATTTGAAGCCTCCCATGTTGGCAGACTGTCATGTGCGCCCGCCGTAATATGTACAAACACACCCTAAAAATGTGAAAAGCAAATAAAAAGTTGGTGGATTTGCGTGTATATTCCCCCTATGACATTTCATATAGAACCCCGCAGTTAAATTTAGAACGAAAATATGAAAAATCTAATATAGCTATTTACATTAGCAGATTTCATCACTGCCCAAGCGCAAAGTGATTAACAAAGTGCTTACAAAGTTGCGAAAAGCTCGTGCAAAGTTGTCAGATTTACATGGAAATGTTACCTATGTTGTTACATTATCGAGACCAGCAGTTAAATGTTCGCGAAAGTGAATAAATATGTCGTAAAAGTCGTTTGAATATCACAGTGGCCCCCGAAGTATGTAGAATTTTGAAATACTTCAAAACAGTAAATGGCCGCCAATAACGGTAAATTTTAAAGGGATCTGATAGATGAGTGGTCAGGTGATCGACCTATTATGAAAGTAAAGTTTAATCGGTCGTGGTTAGTACTTGCATGGGAGACAACCTGAGCAAGCTAGCCGGTAAGTTTTTTTTTGCAGTCTGCACGTGTTTGGTTTAAGCTGTTAAAACAGCATGCAAAATTGTCCAAAGCGATTGCAAAGTTGGTAGATTTGCGTGTTTACTTGACCTAAGTTGTTTTTATATCGAACCCTGCAGTTATAACGTATGAAAAATGAATAAAATCCATTTGAAGCCTCCCATGTTAGCAGACTGTCATGTGAGCCCGCCGTATTATGTACAAACACACCCTAAAAATGTGAAAAGCAATTACAAAGTTGGTGGATTTGGGTGTATATTCCCCCCCCCCCAAGACATTTCATATAGAACCCCGCAGTTAAATTTAGAACGAAAATATGAAAAATCCAATATAGCTATTTATATTAGCAGATTGCCTCACTGCGCAAGCGCAAAGCGATTAACAAAGTGCTTGCAAAGTTGTGAAAAGCTCGTGCAAAGTTGTCAGATTTACATGGAAATGTTACCTATGCTGTTACATTATCGAGACCAGCAGTTAAATGTTCGCAAAAGTGAATAGATATGTCGTAAAAGTCGTTTGAATATCACAGTGACCCCGAAGGATGTAGAATTTTGAAACACTTGCAAACATTACATGGCCGCCAATAACGATAAATTTCAAAGGATTCTGATAGATGAGCGGTCAGGTGATCGACCTATTATGAAAGTAAAGTTTAATCGGTCGTGGTTAGTACTTGCATGGGAGACAACCTGAGCAAACTAGCCGGTAAGTTTTTTTTTTTTTTGCAGTCTGCACCTGTTTGGTTTAAGCTGCTAAAACAGCGTGCAAAGTTGTCCAAAGCGATTGCAAGGTTGGTAGATTTGCGTATTTATTTGACCTAAGTTGTTTTTATATCGAACCATGTAGTTATAACGTATAAAAATGAATAAAATCCATTTGAAGCCTCTATGTTAGCAGACTGTCATGTGAGCCCGCCGTAATATGTACAAACACACCCTAAAAATGTGAAAAGCAATTAAAAAATTGGTGGATTTGGGTGTATATTCCCCCTAAGTCATTTCATATGGAACCCCGCAGTTAAATTTAAAACGAAAATATGAAAAATCTAATATAGCTATTTATATTAGCAGATTGCATCACTGCCCAAGCGCAAAGTGATTAACAAAGTGCTTACAAAGTTGCGAAAAGCTCGTGCAAAGTTGTCAGATTTACATGGAAATGTTACCTATGTTGTTACATTATCGAGACCAGCAGTTAAATGTTCGCAAAAGTGAATAAATATGTCGTAAAAGTCGTTTGAATGTCACAGTGGCCCCCGAAGGATGAAGAATTTTGAAACACTTCCAAACATTAAATGGCCGCCAATAACGATCAATTTCAAAGGATTCTGATGGATGAGTGGTCAGGTGATCGAACTATTATGAAAGTAAAGTTTAATCTGTCGTGGTTAGTACTTGCATGAGAGACAACCTGAGAAAGCCAGCGGGTATTTTTTGGGGGGTTGGTCTAAGCTGTTAAAACAACGTGCAAAGTTGTCCAAAGCGATTGCAAAGTTGGTAGATTTGCGTGTTTATTTGACCTAAGTTGTTTTTATATCGAACTCTGCAGTTATAACGTATGAAAAATGAATAAAATTCATTTGAAGCCTCCCATGTTAGCAGACTGTCATGTGAGCCCGCCGTAATAAGTATAAACACACCCTAAAATGTGAAAAGCCATGGAAAAGTTGGTGGATTTGCGTGTATATTCCCCCTAAGACATTTCATATAGAACCCCGCAGTTAAATTTAGAACGAAAATATGAAAAATCTAATATAGCTAGTTATATTAGCAGATTGCATCACTGCTCAAGCGCAAAGTGATTAACAAAGTGCTTACAAAGTTGTGAAAAGCTCGAGCAAAGTTGTCAGATTTACATGGAAATGTTACCTACGTTGTTACATTATCGAGACCAGCAGTTAAAACTTCGCGAAAGTGAATAAATATGTCGTAAAAATCGTTTGAATATCACAGTGGCCCCCGAAAATGGAGAATTTTGAAACATTTCCAAACATTAAATGGCCGCCAATAACAATATATTTCAAAGGACTCTGATAGATGAGTGGTCAGGTGATCGCCCTATTATGAAATTAAAGTTTAATCGGTCGTGGTTAGTACTTGCATGAGAGACAACCTGAGAAAGCCAGCGGGTATTTTTTGGGGGGTTGGTCTAAGCTGTTAAAACAACGTGCAAAGTTGTCCAAAGCGATTGCAAAGTTGGTAGATTTGCGTGTTTAGTTGACCTAAGTTGTTTTTATATCGAACCCTGCAGTTATAACGTATGAAAAATGAATAAAATCCATTTGAAGCCTCCCATGTTAGCAGACAGTCATGTGAGCCCGCCGTAATATGTACAAACACACCCTAAAAATGTGAAAAGCAATTAAAAAGTTGGTGGATTTGGGTGTATATTCCCCCTAAGACATTTCATATAGAACCCCGCAGTTAAATTTAGAACGAAAATATGAAAAATCTAATATAGCTATTTATATTAGCAGATTGCATCACTGTCCAAGCGCAAAGTGATTAACAAAGTGTTTACAAAGTTGTGAAAAGCTCGAGCAAAGTTGTCAGATTTACATGGAAATGTTACCTATTTTGTTACATTATCGAGACCAGCAGTTAAAAGTTCGAAAAAGTGAAACAATATGTCGTAAAAGTCGTTTGAATATCACAGTGGCCGCCGATGGATGTAGAATTTTGAAATACTTCAAAACATTAAATGGCCGCCAATAACGATAAATTTCAAAGGATTCTGATAGATGAGTGGTCAGGTGATCGACCTATTATGCAAGTAAAGTTTAATCCGTCGTGGTTTGTACTTGCATGGGAGACAACCTGAGCAAACTAGCCGGTAAGTTGTTTTTTTTTGCAGTCTGCACCTGTTTGGTTTAAGCTGTTAAAACAGCGAGCAAAGTTGTTCAAAGCGATTGCAAAGTTGGTAGATTTGCGTGTTTACTTGACCTAAGTTGTTTTTATATCGAACCCTGCAGTTATAACGTATGAAAAATGAATAAAATCCATTTGAAGCCTCCCAGGTTAGCAGCCTGTCATGTGAGCCCGCCGTAATATGTACAAACACACCCTAAAAATGTGAAAAGCAATTAAAAAGTTGGTGGATTTGGGTGTATATTCCCCCTAAGACATTTCATATAGAACCCCGCAGTTAAATTTAGAACGAAAATATGAAAAATCCAATATAGCTATTTATATTAGCAGATTGCCTCACTGCGCAAGCGCAAAGTGATTAACAAAGTGCTTGCAAAGTTGTGAAAAGCTCGTGCAAAGTTGTCAGATTTACATGGAAATGTTACCTATGTTGTTACATTATCGAGACCAGCAGTTAAATGTTCGCGAAAGTGAATAAATATGTCGTAAATGTCGTTTGAATATCACAGTGGCCACCGATGGATGTAGAATTTTGAAATACTTCAAAACACTAAATGGCCGCCAATAACGGTAAATTTCAAAGGACTCTGATAGATGAGTGGTCAGGTGATCGACCTATTATGAAAGTAAAGTTTAATCGGTAGTAATTAGTACTTGCATGGGAGACAACCTGAGCAAACTAGCCGGTAAGATTTTTTTTTGCAGTCTGCACCTGTTTGGTTTAAGCTGTTAAAACAGCGTGCAAAGTTGTCCAAAGCGATTGCAAAGTTGGTAGATTTGTGTGTTTACTTGACCTAAGTTGTTTCTATATCGCACCCTGCAGTTATAACGTATAAAAATGAATAAAATCCATTTGAAGCCTCCCATGTAAGCAGACTGTCATGTGAGCCCGCCGTAATATGTACAAACACACCCTAAAATGTGAAAAGCAATTAAAAAGTTGGTGGATTTGGGTGAATATTCCCCTTAAGACATTTCATATAGAACCCCGCAGTTAAATTTAGAACGAAAATATGAAAAATCTAATATAGCTATTTATATTAGCAGATTGCATCACTGTCCAAGCGCAAAGTGATTAACAAAGTGTTTACAAAGTTGTGAAAAGCTCGAGCAAAGTTGTCAGATTTACATGGAAATGTTACCTATTTTGTTACATTATCGAGACCAGCAGTTAAAAGTTCGAGAAAGTGAAAAAATATGTCGTAAAAGTCGTTTGAATATCGCAGTGGCCACCGATGGATGTAGAATTTTGAAATACTTCAAAACATTAAATGGCCCCCAATAACGATAAATTTCAAAGGATTCTGATAGATGAGTTGTCAGGTGATCGACCTATTATGCAAGTAAAGTTTAATCCGTCGTGGTTAGTACTTGCATGGGAGACAACCTGAGCAAACTAGCCGGTAAGTTTTTTTTTTGCAGTCTGCACCTGTTTGGTTTAAGCTGTTAAAACAGCGTGCAAAGTTATTCAAAGCGATTGCAAAGTTGGTAGATTTGCGTGTTTACTTGACCTAAGTTATTTTTATATCGAACCCTGCAGTTATAACGTATGAAAAATGAATAAAATCCATTTGAAGCCTCCCATGTAAGCAGACTGTCATGTGAGCCCGCCGTAATATGTACAAACACACCCTAAAAATGTGAAAAGCAATTAAAAAGTTGGTGGATTTGCGTGTATATTCCCCCTAAGACATTTCATATAGAACCCCGCAGTTAAATTTAGAACGAAAATATGAAAAATCTAGTATAGCTATTTATATTAGCAGATTACATCGCTGCCCAAGCGCAAAGTGCTTAACAAAGTGCTTACAAAGTTGTGAAAAGCTCTTGCAAAGTTGTCAGATTTACATGGAAATGTTACCTTATGTTGTTACATTATCGAGACCAGCAGTTAAATGTTCGAGAAAGTGAAAAAATATGTCGTAAAAGTCGTTTGAACATCACAGTGGCCCCCGATGGATGTAGAACTTTGAAATACTTCAAAACATTAAATGTCCGCCAATAACGATAAATTTCAAAGGATTCTGATAGATGAGTGGTCAGGTGATTGACCTATTATGCAAGTAAAGTTTAATCCGTCGTGGTTAGTACTTGCATGGGAGACAACCTGAGCAAACTAGCCGGTAAGTTTTTTTTTTTGCAGTCTGCACCTGTTTGGTTTAAGCTGTTAAATAGCGTACAATGTTGTCCAAAGCGATTGCAAAGTTGGTAGATTTGCGTGTTTACTTGACCTAAGTTATTTTTATATCGAACCCTGCAGTTATAACGTATGAAAAATGATTAAAATCCATTTGAAGCCTCCCATGTTAGCAGACTGTCATGTGAGCCCGCCGTAATATATACAAACACACAAACAAATGTGAAAAGCAATTAAAAAGTTGGTGGATTTGGGTGTATATTCCCCCTAAGACATTTCATATAGAACCCCGCAGTTAAATTTAGAACGAAAATATGAAAAATCTAATATAGCTATTTATATTAGCAGATTACATCGCTGCCCAAGCGCAAAGTGCTTAACAAAGTGCTTACAAAGTTGTGAAAAGCACGTGCAAAGTTGTCAGATTTACATGGAAATGTTACCTTATGTTGTTACATTATCGAGACCAGCAGTTAAATGTTCGCAAAAGTGAATAAATATGTCGTAAAAGTCGTTTGAATATCACAGTGGCCCCAGAAGGATGTAGAATTTTGAAATACTTCAAAACATTAAATGGCCGCCAATAACAGTAAATTTCAAAAGACTTTGATAGATGAGTGGTCAGGTGATTGACCTATTATGAAAGTAAAGTTTAATCGGTCGTGGTTAGTACTTGCATGGGAGACAACCTGAGCAAACTAGCCGGTAAGTTTTTTTTTTGCAGTCTGCACCTGTTTGGCTTAAGCTGTTAAAACAGCGTACAACGTTGTCCAAAGCGATTGCAAAGTTGGTAGATTTGCGTGTTTACTTGACCTAAGTTATTTTTATATCGAACCCTGCAGTTATAACGTATGAAAAATGATTAAAATCCATTTGAAGCCTCCCATGTTAGCAGACTGTCATGTGAGCCCGCCGTAATATATACAAACACACAAAAAAATGTGAAAAGCAATTAAAAAGTTGGTGGATTTGGGTGTATATTCCCCCTAAGACATTTCATATAGAACCCCGCAGTTAAATTTAGAACGAAAATATGAAAAATCTAATATAGCTATTTATATTAGCAGATTGCATCACTGCCCAAGCGCAAAGTGATTAACAAAGTGCTTACAAAGTTGTGAAAAGCTCGTGCAAAGTTGTCAGATTTACATGGAAATGTTACCTATTTTGTTACATTATCGAGACCAGCAGTTAAAAGTTCGCGAAAGTGAATAAATATGTCGTAAAAGTCGTTTGAATATCACAGTGGCCCCCGAAGGATGTAGAATTTTGAAACACTTCCAAACATTAAATGGCCGCCAATAACGATAAATTTCAAAGGACTCTGATAGATGAGTCGTCAGGTGATCGACCTGTTATGCAAGTAAAGTTTAATCACTCGTGGTTAGTACTTGCATGGGAGACAACCTGAGCAAACTAGCCTGTAATTTTTTTTTTTTTTTTGCAGTCTGCACCTGTTTGGTTTAAGCTGTTAAAACAGCGTGCAAAGTTGTCCAAAGCGATTGCAAAGTTGGTAGATTTGCGTGTTCACTTGACCTAAGTTGTTTTTATATCGAACCCTGCAGTTATAACGTATGAAAAATGAATAAAATCCATTTGAAGCCTCCCATGTTAGCAGACTGTCATGTGAGCCCGCCGTAATATGTACAAACACACCCTAAAAATGTGAAAAACAATTAAAAAGTTGGTGGATTTGGGTGTATATTCCCCCTAAGACATTTCATATAGAACCCCGCAGTTAAATTTAGAACGAAAATATGAAAAATCTAGTATAGCTATTTATATTAGCAGATTGCATCACTGCCCAAGCGCAAAGTGATTAACAAAGTGCTTGCAAAGTTGTGAAAAGCTTGTGCAAAGTTGTCAGATTTACATGGAAATGTTACCTATGTTGTTACATTATCGAGACCAGCAGTTAAATGTTCGCGAAAGTGAATAGATATGTCGTAAAAGTCGTTTGAATATCACAGTGGCCCCGAAGGATGTAGAATTTTGAAATACTTCCAAACATTACATGGCCGCCAATAACGATAAATTTCAAAGGATTCTGATAGATGTGTGGTCAGGTGATCGACCTATTATGAAAGTAAAGTTTAATTGGTCGTGTTGAGTACTTGCATGGGAGACAACCTGACCAACCTGGTCGGTAAGTTTTTTTTTTTGTTTTTTTTTTTTTGCAGTCTGCACCTGTTTGGTTTAAGCTGTTAAAACAGCGTGCAAAGTTGTCCAAAGCGATTGCAAAGTTGGTAGATTTGCGTGTTTACTTGACCTAAGTTGTTTTTATATCGAACCCTGCAGTTATAACGTATGAAAAATGAATAAAATCCATTTGAAGCCTCGCATGTTAGCAGACTGTCATGTGAGCCCGCCGTAATATGTACAAACACACTCTAAAAATGTGAAAAACAATTAAAAAGTTGGTGGATTTGGGTGTATATTCCCCCTAAGACATTTCATATAGAACCCCGCAGTTAAATTTAGAACGAAAATATGAAAAATCTAATATAGCTATTTATATTAGCAGATTGCATCACTGCCCAAGCGCAAAGTGATTAACAAAGTGCTTGCAAAGTTGTGAAAAGCTCGTGCAAAGTTGTCAGATTTACATGGAAATGTTACCTATGTTGTTACATTATCGTGACCAGCAGTTAAATGTTCGCGAAAGTGAATAGATATGTCGTAAAAGTCGTTTGAATATCACAGTGGCCCCGAAGGATGTAGAATTTTGAAATACTTCCAAACATTACATGGCCGCCAATAACGATAAATTTCAAAGGATTCTGATAGATGAGTGGTCAGGTGATCGACCTATTATGAAAGTAAAGTTTAATTGGTCGTGTTGAGTACTTGCATGGGAGACAACCTGAGCAAACTAGCCGGTAAGTTTTTTTTTTTTTGTTGCAGTCTGCACCTGTTTGGTTTAAGCTGTTAAAACAGCGTGCAATGTTGTTCAAAGCGATTGCAAAGTTGGTAGATTTGCGTGTTTACTTGACCTAAGTTTGTTTTATATCGAACCCTGCAGTTATAACGTATGAAAAATGAATAAAATCCATTTGAAGCCTCTCATGTTAGCAGACTGTCATGTGAGCCCGCCGTAATATGTACAAACACACCCTAAAAATGTGAAAAGCAATTAAAAAGTTGGTGGATTTGGGTGTATATTCCCCTAAGACATTTCATATAGAACCCCGCAGTTAAATTTAGAACGAAAATATGAAAAATCTAATATAGCTATTTATATTAGCAGATTGCATCGCTGCCCAAGCTCGAAGTGATTAACAAAGTGCTTACAAAGTTGTGAAAAGCTCGTGCAAAGTTGTCAGATTTACATGGAAATGTTACCTATGTTGTTACATTATCGAGACCAGCAGTTAAATGTTCGCGAAAGTGAATAAATATGTCGTAAAAGTCGTTTGAATGTCGCAGTAGCCCCGAAAGATGTAGAATTTTGATTATACTTCAAAACACTAAATGGCCGACAATAACGGTAAATTTCAAAGGACTCTGATAGATGAGTGGTCAGGTGATCGCCCTATTATGAAAGTAAAGTTTAATCGGTCGTGGTTAGTACTTGCATGGGAGACAACCTGAGCAATCTAGTCGGTAAGTTTTTTTTTTTTTTTTTGCAGTCTGCACCTGTTTAGTTTAAGCTGTTAAAACAGCGTGCAAAGTTGTCCAAAGCGATTGCAAAGTTGGTAGATTCGCGTGTTTACTTGACCTAAGTTGTTTTTATATCGAACCCTGCAGTTATAACGTATGAAAAATGAATAAAATCCATTTGAAGCCTCCCATGTTAGCAGACTGTCATGTGAGCCCGCCGTAATATGTACAAACACACCCTAAAAATGTGAAAAGCAATTAAAAAGTTGGTGGATTTGCGTGTATGTTCCCCCTTAGACATTTCATATAGAACCCCGCAGTTAAATTTAGAACGAAAACATGAAAAATCCATTATAACTATTTATATTAGCAGATTGCATCACTGCCCAAGCGCAAAGTGGGTAACAAAGTGCTTACAAAGTTGTGAAAAGCTCGTGCAAAGTTGTCAGATTTACATGGAAATGTTACCTATGTTGTTACATTATCGAGACCAGCAGTTAAAAGTTCGCGAAAGTGAATAAATATGTCGTAAAAGTCGTTAGAATATCACAGTGGCCCCCGAAGGATGTAGAATTTTGAAACACTTCTAAACATTAAATGGCCGCCAATAACGGTAAATTTCAAAGGACTCTGATAGACGAGTATTCAGGTGATCGACCTATTATGAAAGTAAAGTTTAATCGGTCGTGGTTAGTACTTGCATGGGAGACAACCTGAGCAAATTAGCCGGTAAGTTTTGTTTTTTTTTGCAGTCTGCACCTGTTTGGTTTAAGCTGTTAAAACAGCGTGCAAAGTTGTCCAAAGCGATTGCAAAGTTGGTAGATTTGCGTGTTTACTTGACCTAAGTTGTTTTTATATCGAACCCTGCAGTTATAACGTATGAGCAATGAATAAAATCCATTTGAAGCCTCTCATGTTAGCAGACTGTCATGTGAGCCCGCCGTAATATGTACAAACACACCCTAAAAATGTGAAAAGCAATTAAAAAGTTGGTGGATTTGGGTGTATATTCCCCTAAGACATTTCATATAGAACCCCGCAGTTAAATTTAGAACGAAAATATGAAAAATCTAATATAGCTATTTATATTAGCAGATTGCATCGCTGCCCCCCGAAGTGATTAACAAAGTGCTTACAAAGTTGTAAAAAGCTCGTGCAAAGTTGTCAGATTTACATGGAAATGTTACCTATGTTGTTACATTATCGAGACCAGCAGTTAAATGTTCGCGAAAGTGAATAAATATGTCGTAAAAGTCGTTTGAATATCGCAGTGGCCCCCGATGGATGTAGAATTTTGAAATACTTCAAAACACTAAATGGCCGACAATAACGGTAAATTTCAAAGGACTCTGATAGATGAGTGGTCAGGTGATCGCCCTGTCATGAAAGTAAAGTTTAATTGGTCGTGGTTAGTACTTGCATGGGAGACAACCTGAGCAATCTAGTCGGTAAGTTTTTTTGTTTTTTTGCAGTCTGCACCTGTTTGGTTTAAGCTGTTAAAATAGCGTGCAAAATTGTCCAAAGCGATTGCAAAGTTGGTAGATTTGCGTGTTTACTTGACCTAAGTTGTTTTTATATCGAACCCTGCAGTTATAACGTATGAAAAATGAATAAAATCCATTTGAAGCCTCTCATGTTAGCAGACTGTCATGTGAGCCCGCCGTAATATGTACAAACACACCCTAAAAATGTGAAAAGCAATTAAAAAGTTGGTGGATTTGCGTGTACGTTCCCCCTAAGACATTTCATATAGAACCCCGCAGTTAAATTTAGAACGAAAATATGAAAAATCTAATATAGCTATTTATATTAGCAGATTGCATCACTGCCCAAGCGCAAGGTGATTAACAAAGTGCTTACAAAGTTGTGAAAAGCTCGTGCAAAGTTGTCAGATTTACATGGAAATGTTACCTATGTTGTTACATTATCGAGACCAGCAGTTAAATGTTCGCAAAAGTGAATAAATATGTCGTAAAAGTCGTTTGAATATCACAGTGGCCCCCGAAGGATGTAGAATTTTGAAATACTTCAAAACACTAAATGGCCGCCAATAACGGTAAATTTCAAAGGACTCTGATAGATGAGTATTCAGGTGATCGACCTATTATGAAAGTAAAGTTTAATCGGTCGTGGTTAGTACTTGCATGGGAGACAACCTGAGCAAACTAGCCGGTAAGTTTTTTTTTTTTTGCAGTCTGCACCTGTTTGGTTTAAGCTGTTAAAACAGCGTGCAATGTTGTCCAAAGCGATTGCAAAGTTGGTAGATTTGCGTGTTTACTTGACCTAAGTTGTTTTTATATCGAACCCTGCAGTTATAACGTATGAACAATGAATAAAATCCATTTGAAGCCTCTCATGTTAGCAGACTGTCATGTGAGCCCGCCGTAATATGTACAAACACACCCTAAAAATGTGAAAAGCAATTAAAAAGTTGGTGGATTTGGGTGTATATTCCCCTAAGACATTTCATATAGAACCCCGCAGTTAAATTTAGAACGAAAATATGAAAAATCTACTATAGCTATTTATATTAGCAGATTGCATCGCTGCCCAAGCCCGAAGTGATTAACAAAGTGCTTACAAAGTTGTGAAAAGCTCGTGCAAAGTTGTCAGATTTACATGGAAATGTTACCTATGTTGTTACATTATCGAGACCAGCAGTTAAATGTTCGCGAAAGTGAATAAATATGTCGTAAAAGTCGTTTGAATATCGCAGTGGCCCCCGATGGATGTAGAATTTTGAAATACTTCAAAACACTAAATGGCCGACAATAACGGTACATTTCAAAGGACTCTGATAGATGAGTGGTCAGGTGATCGACCTTTTCTGCAAGTAAAGTTTAATCGGTCGTGGTTAGTACTTGCATGGGAGACAACCTGAGCAAACTAGCCGGTAAGTTTTTTTTTTTTGCAGTCTGCACCTGTTTAGTGTAAGCTGTTAAAACAGCGTGCAAAGTTGTCCAAAGTGATTGCAAAGTTGGTAGATTTGCGTGTTTACTTGACCTAAGTTGTTTTTATATCGAACCCTGCAGTTTTAACGTATGAAAAATGAATAAAATCCATTTGAAGCCTTCCATGTTAGCAGACTGTCATGTGAGCCCGCCGTAATATGTACAAACACACCCTAAAAATGTGAAAAGCAATTAAAAAGTTGGTGGATTTGGGTGTATATTCCCCTAAGACATTTCATATAGAACCCCGCAGTTAAATTTAGAACGAAAATATGAAAAATCTAATATAGCTATTTATATTAGCAGATTGCATCGCTGCCCAAGCGCGAAGTGATTAACAAAGTGCTTACAAAGTTGTGAAAAGCTCGTGCAAAGTTGTCAGATTTACATGGAAATGTTACCTATGTTGTTACATTATCGAAACCAGCAGTTAAATGTTCGCAAAAGTGAATAAATATGTCGTAAAAGTCGTTTGAATATCACAGTGGCCCCCGAAGGATGTTGAATTTTGAAATACTTCAAAACATTAAATGGCCGCCAATAACGGTAAATTTCAAAGGACTCTGATAGATGAGTGGTCAGGTGATCGACCTATTATGAAAGTAAAGTTTAATCGCTCGTGGTTAGTACTTGCATTGGAGACAACCTGAGCAAACTAGCCGGTAAGTTTTTTTTTTTTGCAGTCTGCACCTGTTTAGTGTAAGCTGTTAAAACAGCGTGCAAAGTTGTCCAAAGTGATTGCAAAGTTGGTAGATTTGCGTGTTTACTTGACCTAAGTTGTTTTTATATCGAACCCTGCAGTTTTAACGTATGAAAAATGAATAAAATCCATTTGAAGCCTTCCATGTTAGCAGACTGTCATGTGAGCCCGCCGTAATATGTACAAACACACCCTAAAAATGTGAAAAGCAATTAAAAAGTTGGTGGATTTGGGTGTATATTCCCCTAAGACATTTCATATAGAACCCCGCAGTTAAATTTAGAACGAAAATATGAAAAATCTAATATAGCTATTTATATTAGCAGATTGCATCGCTGCCCAAGCTCGAAGTGATTAACAAAGTGCTTACAAAGTTGTGAAAAGCTCGTGCAAAGTTGTCAGATTTACATGGAAATGTTACCTATGTTGTTACATTATCGAAACCAGCAGTTAAATGTTCGCAAAAGTGAATAAATATGTCGTAAAAGTCGTTTGAATATCACAGTGGCCCCCGAAGGATGTTGAATTTTGAAATACTTCAAAACATTAAATGGCCGCCAATAACGGTAAATTTCAAAGGACTCTGATAGATGAGTGGTCAGGTGATCGACCTATTATGAAAGTAAAGTTTAATCGCTCGTGGTTAGTACTTGCATTGGAGACAACCTGAGCAAACTAGCCGGTAAGTTTTTTTTTTTTTTTTTTGCAGTCTGCACCTGTTTGGTTTAAGCTGTTAAAACAGCGTGCAAAGTTGTCCAAAGCGATTGCAAAGTTGGTAGATTTGCATGTTTACTTGACCTAAGTTGTTTTTATATCGAACCCTGCAGTTATAACGTATGAAAAATGACTAAAATCCATTTGAATCCTCCCATGTTAGCAGACTGTCATGTGAGCCCGCCGTAATATATACAAACACACACAAAAATGTGAAAAGCAATTAAAAGGTTGGTGGATTTGGGTGTATATTCCCCCTAAGACATTTCATATAGAACCCCGCAGTTAAATTTAGAACGAAAATATGAAAAATCTAATATAGCTATTTATATTAGCAGATTGCATCACTGCCCAAGCGCAAAGTGATTAACAAAGTGCTTACAAAGTTACAAAGCTCGTGCAAAGTTGTCAGATTTACATGGAAATGTTACCTATTTTCTTACATTATCGAGACCAGCCGTTAAAAGTTCGCGAAAGTAAATAAATATGTCGTAAAAGTCGTTTGAATATCACAGTGGCCCCCGAAGGATGTAGAATTTTGAAACACTTTCAAACATTTAATGGCCGCCAATAACGATAAATTTCAAAGGACTCTGATAGATGAGTGGTCAGGCGATCGACCTATTATGCAGGTAAAGTTTAATTGCTCGAGGTTAGTACTTGCATGGGAGACAACCTGAGCAAACTAGCCTGTAAGTTTTTTTTTTTTTTTTGCAGTTTGAACCTGTTTGGTTTAAGCTGTTAAAACAGCGTGCAAAGTTGTTCAAAGCGATTGCAAAGTTGGTAGATTTGCGTGTTTACTTGACCTAAGTTGTTTATATATCGAACCCTGCAGTTATAACGTATGAAAAATGAATAAAATCCATTTGAAGCCTCCCATGTTAGCAGACTGTCATGTGAGCCCGCCGTAATATATACAAACACACTCTAAAAATGTGAAAAACAATTAAAAAGTTGGTGGATTTGGGTGTATATTCCCCTTAATACATTTCATATAGAACCCCGCAGTTAAATTTAGAACGAAAATATGAAAAATCTACTATAGCTATTTATATTAGCAGATTGCATCGCTGCCCAAGCCCGAAGTGATTAACAAAGTGCTTACAAAGTTGTGAAAAGCTCGTGCAAAGTTGTCAGATTTACATGGAAATGTTACCTATGTTGTTACATTATCGAGACCAGCAGTTAAATGTTCGCGAAAGTGAATAAATATGTCGTAAAAGTCGTTTGAATATCGCAGTGGCCCCCGATGGATGTAGAATTTTGAAATACTTCAAAACACTAAATGGCCGACAATAACGGTACATTTCAAAGGACTCTGATAGATGAGTGGTCAGGTGATCGACCTTTTCTGCAAGTAAAGTTTAATCGGTCGTGGTTAGTACTTGCATGGGAGACAACCTGAGCAAACTAGCCGGTAAATTTTTTTTTTTTGCAGTCTGCACCTGTTTAGTGTAAGCTGTTAAAACAGCGTGCAAAGTTGTCCAAAGTGATTGCAAAGTTGGTAGATTTGCGTGTTTACTTGACCTAAGTTGTTTTTATATCGAACCCTGCAGTTTTAACGTATGAAAAATGAATAAAATCCATTTGAAGCCTTCCATGTTAGCAGACTGTCATGTGAGCCCGCCGTAATATGTACAAACACACCCTAAAAATGTGAAAAGCAATTAAAAAGTTGGTGGATTTGGGTGTATATTCCCCTAAGACATTTCATATAGAACCCCGCAGTTAAATTTAGAACGAAAATATGAAAAATCTAATATAGCTATTTATATTAGCAGATTGCATCGCTGCCCAAGCTCGAAGTGATTAACAAAGTGCTTACAAAGTTGTGAAAAGCTCGTGCAAAGTTGTCAGATTTACATGGAAATGTTACCTATGTTGTTACATTATCGAAACCAGCAGTTAAATGTTCGCAAAAGTGAATAAATATGTCGTAAAAGTCGTTTGAATATCACAGTGGCCCCCGAAGGATGTTGAATTTTGAAATACTTCAAAACATTAAATGGCCGCCAATAACGGTAAATTTCAAAGGACTCTGATAGATGAGTGGTCAGGTGATCGACCTATTATGAAAGTAAAGTTTAATCGCTCGTGGTTAGTACTTGCATTGGAGACAACCTGAGCAAACTAGCCGGTAAGTTTTTTTTTTTTTTTTTTTGCAGTCTGCACCTGTTTGGTTTAAGCTGTTAAAACAGCGTGCAAAGTTGTCCAAAGCGATTGCAAAGTTGGTAGATTTGCATGTTTACTTGACCTAAGTTGTTTTTATATCGAACCCTGCAGTTATAACGTATGAAAAATGACTAAAATCCATTTGAATCCTCCCATGTTAGCAGACTGTCATGTGAGCCCGCCGTAATATATACAAACACACACAAAAATGTGAAAAGCAATTAAAAGGTTGGTGGATTTGGGTGTATATTCCCCCTAAGACATTTCATATAGAACCCCGCAGTTAAATTTAGAACGAAAATATGAAAAATCTAATATAGCTATTTATATTAGCAGATTGCATCACTGCCCAAGCGCAAAGTGATTAACAAAGTGCTTACAAAGTTACAAAGCTCGTGCAAAGTTGTCAGATTTACATGGAAATGTTACCTATTTTCTTACATTATCGAGACCAGCCGTTAAAAGTTCGCGAAAGTAAATAAATATGTCGTAAAAGTCGTTTGAATATCACAGTGGCCCCCGAAGGATGTAGAATTTTGAAACACTTTCAAACATTTAATGGCCGCCAATAACGATAAATTTCAAAGGACTCTGATAGATGAGTGGTCAGGCGATCGACCTATTATGCAGGTAAAGTTTAATTGCTCGAGGTTAGTACTTGCATGGGAGACAACCTGAGCAAACTAGCCTGTAAGTTTTTTTTTTTTTTTTGCAGTTTGAACCTGTTTGGTTTAAGCTGTTAAAACAGCGTGCAAAGTTGTTCAAAGCGATTGCAAAGTTGGTAGATTTGCGTGTTTACTTGACCTAAGTTGTTTATATATCGAACCCTGCAGTTATAACGTATGAAAAATGAATAAAATCCATTTGAAGCCTCCCATGTTAGCAGACTGTCATGTGAGCCCGCCGTAATATATACAAACACACTCTAAAAATGTGAAAAACAATTAAAAAGTTGGTGGATTTGGGTGTATATTCCCCTTAATACATTTCATATAGAACCCCGCAGTTAAATTTAGAACGAAATTATGAAAAATCTAATATAGCTATTTATATTAGCAGATTGCATCACTGACCAAGCGCAAAGTTATTAACAAAGTGCTTACAAAGTTGTGAAAAGCTCGTGCAAAGTTGTCAGATTTACATGGAAATGTTACCTATGTTGTTACATTATCGAGACCAGCAGTTAAATGTTCGCGAAAGTGAATAAATATGTCGTAAAAGTCGTTTGAATATCACAGTGGCCCCCGAAGGAAGTAGAATTTTGAAATACTTCAAAACATTAAATGGCCGCCAATAACGGTAAATTTCAAAGGACTCTGATAGATGAGTGGTCAGGTGATCGACCTATTATGAAAGTAAAGTTTAATCGGTCGTGGTTAGTACTTGCATGGGAGACAACCTGAGCAAACTAGCCGGTAAGTTTTTTTTTTTTTTTGCATTCTGCACCTGTTTGGTTTAAGCTGTTAAAACAGCGTGCAATGTTGTCCAAAGCGATTGCAAAGTTGGTAGATTTGCGTGTTTACTTGACCTAAGTTGTTTTTATATCGAACCCTGCAGTTATAACGTATGAAAAATGAATAAAATCCATTTGAATCCTCCCATGTTAGCAGACTGTCATGTGAGCCCGCCGTAATATATACAAACACACACAAAAATGTGAAAAGCAATTAAAAGGTTGGTGGATTTGGGTGTATATTCCCCCTAAGACATTTCATATAGAACCCCGCAGTTAAATTTAGAACGAAAATATGAAAAATCTAATATAGCTATTTATATTAGCAGATTGCATCACTGCCCAAGCGCAAAGTGATTAACAAAGTGCTTACAAAGTTACAAAGCTCGTGCAAAGTTGTCAGATTTACATGGAAATGTTACCTATTTTCTTACATTATCGAGACCAGCCGTTAAAAGTTCGCGAAAGTAAATAAATATGTCGTAAAAGTCGTTTGAATATCACAGTGGCCCCCGAAGGATGTAGAATTTTGAAACACTTTCAAACATTTAATGGCCGCCAATAACGATAAATTTCAAAGGACTCTGATAGATGAGTGGTCAGGCGATCGACCTATTATGCAGGTAAAGTTTAATTGCTCGAGGTTAGTACTTGCATGGGAGACAACCTGAGCAAACTAGCCTGTAAGTTTTTTTTTTTTTTTTGCAGTTTGAACCTGTTTGGTTTAAGCTGTTAAAACAGCGTGCAAAGTTGTTCAAAGCGATTGCAAAGTTGGTAGATTTGCGTGTTTACTTGACCTAAGTTGTTTATATATCGAACCCTGCAGTTATAACGTATGAAAAATGAATAAAATCCATTTGAAGCCTCCCATGTTAGCAGACTGTCATGTGAGCCCGCCGTAATATATACAAACACACTCTAAAAATGTGAAAAACAATTAAAAAGTTGGTGGATTTGGGTGTATATTCCCCTTAATACATTTCATATAGAACCCCGCAGTTAAATTTAGAACGAAATTATGAAAAATCTAATATAGCTATTTATATTAGCAGATTGCATCACTGACCAAGCGCAAAGTTATTAACAAAGTGCTTACAAAGTTGTGAAAAGCTCGTGCAAAGTTGTCAGATTTACATGGAAATGTTACCTATGTTGTTACATTATCGAGACCAGCAGTTAAATGTTCGCGAAAGTGAATAAATATGTCGTAAAAGTCGTTTGAATATCACAGTGGCCCCCGAAGGAAGTAGAATTTTGAAATACTTCAAAACATTAAATGGCCGCCAATAACGGTAAATTTCAAAGGACTCTGATAGATGAGTGGTCAGGTGATCGACCTATTATGAAAGTAAAGTTTAATCGGTCGTGGTTAGTACTTGCATGGGAGACAACCTGAGCAAACTAGCCGGTAAGTTTTTTTTTTTTTTTGCATTCTGCACCTGTTTGGTTTAAGCTGTTAAAACAGCGTGCAATGTTGTCCAAAGCGATTGCAAAGTTGGTAGATTTGCGTGTTTACTTGACCTAAGTTGTTTTTATATCGAACCCTGCAGTTATAACGTATGAAAAATGAATAAAATCCATTTGAAGCCTCCCATGTTAGCAGACTGTCATGTGAGCCCGCCGTAATATGTACAAACACACCCTAAAAAAGTGAAAAACAATTAAAAAGTTGGTGGATTTGGGTGTATATTCCCCCTAATACATTTCATATAGAACCCCGCAGTTAAATTTAGAACGAAAATATGAAAAATCTAATATAGCTATTTATATTAGCAGATTGCATCAATGCCCAAGCGCAAAGTGATTAACAAAGTGCTTGCAAAGTTGTGAAAAGCTCGTGCAAAGTTGTCAGATTTACATGGAAATGTTACCTATGTTGTTACATTATCGAGACCAGCAGTTAAATGTTCGCGAAAGTGAATAAATATGTCGTAAAAGTCGTTTGAATATCGCAGTGGCTCCCGATGGATGTAGAATTTTGAAATACTTCAAAACACTAAGTGGCCGCCAATAACGGTAAATTTCAAAGGACTCTGATAGATGAGTGGTCAGGTGATCGACCTTTTCTGCAAGTAAAGTTTAATCGGTCGTGGTTAGTACTTGCATGGGAGACAACCTAAGAAAACTAGCCGGTAAGTTTTTTTATTTTTTTGCAGTCTGCACCTGTTTGGTTTAAGCTGTTAAAATAGCGTGCAAAGTTGTCCAAAGCGATTGCAAAGTTGGTAGATTTGCGTGTTTACTTGACCTAAGTTGTTTTTATATCGAACCCTGCAGTTATAACGTATGAAAAATGAATAAAATCCATTTGAAGCCTCTCATGTTAGCAGACTGTCATGTGAGCCCGCCGTAATATGTACAAACACACCCTAAAAATGTGAAAAGCAATTAAAAAGTTGGTGGATTTGCGTGTACGTTCCCCCTAAGACATTTCATATAGAACCCCGCAGTTAAATTTAGAACGAAAATATGAAAAATCTAATATAGCTATTTATATTAGCAGATTGCATCACTGCCCAAGCGCAAAGTGATTAACAAAGTGCTTACAAAGTTGTGAAAAGCTCGTGCAAAGTTGTCAGATTTACATGGAAATGTTACCTATGTTGTTACATTATCGAGACCAGCAGTTAAATGTTCGCAAAAGTGAATAAATATGTCGTAAAAGTCGTTTGAATATCACAGTGGCCCCCGAAGGATGTAGAATTTTGAAATACTTCAAAACACTAAATGGCCGCCAATAACGGTAAATTTCAAAGGACTCTGATAGATGAGTATTCAGGTGATCGACCTATTATGAAAGTAAAGTTTAATCGGTCGTGGTTAGTACTTGCATGGGAGACAACCTGAGCAAACTAGCCGGTAAGTTTTTTTTTTTTTGCAGTCTGCACCTGTTTGGTTTAAGCTGTTAAAACAGCGTGCAATGTTGTCCAAAGCGATTGCAAAGTTGGTAGATTTGCGTGTTTACTTGACCTAAGTTGTTTTTATATCGAACCCTGCAGTTATAACGTATGAACAATGAATAAAATCCATTTGAAGCCTCTCATGTTAGCAGACTGTCATGTGAGCCCGCCGTAATATGTACAAACACACCCTAAAAATGTGAAAAGCAATTAAAAAGTTGGTGGATTTGGGTGTATATTCCCCTAAGACATTTCATATAGAACCCCGCAGTTAAATTTAGAACGAAAATATGAAAAATCTACTATAGCTATTTATATTAGCAGATTGCATCGCTGCCCAAGCCCGAAGTGATTAACAAAGTGCTTACAAAGTTGTGAAAAGCTCGTGCAAAGTTGTCAGATTTACATGGAAATGTTACCTATGTTGTTACATTATCGAGACCAGCAGTTAAATGTTCGCGAAAGTGAATAAATATGTCGTAAAAGTCGTTTGAATATCGCAGTGGCCCCCGATGGATGTAGAATTTTGAAATACTTCAAAACACTAAATGGCCGACAATAACGGTACATTTCAAAGGACTCTGATAGATGAGTGGTCAGGTGATCGACCTTTTCTGCAAGTAAAGTTTAATCGGTCGTGGTTAGTACTTGCATGGGAGACAACCTGAGCAAACTAGCCGGTAAGTTTTTTTTTTTGAAGTCTGCACCTGTTTAGTGTAAGCTGTTAAAACAGCGTGCAAAGTTGTCCAAAGCGATTGCAAAGTTGGTAGATTTGCGTGTTTACTTGACCTAAGTTGTTTTTATATCGAACCCTGCAGTTTTAACGTATGAAAAATGAATAAAATCCATTTGAAGCCTTCCATGTTAGCAGACTGTCATGTGAGCCCGCCGTAATATGTACAAACACACCCTAAAAATGTGAAAAGCAATTAAAAAGTTGGTGGATTTGGGTGTATATTCCCCTAAGACATTTCATATAGAACCCCGCAGTTAAATTTAGAACGAAAATATGAAAAATCTAATATAGCTATTTATATTAGCAGATTGCATCGCTGCCCAAGCTCGAAGTGATTAACAAAGTGCTTACAAAGTTGTGAAAAGCTCGTGCAAAGTTGTCAGATTTACATGGAAATGTTACCTATGTTGTTACATTATCGAAACCAGCAGTTAAATGTTCGCAAAAGTGAATAAATATGTCGTAAAAGTCGTTTGAATATCACAGTGGCCCCCGAAGGATGTTGAATTTTGAAATACTTCAAAACATTAAATGGCCGCCAATAACGGTAAATTTCAAAGGACTCTGATAGATGAGTGGTCAGGTGATCGACCTATTATGAAAGTAAAGTTTAATCGCTCGTGGTTAGTACTTGCATTGGAGACAACCTGAGCAAACTAGCCTGTAAGTTTTTTTTTTTTTTTTTTTGCAGTCTGCACCTGTTTGGTTTAAGCTGTTAAAACAGCGTGCAAAGTTGTCCAAAGCGATTGTAAAGTTGGTAGATTTGCATGTTTACTTGACCTAAGTTGTTTTTATATCGAACCCTGCAGTTATAACGTATGAAAAATGAATAAAATCCATTTGAATCCTCCCATGTTAGCAGACTGTCATGTGAGCCCGCCGTAATATATACAAACACACACAAAAATGTGAAAAGCAATTAAAAGGTTGGTGGATTTGGGTGTATATTCCCCCTAAGACATTTCATATAGAACCCCGCAGTTAAATTTAGAACGAAAATATGAAAAATCTAATATAGCTATTTATATTAGCAGATTGCATCACTGCCCAAGCGCAAAGTGATTAACAAAGTGCTTACAAAGTTACAAAGCTCGTGCAAAGTTGTCAGATTTACATGGAAATGTTACCTATTTTCTTACATTATCGAGACCAGCCGTTAAAAGTTCGCGAAAGTAAATAAATATGTCGTAAAAGTCGTTTGAATATCGCAGTGGCCCCCGATGGATGTAGAATTTTGAAATACTTCAAAACACTAAATGGCCGACAATAACGGTACATTTCAAAGGACTCTGATAGATGAGTGGTCAGGTGATCGACCTTTTCTGCAAGCAAAGTTTAATCGGTCGTGGTTAGTACTTGCATGGGAGACAACCTGAGCAAACTAGCCGGTAAGTTTTTTTTTTTGCAGTCTGCACCTGTTTAGTGTAAGCTGTTAAAACAGCGTGCAAAGTTGTCCAAAGCGATTGCAAAGTTGGTAGATTTGCGTGTTTACTTGACCTAAGTTGTTTTTATATCGAACCCTGCAGTTATAACGTATGAACAATGAATAAAATCCATTTGAAGCCTCTCATGTTAGCAGACTGTCATGTGAGCCCGCCGTAATATGTACAAACACACCCTAAAAATGTGAAAAGCAATTAAAAAGTTGGTGGATTTGGGTGTATATTCCCCTAAGACATTTCATATAGAACCCCGCAGTTAAATTTAGAACGAAAATATGAAAAATCTACTATAGCTATTTATATTAGCAGATTGCATCGCTGCCCAAGCCCGAAGTGATTAACAAAGTGCTTACAAAGTTGTGAAAAGCTCGTGCAAAGTTGTCAGATTTACATGGAAATGTTACCTATGTTGTTACATTATCGAGACCAGCAGTTAAATGTTCGCGAAAGTGAATAAATATGTCGTAAAAGTCGTTTGAATATCGCAGTGGCCCCCGATGGATGTAGAATTTTGAAATACTTCAAAACACTAAATGGCCGACAATAACGGTACATTTCAAAGGACTCTGATAGATGAGTGGTCAGGTGATCGACCTTTTCTGCAAGTAAAGTTTAATCGGTCGTGGTTAGTACTTGCATGGGAGACAACCTGAGCAAACTAGCCGGTAAGTTTTTTTTTTGCAGTCTGCACCTGTTTAGTGTAAGCTGTTAAAACAGCGTGCAAAGTTGTCCAAAGCGATTGCAAAGTTGGTAGATTTGCGTGTTTACTTGACCTAAGTTGTTTTTATATCGAACCCTGCAGTTTTAACGTATGAAAAATGAATAAAATCCATTTGAAGCCTTCCATGTTAGCAGACTGTCATGTGAGCCCGCCGTAATATGTACAAACACACCCTAAAAATGTGAAAAGCAATTAAAAAGTTGGTGGATTTGGGTGTATATTCCCCTAAGACATTTCATATAGAACCCCGCAGTTAAATTTAGAACGAAAATATGAAAAATCTAATATAGCTATTTATATTAGCAGATTGCATCGCTGCCCAAGCTCGAAGTGATTAACAAAGTGCTTACAAAGTTGTGAAAAGCTCGTGCAAAGTTGTCAGATTTACATGGAAATGTTACCTATGTTGTTACATTATCGAAACCAGCAGTTAAATGTTCGCAAAAGTGAATAAATATGTCGTAAAAGTCGTTTGAATATCACAGTGGCCCCGAAGGATGTTGAATTTTGAAATACTTCAAAACATTAAATGGCCGCCAATAACGATAAATTTTAAAGGATTCTGATAAATGAGTGGTCAGGTGATCGACCTATTATGAAAGTAAAGTTTAATCGCTCGTGGTTAGTACTTGCATTGGAGACAACCTGAGCAAACTAGCCGGTAAGTTTTTTTTTTGTTTTTTTTGCAGTCTGCACCTGTTTGGTTTAAGCTGTTAAAACAGCGTGCAAAGTTGTCCAAAGCGATTGCAAAGTTGGTAGATTTGCATGTTTACTTGACCTAAGTTGTTTTTATATCGAACCCTGCAGTTATAACGTATGAAAAATGAATAAAATCCATTTGAATCCTCCCATGTTAGCAGACTGTCATGTGAGCCCGCCGTAATATATACAAACACACACAAAAATGTGAAAAGCAATTAAAAGGTTGGTGGATTTGGGTGTATATTCCCCCTAAGACATTTCATATAGAACCCCGCAGTTAAATTTAGAACGAAAATATGAAAAATCTAATATAGCTATTTATATTAGCAGATTGCATCACTGCCCAAGCGCAAAGTGATTAACAAAGTGCTTACAAAGTTACAAAGCTCGTGCAAAGTTGTCAGATTTACATGGAAATGTTACCTATTTTCTTACATTATCGAGACCAGCCGTTAAAAGTTCGCGAAAGTAAATAAATATGTCGTAAAAGTCGTTTGAATATCGCAGTGGCCCCCGATGGATGTAGAATTTTGAAATACTTCAAAACACTAAATGGCCGACAATAACGGTACATTTCAAAGGACTCTGATAGATGAGTGGTCAGGTGATCGACCTTTTCTGCAAGTAAAGTTTAATCGGTCGTGGTTAGTACTTGCATGGGAGACAACCTGAGCAAACTAGCCGGTAAGTTTTTTTTTTTGCAGTCTGCACCTGTTTAGTGTAAGCTGTTAAAACAGCGTGCAAAGTTGTCCAAAGCGATTGCAAAGTTGGTAGATTTGCGTGTTTACTTGACCTAAGTTGTTTTTATATCGAACCCTGCAGTTTTAACGTATGAAAAATGAATAAAATCCATTTGAAGCCTTCCATGTTAGCAGACTGTCATGTGAGCCCGCCGTAATATGTACAAACACACCCTAAAAATGTGAAAAGCAATTAAAAAGTTGGTGGATTTGGGTGTATATTCCCCTAAGACATTTCATATAGAACCCCGCAGTTAAATTTAGAACGAAAATATGAAAAATCTAATATAGCTATTTATATTAGCAGATTGCATCGCTGCCCAAGCTCGAAGTGATTAACAAAGTGCTTACAAAGTTGTGAAAAGCTCGTGCAAAGTTGTCAGATTTACATGGAAATGTTACCTATGTTGTTACATTATCGAAACCAGCAGTTAAATGTTCGCAAAAGTGAATAAATATGTCGTAAAAGTCGTTTGAATATCACAGTGGCCCCCGAAGGATGTTGAATTTTGAAATACTTCAAAACATTAAATGGCCGCCAATAACGGTAAATTTCAAAGGACTCTGATAGATGAGTGGTCAGGTGATCGACCTATTATGAAAGTAAAGTTTAATCGCTCGTGGTTAGTACTTGCATTGGAGACAACCTGAGCAAACTAGCCGGTAAGTTTTTTGTTTTTGTTTTTTGCAGTCTGCACCTGTTTGGTTTAAGCTGTTAAAACAGCGTGCAAAGTTGTCCAAAGCGATTGCAAAGTTGGTAGATTTGCATGTTTACTTGACCTAAGTTGTTTTTATATCGAACCCTGCAGTTATAACGTATGAAAAATGAATAAAATCCATTTGAATCCTCCCATGTTAGCAGACTGTCATGTGAGCCCGCCGTAATATATACAAACACACACAAAAATGTGAAAAGCAATTAAAAGGTTGGTGGATTTGGGTGTATATTCCCCCTAAGACATTTCATATAGAACCCCGCAGTTAAATTTAGAACGAAAATATGAAAAATCTAATATAGCTATTTATATTAGCAGATTGCATCACTGCCCAAGCGCAAAGTGATTAACAAAGTGCTTACAAAGTTACAAAGCTCGTGCAAAGTTGTCAGATTTACATGGAAATGTTACCTATTTTCTTACATTATCGAGACCAGCCGTTAAAAGTTCGCGAAAGTAAATAAATATGTCGTAAAAGTCGTTTGAATATCACAGTGGCCCCCGAAGGATGTAGAATTTTGAAACACTTTCAAACATTTAATGGCCGCCAATAACGATAAATTTCAAAGGACTCTGATAGATGAGTGGTCAGGCGATCGACCTATTATGCAGGTAAAGTTTAATTGCTCGAGGTTAGTACTTGCATGGGAGACAACCTGAGCAAACTAGCCTGTAAGTTTTTTTTTTTTTTTTGCAGTCTGCACCTGTTTGGTTTAAGCTGTTAAAACAGCGTGCAAAGTTGTTCAAAGCGATTGCAAAGTTGGTAGATTTGCGTGTTTACTTGACCTAAGTTGTTTATATATCGAACCCTGCAGTTATAACGTATGAAAAATGAATAAAATCCATTTGAAGCCTCCCATGTTAGCAGACTGTCATGTGAGCCCGCCGTAATATATACAAACACACTCTAAAAATGTGAAAAACAATTAAAAAGTTGGTGGATTTGGGTGTATATTCCCCTTAATACATTTCATATAGAACCCCGCAGTTAAATTTAGAACGAAATTATGAAAAATCTAATATAGCTATTTATATTAGCAGATTGCATCACTGACCAAGCGCAAAGTTATTAACAAAGTGCTTACAAAGTTGTGAAAAGCTCGTGCAAAGTTGTCAGATTTACATGGAAATGTTACCTATGTTGTTACATTATCGAGACCAGCAGTTAAATGTTCGCGAAAGTGAATAAATATGTCGTAAAAGTCGTTTGAATATCACAGTGGCCCCCGAAGGAAGTAGAATTTTGAAATACTTCAAAACATTAAATGGCCGCCAATAACGGTAAATTTCAAAGGACTCTGATAGATGAGTGGTCAGGTGATCGACCTATTATGAAAGTAAAGTTTAATCGGTCGTGGTTAGTACTTGCATGGGAGACAACCTGAGCAAACTAGCCGGTAAGTTTTTTTTTTTTTTTGCATTCTGCACCTGTTTGGTTTAAGCTGTTAAAACAGCGTGCAATGTTGTCCAAAGCGATTGCAAAGTTGGTAGATTTGCGTGTTTACTTGACCTAAGTTGTTTTTATATCGAACCCTGCAGTTATAACGTATGAAAAATGAATAAAATCCATTTGAAGCCTCCCATGTTAGCAGACTGTCATGTGAGCCCGCCGTAATATGTACAAACACACCCTAAAAAAGTGAAAAACAATTAAAAAGTTGGTGGATTTGGGTGTATATTCCCCCTAATACATTTCATATAGAACCCCGCAGTTAAATTTAGAACGAAAATATGAAAAATCTAATATAGCTATTTATATTAGCAGATTGCATAAATGCCCAAGCGCAAAGTGATTAACAAAGTGCTTGCAAAGTTGTGAAAAGCTCGTGCAAAGTTGTCAGATTTACATGGAAATGTTACCTATGTTGTTACATTATCGAGACCAGCAGTTAAATGTTCGCGAAAGTGAATAAATATGTCGTAAAAGTCGTTTGAATATCGCAGTGGCTCCCGATGGATGTAGAATTTTGAAATACTTCAAAACACTAAGTGGCCGCCAATAACGGTAAATTTCAAAGGACTCTGATAGATGAGTGGTCAGGTGATCGACCTTTTCTGCAAGTAAAGTTTAATCGGTCGTGGTTAGTACTTGCATGGGAGACAACCTGAGCAAACTTGCCGGTAATTTTTTTTTTTTTTTTTTGCAGTCTGCACCTGTTTAGTGTAAGCTGTTAAAACAGCGTGCAAAGTTGTCCAAAGCGATTGCAAAGTTGGTAGATTTGCGTGTTTACTTGACCTAAGTTGTTTTTATATCGAACCCTGCAGTTATAACGTATGAAAAATGAATAAAATCCATTTGAAGTCTCCCATGTTAGCAGACTGTCATGTGAGCTCGCCGTAATATGTACAAACACACCCTAAAAATGTGAAAAGCAATTAAAAAGTTGGTGGATTTGCGTGTATATTCCCCCTATGACATTTCATATAGAACCCCGCAGTTAAATTTAGAACGAAAATATGAAAAATCTAATATAGCTATATATATTAGCAGATTGCATCACTGCCCAAGCGCAAAGTGATTAACAAAGTGCTTGCAAAGTTGTGAAAAGCTCGTGCAAAGTTGTCAGATTTACATGGAAATGTTACCTATGTTGTTACATTATCGAGACCAGCAGTTAAATGTTCGCGAAAGTGAATAAATATGTCGTAAAAGTCGTTTGAATATCGCAGCTGCTCCCGATGGATGTAGAATTTTGAAATACTTCAAAACACTAAGTGGCCGCCAATAACGGTAAATTTCAAAGGACTCTGATAGATGAGTGGTCAGGTGATCGACCTATTATGAAAGTAAAGTTTAATCGGTCGTGGTTAGTACTTGCATGGGAGACAACCTGAGCAAACTTGCCGGTAATTTTTTTTTTTTTTTGCAGTCTGCACCTGTTTAGTTTAAGCTGTTAAAACAGCGTGCAATGTTGTCCAAAGCGATTGCAAAGTTGGTAGATTTGCGTGTTTACTTGACCTAAGTTGTTTTTATATCGAACCCTGCAGTTATAACGTATGAAAAATGAATAAAATCCATTTGAAGTCTCCCATGTTAGCAGACTGTCATGTGAGCTCGCCGTAATATGTACAAACACACCCTAAAAATGTGAAAAGCAATTAAAAAGTTGGTGGATTTGCGTGTATATTCCCCCTATGACATTTCATATAGAACCCCGCAGTTAAATTTAGAACGAAAATATGAAAAATCTAATATAGCTATATATATTAGCAGATTGCATCACTGCCCAAGCGCAAAGTGATTAACAAAGTGCTTGCAAAGTTGTGAAAAGCTCGTGCAAAGTTGTCAGATTTACATGGAAATGTTACCTATGTTGTTACATTATCGAGACCAGCAGTTAAATGTTCGCGAAAGTGAATAAATATGTCGTAAAAGTCGTTTGAATATCGCAGCTGCTCCCGATGGATGTAGAATTTTGAAATACTTCAAAACACTAAGTGGCCGCCAATAACGGTAAATTTCAAAGGACTCTGATAGATGAGTGGTCAGGTGATCGACCTATTATGAAAGTAAAGTTTAATCGGTCGTGGTTAGTACTTGCATGGGAGACAACCTGAGCAAACTTGCCGGTAATTTTTTTTTTTTTTTTTGCAGTCTGCACCTGTTTAGTTTAAGCTGTTAAAACAGCGTGCAATGTTGTCCAAAGCGATTGCAAAGTTGGTAGATTTGCGTGTCTACTTGACCTAAGTTGTTTTTATATCGAACCCTGCAGTTATAACGTATGAAAAATGAATAAAATCCATTTGAAGCCTCCCATGTTAGCAGACTGTCATGTGAGCCCGCCGCAATATATACAAACACACACAAAAATGTGAAAAGCAATTAAAAGGTTGGTGGATTTGGGTGTATATTCCCCCTAAGACATTTCATATAGAACCCCGCAGTTAAATTTAGAACGAAAATATGAAAAATCTAATATAGCTATTTATATTAGCAGATTGCATCACTGCCCAAGCACAAAGTGATTAACAAAGTGCTTACAAAGTTACAAAGCTCGTGCAAAGTTGTCAGATTTACATGGAAATGTTACCTATTTTCTTACATTATCGAGACCAGCAGTTAAAAGTTCGCGAAAGTAAATAAATATGTCGTAAAAGTCGTTTGAATATCACAGTGGTCCCCGAAAGATGTAGAATTTTGAAACACTTCCAAACATTTAATGGCCGCCATTAACGATAAATTTCAAAGGACTCTGATAGATGAGTGGTCAGGCGATCGACCTATTATGCAGGTAAAGTTTAATTGCTCGAGGTTAGTACTTGCATGGGAGACAACCTGAGCAAACTAGCCTGTAAGTTTTTGTTTTTTTTTTGCAGTCTGCACCTGTTTGGTTTAAGCTGTTAAAACAGCGTGCAAAGTTGTTCAAAGCGATTGCAAAGTTGGTAGATTTGCGTGTTTACTTGACCTAAGTTGTTTATATATCGAACCCTGCAGTTATAACGTATGAAAAATGAATAAAATCCATTTGAAGCCTCCCATGTTAGCAGACTGTCATGTGAGCCCGCCGTAATATATACAAACACACTCTAAAAATGTGAAAAACAATTAAAAAGTTGGTGGATTTGGGTGTATATTCCCACTAATACATTTCATATAGAACCCCGCAGTTAAATATAGAACGAAAATATGAAAAATCTAATATAGCTATTTATATTAGCAGATTGCATCACTGACCAAGCGCAAAGTGATTAACAAAGTGCTTACAAAGTTGTGAAAAGCTCGTGCAAAGTTGTCAGATTTACATGGAAATGTTACCTATGTTGTTACATTATCGAGACCAGCAGTTAAAAGTTCGCGAAAGTGAATAAATATGTCGTAAAAGTCGGTTGAATATCACAGTGGCCCCCGAAGGATGTTGAATTTTGAAACACTTCTAAACATTAAATGGCCGCCAATAACGATAAATTTCAAAGGACTCTCATAGATGAGTGGTCAGGTGATCGACCTTTTCTGCAAGTAAAGTTTAATCGGTCGTGGTTAGTACTTGCATGGGAGACAACCTGAGCAAACTAGCCGGTAAGTTTTTTTTTTTGCAGTCTGCACCTGTTTAGTGTAAGCTGTTAAAACAGCGTGCAAAGTTGTCCAAAGCGATTGCAAAGTTGGTAGATTTGCGTGTTTACTTGACCTAAATTGTTTTTATATCGAACCCTGCAGTTATAACGTATGAAAAATGAATAAAATCCATTTGAAGCCTCCCATGTTAGCAGACTGTCATGTGAGCTCGCCGTAATATGTACAAACACACCCTAAAAATGTGAAAAGCAATTAAAAAGTTGGTGGATTTGCGTGTATATTCCCCCTATGACATTTCATATAGAACCCCGCAGTTAAATTTAGAACGAAAATATGAAAAATCTAATATAGCTATATATATTAGCAGATTGCATCACTGCACAAGCGCAAAGTGATTAACAAAGTGCTTGCAAAGTTGTGAAAAGCTCGTGCAAAGTTGTCAGATTTACATGGAAATGTTACCTATGTTGTTACATTATCGAGACCAGCAGTTAAATGTTCGCGAAAGTGAATAAATATGTCGTAAAAGTCGTTTGAATATCGCAGTGGCTCCCGATGGATGTAGAATTTTGAAATACTTCAAAACACTAAGTGGCCGCCAATAACGATAAATTTCAAAGGACTCTGATAGATTAGTGGTCAGGTGATCGACCTATTATGCAAGTAAAGTTTAATCGGTCGTGGTTAGTACTTGCATGGGAGACAACCTGAGCAAACTAGCTGGTAAGTTTTTTTTTTTTTTTTTTTGCAGTCTGCACCTGTTTGGTTTAAGCTGTTAAAACAGCGTGCAAAGTTGTCAAAAGCGATTGCAAAGTTGGTAGATTTGCGTGTTTACTTGACCTAAGTTGTTTTTATATCGAACCCTGCAGTTTTAACGTATGAAAAATGAATAAAATCCATTTGAAGCCTCCCATGTTAGCAGACTGTCATGTGAGCCCGCCGTAATATGTACAAACACACCCTAAAAATGTGAAAAGCAATTAAAAAGTTGGTGGATTTGGGTGTATATTCCCCCTAAGACATTTCATATATAGAACCCCGCAGTTAAATTTAGAACGAAAATATGAAAAATCTAATATAGCTATTTATATTAGCAGATTGCATCGCTGCCCAAGCGCAAAGTGATTAACAAAGTTCTTACAAAGTTGTGAAAAGCTCGTGCAAAGTTGTCAGATTTACATGGAAATGTTACCTATTTTGTTACATTATCGAGACCAGCAGTTAAATGTTCGCGAAAGTGAATAAATATGTCGTAAAAGTCGTTTGAATATCGCAGTGGCTCCCGATCGATGTAGAATTTTGAAATACTTCAAAACACTAAGTGGCCGCCAATAACGGTAAATTTCAAAGGACTCTGATAGATGAGTGGTCAGGTGATCGACCTATTATGAAAGTATAGTTTAATCGGTCGTGGTTAGTACTTGCATGGGAGACAACCTGAGCAAACTTGCCGGTAATTTTTTTTTTTTTTTTTTTGCAGTCTGCACCTGTTTAGTTTAAGCTGTTAAAACAGCGTGCAATGTTGTCCAAAGCGATTGCAAAGTTGGTAGATTTGCGTGTTTACTTGACCTAAGTTGTTTTTATATCGAACCCTGCAGTTATAACGTATGAAAAATGAATAAAATCCATTTGAAGCCTCCCATGTTAGCAGACTGTCATGTGAGCCCGCCGTAATATATACAAACACACACAAAAATGTGAAAAGCAATTAAAAAGTTGGTGGATTTGGGTGTATATTCCCCCTAAGACATTTCGTATATAGAACCCCGCAGTTAAATTTAGAACGAAAATATGAAAAATCTAATATAGCTATTTATATTAGCAGATTGCATCGCTGCCCAAGCGCAAAGTGATTAACAAACTTCTTACAAAGTTGTGAAAAGCTCGTGCAAAGTTGTCAGATTTACATGGAAATGTTACCTATTTTGTTACATTATCGAGACCAGCAGTTAAAAGTTCGCGAAAGTGAATAAATATGTCGTAAAAGTCGTTTGAATATCACAGTGGCGCCCGAAGGATGTAGAATTTTGAAACACTTCTAAACATTAAATGGCCGCCAATAACGATAAATTTCAAAGGACTCTGATAGATGAGTGGTCAGGTGATCGACCCATTATGCAAGTAAAGTTTAATCGGTGGTGGTTAGTACTTGCATGGGAGACAACCTGAGCAAACTAGCCGGTAAGTTGGTTTTTTTGCAGTCTGCACCTGTTCAGTGTAAGCTGTTAAAACAGCGTGCAAAGTTGTCCAAAGCGATTGCAAAGTTGGTAGATTTGCGTGTTTACTTGACCTAAGTTGTTTTTATATCGAACCCTGCAGTTATAACGTATGAAAAATGAATAAAATCCATTTGAAGCCTCCCATGTTAGCAGACTGTCATGTGAGCTCGCCGTAATATGTACAAACACACCCTAAAAATGTGAAAAGCAATTAAAAAGTTGGTGGATTTGCGTATATATTCCCCCTATGACATTTCATATAGAACCCCGCAGTTAAATTTAGAACGAAAATATGAAAAATCTAATATAGCTATTTATATTAGCAGATTGCATCACTGACCAAGCGCAAAGTGATTAACAAAGTGCTTACAAAGTTGTGAAAAGCTCGTGCAAAGTTGTCAGATTTACATGGAAATGTTACCTATGTTGTTACATTATCGAGACCAGCAGTTAAAAGTTCGCGAAAGTGAATAAATATGTCGTAAAAGTCGTTTGAATATCACAGTGGCCCCCGAAGGATGTAGAATTTTGAAACACTTCTAAACATTAAATGGCCGCCAATAACGATAAATTTCAAAGGACTCTCATAGATAAGTGTTCAGGTGATCGACCTATTCTGCAAGTAAAGTTTAATCGGTCGTGGTTAGTACTTGCATGGGAGACAACCTGAGCAAACTAGCCGGTAAGTTTTTTTTTTTTTTGCAGTCTGCACCTGTTTAGTGTAAGCTGTTAAAACAGCATGCAAAGTTGTCCAAAGCGATTGCAAAGTTGGTAGATGTGCGTGTTTACTTGACCTAAGTTGTTTTTATATCGAACACTGCAGGTATAAAGTATGAAAAATGAATAAAATCCTTTTTAAGCCTCCCGTGTTAGCAGACTGTCATGCGAGCCTGCCGTACTATGTACAAACACACCCTAAAAATGTGAAAAGCAATTAAAAAGTTGGTGGATTTGCGTGTATATTCCCCCTATGACATTTCATATAGAACCCCGCAGTTAAATTTAGAACGAAAATATGAACAATCTAATATAGCTATATATATTAGCAGATTGCATCACTGCCCAAGCGCAAAGTGATTAACAAAGTGCTTACAAAGTTGTGAAAAGCTCGTGCAAAGTTGTCAGATTTACATGGAAATGTTACCTGTGTTGTTACATTATCGAGACCAGCAGTTAAATGTTCGCGAAAGTGAATAAATATGTCGTAAAGGTCGTTTGAATATCACAGTGGCCCCCGAAGGAAGTAGAATTTTGAAATACTTCAAAACATTAAATGGCCGCCAATAACGGTAAATTTCAAAGGACTCTGATAGATGAGTGGTCAGGTGATCGACCTATTATGAAAGTAAAGTTTAATCGGTCGTGGTTAGTACTTGCATGGGAGACAACCTGAGCAAAGTAGCCGGTAAGTTTTTTTTTTTTTTTGCATTCTGCACCTGTTTGGTTTAAGCTGTTAAAACAGCGTGCAATGTTGTCCAAAGCGATTGCAAAGTTGGTTGATTTGCGTGTTTATTGACCTAAGTTGTTTTTATATCGAACCCTGCAGTTATAACGTATGAAAAATGAATAAAATCCATTTGAAGCCTCCCATGTTAGCAGACTGTCATGTGAGCCCGCCGTAATATGTACAAACACACCCTAAAAATGTGAAAAACAATTAAAAAGTTGGTGGATTTGGGTGTATATTCCCCCTAATACATTTCATATAGAACCCCGCAGTTAAATTTAGAACGAAAATATGAAAAATCTAATATAGCTATTTATATTAGCAGATTGCATCAATGCCCAAGCGCAAAGTGAATAACAAAGTGCTTGGAAAGTTGTGAAAAGCTCGTGCAAAGTTGTCAGATTTACATGGAAATGTTACCTATGTTGTTACATTATCGAGACCAGCAGTTAAATGTTCGCGAATGTGAATAAATATGTCGTAAAAGTCGTTTGAATATCGCAGTGGCTCCCGATGGATGTAGAATTTTGAAATACTTCAAAACACTAAGTGGCCGCCAATAACGGTAAATTTCAAAGGACTCTGATAGATGAGTGGTCAGGCGATCGACCTATTATGCAGGTAAAGTTTAATTGCTCTAGGTTAGTACTTGCATGGTAGACAACCTGAGCAAACTAGCCTGTAAGTTTTTTTTTTTTTTTTTGCAGTCTGCACCTGTTTGGTTTAAGCTGTTAAAACAGCGTGCAAAGTTGTTCAAAGCGATTGCAAAGTTGGTAGATTTGCGTGTTTACTTGACCTAAGTTGTTTATATATCGAACCCTGCAGTTATAACGTATGAAAAATGAATAAAATCCATTTGAAGCCTCCCATGTTAGCAGACTGTCATGTGAGCCCGCCGTAATATATACAAACACACTCTAAAAATGTGAAAAACAATTAAAAAGTTGGTGGATTTGGGTGTATAGTCCCCCTAATACATTTCATATAGAACCCCGCAGTTAAATTTAGAACGAAAATATGAAAAATCTAATATAGCTATTTATATTAGCAGATTGCATCACTGACCAAGCGCAAAGTGATTAACAAAGTGCTTACAAAGTTGTGAAAAGCTCGTGCAAAGTTGTCAGATTTACATGGAAATGTTACCTATGTTGTTACATTATCGAGACCAGCAGTTAAAAGTTCGCGAAAGTGAATAAATATGTCGTAAAAGTCGTTTGAATATCACAGTGGCCCCCGAAGGATGTAGAATTTTGAAACACTTCTAAACATTAAATGGCCGCCAATAACGATAAATTTCAAAGGACTCTCATAGATAAGTGTTCAGGTGATCGACCTATTCTGCAAGTAAAGTTTAATCGGTCGTGGTTAGTACTTGCATGGGAGACAACCTGAGCAAACTAGCCGGTAAGTTTTTTTTTTTTTTTTGCAGTCTGCACCTGTTTAGTGTAAGCTGTTAAAACAGCATGCAAAGTTGTCCAAAGCGATTGCAAAGTTGGTAGATTTGCGTGTTTACTTGACCTAAGTTGTTTTTATATCGAACCCTGCAGTTATAACGTATGAAAAATGAATAAAATCCATTTGAAGCCTCCCATGTTAGCAGACTGTCATGTGAGCTCGCCGTAATATGTACAAACACACCCTAAAAATGTGAAAAGCAATTAAAAAGTTGGTGGATTTGCGTGTATATTCCCCCTATGACATTTCATATAGAACCCCACAGTTAAATTTAGAACGAAAATATGAAAAATCTAATATAGCTATATATATTAGCAGATTGCATCACTGCCCAAGCGCAAAGTGATTAACAAAGTGCTAACAAAGTTGTGAAAAGCTCGTGCAAAGTTGTCAGATTTACATGGAAATGTTACCTATGTTGTTACATTATCGAGACCAGCAGTTAAATGTTCGCGAAAGTGAATAAATATGTCGTAAAAGTCGTTTGAATATCACAGTGGCCCCGAAGGATGTAGAATTTTGAAATACTTCAAAACATTAAATGGCCGCCAATAACGATAAATTTCAAAGGACTCTGATAGATGAGTGGTCAGGTGATCGACCAATTATGCAAGTATCTTATTGGTCGTGGTTAGTACTTGCATGAGAGACGACCTGAGCAAACTAGCCGGTAAGTTTTTTTTTTGCAGTCTGCACCTGTTTGGTTTAAGCTGTTAAAACAGCGTGCAATGTTGTCCAAAGCGATTGCAAAGTTGGTAGATTTGCGTGTTTACTTGACCTAAGTTGTTTTTATATCGAACCCTGCAGTTATAACGTATGAAAAATGAATAAAATCCATTTGAAGCCTCCCATGTTAGCAGACTGTCATGTGAGCCCGCCGTAATATGTACAAACACACCCTAAAATGTGAAAAACAATTAAAAAGTTGGTGGATTTGGGTGTATATTCCCCCTAATATATTTCATATAGAACCCCGCAGTTAAATTTAGAACGAAAATATGAAAAATCTAATATAGCTATTTATATTAGCAGATTGCATCAATGCCCAAGCGCAAAGTGATTAACAAAGTGCTTGCAAAGTTGTGAACAGCTCGTGCAAAGTTGTCAGATTTACATGGAAATGTTACCTATGTTGTTACAGTATCGAGACCAGCAGTTAAATGTTCGCGAAAGTGAATAAATATGTCGTAAAAGTCGTTTGAATATCGCAGTGGCTCCCGATGGATGTAACATTTTGAAATACTTCAAAACACTAAGTGGCCGCCAATAACGGTAAATTTCAAAGGACTCTGATAGATGAGTGGTCAGGTGATCGACCTATTATGAAAGTATAGTTTAATCGGTCGTGGTTAGTACTTGCATGGGAGACAACCTGAGCAAACTAGCCGGTAATTTTTTTTTTTTTTGCAGTCTGCACCTGTTTAGTTTATGCTGTTAAAACAACGTGCAATGATGTCCAAAGCGATTGCAAAGTTGGTAGATTTGCGTGTTTACTTGACCTAAGTTGTTTTTATATCGAACCCTGCAGTTATAACGTATGAAAAATGAATAAAATCCATTGAAACCTCCCATGTTAGCAGACTGTCATGTGAGCCCGCCGTAATATGTACAAACACACCCTAAAAATGTGAAAAGCAATTAATAAGTTGGTGGATTTGCGTGTATATTCCCCCTATGACATTTCATATAGAACCCCGCAGATAAATTTAGAACGAAAATATGAAAAATCTAATATAGCTATTTATATTAGCAGATTGCATCACTGCCCAAGCGCAAAGTGATTAACAAAGTGCTTACAAAGTTGTGAAAAGCTCGTGCAAAGTTGTCAGATTTACATGGAAATGTTACCTATGTTGTTACATTATCGAGACCAGCAGTTAAATGTTCGCGAAAGTTAATAAATATGTCGTAAAAGTCGTTTGAATATCACAGTGGCCCCCAAGGATGTAGAATTTTGAAATACTTCAAAACATTAAATGGCCGCCAATAACGGTAAATTTCGAAGGACTCTGATAGATGAGTGGTCAGGTGATCGACCTATTATAAAAGTAAAGTTTAATCGGTCGTGGTTAGTACTTGCATGGGAGACAACCTGAGCAAACTAGCCGGTAAGTTTTTTTTTTTTTTTTTTTGCAGTCTGCACCTGTTTGATTTAAGCTGTTAAAACAGCGTGCAAAGTTGTCAAAAGCGATTGCAAAGTTGGTAGATTTGCGTGTTTACTTGACCTAAGTTGTTTTTATATCGAACCCTGCAGTTTTAACGTATGAAAAATGAATAAAATCCATTTGAAGCCTCCCATGTTAGCAGACTGTCATGTGAGCCCGCCGTAATCATTTCATATATAGAACCCCGCAGTTAAATTTAGAACGAAAATATGAAAAATCTAATATAGCTATTTATATTAGCAGATTGCATCGCTGCCCAAGCGCAAAGTGATTAACAAAGTTCTTACAAAGTTGTGAAAAGCTCGTGCAAAGTTGTCAGATTTACATGGAAATGTTACCTATTTTGTTACATTATCGAGACCAGCAGTTAAAAGTTAGCAAAAGTGAATAAATATGTCGTAAAAGTCGTTTGAATATCACAGTGGCCCCCGAAGGATGTAGAATTTTGAAACACTTCTAAACATTAAATGGCCGCCAATAACGATAAATTTCAAAGGACTCTGATAGATGAGTGGTCAGGTGATCGACCTATTATGCAAGTAAAGTTTAATCGGTGGTGGTTAGTACTTGCATGGGAGACAACCTAAGAAAACTAACCGGTAAGTTTTTTTTTTCCAGTCTGCACCTATTTAGTCTAAGGTGTTAAAACAGCGTGCAAAGTTGTCCAAAGCGATTGCAAAGTTGGTAGATTTGCGTGTTTATTTGACCTAAGTTGTTTTTATATCGAACTCTGCAGTTATAACGTATGAACAATGAATAAAATTCATTTGAAGCCTCCCATGATAGCAGACTGTCATGTGAGCCCCTGGTAATAAGTACAAACACACTCTAAAATGTGAAAAGCCATGGAAAAGTTGGTTGATTTGCATGTATATTCTTCTAAGACATTTCATATAGAACCCCGCAGTTAAATTTAGAACGAAAATATGAAAAATCTAATATAGCTATTTATATTTGCAGATTGCATCACTGCCCAAGCGCAAAGTGATTAACAAAGTGCTTACAAAGTTGTAAAAAGCTCGTGCAAAGTTGTCAGATTTACATGGAAATGTTACCTATGTAATTACATTATCGAGACTAGCAGTTAAAAGTTCGCGAAAGTGAATAAATATGTCGTAAAAGGCCGTTTGAATATCGTAGTGGTCCTCGAAGGATGTAGAATTTTAAAACACTTCCAAACATTAAATGGCCGTCAATTACGGAAAATTTCAAATCCTCTGACAGATGAGTGGTCACGTGATCGACCTATCATGAAATTAATGTTTAATCGGTCGTGGTTAGTACTTGCATGGGAGACAACCTAAGAAAACTAGCCGGTAAGTTTTTTTATTTTTTTGCAGTCTGCACCTGTTTGGTTTAAGCTGTTAAAACAGCGTGCAAAGTTGTCCAAAGCGATTGCAAAGTTGGTAGATGTGCGTGTTTACTTGACCTAAGTTGTTTTTATATCGAACACTGCAGTTATAAAGTATGAAAAATGAATAAAATCCTTTTTAAGCCTCCCGTGTTAGCAGACTGTCATGCGAGCCTGCCGTACTATGTACAAACACACCCTAAAAATGTGAAAAGTGATTGAAAAGATGGTGGATATGTGAATATCCCCTAAGACATTTCATATAGAACACCGCAGTGAAATTTAGAACGAAAATATGAAAAATCCAATATAGCTATTTATATTAGCAGATTGCATCACTGCCCAAGCGCAAAGTGATTAACAAAGTGCTTACAAAGTTGTGAAAAGCTCGTGCAAAGTTGTCAGATTTACATGGAAATGTTACCTATGTTGTTACATTATCGAGACCAGCAGTTAAATGTTCGCGAAAGTGAATAAATATGTCGTAAAAGTCGTTTGAATATCACAGTGGCCACGAAGGATGTAGAATTTTTAAACACTTCCAAACATTACATGGCCGCCAATAACGATAAATTTCAAAGGATTCTGATAGATGAGTGGTCAGGTGATCGACCTATTATGAAAGTAAAGTTTAATCGGTCGTGGTTAGTACTTGCATGGGAGACAACCTGAGCAAACTAGCCGGTAAGTTTTTTTTTTCCAGTCTGCACCTATTTAGTCTAAGGTGTTAAAACAGCGTGCAAAGTTGTCCAAAGCGATTGCAAAGTTGGTAGATTTGCGTGTTTATTTGACCTAAGTTGTTTTTATATCGAACTCTGCAGTTATAACGTATGAACAATGAATAAAATTCATTTGAAGCCTCCCATGATAGCAGACTGTCATGTGAGCCCCTGGTAATAAGTACAAACACACTCTAAAATGTGAAAAGCCATGGAAAAGTTGGTTGATTTGCATGTATATTCTTCTAAGACATTTCATATAGAACCCCGCAGTTAAATTTAGAACGAAAATATGAAAAATCTAATATAGCTATTTATATTTGCAGATTGCATCACTGCCCAAGCGCAAAGTGATTAACAAAGTGCTTACAAAGTTGTAAAAAGCTCGTGCAAAGTTGTCAGATTTACATGGAAATGTTACCTATGTAATTACATTATCGAGACTAGCAGTTAAAAGTTCGCGAAAGTGAATAAATATGTCGTAAAAGGCCGTTTGAATATCGTAGTGGTCCTCGAAGGATGTAGAATTTTAAAACACTTCCAAACATTAAATGGCCGTCAATTACGGAAAATTTCAAATCCTCTGACAGATGAGTGGTCACGTGATCGACCTATCATGAAATTAATGTTTAATCGGTCGTGGTTAGTACTTGCATGGGAGACAACCTAAGAAAACTAGCCGGTAAGTTTTTTTATTTTTTTGCAGTCTGCACCTGTTTGGTTTAAGCTGTTAAAACAGCGTGCAAAGTTGTCCAAAGCGATTGCAAAGTTGGTAGATGTGCGTGTTTACTTGACCTAAGTTGTTTTTATATCGAACACTGCAGTTATAAAGTATGAAAAATGAATAAAATCCTTTTTAAGCCTCCCGTGTTAGCAGACTGTCATGCGAGCCTGCCGTACTATGTACAAACACACCCTAAAAATGTGAAAAGTGATTGAAAAGATGGTGGATATGTGAATATCCCCTAAGACATTTCATATAGAACACCGCAGTGAAATTTAGAACGAAAATATGAAAAATCCAATATAGCTATTTATATTAGCAGATTGCATCACTGCCCAAGCGCAAAGTGATTAACAAAGTGCTTACAAAGTTGTGAAAAGCTCGTGCAAAGTTGTCAGATTTACATGGAAATGTTACCTATGTTGTTACATTATCGAGACCAGCAGTTAAATGTTCGCGAAAGTGAATAAATATGTCGTAAAAGTCGTTTGAATATCACAGTGGCCACGAAGGATGTAGAATTTTTAAACACTTCCAAACATTACATGGCCGCCAATAACGATAAATTTCAAAGGATTCTGATAGATGAGTGGTCAGGTGATCGACCTATTATGAAAGTAAAGTTTAATCGGTCGTGGTTAGTACTTGCATGGGAGACAACCTGAGCAAACTAGCCGGTAATTTTTTTTTTTGCAGTCTGCATCTGTTTGGTTTAAGCTGTTAAAACAGCGTGCAAAGTTGTCCAAAGCGATTGCAAAGTTGGTAGATTTGCGTGTTTACTTGACCTAAGTTGTTTTTATATCGAACCCTGCAGTTTTAACGTATGAAAAATGAATAAAATCCATTTGAAGCCTCCCATGATAGCAGACTGTCATGTGAGCCCCTGGTAATAAGTACAAACACACTCTAAAATGTGAAAAGCCATGGAAAAGTTGGTTGATTTGCATGTATATTCTTCTAAGAC